>NW_027507784.1:123718964-124394797 GCF_037356315.1 Lithobates pipiens
CAAGTGGCTATATTCCGCAGGCCGATAAGCTCTTATTGTATGTTCCCCTTTTTTCTCCTTTGGCTCCGCCACTGCTGCATTGAAGTGAATGATATGTAATGTTTCATCTTATAATAATAAAAAAAAAGTTATTTGAAAGTGAAAGTAAAATAAATTCCCAAATTCTGGGTTATCCCTGGAAAAGTAATAGAGGGAAAATCTTCCGGGGACACTGGTTCTGGCGACCTGGGGGTCCCCAAGAAATCCCCTGCTTGGCTATGGGACAGGAAGTGAAGGGAAATCTCTGCAATAGGACACAGAAGGCAAAAAATAACCTAACCAAAATGAATTAAAAAAAAAAAAAAAAAAAAAGTAAGTTTTTCCTATCGTTCTACTTTAATGTATCCTTAAACCCAGACTATGACAAACTCTCATTACGTGCAATATAACAGAATGTTCATACACACAAAGATACTAAAGCATTTGTTTTGTGTAGAGTGAAATATATCTGCTTGATCCTGCAATCAGCTGTCCCTCCCCACTGCAGGTTGTGATTGCACAGATCAGCTGTTGTCATCTATGGAGCATGCTCAATCTCAGTTCCCTTCTAAGCTCTTAATTTTCGCCTTTTTTCTGATTTGTGCAATCCACGAGTATAGAGTCACGCATGTGGGTGTACGTACAGTAGTAAATGACACTCTCGTCCCTCCCTCATGTCCATTATTATTATAACACAGGATTTATATAGCGGCAACAGTTTGTGCAGTGCTTTACAACGTACAGACATTAGTTGCAACACAATTCAATATAGGAGGAAACCAGAGGGCCCTGCTCGTTGGAGATTACAATCTAGGAGGGAGGATCAAGTCATACACAAGGTAAGAACTGTGGGGGATGATCTGATGGAGAAAATAAAAGTACAGTGGTTAGGCATGGGCAGAATAGGCTTTCTCTGAAGAGGAGGTTTTTCAGGGATCGTTTAAAAGCAGAGTAGGAGATAAACGGACAGATTGGGGTAGGGAGTGTAATAGGATGGGGAAACTCAGGAAAAGTCCTGGAGGCGAGCATGGGAGGAGGCGACAAGGAAGCTAGAGAGCAGGAGGTCTTGGGAGGAACGAAGAGAATGATTAGGTTGGTATTTTGAGACTGGGCTAGAAGATAATCTGAGAAAATGACCAGTTATACTTACCGGTAACGGGTTTTCTAGGAAATCTTCCAGGACGGCACACCTGAGAGATGACTGGTCCACCTGACAGGAAACACAATCAACAAGTTCAAAAGTCCCCACCCCTCCCTCAGACCCTCAGTTATGGCAAAGGAAAAACCCCACACCAGTGTCAGAGGGAACATTCTGTGAGGAATGAACATACCACACCAACAAAACAAGGGTAGGGAAGTAGGCCTGCCGTCCTGGAAGATTTCCTAGAAAACCCGTTACCGGTAAGTGTAACTGGTCATTTTCTCCAGTCATCTTCCAGGACGGCACACCTGAGAGGATGAGCAAGAAGTTCAGGCCTACCTTAGGGCGGGACAACCGCTTGTAGGACCTTCCTGCCAAATGCCAAGTCCTGAGGAGACAACAGCTCCACTCTGTAGTGCCTCAGAAATGTCTTGTGGCTCGTCCATGTTGCTGCCCTGCAGATCTGGTCGATTGAGGCACCTGCCCTTTCTGCCCAGGAGGTCGCCAGGGACCTGGTTGAATGCGCCTTAAGGTGGGTAGGCACTGGTTTACCTGCCTGCCCATAAGCTATAGTTATGGTCTGTCTGATCCATCTCGCTATCGTTGGCTTAGAAGCTTGCAAACCCTTTCTCTTCCCTGAGAAGGTGATTAGTAAGTGACTGGATCTCCTAAAGTCTCTTACTCTCTCTAAGTACGCTAGGAGACAGCGCCTGACGTCTAAGAGATGGAACCTTTCCTCTTCCTTATTCTTAGGATTCAGGCAGAAGGACGGGAGAATAATCTCTTGTGTTCTGTGAAAACCCGAAGCTACCTTCGGCAAATAAAGGGGATCCTAATTGAGGATTATCCTATCCTCTAGGATACGCAAAAATGGCTCCTTAATCGAAAGAGCCTGTAAATCACTAACCCTTCTGGCCGTGGTAATGGCCAGAAGGAAGGCTAACTTAAATGATAATAATCAAACGGAAACCTGAGCCACCGGCTCAAAGGGCCCTCTTGTCAGGGCATCTAACACCAGGGATAAGTCCCACGGAGGGCACCTGACCGACCTGGCTGGGGTCACCCTTTCCCTGGCCAACAGAAATCTTTTCTGTGCTAGTCTCCTGTCAAAAAACACAGACAGGGCTGCTACCTGGACCTTAAGAGTGCTAACTGCCAATCCCTGGTCCACCCCCTCTTGAAGAAAATCTAGGATGGTAGGTATCATCTGGAGAGCCCCCTGCTTAGACTGTAACCAACGGGAGAAAACTTTCCAGACCTTTGCATAAATTCTCCTGGTGACTCCCTTTCTACTGAGGAGAAGAGTATCTATCGCTTTCTCCGAGCAACCCCTATCACGGAGGATTTCCCTCTCAAGAGCCATGCTGTCAGAGAGAGACGTCCCGGGGCGGGGTGAAAGACCGGACCTTGAATGAGCAGGTCTCGTTGTACCGGCAGATGCAGCGGGGGAGCTACTAAACGGTTCTGAATGGAGGGAAACCAAACCCTCTTCGGCCAACAGGGTGCCATCAACACCAGGTCTGTCCTTGACTGAGCCAACTTTTGTAGAACTCTGGGAATGAGTGCTAGTGGGGGAAAGGCATAGGCCAGACTGAAATCCCACATCTGTACAAAGGCGTCTATTCCCTCTGCTCCCTGTTCCTTGAAGAGGGAGAAAAACCTGCGGACCTTCGCATTCCTCCGGGAAGCGAATAAATCTACTTCTGGTCTGCCAAAATGTCTGCACACCAGGGCAAAGACCTCCTTGTTCAGCCCCCATTCTCCCTGAAGGATGGGTTGTCTGCTTAGGAAATCGGCCTGAAAATTGAGGGACCCCTTTAAATGTACCGCTGAGAGCGAGAGGATCCTCCCCTCCGCTTCCTCTAGGATCTCCTGAGTCAACTTCCTCAGCCTGCCTGATCTTGTCCCCCCCTGGTGGTTCAGGTAGGCAATCGTGACCAGGTTGTCCGAGAGGATCTGGACCTCTCTGCCCTGAAGCTGCTCTTGGAAGGATCTTAGCGCCTTGCCTACTGCCAGAAGTTCCCTGAAATTGGAGGACTCTCTGGCTTGGCTGCAGTTCCAGGACCCCTGGGTATACCGGTCTCCCAAGTGAGCCCCCCAACCCCAGGCGCTGGCGTCCGTGGTTAGGACCAGCGGGTCTATCTGGAACCAGGAGCGACCCCTCGACAGATTGTCTGAGTCGAGCCACCACCGTAGAGAGAGAGAGCAACCTCTTCTGTGATAGACACTCTTCTTTCCAATGCTTCTTTTCTTCCTCCCAGGAGGCAAGAAGGAAGGCTTGGAGCTGCCGAGAATGGAGTTGCGCCCAAGTCACTGCCGGTATACAAGAGGTCATGAGACCCAAGAGTCTCATGATATACCTCAGGGAGGCTACCCCCCCTTGGAGGAGGGTGATAACTGCGGCCTGGACTTTCGCTACCTTTTCTGCTGGTAAGAACACCCTCTGTGACTGCGAGTCTATCAGGTAGCCCAGGTAAAGCTTGGTCTGAGATGGAGTAAGCGAGGACTTCTCCCGGCTGACCATCCAACCCAAGGACTCCAGGGTCCTCAGCACTGTTTCCCTGTCTCTTAAGGTCTGCGTCTGATCCACCCCGTAGACCAGTAAATCGTCCAGGTAGGTAATCAAACCTATTCCCTGGAGATGTAGGTATGCCACCACCTCGGCCATTACCTTTGTGAAAACCCTTGGACTGGCTGCCAGACCAAAGGGGAGTGCCCTGAACTGCCAGTGCTCTATCTTCTGCTGCATCTGTATTGCGAAGCGTAAGTATTTCTGGTGTTCTGGAGCCATGGGTATATGCAAATATGCGTCTTTCAGGTCCAGAGTGACCATAAACACTCCTGCCTGAAGATGTCTCCTTACAGAATAGATGCTTTCCATTCTGAACCTTTTGTGTAATAAGTAACGGTTGAGACCTCTTAAATTTATTATCAACCGAAACTTGCCCGAGGGCTTCGGAACCACGAAAACATGTGAGTAAAAGCCCTGGGTCAACTGACTGACTGGTACCGGAGCAATAACGTCTTGCTCTGCCAGTTCTCGTATACTTCCCAGCAGACCCTCTGCCTTGGTAGGATCCCTGGGGAGAAAGGCGACAAGAAAATTTTGTGGAGGGGACAGCTGAAACTCTAGTCTGTACCCCTCTCTTAAGAGGCTTAAAATATATGGACTCTGCGTAACCTTCTGCCACTCGGAAAGGAAACCGCGGAGCCTTGCGCCTACCTTTACGGTGGCGTCATTTGGCTTCCTTATGGGAAGGAGCAGAACCGGAAAAAAGGATCGCACCTTTTTCCTTTCCCTTCCCGAGACCCCACTTCTTCCTCTGGTCGCTTCTCCCCTTATGCTGACCTCTTGACTGGGGGCCACGAAAAAATCTCTTGCCCTTCTCTTTTTTAGGTTTCACCGGGAATTTCTTTCCCCTCTCTGTGGACCGGGAGAGGAACTGATCCAAACCCGAGCCAAAGAGCAGGGAGCCCTCAAAGGGAATCCCACAGAGACGAGACTTGGAGGTGAAGTCCCCGTCACAGGTCTTTACCCATAGGGCCCTCCTGGCGGAGTTTAGAAGTGCCGCTGACTTAGCTGTGGTTCTGACAGTCTCCACTGCTGCATCTGCCACATATGTTACTGCTCTGCTGATTACCTCCAGCGAGTCTACAATCTCTTTAGCCTCTTTGTTACGCGAGGCGTGTTCCATTAGTCTGTCCAGCCACGCGTCTGCATTTCTGGCTACACAGGCCGAGGCTAAGGCGGGGGCCATAGCCGCCGCATTTGCCTCCCAAGCCCTCCTGAGTAGGATCTCTGACTTCTTGTCCATCTGGTCCTGAATGCTTCCTGAATCCTCAAAGGACAGATCGGACCTTTTGGACACCTGTGCTAAGGCTGCATCTAGGCGGGGAGTCTTAAAAAACCTCTCTTCCTCCTCGTCCTTGAAAGGACACCTTCTCTTCCAGGCTTTTAACCCAAGAAGCTTGCGTTCAGGCTCCTTCCATTCCCTGAGGATTATATCCTTCAGGGACTGGTGCACAGGAAAGGTTCTGGCCTGTAACCTCCCTAAGCCTCTATATACCCTATCCTGGGCCGACACCTGAGTAGAAGGCACTTGTATATCCTCTGAGGCATAGATGGCTTTTAATAAGCCTTCCATATCGTCTGTCGAGAACAAGAGACCTCCAGGTTTAGCCTCTCCCTGGCTATCCTGGTCCGAATCCTCCTCCCCAGTACTAAAATCTGGGACCTGACCTTCCTCTGCCTCAGATAGAAAAGAGACCTGGTCCTGGGAACCCGTGTAGGACGTAGATAAGTCTTCTTGTGAAAGAGGGGTATCTCTCCCAGAGGGACCCTCATCCCGACCTTTCTCCAGTGTAGCACGGAAGGCCTGAAGGGTAGCTAACATCTCTGACTGTAAGGCCCGACAATCCTTCACTACCTGAGTGGTCTCCTTGCCAGCGAGCTTAAAAATGCACCTATCGCAGAAGGGCTTGCTGTGGTCTTGTGGCAGCTTAGAGTTACAATACCCGCAGCGCCTGGACTTAGAAGTAGCCTTACCCTTGGACCTACTGGCTCACTCCTGGGCAGAATCCTGGGTCCCTAGAGACAATAAAAAAAGTCCCCATTAGCTACACATGTCCTAAAGGAGAAGGGGGGTCTCACAGAGTACCTTGCTCCTACAATAAACAGCCGAATCACTCACCCCCTGTGGCGACCTCACTGGCTGTCTGCTCGGATGCCCCTTCCATGTCCATGGCATCTTCACTGCCCCGCAGGATCGCTAAAGTGGACCGGGTGCTGTCCTGAGCGTCCCCTCCTGTTTGCTGCCAAGGTAGTGTGGTCGTGGGTCTGGATCTGCGGTCAGCCCATCTCCAGCCCTGTCCGTGCTGCCTGGGTGCTTTCCACTGCACCAGCTACAGCGTCTTGTCCCGGTGGTTGGCGCCATTTTTCAAGAAGTCCGTCGCCCGGAAGTGACGTTCGGACGGCACGACGGACTTCCGGGCATGCGCAGAGACGCTGGAACGCACGCAGTCGTATCCAGCACTATGCACCGCAGACGGAGCCTTGCTCCTACACCGACGCTGCCCGAGATCCCTAAGGCAAACAGTACAAACGGGGAACAGAGCTGCAGAAAACAACTCCCCTGTTTATGCAGCCTGAACCATTCCTGTAACTAGGCAGGAACTCCCCCCCCCCCCCCCCCCCCCAAGGGTCTCCTGTGACCTCTCTGGACTGACGCAGGCTCCCTGCCTACTTGACCCCAGCTGGGGGGAAAAAGGGGTTTAAGAAAAACAAGAGGTCCCCGAACCCCTTTTCTAAGGGTCCCCCCCTCTAGGTAAGAGAGGCAAAACCCTCCAGACGGGGAGCAGCGCTACCAAGACAACTCCCCTGTCTTGTGAGCCTGTAATTAGTCTCCCTCAGGAGAAGATCACTCCATCAGCATCCGACCTTACTTGAGACTACCGCAGACTCCCTGTCTGCTCGAGTCTCAAAGTCTGGGGAAAGATTTAGAGGAAAAAAGGTCCCAGACCCCTCCAATTAAAAACAAAAAAAAAGAAGAAACTTGGTTTCGCTGCCACTTGTGGGAAACACATCAATAACTGAGGGTCTGAGGGAGGGGTGGGGACTTTTGAACTTGTTGATTGTGTTTCCTGTCAGGTGGACCAGTCATCTCTCAGGTGTGCCGTCCTTGAGGATGACTGGAGAAAGGTAATTTTTAATAACATATACATACAACATGACTTCTGCAGCATGTGTACATGCTATAATTTTTTTTATGAAAGTGAAGTCACCCTTTAAGGCCCCTTTCACAGGGACGGCTGTTCTGCCACAGTTTAGCATGTTTATTTTTTTTTCGGTGAAATTCAAGACTCCAGGCACAGCGATCAGCTGCATTTGTACAGTGCAATTACCTGCGTTTATGTGCGTTTCTGTGCAATTGCGTTCAGCTGCAGTTATCTAATATAGTCGTTCCCATAGCAACCCCTTTTTTTTTTTTTTTATTTATTATTTGGTCCCTTGAATCCCTTCTCACGCTGCTATCCACAGTTGACACAAAAGACTGCGATTACCTGCGGTTATGTGCATATAGCTGCGCTACATCGCACCTGAACGCATTCAATTCTATTTTTTCTATTTGCACCGAACCGCATGTAACTAAATCGCAGCTAAACGCTGTGTGTGAATGGGGCCATAGGAAAGCATTGTGTGCTTTTAGCTGCAGTAGAAAACTAGAAAATCCGCAGCTAAAAGCACCATTCTATCGGTTCGTGTGAAAGGGGCCTAACTGGTATCTGGTGCAATGATCAAACGAATAACCCCTCAGGATCCCTCCAATATTATCAGTCCAGGACACCCTCTTTAAGGCCTGGTTCACACCTATGTATTTTTTTTGTTCATTTTCAGTTTTGCAAACACATACTACAGTTCATATAACATGGTTTCCTATGGATGTAGTTCACATCTGTGCATTTTATGGAAAGGGCCAGGGACTTTTTTCTGGTTTTTGGTTTCATAGACTTCAATGGATGAAAAGCATGTATTGAAAAATGCAAATTTGTACCTGCAATATGCAAACTGCAACTTGTATAAGTGGGAATCATGCCTAACGGCACTAAGCCCTGATGAAAAGGGAACCTCTGTAACCAAGGAAATGTATCAGATGTTTAGGATATAGTCTGAATAAAATAAAATCTGCTCTTTATTTGGTCTGACTTCGGCACATTCGTTCTTGTAAACCCAATTCATAAAATCCTCACAGGGGCTCTAACCTTCTCACTAAAGCAGGGTATACACCAGCAGAATTTAATTTAACCTTTGCAAGAATGTTTGTTTTCTATCATTAGTTGGGCCAAATCGATGTTTTCAACCAGAGCGACGAAAAAGAAGGATGGAAATTTTTCTCTCAAAATGTATGAATTTCTAAAAGTGTATGTGGCTTTTGTTCGGTAAAGTCCATTCTTTCCAAAATTGAATTTAAAAAGCAAACAAAATCTTTTTTTGAACGACATGTGAACGTTCTGAGAATTTTTGTTTGCTACAAAAGGGGTGGGGATGCTCATGACATCATTGATGTAATATGGCCACACTACAGATCCCATAGCCCCCCTGTATGGATGAGCTCAGGTGTGTTCAGATCTTAGTTTAAACCTACATGAGCTTTCCCGTCGGGAAGCTGTCATTTCCCACTCATTTGTATACAAGGGGTGTGGTATATGAGCAACTGCAGGGTGGGCAATGCCTCATATGACTGGTAAGGATGGGCTCAGGCGTGTTCGCAAGTCCACATGCCCACACCTGCCAGAAAGTTGACACTCCGCAGCGCAAATCACAGGCAGTGACAAATTTCCCAATCTGTGCAGCCACAGACTCACGAACATGCCTGAGCTCATCCTTACTGACTGGCGGTGTGTAACAGGAGGTGGGTTCGGACCAGTTTGAGCTCACACCGGTGTGAACATGAGCCCAAACCCACCTGAGCTATCCCGCCAGAAAACTGTCAAAGCAGGCAGTTAATCATAGGCAGTTGAGGCATTTCTCACCACCCAGCCACATATATTCACACCCCTTGCTTACGTGTGATGGGGAATGCCTCCACCACCTATGATTGGCTGTCAGTTTTGATACCTCCGGTGGGTTTGGACTGGGATCTGAACATGCCTAAGCTCATCCCCTGGTCCCTAGTCCATCTCAGGAGCAAGCAACAGAGGGTGGCTATGTACCTACCTTCCGTGTTAACATGGAGAATGAGCATAGTCACCCTCTAACACTATATGACGTGGAGGAAACTCCACTCCAGGTGAAATAGGGAAGCAAATCCCACGGCTGATCATTTCCGGCAAGTGCTGGCCCAATGCACCACCGCAATCAACCATGAACAGAAAAGAAAGCCGCACAGTGCAACAGGATACCAAAAATAGCTTTTTTATTCCAAAAATTACATAAAACAGCACAGGAAGCCAAGGATGTTAACACGTTTTACACAGCATTGTGCTCATAACTTATTATGATTAAGCACAATGCTATGTAAAACAGCGCTCTCCCGGAGTCCAGCATTTGCATATTGAGACAGAGAATGCCGGACTCAGCCCTGCCCTCCGCGTGTTTGGATTTGATTGACAGCAGTGGGAGCCAATGACTGCACTGCTATCAATCTATCCAATCAAGAGCAGACAACCCTGGGCCGAAAGGAAGAGCACATCTTCGCCGAGGGAACAAAGGGCTCAGGTGAGTAAAACGAGAGGGCTGGAGGGTCGAGCAGTGTCAGAAGTTTTTTTCACCTTAATGCATATGATGCATTAAGGTGAAAAAAAAAAATCACAAGGGTTTACAATCCATAAATTTATTTATTTTTTTAAATCAGCTTTGGTTGGAGCTGCTGTACTAACAATTCAATGTTAGTACAGTGTTCTCCCCTGCTAAGCTGTTGTGTTCTGACAGGGGGATGGCCCCCATGCCAGAACACTCCATTCAGCGCTCTCTATCATTGGCTGAGAGCGCTGATGCGGAGCCGGTCAGCTACTAAATTTTCCAGCATGCACGGCCGACAGAAGCAGACCAAATGGCCGGCCTCTGCTGGACTTTCTGACGTACACATATCGATGTTCGGTCTCTGTTTACGGGGCTTAACTGGGAACTTGTCCTCCATTCTCCCTCTTTTAAACCACATTTCCACTCTGCTTGCCAAGGCATGACTTGCACTAAAGAAATGTGTATGTGAGACAATCAGGCTTTTAGGCAGGGGCGGACTGACAACTCATGGGGCCCCCGGGCAATAGGAGATTATGGGGCCACACAGTATATACATACATGTTTCTATTGGCTGAGGTGGTACTGGAGAGGTGGGGCAGCTATAATCTCAGGATTTTTAGACCAAAAGGATGTCGGTAAGGGATATTTCAGAGACAGATGTAAAAAAACAAACAAAAAAAAAAAAACATAGATTTTTACATACTGTCCCTGGTTTTACTGAGGCTGGCAACCCTGATGGGGCCCCCTAGTGGCCCATGGGCCCTCAGGCAGTGCCCGAGTGGCTGAATGGTCAGTCCGCCCCTGCTTTTAGGATGGGTGCAAGTCCTCAGTCCACTGCTGTAAGTGCCGGCTTGGGAGGGAGCTCACCCCGGCTCCAAACGTCCCTATGTATAGAAATGGATCTCCTTGTAGCTGCACATCAAAACAATCCCACTAGTAGGAGGTCTATGGCAACCTCCGCCTGAGCTCCAACCATTAAGGATGAGCTCAGGTGTGGTCACACACTCCACGTGCAGAGCCCGCCAAGATGTCGGCGCTGCGCTAATCACAGGCAGTGAGACATTGCCCCTATGCGCGGCTGCAGAGATCAGGCAATGTCTCACTACCTGTGATTAGTGCAGCGCTGCACCGACTTCCTGGCTGGCTCTGCACGTGGAGTATTTGAACACGCTGGAGCTCATCTTTACCAACCAGGCCACGCTCTCAACGTGCTTCGCTCCACCATTTGGAGCTTAATCATTGGGCAGAGCGAAACGTGTTGGGACAATGGCCTGGTTGGAGCCCAGGCTGAGGTTGCTATACAACTCCTACTAGTGGGAATCTTTCGATGTGCAGCTACAGGGAGATCAATTTCTATACCTAGGCAAGACTTGGTTACTGCCCTTGCTGTGTTTGCAGGTGTGCAGCAGGCCCCACATCCTGGTATCTGCACATGCGTGGGATTCGCCAGCCATACGCAGATACCTCTAATGGGGAAGCTGGAGATCTTGCCAGTCTTCATTCATGCTCAGCATTTCCACAGCATGTACACAGATGTACTGGTGGCCCCTAGGAAGACCTGAAGGCTTGGCGGAGCCACTTTAAAAGGCGGACTAAGGTTGCACTTTAGGAATAAGGATGAGCTCTGGCGTGTTCACACACTCCACGTGCAGAGCCGCCAGGAAGTCGGCGCAGCACTGCGCTAATCACAGGCAGTGAGACATTTCCCGATCTCTGCAGCTGCGCATCGCGGCAATGTCTCACTGCCTGTGATTAGCGCTGAGCGGACTTCCTGGCGGGCTCTGCACGTGGAGTGTGCGAACATGACAGAGCTCATCCTTATTTAGGAATACATAGATCAGGGGTGCCCAACCTTTTGAAGCGCGAGGGCCACTTAAGCAACTTGGTAACTGGTTGCGGGCCACAATAAGTGGAGTGTACGGAAGACAGATCCGTGTCCGCTCTGTATATGCAGAGCGGGCATGGACACAGCCCACTCTACTCTGTGGGCCCCCCCATCCAATCCAACCAGATGGAAGGAGACGGATACCCTTCTGTTTTTTTTTGGATCGGATTGGAGGTAGGTGGGTGCAAATGGACACAAGTCGTCCATAGAGGTGAATGGAGGGTCCACATGGGTTGAACCGATCATGTGAAAGGGGCCTAAGGCTGCTTTCACACGGATGTGCGGCAGTTTACCTGCACTGCGGGTGCAGTACAGTGCACCTGTAGCTTTCCTGCAGGTTAGCTGCACTTTGCCATCAATGTCTATTATATCCTGCAGGTATGATGCACTTTCTGATAGCGCACCAAACCCGCAGATAACAGAAGACTATGACTCACTCAGTGCAGGTAACCCAAAGATGCAATGCGCTGCACCTACGGATCAGTTTGAAAGCAGCCCAGTAACCAATGCAGAACAGATATGCCCATATATACACTGCTTTTAGTAATAAACGTACCTTTAATAACAGTCTTCCATTCAGGTATCGCCGGCTGTTACCGTCCCAGGCAGAATGCATTTGGTATCACTCTGCTTGGGACCAGAGCCCCCCCTATACAGGAAGCATGGGCAAATGTGACTCTGCTCCCTCTGCAGTCGCTTGCTTCCTCTATTGCTGGTTTCATTTAAAAAACGGATGCCCTGGGATGGTGGGTCGGCAACCCATGATCAGGGCTTGAGAACCTGCTATCCCGAAGCAGGAGTTCGCGGACCACGGGGTGGGCACCCCTGACGTAGATGAATAGAGTTTAGAGTCAGGCTCAATACAGTGTGATGGGCCCTACCAGGCTTAGAAGTGTACATTCTCATATCTAGAGCTCTGTGGGCATCCCTTGGCTCGCTTTCTATAGAAGCACTACAAATCCCAGCACACCATTCTGTTACTGAGAGTTGTAGAAGAAAGTTGTCAGGACCCCTCCCCCGGTGTGGTTGTCAGGGTCCGCATCTCACCTCGCTCAGAATGTCATGCAGGTAACGGAATGGCGGCTTGCCCAGCAGTTTATCGGTGAGCGGCGGCTTCCTGATCACCTTCCCCAGAGTATCCTGTGTGCGCCGGATCACCGCGGCCTCCATCCCGGGAGACCGGGCCTGTGGAGCAGCCGAGGAACGGCGGAACGGGCTCTATACTCCCAGGATTGCTTCTCCGGCTCCCGCTCCTCGTTGACAACAATCACCAAGGCTCGGTTACTGTGTTCTCAGCACCGGCCAGTTCTTCCTTTCCCACAATCCCTTTCCAACACCGCTGTGCGCATGCACCGCCTCCGCTGTTACCAAGCGTCCGCCGCCATGGAAACGGACGGTAACACAACGAGGGGTGGGACCTAGCTGTGCAGCCTAGATAGGCTAGTGACGTCATTCTATAAGAGTATCAGCCTGTTCTAGCATCAGACCCAGCCATACTGCTCAGTCATTGTTTATCTTTCTACAGCTTTACTGCATGAAAAATAATCTAAACCCGCAAAGTAAAGATCAGGGTGTTCAGGGTTGGTTTTAATTCAGGCAGCCTCTGTTTTCCTTTGTATGTACCTGGTGATTCTGACAATTATATTAGACTCCCCTGCAGCTTCCCATTCTAGGATGACAACCCTCTATGAGTGTGTTGGCAGTGGCACTGCCAGGTATTGATGTCCCTTTAACTACTTGCTTACTAAGCACTTTCACCCCCCCTCCTGCCCCGGGCAATTTTCAGCTTTCAGCACTGTCACACTTTGAATGACAATTGCGCGGTCATGCAAATAAAGGAAAAAAGACAGAAAAGAAAAAAAAAAGTTTTCATTGTTTGTTATGCAATTTTGCAAACAGGTAATTTTTCTCCTTCACTGATGGGCACTAATAAGGAGGCACCGATGAGGTTGCACTAATAGGCAACACTGATGGGGAGTGATGGGTGACACTAATGGACAATTATTATACAGGATTTATATAGCGCCAACAGTTTACGCAGTGGTTTATAATACAAAAGGAGACAATACAGTTACAATACAATAAAATACAAGAGAATTAATAGGGCCCTGCTCAGCTTACAATCTAATAGGGTGGGGCAGGTGGTACAAAAGGTTGTAACTGTCGGGTTTGTAACTGTGGGCAATGATAGGTGACACTGATTAAGAGGCACTGATCTGCCCCTCCTTTATGTCATGGGTGGGCTCGGTGCATATGTAACACTACCCCCGCAGGACCACCTGGTGAATGGTCTACCTATTCATGCATAGCCAGGCAACAAGTATTTTCTACTCACATCCAGACAAAGGAAACAGTCTTTGACCTTGGTTTTGTTGTTTTATTAGTTGTAATAACTTGAATGGGGTAAAGGGGTTATGGGATGCCCAACTTAACTGGAACAATAAATGAGGAAAAACTCCTTCCTATGTACAAGATACTAAACTGTCGTCCTTCTTGGACACTGACAGTCTTTTGTGATCAAAAGCAAAAGCCCCTTGTGGTGTAGGAACTCTCAGTCCATTTTAGAAAATACCACAGTGTGTTGTAAGTAGGGATGAGCCGGTTCGGTTTGCACCAGAACCTGCGAACGGACCGAAAGTTCGCATGAACGTTAGAACCCTATTAATTACAGTGGACGTGAACATTCGAAATCTAAAGTGCGAATTATAAAGGCCAATATGCATGTTATTGTCCTAAAAAGGGTTTGGGGACCCGGGTCCTGCCCCAGGGGACATGTATCAATGCAAAAAGAAGTTTTAAAAACTGAGGTTTTTTCTGGAGCAGTCATTTTAATGATGCATAAAGTGAAAAAAAAGTGAAATATTACTTTAAATATCGTACCTGGGGGGTGTCTAAAGCATGTGTTTCCCATGTTTAGAACAGTCCCTGCACAAAATGACATTTGCAAAGGAAAAAAAAACATTTAAAACTGCTTGCGGCTATTAAATCATTAATTAATTATTAAGTAATGCTTTGTCCTGGCAATATGGAGGAAAATCTTTGAGAAAAATGGCATGGCTACCCCATCACCCCCCTACCCCAGCCCATTACCAGCCCCTTTCGGTCTTGTATGGATATTAACCACTTACAGACCGGACCATTTTGCTGGTCAAAGACCAGACCACTTTTTGCGATTCGGCACTGCGTCGCTTTAACTGACAATTGCGCGGTCGTGCGACGTGGCTCCCAAACAAAATTGACGTACTTTTTTTCCCATAAATAGATCTTTCTTTTGGTGGTATTTGATCACCCCTGCGGTTTTTATTTTTTGCGCTATAAACAAAAATAGAGCGACAATTTTGAAAAAAACGCATTATTTTTTACTTTTTGTTATAATAAATATCCCCCAAAAATATATAAAAAAACGTTTTTTTCCCTCAGTTTAGGCCGATACGTATTCTTCTACATATGTTTGGTAAAAAAAATCGCAATAAGCGATTATTGATTGGTTTGCGCAAAAGTTATAGCGTTTACAAAATAGGGATAGTTTTATAGCATTTTTATTCATTTTTTTTATTATTATTTTTTTTTACTAGTAATGGCGGCGATCAGCGATTTTTATTGTGACTGCGACATTGTGGGGGACCCATCGGACATTTTTGACACATTTTTGGGACCATTGTCATTTATACAGTAATCACTGCTATATAAATGCAGTGATTCCTGTGTAAATGACACTGGCAGTGAAGGGGTTAACCAGTGGGTGGCAGTGTAGGGGTTAAGTGTTCCTAGGGGTGTGTTACTAACTGTGGGGGGGTTGGGCTTTCATTTAGTGAACACTGATCTCTGCTCCATGGAGCAGAGATCAGCGTCACTAGTTGCTAGGCAGAATGGAGAAATGCTGTTTACACGGCATTTCCTCCATTCAGCCGTCCCGTGAGACGATCGCGGGGATGCCCGCAGCGATCGAGTCCATGGGTCCCGCGACCGGACTCACGGGGGTCCCGACCAGCGCGGGAGCAGTGCGCTCCCGATGGCAGGGCGGCATTGAATATCGGACGTACCTGTACGCCAATATGCCTGCCCGTGCCATTCTGTCGACGTACATCGTCGTGCGCTGGTCTGGAACCGGTTAAGGGGAACCCCGCACCCAAAATATGTTATGTTAATGTTAGGCAGATGCCTTTGTTGCACAAATGAACTACACAACATTAGCAATAAGGGGGGGGGGGGGGGGGGTAGATTCAGGTGTATGCTGTGCAGGAGGCACACTACACTGACTGAATATTAGGCAGATGCCTGTGTTGCACAAATTAACTACACAACATTAGCAATGGGGGGGTAGATTCAGGTGTATGCTGTGCAGGAGGCACACTACACCCACTGTAACAGTGCTAGGTTAGGAAGCAAAGCAAAGCTGACACTGTCCCTGCCTATCCTGCTCTCTCCCTGAACACTACACTCACTGTAACAGCGCTATCTAAAGAAGTAAAGCACAGCTGACACTGTCCCTGCCTATCCTACCCTCTATGAATGCCGCAACACACTACACAAGGCCGCCGCGCTGGCAGCCTTATATAGTGTGGGGCGTGTAATAAACCCCCTGAGCTATAATTGGCCACAGGCATCCAACCTGTGGCCAATTATGGCTCTCCTCGCTGCCAGCGCTGTGATTGGCCAAGCATGCGGGGTCACAGTGCATGCTTGGCCAATCCTCAGCCAGCAATGCACTGCGACTGGCGCAGTGCATTGTGGGCCGTTTGTATCACACAAATTTGATGCGAAAGGCCCACAAAGTTCTGTTTTCGACGAACGGACGAAGTTCGATTCGAACATGGGTTTGAATCGAACACCGGGCTCATCCCTAGTTGTAAGCTGCATTCAGGAGTTTCTCAACTCCCTCACAGAAACTGCTCCTACCTCCAATGCCTGTAGGAACACCTGGCTGCTTCTCCACCAGCCCACCTGGCTGCTCCGAATATCTCCCAGGCCAAAGAATAGAAAGGGTTAAGCACAGTGCTGTCCTCCTGAAAGGCTTGCTACATTTGGCAGTCTCTGCTCTTGTGAATCCCCAGTTGTGCTGATGTACTCTGATTCAGCCACCCTACCAGGAAATTCTGCCTGGGGACTGACCAAATTCCCTCAAGTATGCAGATCAGCCCGTTTGGCCTCCGCTCACTAACGTCCAGAAGGTTCTCCAAACTTCCAGATCGAGGGAAAAGTACCAGAGACCTGACTCTGTGAGTCATCCAGCCTAACCTACAGTAAACCCTGACCCAATTTGTCACTCACAAACTAACCATGAGTCATGAACTAAATTTGCCTGCACTAACACTACTAGCACACTAGAGAGAGGTACACCTATATACAGTATACTGTATGTATATGTAGTGCTATCCCCAGAGAAGCTGCTGAATTGTCTTGTGATTTCTCTGGACACCTGAAGATGACAAACTCGCTCACCCAACACTTACCGACACACTTTGAGGTATTTTCAAATAATTTATTAGGCTAAGTATAGCCTAATTCTGGGGTGCCAAGCCTTTTGAAGAGCAAGGGCCACTTAAGTGACTTGGTAACTTGTCACGAGCCCCAATGAGCAGATCGAGAGTATGAAAGGTCCGTGTCCACTTTGCATTTGGGGACACTGACACAGCCACTGTTCTCTATGGGCCTGTTCACTTCCTGGATTTACACAGACACACAGAGGCACACCTTCTGCTCTGCAGCTCTGATTGTCCCTCTTATGACTCACCCCCTCTCTTCCTGGCAAACTCTCTCAACAGTAGGGATGAGCTTCGTGTTCGAGTCGAACATACGTTCGACTCGAACATCGGCTGTTGGCCCGTTCGGCGAATTCCGAACGTTATGGGCCGTTCGCGCCAAATTCGTGTGGCGCTCACGGCCCACAATGCACTGCGTCATCGCAGTGCATTGCTGGCTCATGATTGGCCAAGCATGCACTGTGACCCCGCATGCTTGGCCAATCACAGCGCCAGCAGCGAGGAGAGCCATGATTGGCCACAGGCAGGATGCCTGTGGCCAATCATAGCTCAGGCTGTGTAGTACACGCCCCACACTATATAAGGCAGCCAGCGCGGAGGCCTTGTGTAGTGCGTTGGCGTCTGAAGCAGTTAGTGGGTGTTCTGTGTACCTTCAACACAGTATACACCGATCGTTATCGGCCGATTTTCGATCTTGCTCTTCTGTAGTGGTTGTTGTCTGCGTGCCCTGACCGCAGTATACACCGATATATTCACCTCACCTGTATAGCTAGTGATCTATCTTTTATAATAGAGCTTGCAGTCAGTAGTGTTAGGAGCTTGTGTGTGCTGTCTGCGTGCTCTGTACCCGGTACACACCGCTATATCCACCTACATAGCTCTTCTCTATTTGAGCCCACTTGCCATCTGCAGGAGTTATTGGAAGTTGTGTGTGCCTCCAGCACAGCACAGTATACATCTGTATATACCCCTTTATCTCTGGTGTTCTATAATAAAGGCATCTGCAGGAGTTAGTGGGTGTTTTGTGCCTCCAGCACAATATACACCTGTATCTACCCTTTATTGCTGTTCTCTAATAGAGCCATCTGCAGGGCTTAGTGGGTGTTGTGTGACTCCATTACAGTATACCCCTTTATCTCTGGTGTTCTATAATAAAGGCATCTGCAGGAGTTAGTGGGTGTTGTGTGCCTCCAGCACAATATACACCTGTATCTACCCTTTATTGCTGTTCTCTAATAGAACCATCTGCAGGGCTTAGTGGGTGTTGTGTGACTCCATTACAGTATACCCCTTTATCTCTGGTGTTCTATAATAAAGGCATCTGCAGGAGTTAGTGGGTGTTGTGTGCCTCCAGCACAATATACACTACCCAACTGCTGTTTTACCCAACTCCCTTCAGGCCATTACCATGTCTGGAAGGCCAGCAAGGAGAGGCAGACAGGCGCGAGCCGATAAAAGAGGGCAAGCAGGCTCTGTGTCTAGAGACAACAGTGCTGGTCGTGGACGCAGTGCATTGTCATCAGCACGTGGCCATGGGACACGCTTGTCCTTCTTTTCGGCAGCTGGACATGTTGAACCGCAACATGCCAACGACTTGGTAGAGTGGATGACCAAGCCCTCTTCATCCTCTCTCACCCAGTCTCAGGGTACTAGCAAAGCAGCTGCCAACGCATCGTCTTCCCTCCTCTCAATGTCATCATCAGTGACTCCTTCCCTAGACCCACCACGTCCTCCTGAGGAGTCTCCTGAACTCTTTGAGCACAGTGTTGGGTACATGCTCCAGGAGGATGCCCAGTGTTTTGTAGGCTCTGATGATGACACTCAGCTAGAGGAAGGCAGTAGCGTGAATGCAGAGAGGGGATGCTCAAGAAGGACAGCAATCTGGCAGTCATGTTCCACAAGCTGCAGCATATTGCCAGGTTTGCTACAGCGATGAAGAGGGAGGGGATGATGAGGGCACTGACTTCACGTGGGCGCCTGGTGGGAGAGAGGAGGAGGAGGAGGAGGAGGAGGAGGCACATGTCCAACGAGGCAGGATGCCCTCCGGGGGCCAGCTTAGGGGCAGCACACCGACTGAATCACACCGCAGAGCTCTGCCTGTGCAGGGCGCTGCCTCTGCGCGTTATTCTAAAAGTTCTTTGGTGTGGGCCTTTTTTGAGACGAGTGCATCAGATCGCACCGCTGCTATTTGCAACATATGTCTCAAGCGTATCTCGCGTGGCCAAAACATCAGCCGCTTGGGCACCACATGCTTGACCAGACATAGGTTGACCTGCCATGCAGCTCGTTGGCAAGCGTACCTCAAAGACCCACACCAAAGAACAAAGCGGACCTCTCCTTGCTCCTCATCAGCTGGCATCTCCAACCCCACTAGACCTTCAGTCCTCTCTGAAACCTGCTCTGAGAGGAATGAAGGTGTAGAATTAGGTGTGTCACAGCCAAGTGCTTCCGGGCACTCTGCTAGCAGTACACCCACGTCCGATTATAGCAGGCAAATGTCCCTGCCCCAGCTGCTGGGCCGGCGAAAAAAGTTCACTCCCAGCCATCCACATGCCCAGCGGTTGAATGCTAGCTTGGCTAAATTGCTAGCACTTCAACTGCTGCCTTTTCAGTTGGTAGACTCGGCCCCCTTCCCGTGAGTTTGTACAATGTGCGGTTCCTCAGTGGCAGGTCCCCAAACACCACTTTTTCTCACGGAAGGCGATTCCGGCTCTCTACCGGCATGTGGAAGGCAATGTCCTTGCCTCGCTGGACAGGGCGGTCAGCGGTAAGGTGCATATTACCGCTGACTCATGGTCCAGCAGGCATGGACAGGGACGTTACCCATTGGGTCACTCTTCTGGCAGCTGGGAAGGATGCAGGACAAGGTGCAGTAGTGTTGGAGGTTGTTCCGCCACCACGCCTCCAAAATGCTACTATTGGTTGTGACACACCTCTCTCCTCCACCCCCTCCTCTTCTTCTTCCTCCATGGCCTCTTCCAGTGCTCTGTCCTCAGAACCAGCGGTGCTCCGTAGGCGTTCCAGGGGCTACGCAAGTAGGCAGGCAAAACGATGCCATGCCGTGCTTGCGCTGGTTTGTTTGGGGGACAGGAGCCACACTGGGGCGGATGTTTTGTCAGCTCTGCAGGGGCAGGCCGAGAGGTAGTTGACGCCACGCCAGCTTAAGCCAGGAATGGTGGTTTGTGACAATGGCACCAACCTCCTCTCCGCCCCCTGACAGGGACAACTGACCCATGTGCCCTGTGTAGCTCACGTCCTTAACCTGGTGGTGCAGCGGTTCTTGGGCAGGTACCCCGGCTTACAGGATGTACTGAAGCAGGCCAGGAAATCTGTGTGCATTTCCACCGATCATTTAATGCCTGTGCTCGGCTGGCTGAGCTCCAAAAGGAGTTGAACCTGCCCAAGAACCGCCTTATATGTGACATGCCCACCAGGTAGAACTCAACGTTGGCCATGCTGCAGCGGCTGCACACGCAGCAGAGGGCCATCAATGAGTACCTGTGCGACTACGGCACCAGGACAGGGTCAGGGGAGCTCGGTTTTTTCTCACCATGCCAGTGGGGCATGATCAGGGATGCATGCACTGTCCTGTCACCGTTTGAGGAGGCCACAAGGATGGTGAGCAGTGACAGTGCATGCATCAGTGACACTGTACCTCTTGTCCACCTCTTGGAGCATACGCTGCGTGGAATAATGGACAGGGCACTTGAGGCAGAACAGAGGCAGGAAGAGGAGGACTTCCTTGCCTCTCAAGGCCCCCTTTATCCAGACAGTGTTCCTGCTGTGCCACCCATCACGCAGGAAGAGGATGAGGAGGAGGAAAAGGAGGAGGAGGATGATTGTGTCAGCATGGAGGTGGAGGCTGGCACTCAGCATCAGCAGCAGCAGTCTTGTAGGGATGATTTACAGTCCCAAGAAACACGTGGACTTGTACGTGGCTGGGAGGAGGTAGCTGCGGATCATGTTGCCCTTAGTGACCCAGAGGACTCCGGACCGAATGCCTCAGCTAACCTACGCTGCATGGCCTCCCTGATCCTGCAAAGCCTGCGGAAGGATCCTCGTATTCTTCGGATCAAGGAGAGGGACCATTACTGGCTGGCCACTCTCCTTGATCCACGGTACAAGGGTAAGGTTGCCGACCTTATCTTGCCATCGCAGAGAGAGCAGAGGATGAGACATCTTCGGGAGGCCTTGCAGAAAGGTCTGTGCAACGCGTTCCCAGAGACTGGGAGGTTACAAACTCCTGGTCCTGGACAACGTGTTGCTGAGGCATCGGTCAGAAGGAGCGGTGGAGAAGGTGGCCGTCTGATTGATGCTTTCAGACAATTTTTTAGTCCGCAGCCCCAAGGTATAATCGGTTCCAGCAACCATCGCCAGCGTCTGATTTACATGGTGCAGGAATACCTAGGGGCAAGGTCAGACTTGGACACCTTTCCCACCGAAAATCCTCTGGCTTACTGGGTCTTGAGGATGGATCACTGGCCAGAGCTTGCACAGTATGCAATTGAGCTACTGGCCTGTCCTGCATCCAGCGTTCTTTCGGAACGCACCTTCAGTGCTGCTGGTGGCTTTGTTACCGATCACAGGGTGCGCCTGTCCACCGAATCAGTTGATCGACTGACCTTCATCAAGATGAATCAGTCTTGGATCACCCACAGCTACCAAGCACCTGAAGATGATGTAACCGAATATTTTTTTTGGAAATATCACATCCCTTCAAGACTGCCTATGCTGATGAGTATATGGGAGAGGTTGCAGTGTGGTGGCACCAGCACCAGTGCCTAAGGCCCAATTTTTCTGCCTTTGTTTAACAGGGACATGTAATTACAATTCTTGATATAATATTTCACAGGAGGGCCCGTTCCTGTGCCCACTCAGAGTAACTGTGAGGACTTATAGTGTTGTGGCACCAGCACCACAACCACCAAAGGTCAATTTTTCTACCACTGTTCAACAATGGCATGTAATTACAATTCTTGATATAATCGTTCACAGCAGGGCGCTCCAGCGCCCACCAAGAGTCACTTTCAGGGCTTACAATGTTGTGGCAAAACCAACACCTTGTTCCGCCATTTCTGCAGAGCATATAGGGCAGGCCCCTACTTTCAAACATTCAACTTACAAACATCTCCTACTTGCAAACGGAAGGAGACAACAGCAAGTGAGATGAAAAAAGATGGATGACAAAACAAATTATACAGGGGTGATAACCCTTCCCTATGTTTTCCAAAAAGCTTAAAAATAGTTTTTTTGACTGGAGCTACACTTTAAAAATGTACCAGTTGAAAATTACAAACAGATTCAACTTAACACAACAAACCTACACAGTCCCTGTCTTGTTTGCACCGCCTGTATACTGCTGTTCTGAGTATATAGGGCCTGGGGGCCACACGCATTTCCTTTTTTTAATATGGGTACGGGGTTCCCCTTAATATGCGTACAAGACCCAAAGGGGCTGGTAATGGGCAGGGAGGGCTACCCATGCCATTTTTCTCAATGATTTTCAACCATATTGCAGGAACCAGATATATAACATTAAAACCGCAAGCAGTTTTAAATGATGTTATTTCCGTTTAATGTCATTTTGTGCAGGGACTGTTCTAAACACGGGAAACACGTGGCACTTCACAGGCATACTACAGACACCCCCCAGGCACCATATTTAAAGGAATATTTCACTTTTTTTTCACTTTAATCGTCATTAAAATCAGTGCTCCTGCCAAAACGGCCACTTTTAAAAACATTTTAGGCATTGACCCATGTCCCCTGGGGCAGGAGCCAGGTCCCCAAACCCTTTTTAGGACAGTATCTTGCATATTAGCCATTAAAATTGGCACTTTTAATTTCGAACGTTCGAGTCCCATAGACTTCAATGGGGTTCTAAAGTTCGTACGAATTTGGGGTCCGTTCGAAAGTTCTGGTGCGAACAGAACTGGGGGGGGGTGTTTGGCTCATCCCTACTCAACAGTGAGAGAGAGAGCTGTCCAAAGTTAAAATAACAAGGCCAGAAGATTTAATAGATGGAAAGTTGAAAAAATGACTGAAGTTACACTTTAAGGGGATTGGAGGTAGGCGGGTGTAAACGGACACAAGTCCTTTTACATCTGCTACTCCATAGAGGTGAATGGAGGATCCGAGTGGGTCCACCTGAAAAAGAAGCTGGGCTTCTCTGTGTGCAAGTGACAGTAGTGAGCAACAGGCAAGGTGCTAGCTCTGGAGGTGGCTGAAAAAAAAAAAAGTCCTGCTGTGAATCTTCCTCTAAATAAAATAACACTAACCGATATTGTTATTCCAAAAATAATCCATACACATCCACTACTTAATGGTCCTGTAATATATTTTTCATTACATTTTTTTTTTTACTGTGTTTTTCCGTCACATAATAACATCTTCTGTGAGCTCCCAAACCTCCCCTTGTCCCTCTCACTTCCATATATATGAAATAAGCAGTGCACGTCAGCTGTACACTCAGGGGTCAAGTCCTGGGTAAAAAGTGTGGGAACTCACCCAAGATTCCCCCTCACCTCAAAAATAAGGTGGGGGGAGGATATGTGCTTATATAAAATATACATACGTACTTCTTTTTTAACAACTAAAGTGCAACATTTATTGTAAAGTGGTAGTTTATAAAGGACACCACAATGTGTGATAATGGTTCAATGCAGACTCATTGTGCCCATGATTGCAGACTCACTGAGATAATGAAATGCAGACTCAGCTGTGTCCATCAATGCAGACTCACTGTGCCCATCATTGCAGCCTCACTGTGCCAATCAATGCAGCCTCACTGTGCCAATCAATGCAGCCTCACTGTGCCAATCAATGCAGCCTCACTGTGCCCATGAAATGCAGCCTCACCGTGCCCATGAAATGCAGCCTCACCATGCCCATGAAATGCAGCCTCACCGTGTCCATGAAATGCAGCCTCACCGTGCCCATGAAATGCAGCCTCACCGTGCCTATGAAATGCAGCCTCACCGTGCCCATAAATGCAGCCTCCCCATACCCATCAATGCAGCCTCATTGTGCTCATCATTGCAGCCTCACCGTGCCCATCAATGCAGCCTCACCGTGCCCATCAATGCAGCCTCACCGTGCCCATCAATCCAGCCTCACCGTGCCCATCAATCCAGCCTCACTGTGCCCATCAATCCAGCCTCACCGTGCTAATGAAATGCAGATTCACCTGTGCCCATCAATGCAGACTCACTGTGCCCATCATTGCAGCCTCACTGTATCCATCAATGCAGCCTCACCGTGCCCATCAAGGCAGCCTCCCCGTGCCCATCAATGCAGCCTCCCCGTGCCCATCAATGCAGCCTCCCCGTGCCCACCATTTCAGTCTCACTGTGCCCACCATTTCAGCCTCACTGTGCTCATCATTGCAGCCTCGCTGTGCCCATCATTGCAGCCTCACTGTGCCCATGAATTGCAGACTTACCTGTGCCCATCATCACAGCCTCACTGTGCCCATCAATACAGTCTCACTGTGCCCATCATTGCAGCCTCACAGTGCCCATCAATGCAGCCTCACTGTGCCTATCAGTGCAGCCTCGTTGTGCCCATCATTGCAGCCTCACTGTGCCCATGAAATACAGACTAACCTGTGCTTACCAATGCAGACTCACTGTGCCCATCATTGCAACCTCACTGTGCCCATCAATGCAGCTTCCCTGTGCCCATCAATGCAGCCTCACCGTGCCCATGAAATTCAGCCTCACAGTGCCCATCACATGTAGACTCACCTGTTCCCATCATTGCAGCCTCATGGTGCCCATTATTGCAGCCTCACGGTGCCCATCAATGCAGTCTCACCGTGCCCATCATATGTAGACTCACCTGTTCCCATCATTGCAGCCTAACTGTGCCCATCAATGCAGTCTCACCATGCCCATCAATGCAGCCCCACCGTGCCCATCATTGCAGCCTCACCGTGCCCATCATTGCAGCCTCACCGTGCCCATCATTGCAGCCTCACCATGCCCATCATTGCAGCCTCACTATGCCCATCATTGCAGCCCCCCCCCCCAAGCCCAATGGGGAAGAGCTGTAAGCCAATGTGAATTTGCAAAAATCTAAACAAATGATGTCCTTCTCAGTGGCGGAGTGTAGCTTGTGTAGTACTGCAGCAAGGGTTAATAAATCAATGGGCACTCACCAAGCTCACCCCTGGATTGCTGGGCTCGGACTGACTGACATGGTTCTATACCGCCAGGAAGCATTGAACACAGTGGGAGCGGCGCCTCTAGTCCCCGCTCTCGGTGTTCTCAGTGCTGCCTGGCGGTATAGATCCATGTCAGTCAGTCCGAACCCAGCAATCCGGTGGTGAACAGCGTGAGCTTGGGCTATTAACCCTTGCTGCAGTACTACACACACTACACTCCGCCACTGACAGGAACATCATATTTTACATAAAATGAGGAGGGAGGGAGGGGGGAACTCTGCATCTGTGCCTCCCAAGATCGGCCCACTGCAGCCACAACACAAGGGGAACATTGTTCCAGCTTTAGAAAAAGTACAGGAACGACGTTCCCATGCATTCCTGCAGGACTCGAGCCCTGCGTATACTGCTCTATGCACACTACAAATCCCACAGTCCATAATCCTAAACCAAAGTCCACCTCAGGAGCGAGCTTGGGTGGCTATATTTCTAAATAAAGTGGGACATGGAAAACAAACATAGCCACCTTCTAACATCCACTTTATGTATCTATGAACAGTGAGCCTGGTGCTGCGTCTTGTATGTTTTCCGAATCCGAATGCCTTTTGTGGCCAGAGACACCATTTTGCAAGCTGGAGAGTTTTTGTTGGTGCCACCTGAACTCATTACTCATATTCCTCTGGAGAATTATTTACACTGGTGTATGAACCTTTACCCATAGTTTCCAACATTGTAAAAAAAAAATCCGGGACACTTTTTTGGCTGTAGATGGAGTTGTATTATAATTAGGGGGCGGGACATGCGGTTATAGTCGTGGCACAGGAAATTGTGAAATATGGGCGTGGTTTGCGTAAAACAGTGGGCGTGGCTTACACGGGCGTGGCTCAAAGGGGTATGGTTAGAGTCTGAGATGAATGCGGGATGGAGAGGGAAAGGGGGGGAGGGATGGAGGGACAGCAGCCCCAGATCCTACACCACAATAGCAATATGTGTTTTCCAGAGTTTGACAATCGGCAGATAAAGATACTCCAAATACCTGGTGTTAGCGATTCAATCATCCCGGCGCCATGATTGTTATGGTGTCAGGATGATTGAAGCGCATTATTTC
Organism: Lithobates pipiens; assembly: GCF_037356315.1. NCBI lineage: Eukaryota > Metazoa > Chordata > Amphibia > Anura > Ranidae > Lithobates > Lithobates pipiens. The sequence goes on from NW_027507784.1 coordinate 123,745,000, forward strand.
TATTATTACATTGTAATATAAAATGAAATCATTCAACTCACCATAATGCAGAATCAGTGGGAGCCATGAGCGCGTCACTAGCCACGTTGCCTGCCACCGGATGCCATCAGGTGCCCCCAGCAGAGTCCCTCCTTACATCAGGTGCCCCATCAGAGCAGCCTTCCTCACATCTGTGTCTGCATCAGCGAAGCCCCTCCTTACATCTGGTGTCCCCATCAGTCCTCCATACATCTGGTGCCCCTCTGACATCCAGACTTGCCCCCCTCTGACATCTAGACTGCCCCTTCTGACATTCAGACTGCCCACCGACATCCAGACTCAGAGTCTGGATGTCGGGGGCCAGTGAGTCAGAGTCTGGATGTCGGGGGCCAGTCAGTCAGACTCACTGGCCCCCGACATCCAGACTGCCCCCTCTGACTTTTAGACCGTTGTTGCTGCACGGAAAGAGATTGAGCTGCGGCGCCGCCCACCTTCTGCCCCTTTCCATTACACCTCACAGACACTGGCAGCGGGGCGGGGGTGGGCGGCACCGCAGCATCTCTATTGTAGACCAGCTTCTGGTCTTCTTTAAAATGGCGGCCGGCAGAGACATCGTCTCCGTCGGCCGCGGATCTCTAGCAGCCGGCGGTGAAAATCGGGACTAACCGAATTTCCCGGGACATTTCCCGTGACAAAATTAAATTGGGACAAGGGTCCTAATCCCAGGAATGTCCCAGGAAATTCGGGACAGTTGGCAACTATGTGAACGGTTTGTGGGTTGTCTACAGCATTGGAGCTACAGTCGGCACATTTATGGGGACAAAGTTGTTATTTGCAGACTGGACAAAGACAGTGCTGTTTACTTCATTACCACTGTAGATGCACAGGTGAAAGACTTAAAGCGGGAGTCCACCGGGACTCCGCGTTTTTTTTTTTTTTTAAAAGCCAGCAGCTACAAATACTGCAGCTGCTGACTTTTAAAATAGTGACACCTGTCCAGCGCGCCCGCGATGTCGGCACCCGAAGCCGATCTCTAGATCGTCTCTCGAGTGCTGCCGCCGCCATCTTGGGTATGGGAATCAGGAAATGGAGCCTTTCGGCTTCATTTCCCGGTTCCCTACTGCGCATGCGCGAGTCGCGCTCTGCAATAAGGACGGTCCCCGCTGCCTCTGGGATCTGTGTGTTTCCCAGCAGGCAGCGGGGCACTTGCGGAAAGGGGCGGGCACTTGCGGAAAGGGGCGTAATCTACGCCCCTTTCCGCAGAGAGCTATCCCAGAAGTGGGTGCAGATACCTGTACTGTACAGGTATCTGCACCCCCCTCCCCCCTGAAAGGTGCCAATTGTGGCGCCGGAGGGGGGGAGGGTTCCGATGAGCGGAAGGTCCACTTTAGGGTGGACCTCCGCTTTAACTCTACCAGACCCATGCTTTTATTGGTAGAAGAGAGGCTACCTGTGTTTTTTCTGGACTTAGAGTTGTTTTTTTCCCCTGGTTTCCTGAAAAAAAAAAGCAAGGACTGTGGGGTAGGGTCATAGGGTCAGCTCACCAGAAGTGCCATGTCAAGGCTACCTTATGGGTCACAGTACCTGCTTTAGGTAAAGACTGCACTTCAGTGACTCTGACCACTAGGTGGCATGAGTCGGCACAAATATCACTGTTCTTACCTGTTTGAAAAAAAAAAAAAAGTTTTAAAGTTTAGAAGAGAGTATTCCATAGAGACTGGGATGGGATCCTGCTTTCTAATAAGTTCTGTGTGCATTTCGTTTGTGTGCAGTGGCGGAACTACCGCCATAGCAACCCACGCGGTCGCTATGGGGCCCGCAGTCTCTATGGGGCCCGCAGCCTAGTGGGGACCGCTGCCGAATGGGGCCCTCAGCCGGGGTCCGCTGCCGAGTAGTCCGACCGGGGCTCGGCATTGGCAAGCTTCTGTCCTGCTAGTGCAGCCTGCATACAAGAGGAGCCAGGCAGCACCGCTGAGGAGGAACCAGTCAATGCCCTCACTTGATTGCAGAATTTGCAGACTACAATTCCAGAGGTACAGTACAAGCTAAATTAAGCTGATGCAGTGATGGGGCCAGACTGCATTCTGAACTGTCTGTGAGTTTGACTGATTTTTCTAATATGCAGCATGGCGGGGGGGGGGGGGTGAGGGGGTAAATGTCCTGCACTGGTCACAGTAATTTTTGCATTAATGTCCTGCACTGGTCACTGTCATTGATGAATGAATTTACTGGTCATGGTCACTGATGAATGAATTTCCTGGTCACGGTCACTGATGAATGAATTTCCTGGTCACGGTCACTGATGAATGAATTTCCTGGTCACGGTCACTGATGAATGAATTTCCTGGTCACGGTCACTGACGAATGAATTTACTGGTCACGGTCACTGATGAATGAATTTACTGGTCACGGTCACTGATGAATGAATTTACTGGTCATGGTCACTGATGAATGAATTTACTGGTCACTGATGAATGAATTTCCTGGTCATGGTCACTGATGAATGAATTTACTGGTCACTGATGAATGAATTTCCTGGTCATGGTCACTGATGAATGAATTTACTGGTCACTGATGAATGAATTTCCTGGTCATGGTCACTGATAAATGAATTTACTGGTCACGGTCAAATGATTTTACTGGTCACTGTCACTGATGAATGAATTTACTGGTCACTGATAAATGAATTTACTGGTCACTGATGAATGAATTTACTGGTCACTGTCACTGATAAATGAATTTACTGGTCACTGTCACTGATAAATGAATTTACTGGTCACGATCAAATGATTTTACTGGTCACTGTCACTGATGAATGAATTTACTGGTCACGGTCACTGATAAATGAATTTACTGGTCACTGATGAATGAATTTACTGGTCACGGTCAAATGATTTTACTGGTCACTGTCACTGATGAATGAATTTACTGGTCATGGTCACTGATGAATGAATTTACTGGTCACTGATGAATGAATTTACTGGTCATGGTCACTGATGAATGAATTTACTGGTCACTGATGAATGAATTTCCTGGTCATGGTCACTGATGAATGAATTTACTGGTCACTGATGAATGAATTTCCTGGTCATGGTCACTGATAAATGAATTTACTGGTCACGGTCAAATGATTTTACTGGTCACTGTCACTGATGAATGAATTTACTGGTCACTGATAAATGAATTTACTGGTCACTGATGAATGAATTTACTGGTCACTGTCACTGATAAATGAATTTACTGGTCACTGTCACTGATAAATGAATTTACTGGTCACGGTCAAATGATTTTACTGGTCACTGTCACTGATGAATGAATTTACTGGTCACGGTCACTGATAAATGAATTTACTGGTCACTGATGAATGAATTTACTGGTCATGGTCACTGATGAATGAATTTACTGGTCACTGATGAATGAATTTCCTGGTCATGGTCACTGATAAATTAATTTACTGGTCACGGTCAAATGATTTTACTGGTCACTGTCACTGATGAATGAATTTACTGGTCATGGTCACTGATGAATGAATTTACTGGTCACTGATGAATGAATTTCCTGGTCATGGTCACTGATGAATGAATTTACTGGTCACTGTCACTGATGAATGAATTTACTGGTCATGGTCACTGATGAATGAATTTACTGGTCACTGATGAATGAATTTCCTGGTCATGGTCACTGATGAATGAATTTACTGGTCACTGATGAATGAATTTCCTGGTCATGGTCACTGATAAATGAATTTACTGGTCACGGTCAAATGATTTTACTGGTCACTGTCACTGATGAATGAATTTACTGGTCACTGATAAATGAATTTACTGGTCACTGATGAATGAATTTACTGGTCACTGTCACTGATAAATGAATTTACTGGTCACTGTCACTGATAAATGAATTTACTGGTCACGGTCAAATGATTTTACTGGTCACTGTCACTGATGAATGAATTTACTGGTCACGGTCACTGATAAATGAATTTACTGGTCACTGATGAATGAATTTACTGGTCACGGTCAAATGATTTTACTGGTCACTGTCACTGATGAATGAATTTACTGGTCACTGATGAATGAATTTACTGGTCACGGTCACTGATGAATGAATTTACTGGTCACGGTCACTGATGAATGAATTTACTGGTCACGGTCTAATTAATTTACTGGCCTGGGTACTGTGCCACGTGAGTATGGTAATCTGTTTTTCAATGGAATTTGCTAATTTTTTTTGTGTGTGGGGGGGGGGGCTGTTTGCAGGGGGGCCCCATACAACATTTTGCTATGGGGCCCTGTGATTTCTAGTTACGCCCCTGTTTGTGTGTTTTCTTTTAGGATTCACCGAGATCTCCTATTAAGACTGCCAAAGCAGGGGTGGTGTAGATAGGTAGAAATTGGGTGGTATGTGTATTTCACTTAACCACTTCAGCCCCGGACCAATTGTCAGCCTAAGGACCAGAGGTCTTTTTACAATTTCGCACTGCACTGCTTTAACTGGTAATTGCGCGGTCATGCAATGTTGTACCCAAACGAAATTTGCGTCCTTTTCTTCCCACAAATAGAGCTTTCTTTTGATGGTATTTGATTGCCTCTGCGATTTTTATTTTTTGCAATATAAATTGAAAAAGACCGAAAATTTCGCGAAAAAATTATATTTTCTACTTTTTGTTATAAGAAAAATAGAATAAACTCAATTTTAGTCATACATTTAGGGCAAAATTTATTCAGCCACATGTCTTTAGTAAAAAAAATGTCAATAAGCGTATATTTATTGGTTTGCGCAAAAGTTATAGCGTCTACAAACTAGAGTACATTTTCTGGAATTTACACAGCTTTTAATTTATGACTGCCTATCTCATTTCTTGAGGTGCTAAAATGGCAGGGCAGTACAACCCCCCCCCCCCCAAATGACCCCATTTTGGAAAGTAGACACCCCAAGGAAATTCGGGGGGGGGAGGGTTTGTGTGCCTATATGTCAGTGTAGTGTTGGTGCACACTTACTTTCACTGTTCTCCTCGTAGTCCGGTCAATAAGACCGCCACGAGGAGAATGACATCACTTCCTCCCTGCCTGTGTTTACTATACACAGCGGGGGAAGCTTCTCATTCGCCAGGAGCGATCGAGAGGGGATGGCCAGAAACCAACGGCCATCCCCTCATCCCGGATCGCTCCTGAAGCGCAACGGACCGCCGCATATGTGCTTGTGCCTGTCGGTGCCATTGCACCGACGTACATTGCCACGCGGCGGTCCTTAAGTAGTTAATGTAAACGGTTTTATACACTGTGATGTTGCAATATGTTTTTTTTCATTCCTTCCCTTTCCCCATTCCTACCTTAAAGTTCAGGTACTCAAATTTTTTTAGGTTTAGGAATTTTTTGCCAGACAATGGGGACATCGTCTAAATCACCAGGGGGAGTGTGTAGCGCCGGCTCCTGAAGAGCACGCGCTATGTGTTTTTGAAATTTAACGTTACACCTAAACTGCAGTTTGGTTTGGGTATAATTATTCCAAATTTTCACCTCAGCATCAGTCTGACTGGACTATAGGATGTTCGGCCTGGCCATAGGGGGCGCTGTCACTTCTGGCAGGCATGGAAACACAGTCTGGTTGGGTGTTTTAAGGTTACTTTCTCTCGGAGTCAGCCCAGTGGGAGTGTCTCTTGCTGTGCTTTCTGGGAGAGGGTACTTAAGATGTCGATGTCACCTGTTTCGGGGTTCTGGTCCAGAAGTATGGTCCGACTCCATGGTCCTGGTCCTCCTGACTAGCCCCCAGGACGCCTATGGCCTGGGGTGCGGATCCACCTGATTTTACGCCTTGGGGCTGGCTAGCCCGGGGCAAGAAAACTAAGGCAAGGATTCGGAGGTGGTCCGGTGCCATCTCAGGTTGTGGAGAGGCCCATCAACTCGGTAGTTATCCAGGGGAGGACTCTTCAGAAGGCCACACAAGGGTTGGCTTCTTAGCAAGAGCCTGGTAAAGCTGAAGGACCTAAGCAAATCCAAACTTGTGCGGTATCGCCAGACCGGCTGCAAGATACTGGTACCACACAAGTGTTCTACAAGTTTTCTAGTTTCCTGTTGATGTTCTACAACAAAGTCTGTGGCAGAGACTTATTCCTACATGATCTACAACAAAGTCTGTGGCAGAGACTTATCCCTACATGTTCTACAACAAAGTCTGTGGCAGAGACTTTTTCTGACTAAAGCACCCTGTTGGCTGCTAGGCCTGGTGAGAGAAGGACTATCCAACCAGGGTGAGGATCCAGCTGTGAATGGCTATTCTCTGGATTTTATTCAAAGTAAGAAAGTTCTTATATACTGACTTTGACACTAAGCCCTTGTACATACGGTCAGACATTCCGATCACCAAATCCGTTGGATAATTTCTGAGAGATTTAGTCTGGAACTGGTGTTGCCTACACACAGTCAGACAAAGTTGTCGGAATTTCCGGTCGACAAGAACGCGGTGACGTAAACCGCGTACGACGGGATTGAATAGGGAAGTTCAGCACCGCGTGTGGCACCCTTTGGGCTCCTTCTGCTGATCTTGTGTTTATCGCGTGTTAGTAGAAGTTTGGTTAGAGACAATTCACGCTTTTCAGATTTGTGCTTCAGATCGTTACTGCTCTTCAGTTTGTGCTTGTCGGTGCGTATCTGCTTATCAGTGCGTGCAGTCAGTTTGCATTTGTTGGTCATTGCGGACTATATAAAGTACGCTTTGATTTTCAGTACTTATTGTCTGCTTGTTTATGGTTTTCAGTTCGTTCTTTCAGGCCTTGCTGTTTATCGGTGCTGTTGTCTGTTCTGACCAGCCAACCGTTTTGAAGCCATGTTTCGTGTACGTACTCGTCGTAGAGTTCGTGCTGTGCAGGGGCTTGGTGTTGAGCTTTTAGCTTTCACACAAGCCCAGTCAATGAACAGGTGCAAGGAGAAGTTCATGGATCAAGAATTGGTTGCTCCAGCGTGACCAATTCTCGCACATGCCTTTGCTTCGTGAGATCTGGGAGAATAATCCGGATGACGGACCCTGTTATTCACCGTCTGCTGGCTTTGCTGTCCCCTTATATCAGCAGGCAGGATACCTGCATGCATGAAGCCATCACTCCGGAGCAGAGGCTCATCGCCACGTTGCAGTACTTGGCGACAGGGAGAAGTCTTCAGGACCTCAAGTTCTCGACAGGCATTTCCCCCCAGGCTCTGGGAATCATTATTCCAGAGACCTGTTCTGCCATTATACAGGTCCTGCAGAAGGACTATATTAAGGTAAGTTTTCTCCTTTAACATCACATTCTATGTATTTAATGTTTGCTAATGTATTTCTTTCCTCATTCCTTAATTACCATGATTGCAATATTCTGTAATTGATATGCTGTGCCCCTTTGTCCTCATGCATGCTGGAAGCTTTTAAAGTTCCCTTTTTGTCCTTCATGCATATTTGCCTTCACTAACTTCCCCAGCATGCTCTTCTGGGCCCATAAACCTATAGCCTAGTCCCTTAGCAATGTATTTTGTCAGCTCCATAGTATTGCATTCCCCTAAACACTCCCTAAAATGTGTACAAATGTTATGTGTGTGCTTAAATTCATGCAGAATGCCAGAGGTTTTTTTTGGTGGTCCAAACTAATTAGGAACCCCTCTCCCCCTAACTGTTAGGTCAGCTGATAGCAATCCTCTATCTGCTGAATTTGCCAAACCCAATACACACTATACATACCTCTTTTGTGGTCAGATTTATGGATGAATTCACCAAAACATGCAGTGCAAGGGCCTGCCTCAATACTTTCAAATGCTACTATTTAAAGTTTTTTTTTTCTCCTATTATTATCTTGATAAGTAATAGCAGAATGTAAAAATGTGCTTCCATTTATTCATTTTTTTTCTTGTATTATGACACTTCTTAGCTATCCAGTGGGCTGCCAATAGTGTAAGTAAGGAGGGTCAAAGTATCACACATTATTTATGCATTCAGCTCTCAATGAAGTGGAGAGGGTTACCTGTCCAAAACATCCCCCCCTAATTTTTTGCAATGGGCCATCAAATGGGGGGGGGGGGTGAGGAATCTGATAAGGGGACCTTATACTTTTGGCTTTAAATACTAATTTCCAAAAATGTTATACTGATCTTGGGCAAAAATGTTTGTGTCTAATCTGCTTGCAATGTTGATGTGCAAAATATTTTTTTTTCTCTTGTTTGACTCCACAGTTTCCTTCAACGCCACAGGAATGGCAGACTGTGGCCTCTCACTTTGCCACCTGTTGGGACTTTCCCCGTTGTGGAGATGCAAACGATGGGAAATACTTCCGCATTGTCACACTCCCCAACTCAGGGTCCTACTATTATAATTACAAGGGGTATAATAGTATCGTGATGTTGGCGGTGGTGTCAGCAACATATGATTTCCTGTATGTGGACGTGGGGAAAAATGGCCGGATATCGGATGGTGGAGTGTTCGCGCAGACAGAGTTCTACTGGCGTCTCCAGAGTGGCAGTCTGGGCTTGCCACCTCCAGAGGAGAATGTGGAAGGACTCCCCTTCGCTTTCGTCACGTTTGCTCTGGCAAACCATCTGATGCGGCCTTTCCCAATGAGGACCCTCACCTGGACCAGAGGATCTTTCATTTCCGGTTGGCCAGAGCCAGAAGAGTAGTAGAGAACACTTTTGGGATAATGGCCAACTCGTTCCGCCTATTTTTGACTCCTATCCACATGGCAGAATATAAACTCAATCATATTGTGCTTTCGTGCTGCGTTCTGCACAATTTTTTGAAGAAACACTCAGCAAATTATGTGGCCTCAGTTGCGCCTGATGCAGACTTGCCCCCCCAAAGTGCCCGCAAGGTCAGAACAAGATATGTGGAGTACTTTGTGGGTGGGGGGGGCATTGCTATGCCAGACAATGTCTGAGAGGCATTTTTTCAATAATTTTTCTTTCAAATTCCAATAATCTTTGTTTTCATTTACTGCTTGACTTCGTTTTAGGTGTCTCCTAGTTTTTTTTTTGTGTTTTTTTGGGCCTTTTTATACAACAGTGCAAACCCAATTTCTGTCCGAGATGAGGTGACAGTCTTCTTCAGATTATTATTATGTTGTGGGTCTGCTACACACACACCTTGTTTTTGTTGTTAAAGAGGAAGTAAACCCTGATGAGTTTACTTCCTCTTTCATTCCCTGCAAAGGCAAAGCATAATGGACTACTATGCATCGCATAGTAGCCCATTATGTGTCACTTACCTGACACAGGAGCCAGCGAAGTCACCGCTGTCCCCTATAGTTCCAAGCGTCCATCTTCTTGGTGGGTCTCCGTGGGTCTCGCTGCTCCAGCGCTGTGATTCGCCAGAGCAGCGATGATGTCACTCCCACGCATGCACACGGGAGCCGAGGCGCGCGGCATCTTCGTCATCGTCGATGCCACGCTCAGTGCGCCTGCGCGCCGCTGTCTACGGCGCATGCGCCGTAGACAGCGGTGCCCGTCTTTGGGCAAATATCTCCTAAACCATATAGGTTTGGGAGATATTTCTTGGACCTACAAGTAAGCCTTAATCTAGGCTTACCTGTAGGTCAAAGTGGTTTGTAAGGGTTTACAACCACTTTAATGTATGTAGTGCATTACTGACAAAAATATTGCTCATTTTCAGCACATGGCAGAAATATGTGGGGTCATGAAAATGGCGTGATTGGGGAAATTTTAAAAGCACTGTGGGTGTTATTTACAAAAGGCAAACCCACTATGCACTACAAGTGCACTGCAAAAGTGCACCTGAAACTGCACTTGGAGTGCAAAGTGGAGTTTCCTTTAGTAAATAACACCCATTGTCACAGAAAACAACAACTTTACTACAAATATTGTGAATCAAAAAGTGGCCATTTTCCTCCTGATCCCATGCCTAATGTCAACATGTGCCCCATCATGGGGTATCAATGTACGTGTTTTGGGGGTGCAACCCCTTCATCTCAGCCACTTTAGTAGCAAGGAAGGGGTTGCACCCACAAAACGCGTACATTGATCCCCCATGATGGGAGATGGCACATGTTGACACACTGTGTGCATCTTCCAAATTTGGCTTTTCTAAAAATATAAAAGTGTTTTGGAAAAATTAAAATGGATGCTAGCTAGTTTTGGGTGTTTCAGATTCTCCCTAAAACATCAATGATGTTCTTCATTTTTTGCTGAACATCATTGATGTTTTTCTATCTAAATCGCAATTGCACCCCATTATCTCCCCAATGAGGATCTGGGCACTTTCACTGGTAAAATGAGATTCTTCTTCCACAACATCCACATCACCTAAAAAGAAACCAAAAAAACACTGTGTATTATAAATATGCAGGCATACATTGATCAGCTTACCTAAAGCTGTGGTCTCAGACACTCACCTGGTGCCAATTTCTCCTTCTTCCTCCTCCTGCTTCTGGTGTTGGTATTTCCCCTTCTTTGGGAGGTGTGGAGTCCCTGGTGTCCTCAGACATCCTGAGTCTTCTCTCCCCTATGAGAATGTAAAAAAGGAATACTTAGCACACAAATATTTGAGGGCAGAAATAGGAATATGGAACATTGCTTGGAAGTGTCGTACGATTGTGTTTTTTGGCAGAGTTCAAAGGTGAAAACATTATTTTGACACTTTCTAAAGCTGGAATACTTACCTGTTGTGTAAACAAATGTAGTCAAGTGCAACTTGCCAAAACATCGTCTTTGGAGTGGGCTAACGAACGATGTTTATTATGAACAATTGAACCCATGAACATGAAAGTGGTTATTTTAAACATTACAACGTTAAATCAAAGCACATGGAGCAGTATGCAAGCAATAATAATAATAATATGAACACACGACAACTACTTACTTTTTTGAAGAACTCGCTTGATCCTTCTGTACTGATCGTGCTCCCTCAGTTTCATGTCTGACCAGCGTTTCCTCAGTTGATCCGTGGATCGTTGTACCCCAAAATTCTTCTGAAGACTCACAACTTTAGTCATGATCTTGGCCTTTCTGACATTTGGGTTTGAGTAAGGTCCATACTTCCCATCATAGTCGTTCCTCTTCAATATGGCCACCATCTCCAAAAGACATATTTGAGGTCTTAAATCTCCTCCTTGGGGATCAGGACATTTCTGTCTCTGGGCTTTCCTCATCCTCCTCCTCTTTAGTGGAATTATCATGCCCCTGCTGTGTCTCCGCCATGTGCTCTTCCCTCTGCGCCTAAGGAAGACCAGAGAGTGATGGTCTGGGTTCAGTCTGGTCTGACAGACGATGCAGGCTCTTGTATGACCACAGCCTGGGGACATAGATGTCATCTGCTCTTCCTGATCTCTTGGACTTCTGGACCAGACTGTTCTCCCTTTAGATATGTACTCCTCAGGCCACCAATTTTGCATTTAAAAAATAATTGATGTCTGCCCTGCGAGCCAAAGGCTTTGCCAAATTGACCAGTTTCTCCAGCGTTGCCTTCCTGTTTATTTATGACACCTAAATAACGTTTTTTTGGTTCAAGAAATACTTCAAAAAGGACAGTTTATTTGTGAGTAGGCAGGTACATTTCAAAAATACAAAGTCAAATTAATAACAAGGGGCACCAACACCAAACAACCTCCTAGAGATTAAAAAAGAAAACAATAAAATAAATAGATAATAATGGTGTTGTAGCAAGTTGACACACAAAACACACCAAAAAAAATTACGAAGATGAGCAAAATGTCAAAAAAGGAGATCTTGATTAAAAAAAAAAAAAAAAACACCACAAAATTTACAGAAAAAAACATCAAAAATTATTAGGGAGATCTGACGAATTAAAATATTGTATTAATGAAATCTGGAAAAAGAATAAAGAAATACGTTTTGGAGAAGTGTGCGTGTCAGTGTCAGAAACCATGAAACAGACTGAGACAGAAGTACAATCAAATCACACTTGTTTATTAATAAAAATAAAAAGGTAAATAGAAAAAAGTGTAGTCAAGCATAGCCAGAGTCCTGTAGCCAGATCGGGTAGTCAGCCAGTCCAAAGTTCATTAACCAGATCGGGTAATCAGCCAGGCCGGAAGTCAGGGATCCAAGGAGAGCAACCGCAAGCAGGATAAGAAGCCAGGTGGGATGTCAGCAAGCCAGTCTTGAAACAAACAGCAGGAGATGGTTCCCTGTGATGTGACCAATGCGAAGGCAAATGAAAAAGTGAGCAGGAAGGCTTTAAATAGGCAGGTCAGACGAGCATCATCGGGAACAGCTGGTAACTGTGGAAAGAGAAGAGAGCTGGCAATTAGCCGACAGCTGAGCGGCCAGCCCAGAGGAGGAAGAGCTAAGCCAGCCCTGACAGTCAGAAACAATGAATCAGACCGAGACAGAAGTACAATTAAATCACACTTGTTTATTAAATAAAAATAAAAAGGTAAATAGAAAAAGCGTAGTCAAAACATAGCCAGAGTCCAGTAACCGGATTGAGTAGTCAGCCAGGCCAGAAGTCAGGGATCCCAGTAGAGCAACAGCAAGCAGGATAAGGAGCCAGAAGGGATGTCAGCAAGCCAGTCTTTAAACAGAGCCGCAGGAGATGGTTTCTTGTGATGTGACCAAGGAGAAGGCAGAGGTGAAGTGAGCTGGACAGCTTTAAGTAGGCAGGTCAGACGAGCATGATCAGGAACAGCTGGTAACTGTGGAGAGAGATGAGAGCTGGCAATTAGCTGACAGCTGAGCAGCCAGCCCAGAGAAGGAAGGGCTAAGCCAGCCCTGACAGTGTGTGAATATGAGCAGCAAAACAACTTCATTCTTGTAGCATTATAAAGAAAAAGATAATGCGCTGCATTAAACAATTTTTAACATTGCAGCGTGACGAATGTTCTATATCGATTACGAATGGTAGTTTTACCTGACCGAGCGCTTCCGTCTCAGAATTTATTCTGAGCATGCGTGGCACTTTGTCCGTCGGACTAGGCTACACACGATCGGAATTGACGTGCATCGGATCATGTTGTCGGAAACTTTGTTGGTTGGACTTTCCGAAGGAAAAAGTCAGATGGAGCCCACACATGGTTGAATTATCTGACAACGCGGTCCGATCGGACATTTTCCATCTGAATTTCTGACCATGTGTACAAGGGCTAAGAGTACCTGGACTTTTCACCTAACCTTCTGATCCTATACTGAGAGACTGTTGTTAACTATGTTTTTGCAAATAAAAATCCCTTTAAGCGGATCTGTCCTCAGTCTCTATAGTTTATAGGCCATCTACCATGGGAAACCCCTAGATGCAAATCGAGGTGAAGAAGGTAATGGTAAGCCCATTAAAACAAGCTGCTCCTTCGGGAATCAGTGCTACATAAGGAATTTTGAAATTCCATATAGAAAGATTGGTCTTTAAACAAGTCTGCCTGAATTCCTTGAAATCATTCAAGACTTGTATTACTCTTCTACTCCACTTTGAATACTCAAAGGTAGAGATTGTAAGGCCTGGAGAAAAAAAAACAAAAAAACGGAACAATTGGGGAGAAAAAAAAAACAGTTTTTTCTTGTCTTTTGTTTTTTTCTAGAAAAAAAAAAGTGTGAAAAATTTTCTTTTACGATGATAAACAATATATCTATGACACTGTATTCAAACTATATAACATGGAGACCTTAATGAAAGATTTCTGAGACATTATGTAAAGCCTTAAATTATTGCAAGTTCTCTCAGCTGAAGATAAGCAAATCCTGGAACACAATTCAAGTAATATGTCTCAAAGCAGTTCTCAAACAAGAGAAATATGAATTTCTGCCACTAGAGAGCACTGCAGGGGAAAGGCTCCAGTTTAGTTTGCTTGTGGGTTCCATTTTCTACTTTACTTGTGTTTATCCTTATAACCTTTAAATGACTCTTGATAATGTCCTTCACCATCACAGCGTAATGTTTACCTATAGTCTGGTCAGTAAATTGTTTTTTTCTTTTCCTCCTCTGAGACTAACATTTAGAGTTTGGAAACATTTCCACAGTGCAATTTCTGCAAAGCTGCAATTTGCAAATATTGTGAGATGAAAAATTATTTCCCATGTGCTACAAGGATAACAAAACACATCCTGACATGTCAGAGGTGCCCTAAAGACATAAAAAAATATATTTTATGGAATAAAATGATGAGGACCAGAATAAAAGTGCGAGTAGCTTTTCCCTCCAGAGTTCTCATTCCAGAAACACTAGAAATATGTTGGTGTTGCGCTGCTCTTTAAAAGGAACTAGCCCTCAAAGGGGTGATAAATCAATAGCTAATTGCACAAATTAATGGTGCAAAGTATATATATAGATATATATCTATATATATATATATATATATATATATATATATATATATATATATATATATATATATATATATAGATAGATAGATAGATATATATATATAGATGCCTAATCTTAAGATATGAATTTATTCGATAATAAAAAAAACAAAAAAATATCAAAAAGTGCTAAGTGCTCAATTCAAATAAACGCACTCCAGAGGTGCTAGAAAATCAGAATGGGTGGAAATAATGTGGAACAGAGATATAAATATCTATAAATTTACATATCAAAAAAAAAAAATTAAAAATGAGAAATAATTGTTGATAAAGTGCAAAAGGAAACAAATTTCATGAAATAGTAAACACACTACAGAGGCAGTTACATCAAGCATCCACAGAATCACTCCAAACTGTGCGACTTGAGTGTATAACCACAGACGGTGAATTATTCATAAAGTGCCAAGTGCTTCCTTCAAACTGTGCAAATAAACAAACACTCTCCAGAGGTGATAAAAAAAGACACTCCAATAAAGAAATACTAAAAACAAACAGAAAAAACTAAAAAGAAAATAAACTTCTGCGGATCACTCTTAGATAAAATATCAATGCAATATGATGATGAACATCATCTAGTGCAGAACAGTATAATGCTCTTTTAATATGATCATTCTGAAAGCAGCTTACAAGGTTCTCTTTTTGTCGTATTGGGTACCTTCTTTATTAGCTCATGCTTTCCTGCATTACAGTAACAGGTGCTTCAGGGGAGTGGTTAGTGTGGTGATTTACTCCTGCCTGAAGCTGAATGCATTTTGGTCTAGAATAGCTGGCCTCCATCAACCCTTGTTTCATATAGTAGTCCCAAAGGACCCACGAGTGGCTCTCCCCTACCCGACAATTGCAGGTCTTATTTCCTACCAACATAAATGGGCTATTTAAATGCTTTGACTGCTAATGATAGCCAAGGCCTGGAAAACCCTACAGTTTATCTTCAAGAAGTTAAAGGAGAAGTACAACCAAAGTTTGTTCTGCACTCCTATGACCCGTTTTCAGTAGACAGCGGGCAGAAACTGATGTCACGGAGCTGGTCCAGGCTCAGGTAAGATTGTGACAATAAAGTTGGGATCCATCCACATGCCTGGACCGGCAACCGGGCTCAGCCTCTCAGCGAGCCCCTGAGAATCTGAGCCAGCTGCTCCCACCCCCTCCACAGCCCAACACCCCAATGACCGAGAGGGGGGAGCAGAGCAGACAGTGGTGACTGATAGTTTACAGCTCTCTGCTCAGGGAGCCCTAAGAACTGAGTGATTGCGCTGTTTGGTCGATTGGTTCTCAATGTTAGAGGTGGTGGGGGACACATGCTGCATCCACCTAGGCAAGTATGATTCAGAAAAAAAACAAAACTCTTTACTTATCTTTTAAGAGTCATATGAATATGTCAGGGCTGGCTTAGCCCTTCCTTCTCTGGGCTGGCTGCTCAGCTATTGGCTAATTGCCATCTCTCTCCACAGTTACCAGCTGTTCCTGATCATGCTCGTCTGTCCTGTCTACTTAAAGCTGTCCAGCTCACTTCACCTCTGCCTTCTCCTTGGTCACATCACAAGAAACCATCTCCTGCGGTTCTGTTTAAAGACTGGCTTGCTGACCTTTCTGGCTCCTTATCCTGCTTGCTGTTGCTCTACTTGGATCCCTGACTTCTGGCCTGGCTGATTGCCTGAGCTGGTTATTGAACTCTGGCCTGGCTGACTACTCAATCCGGTTACTGGACTCTGGCTATGTTTTGACTACGCTTTTTCTATTTACCTTTTTATTTTTATTTAATAAACAAGCGTGATTTAATGGTACTTCTGTCTCGGTCTGATTCATGGTTTCTGACAGTAGGCGGAGGCCTTGAATTCCGAAGATACAGTCAATCCACTCGTCTGTAATATTTTTTCCAGACTGGATGAGCAAGATCACCGCATGGATCAGTTTGCCCTGGAGTTACAAACGCTCCTGAGTCACACGGCTCACCTGGAATCCCCCACGGTGGCTGCTCCGGTACAACCTGAGTCGCAGGCCGTCCCTGCTGCTGCGCCAGTCTCTGTACAGGCACCCGCCTCGAGTATTACCTCTATAAGAGGTATGTATACTTCCGCTCCGCTTCCCCAGCGATTTGTGGGTGATCCAGTTCAATGCAGAGGGTTTCTCAATCAGGTTGAGATATACTTCGACATGCTGCCCCAGGCGTTTCCCACAGACAGAAGCAAAGTAGGTTTCATGATATCTTTGCTTTCTGAGAGAGCCTTGGCCTGGGCTAACCCTCTATGGGAGACGCAAAAACCTGTATTCTTGAGTTGCCCTTAGTTTGTGGCCTCCTTTAAAAGGGTATTTGACGTTCCTGCATGCTCCGCTTCTGCTGCCAAGTGCCTCAAGTCCATCAGAGTACGAGAACTGTTCCCGACTACGTCATTGAATTCCATACTCTGGCAGCAGAGGTTGCTTGGAACAATGAGGCCCTCGTGGCTTGCTTTTTCAAGAAATTGTCACCTGCTGAGTGCAATTATGAGATTGGTGACAGAGAGCTGTTGGCGATCATTTTAGCCCTGAATGAATGGAGACATCTCCTTGAAGGTACCACTGTGTCTGTTTTTTTTCTTACTGACCATAAGAATCTTACATTCTTGTCTGAGGCTATGCGACTCTGTCCCAGAAGGGCGCGATGGGCTCTTTTCTTGTCAAGCTTTAATTACATTGTCTCATTCTTACCCGGTACTAAGAATGTAAGGGCTGATGCCTTGTCACGACAATTTTCCTCCATTTCCAAGTTGGAGTCGGTTCCGGTTCCTATGATTCCTCCTGATCGTATCTTGGCTACGGTTCGCACCAGTCTTACTTCTTCTTTGGGTGACAAAATTCATGTTGCTCAGGTCCATGCTCCTCCTGAGAAACCTTGTGACCGCTGCTTTGTCCTCAGAGAGTTTCTGTACTGCTGTGCTCCAGACTTACCATTCTCCCAAGGCAGCTGGCCATCCTGGGAAGAATCAATTCATTTTGGCCATTTCCCAACAATTCTGGTTGCCTAATCTACAGGCTGATGTTACTGCCTTCGTAGCTGCCTGTTCCGTGTGTGCTCAGAGTAAGACTCCACGACACCTTCCAGGGGGCCTCCAACAACCCGTACCCAATGGAGAGAGGCCCTGGACTCATCTGTCAATTGATTTCATTGTGGAGTTGCCCAACTCCCAAGGCAACTCTGTTACCCTTAAGCCCCATACACACTATCAGATTTTCTGCTGATTTCTTCCATCGGATTTACCAAAACCATATAATATGAGGTCAAACCTTAGGAGTTTCAATGTGTAAGCAATCAGGCAGGCCCTTGCACTACATGGTTTTGGTAAATCTGAAGAACTAAATCAGCAGAAAATCTGATAGTGTGTATGGGGCTTTATGGTGGTTGACCGTTCTCAAAGATGTGTCATTGTATTCCACTTAAGAAGTTGCCTACCTCTAAGGAACTGGCTTCCATTTTTGCTCGGGAGATCTTTCGCTTACATGGGCTACCCAAGGTGATTGTCTCGGACAGGTGCAGTCAGTTTGTCTCCCGGTTCTGGCGAGCCTTTTGTGCACAGTTTAGAATCCAGCTTGCGTTCTCTTCTGTGTATCATCCGCAGTCAAATGGGGCCGCAGACTTCTGTCTCGGTCTGATTCATGGTTTCTGACAGAATATGATCTTGGTCAATGAGAAACTATCCAGTATTCTCAATAATTCACAAGACAAATTTATATTGCATACCTTTGCCTTTCCATCTTTGAGCTCTTTATCTGGCCTTTGGACCTAGTTCATAGGGTAGGCATTTTGTGTGCCTCTTCTCCTCTACCTCTTCTCTTGTTTTGTCCTCGTTTCCCCACTTTTATTTTTGACCCCTGCTGGTTTGCCTTTCTTTTCCCCCCTCTTCTATTGCTTCCACCTTCTCCTCCCTTCCCCTAAACCCTTTCCCAATATCTCCTCTCCCTCCTCCCTCTCCCATCTTCCCCTCTCCTCTTCCATACCTAATCTCTTAACCAGTGGACCAGGTCTATTATCTGAAAATACCATCCCCAATAGGGACCACTAGAATTATCGTCATATAGATCTTGAATGTTTTACCAATGCATGCGTCTGTTCATTAATACCCTGACTTGATTGTTGCTCCTATCAGATGTCCTAGCCCCTGCCTGTGTGTCACAATTATTATTTACTCTTTATAACAAATAAAATGATTGCAGCAGAAATGGAAATGTTTTGGCCTGGGGAAAAATGTGTTGTAATCGGAAGCAAATGCTCACACAAAGAGACGACAATGGCAGTCTGTCATACTCATTCTGAAAAAGTTTGCACACAGGTATGTTTTCCTGCTAGACTGGTACTAAGCCTGGCTTGTGATGTGAGTCATAGTTGAACTCGGTCTACTACCAGCTGAACTACTGCTCATCTGATACTAGCTAACTCCAATTCCTGCTTGTAATATCATACCACTTTTTATATCTAATATTACAAAACACATAGTTATTTCTTATGCACTCTTTTGTATGTTAATTTTTTTTTTTTTCCAAATATATTTTTATTGATTTTTCATAACAAATATACAGAGACAGTTCTTAAAGGTTGGGCCCACATGCGGGATTTCCATATGTTTGGTTACAGCAGCATACAGAAGTAAGCACATATCTTCCCTAGAGGATCAACCGTTACCAGTTCAGCTGACTGGGAAACAATGGCATATAAGTATTGTTTATCTACTGCCTAAAAACTATAGTATATAACCCAGCATAGTATATCACTTTCCTCTCCGACTACTGTCTGCTATCGAGATTCGGTAGCCTGTGGGTCCAATTACAAAGAAAAAAGTGAAAGCAAAAGAAAAGGGAAAGAGTAAGAGAAAGGGGGGGGGGGGAATGGTGGGGGGGGGGGGGGGAACAGGGCGGGGAGACTAAGGGTAAGGGAGGGATGGGAGACGGCCACAGACATGACAGTTAGTACGTTAATTGTCTTCTTATCTAATGCCCCTACAATTTTATTAGTCAAGCTTCCATTTATGGCATAAATTAGCCTAAAGCTAATTTATGCATTAGCAGCATTTTAATACCAATGGTTTATGTCTCCTATACAGCACAGCCAATTTGTATCTACTCCACATACAACTGGTTACTAGACTCAACAAACCTATATACAGGCGGTCCCCGGGTTACAAACAAGATAGAGTCTGTAGGTTTGGTCTTAAGTTGACTTTGCATGTAAGTTGTAGACAAGTGCAAAAGGAAAAAATTTGTTTAGTTTAGTTTCTTTATAACTCGTTAATTCATTAATTTCGTTTAGTTATATTCGTTAACTTCCTTAAATTCATTTTCGGATTTCGTTTAGTTTTCTACCGAATTCGAAAAATCGGCCACATTCGAAAATATTTCTACTGGATTCGAAATGATTTCAACATGATTCGACATTATTTCAACCGCATTCGAAATGATTTCAACACGATTCGACATTATTTCAACCACCTTCGAAAATATTTTGTGACCCGACTTTAGGGCCATGTATCTCGGGGTCACTTGGTGCTAGAAACTCCAAATTTGGATATGTTGTAGTGCTAGTACTATTGTGTTTGCATACCAAATTTGGGGTTATAAACCATGTAGCTATAAGTGACCCCGAGATATGTGGCCCCAAAATCGGGTCGCAAAATGTCATTCTCTTCCCTAATAACTAATAACATTTTGCGACCCGAATTTGGGGCCACATATCTCGGGGTCACTTATAGCTAGAAACCCCAAATTTGGTATGCAAACACAATAATACTAGCACTACAACATATCCAAATTTGAAGTGGCTAGCTCCAAGTGACCCCAAGATACATGGCCCTAAAGTCGGGTCACAAAATATTTTCGAATGCGGTTGAAATAATGTCGAATCATGTTGAAATCATTTCGAATGCGGTTGGGCGGAGGTGACAAGCACGATCGAACACCTGACTGGCGCTGCCCTGGAGGGAGACCCCGCGGCTTGTCTATTGCACCTCTCTAAGCGATCGATAAAGAAGTACAAAGCTTCTCTTACCATTCATCTCTTGAATGCCGCCAAGGCATGCATTCCCTTGTGTTGGAGATCGGAGATTCCGCCAACTAAATCCCTGTGGTATGCCAAGGTGAATGAAATCAGAAACATGGAAGATCTTACTGCCACTCTGCGTGGGGGGGGAGGAGGCCTTCCGGGAGATATGGCGACCATGGCTACAATACAGCTACATGGAAGCCTACCTCCGCGAGGTTGCTATACCTGATCAGTCTCTGTAGTGTACTCCGTCCTCTGATCAGGAGGTGCCACCACTCCACTCCACTTTCCTTTGCTTTGCTTCTCTGTTTTCTCTCCCATTTCGAATGCGGTTGAAATAATGTCGAATCATGTTGAAATCATTTCGAATGCAGTTGAAATAATGTCGAATCATGTTGAAATAATTTTGAATGCGGTTGAAATAATTTAGAATCATGTCGAATTCATTCGTTATATTTCTTCCGTATTCGTTGTAATTTGTTATTTTTTTATTCGGACATTCGGATGCATCCGAATGTCCGAAAGATGCAAAATTCAGCCGAATTTCGATTAGTTACGAAACGAATTGCACAAGCCTAGTAAGTTGGAACAGGTAACATTTTTAAGTAACGCCAGCCAAAAAATATATTTTTAACACCCCTGTAATGTTTGTTTTGCGGTGTTGGCCCCTATTCAGAAGATTTGACCTCACATTCTGTCCCTATGACAACTGGATTTTGAGAATTTTGGGTTGTTGTGGAAACAAGGATTGGTGATAAAGCTTCAGCGGAGACACCTTTTTCCCATAACTCTTACAGGAGTGAATTTTCCATCCTAGGGGTAGAAAGCCAGAGTCATATGTAAGTCGAATGTTTGTAACTCGGGGACTGCCTGTACAGAAGCCCAAGATTAATGACCCACAATGAAAATGACTGTATCAAATACCATACATATCTTCCAACTTTCTGAGATGGGACAGAGAGACAAGGTGGACACTCTTGCCACATCACCAGTCATGCAGATCATTATGAATTATCACTCAAACCCACTTGTGCTTTCTTCACCATTACGTTTCCTGTAAACTAGGTTTTAATTCTAACCAGTACAATGATCTGAGGAGAGGATGACATTTTAAGTGCAATATTAAAATTTTTGGCAGTTAAATAGTCTCATACATAGTATTTTTAAAGGCCAGCACGAGACCTAAAATATAGACCTTTTTAAGGGGGGAAAAAGAGACAAAAGAATATTTTGTCCCAAAGAGGGATATTATTTCAAAATGAAAGACAATTGGGAGTGCAGAATCATATAATCAGATGTACACTCACCGGCCACTTTATTAGGTACACCTTACTAGCCCCGGGTTGGACCCCCTTTTGCCTTCAGAGCTGTCTTAATTCAACAAGGTGTTGGAATCATTCCTCAGAGATTTTGGTCCATATTGGCATGATAGCATCAGCAGTTGCTGCAGATTTGTCGGCTGCACATCCATAATGCAAATTTCCCGTTCCACCACAACCCAAAGGTGCTCTATTGGATTGAGATCTGGTGACTGTGAAGGCCATTGGAGTACAGTGAACTCATTGTCATGTTCAAGAAACCAGTGGTGAGATGATTTAAACTTTGAGACATGGTACATTATCCTGCTGGAAGTAGCCATCAGAAGTTGGGTACACGCAGGGCTTTTTTTCTCAAAGAAAACTCACCCTCCCCACTCAACTCCCCGCCCCCAACCACACCCAAACCCAAATTCCGCCCCAGCCACACCTTGTTTAGAGGGGAGAAGTACAGCGGCATCAAATAACTGCAATAAATTAAGGATTAGAACTGCATATCACACAAGGCACATGGTTCAGGAATGTGTATTGTGCAGTGGTGAGAAGTGCATATCATACAAGGCACAGAAAAAAAAAAAATAAGCAAAAAAGGACAGTACTTATATTCAATCCAAAGCATCCCTTGTGCTTAGGCAGCATATAGCCCTCTGTACAGAGGGCAGGGGTCAGGAATATGTAAGAGAATCACACAGACTGCAGTGGTAAAACGTATGCAATATTCAGACCAGCATACAGAATGCAGGGCTCAGGAGTATGTAATGCAAAACCCATTGTACAGAATACAGCAGCATGAAGCAGTACCATCCCAAGGCCTTTAATATGTGATATACAGCCATGCATTACATACTCTTGCTAACTGAACTCTACATGCATTACTGTCCCCCATCCCTTGTCTTTCCCAAGCAAAAATCCCCCTTCCCTCAAGTATCCTACCTCTGTGCCCCTCTTCTTGCACAACTCACTTTTGCCCCCCCCCCATCAACATCTCACTTCTGCTATCCTACAACCACAGCTTGCACCCCCACTCCACAACCTCTGTACCGCCATTCACATATCTATGCACCCCCATCTAAAGCTCACCCCAATCCACAGCTCTCACCTTTGCCACTTCCCATGTTTGACTTCTGCACCCCCAGCTTCACCCATGGCTCTCATCTCTGCACAACCTTCCCCACCCTCCACAGCTCTCATTTTGCACAATCTGCCTTCTGCAGGTCTCCCCTCTGCACAGAGCTCCCCCTTCCCAGTTCTCCTCTCCCTCTCTGCACAAATCCACCCCGTCCACACTTTCCCAGTTATCCTCTCTGCACACATCCCCTCAGTTCTCCTCCATGTACAAATCCCCTCTCTGCACACATCCCCCCAGCTCTCCTCCATGTAAAAATCCCCCCCAGATCCCCTCTCTGTACACTCCCCCCCCATTTCTCCCCATGTACAAATCCCCCCAAATCCCCTCTCTGCACACAAATCCCCCACAGCTCCCCTTTCTGTACAAATCTACTCCAGATACCCTGTCTGCACACCCCCCCAGCTCTCCTCCATGTAGCAATCCCCCCCAGATCCCCTCTCTGCACACATCCCCCCCTGCTCTCCTCTCTGCTAACCCCCCCCTTTCACCGTTCCCTCTGCACAAATTGCTACCCGCTTTTCTCTCAGAGCACATTCCCCCTTCCCCCACCCCACACCTTTACAGTGCACTTCTCTCTGCACAACTTCAGGCTTTGGCAATCCCTCACCTTTTCCGACGTCCTCCGGTCTCTATGGTATGCGCAGGCTTTTTTTTTTTTTAATTCAGCAGAGTACAGAGAGCTCCGCATGTTGTAGCACAGAGCCGAGGAGGAGTTTCAGAGCTCCTCGGCTCCGTGCTACAATGTCTCAGTACCAGCAGCAAGCGGGGACAAGCTGTCTTTGGAATCACTGCAGTTGAAGCTTACAGTGCTGGGAGCAGAAGCATGCACAAGGGCTCGAGCCTTGAGGGTAGCAGCACTGAGTGGCCATAGCTAACACAGAAAAGCCAGTAGAGGAAGTGAGCTGTGCAGAAAACTTCCTTTACTGGCTGTTACATGACAGGTCGCAGAGGAGAGGACTGACAGAGGTTCCAGAACGCAGTTCCAGTGTCCTATCATATAAAGTCCCCCATCCGATAGTGTCCGCTGTGTACTGCGCATGCGCAGTACACAGCAACACAGATTCCGAAAATTGCTGAGGATGAACGGCGCCTGCGCCGTGAGTCTAGGTTCTATCCCCAGCATCCAAGTGGACATAGAGTAAGAATAAAAAAAGAGCCGAGCGCAGTGAGACCGAGCCCGAAGCGTAGCGAGCGAAGCTCGCCCGCGAGGGGCCCTCTAATATTCACAACCCTGTGTCAGCTTGGATGGTGGAGCTACCACCTCCACTCACAGCGCAGGCGCCGTTCAGCTTCGGAGATTTTCCAAAACGTTGTCTGCTCCGTACTGCGCATGCGCAGTACGGGGCGGACGCTATATGATGGCCAGACACTATATGGCAGAACACCGGCAAAAAAAAAAAGCCCTGGGTACACTGTAGTCATGAAGGGATTAACATGGTCAGCAACCATACTCAGGTAGGCCGTGGCTTTCAAACGATGCTCAATTGGTATTAAGGGGCCCACTTCTGATGATGTCTTTGTGACAAAAAACGTGTAAGCAGGAGCTACTGCGTCACACACGGTTTCAGTCTGCTGAACGCATCGCAACCTGCACTTCCTGGCTGAGTAAGGCCGCGTACACACGCGGGGACTGTTCGCCCAACTTTGTTCGTCAAACAGTTTGAGCGGACAGTCCGCTCAAAATTAGCATGGACGGACTTGGCCACACACGACGAACGAACAGTCCGCTGAAACTTGCGCGATGACGTGAACGGCACGTACGACGGGACTAGAAATACGACGTCCTATACACTGCAATGCAACCTTCGCCGTGTAAATCCTTTCTGAGCATGCGCGGAACTTAGTTTGACGAACAAGCCTACACACGGGCGGACTGTCCGCTCAAACCAAGTTTCAGCGGACAGTTTTACGGAATTTCCGAAAAACTTTGTTCGTCAGACTGTCCGCTGAAACTGTCCGCTGAAGCCCACACACGAGCGGACTGTCCGCCGAAACACTGTTCAGCGGACAAAGTTGGGCGAACAGTCCCCGCGTGTGTACGCGGCCTTACACAAACACCTACTTTTATCTGGATTCATGTAAGTGCACTACATACTTACGCAATATTGCATTGTTATACAGAGTTATGCTATCGAAACAAGTTTGTCTTTACATTAGATCACCAGAGCAGAGAAAATCAAGGAGACTGTGGAGAGCTGTGTGGGTAAAGGATTTCACTTACAGTCAGTGGTACTGTGAAGGCTAGTTACCACTTAGCGGGTAGTTGTATCCAGTGAGTGCAGCAAGGAAGAGGGGCACGAGTGAGACACAGACACACTGCCCAATTGCATACACTTTGACAGCACCAATTTCACCTAATTTTTAATATTTTTCATATTTTTTAAGAACTTGACTTTATTATTTTTTATTGCATCATGTATGTACACAGTTTCACTAATGGATGTATTTGTTATAGCACTTTTTTTTAATACTGTAGCACTTTAACATTATTATTTGCACATTAGCACTTTGGTTGATCATAGTTGCTACAGATGTTCACTAATTAGCATAATTTAATTGAAGCAATTGTCACTTGCATTTAGCACTTTGTCATGTTTTTTTATGAGATATTGTGACACATTATAGCACATTTACTATTAGCAGCACCAAATCCACCTACCTCCTTATTTCCTATATCTTACCATCTACCTCAGTAGTTGGTTTAAGTGGAGGCAGCAGCTACAAGTGATACATTTTAGTCCATAGTGCGGAACCACTTTTTCTTTTACAAGGCAGAATGGATCCATGCTTTCATGTTGTTTATGCCAAATTCTGACCCTACCATCTGAATGTCGCAGCTAAAATTGAGACTCATCAGATCAGGCAACATTTTTCAAATCTTCTATTGTCCAATTTTGGTGAGCTTCTGCGAATTGTAGCCTTATGCTGCATACACACGTCTGGTTTTTCCATCATGAAGGTTTTTCCGACAGAGTTCCGCTGAAACGGACTTGCCTACACACAATCACACCAAAGTCCGATCATTTAGAAGGCTGTGACATACCCATGGGTGGCCGCAGAACATTTTTCGGGGGGGGGGGGGGGGGGGGCTTATTTTAAGGTTATCACGGCCAGGGACTGCAGACGTAGTTACAGGAGACGGTCAGAGACTTCAGACATGGCACAGGAGACAGTCATACTGCAGACAATGCACAAGAGATTATCAGAGACTACGGACATGGCATAAGAGACCGCATACATGTGGGGGGTGACAGAGATAGACAGGAGGGTGAGAGAGAGGGGTGACAGAAAGAGAGAGGGGGTGACAGAAAGACAGAGTGGGGGTGACAGAGAGAGGGGGGTGACAGAAAGAGACAGATGGGGTGACAGAAAGAGACAGAGGGGGGTGACTGAGAGAAAGGGGGTGACAGAGAGGGGGTGACAGAAAGAGAGAGGAGTGTGACAGAGAGAGGAATGTGGCAGAGACAGAGGGGGTGAAAAAGACGGGTGACAGAGAGAGAGGGGTGATGGGGGGTCAGAGAGAGGGACCCCCCTAGCCCTGTCTGCAGTCCCTCAAGTGCCCCTATGTTTCAGTGGTGTGTGTAATGCTCAGTATGGTACCTTGCATGTCAGTAGGATGTCCATGATGGCCAGCAGCTGTCAAGACTCGTTTTCATTCTGGGTGAGGACAGGAGGTGCTCTGTTCCTTCCATCGGATCTATGATGTGACATTGTGCGGTCCCTGGCTGCTTGCATTTCCTGCCCATCCTTGTTCTCTGAACCCCTGGGCAGTCTGTCCTCCAGGCCTGGGAGCAGTGAGGAGGTTTAAGGAGTCCAGGGGTTCCAGGCTCTGGGAGGCGCCGGAAACATTGTGCCCGCTGTTCCTGACGTCCTGCTGCTCCCCTTTCCTGTGGCTTCTGTCTCCTGGGCTGCTCGCTCTCACTACGTAGGACCGGGTAATGTCATCCTGCCCACCCCTTGAGGACTTTGCTGTCCCACTCCTCGCCCAGCTGGCCCTGATAAACTGTGTATAGGTGGGAGCAGGGCCGGTGCTAGGAAAAAGACTGAGTGGGGAACTCCTGATCTGATCCCCGATCCCAGGGGAGGCACTTGCCTCCCCTTGCCCCTACCTGCGGATGCCAATGGATGTACAACACGTACAACGGGACTAGAAAGAGGAAGTTCAATAGCCAGTAGCCAATAGCTGCCCTTGCGTCGTTTTTGGTCCATCGGAACAGCATACAGACAAATGCTTTTTCAGATAATAATTGATTCCGTCGGAAAGATTTAAAATATGTTCCATTTCTAGGTCGGTCAGAATTTTAGATAAAAAAAAAAGACTGCAGAAGCCCACACATGATTGGAACATCTGATGAAATGATTCCGTTGGACTTTTTCTGCCGGAAAGTCTGACCGTGTGTACACAGCTTCAGTTTTCTGTTCTTAGCTGACAGGAGTGACACCCGGTGTGGTCTTTAGCTACTGTAGACTATCTGGTTCAAGGTTCGATGTGTGTTTAGATATGGTATTCTGCATACCTTGGTTGTAATAAGTGGTTATTTGAGTTACCATTGCCTTTCTATCATCTCAAACCAGTCTGGCCATTCTCCTCTGATATCAACAAGGCTAACTGGATATTTTCTCTGTTTCGGACCATTCGCTGTAAACCCTAAAGATGGTTGTGCTTAAAAATCCCAGTAGATTCACAGTTTTTTAAATACTCAGACCAGCCCTACCTGGCATCAACCATGCCATGTTTAAAATCACTTAAATCCACTTTCTCTCCTA
Organism: Lithobates pipiens; assembly: GCF_037356315.1. NCBI lineage: Eukaryota > Metazoa > Chordata > Amphibia > Anura > Ranidae > Lithobates > Lithobates pipiens. The sequence goes on from NW_027507784.1 coordinate 123,772,489, forward strand.
TTCTGTTGCTCGATTTGAACTTCAGCAAGTCATCTTTACAACATCCAGATGCCTAAATGCAGTGAGTTGATGATTAGCAATTTGCGGTACCAAGTAAGGATGATCCAAACACCCCCCCGGTTCGGTTCACATTAGAACCTGCAAACAGACCTAAACTTCATGTGAACTTTAGAACCCTATTAAAGTCTATGGGACGCGAACTTTCAAAATCAAAAGTGCTAATTTTAAAGGCTTATATGCAAGTTATTGTCATTAAAAGTGTTTGGGGACCTGGGTCCTGCCCCAGGGGACATCCGAGCACGCAACCTGGCAGGCCGCAGGAAAAGAGGGGGGGATGAGAGAGCGGCCCTCCCCCTCCTGAACCGTACCAGGCCACATGCCCTCAACTTTGGGAGGAAGCTTTGGGGTCCCCCCCAAAGCACCATGTCCCCATGTTGATGAGTACAAGGGCCTCATCCCCACAACCCTGGCCAGTGGTCGGCTGGCCGGAAAGTGTAAAAAATTGTTAAAAAAGACACACACACCGTTTCAAAAGTCCTTTATTAAAAAAAAAAAAAAAAAAGATTCCAGTGGTGGTAATTCACTCTTGCTATCTAGCGACAGATGATCATCTCTCTGGTGTCCAGCGATGGCTGATCTGATCCAGCGATGGGTGATCCATCCAGCACAGCACATCCATCCTCTGTCTCCACCGGCGGAGACACTTCGGGGACCCCGGCAGCCTGACACTTCTTATATGAGGAGGGCGGGGTCAATGTCACCTGACCCCGCCCTCCTCGGATGCAAGGGGAAAGCCCGGCTTCCCCAATGACGTGACGGAAATCTGCGTTACACCAGAGGGGGGTGGGGTCACCCAAATATCACTGGGGAAGCCCGGCTTTCCCCTTGCATCAGAGGGGGGCAGGGTCAGGTGATGGGTGGCCCTGCCCTCCCCATATAAGAAGTGTCAAGCTGCCGGGATCCCCGCAGTGTCTCCGCTGGTGGAGACAGAGGATGGATGCGCTGCGCTGGATGGATCACCCATCGCTGGACCCCGGAGAGATGATCATCCATCGCTGGATAGCAAGAGTGGATTACCACTGCTGGAGTCTTTTTTTTTTCTTTTTTTTTCTTTTTAAATAAGGACTTTTTTTTTGTGTGTGTCTTTTTTAACAATTTTTTACACTTTCTTTGTGAAATGGTAGAAGTACTTTAGTACCCCCTTACAGTTTCAAACAGGGGGGGTGGGATCTCTGGGTCCCCTTGTTAAAGGGGGATTCCAGATTCTGATAAGCCCCCGCCCACAGACCCCCACAACCACTGGCCAGGGTTGTGGGGATGAGGCCCTTGTCCTCATCAACATGGGGACATGGTGCTTTGGGGGGGACCCCAAACCATCTTCCCAATGTTAAGGGCATGTGGCCTGGTACGGTTCCGGAGGGGGAGGCGCGTTCTTGTCCCCTCCCTCTTTTCCTGCGGCCTGCCAGGTTGTGTGCTCGGATAAAGGGTCTGGTATGGGTATTTGGGGGGAACCCCACGTAATTTTTTTTTTCCATTTAACGCGGGTTCCCCTTAATATCCATACCAGACCTGAAGGGCCTGGTAATTGAACTTGGGGGAACCCCCACCCTTTTTTTTTCTCTGTATTACGGGGAGCCGACAATTCATTATAGCCGCGAGTGATTTTAAATGACTTTTTTTCCTGCAGAAATTACACTTTGTGCAGGGACAGTTCTAAGCACGGGAAACATGCGTCCCTTTACAGGCATACTATACACACCCCCCAGGTATGAAATTTAAAGGAATATTACACTTTTATTGTTTCACTTTAAGCATTATTAAAATCACTGCTCTCGAAAAAACGTCAGTTTTTAAAACTTTTTTTGCATTGATACATGTCCCCTGGGGCAGGACCCAGGTCCCCAAACACTTTTTATGACAATAACTTGCATATAAGCCTTTAAAATAAGCACTTAAGATTTCTTCCATAGACTTGTACAGGGTGTTCTGCGGCTTTTCGAATTTGCTGCGAACACCCCAAATTTTTCGTTGTTCGGTGAACAGGCAATGTTCGAAGCTCATCCCTAGTACCAAGCAATCCAACAGGTGTACCTAATAAAGTGTCCGGTGAGCGTATATGCACTTTTAAAGAGATGTTCTGCCAAATCATTATATAACCTTGAACCATTGTAATGGAAATTTGTAAGTTTTGCATATAATTGTATTCTATTTTATATGTATTGCACAATACCCTCACTGTGCACACGGCAATAATAATGTTTTCAGTACATGTTTTGCATTCTTTCGAGTCCTGATTAGAATTAGCCTGCCTATGTAACGCCCCTTGTTACCATAAACATACAATTGTAATATTGATGTGATACATACGTAATCATGTGTATAAAAACCTTCAAATGCGTCATAATAAAGGAGAACAGTTATTTGCAAATATGCTGAGTGTATCTTTTGTGTCTGTTCCCTACTGCAGTAGTTATTCATTTGGAACCACTAATCAATATGAGGATAGGAATTGTCTATCTATAAAATATCTATTTCAGGTAGCGAGCTTTGCAGAGGAGGGATTCCCAGCGACCCTGAGTATCCGAAACCAGGAGCTTGAGACGATCCGGGAATTTCTGATAATCAGCCGGCTGAGGTAAGCCTTTTGCTTACATTTGAGTTATCAGATTTCCTTGATCGGTAAGGCATTTTCGGGACAAAGGGTACCTATTTTACTCCCCTTTATCGAACTGTATTGATTGGTGGTTATATGTTATGTTGCACTGTCTACTATCCATTGGAGTGTTAGAGATAAGAAAGGGAAGGATAGTCCTTTTCACAGGTATATGTAGCACATCTGCTAGATAAAGTCGTTTAGAGGCAAGAGGGTATAGGCACACGTAGAGAAGACTGGCCAGTCATTATGGGCATTAAATTAAGTAAGGGAATGAAGGGTAAGAGACCCTCAAAAATGCCCAGCTCAAGAGGAGCGCTATATATGAACCGAAGGTGCAGTTCCGCCTATACTGAGCCCCTAGAATAATGGTTAAAGTGGACAGGGATCTACAATGGGTAATATGGTTACCATCAAAGTCCACAGGGACTAAGAAACGTGCAGAGTAAACAGCTATCTATGTGAGCAGGATGGATCAAGAGTGACAATTAACACTAGACAGAAAGGGACATTTTGATGTTAAGTTTGGGGGATGAATTTGGGGTCAGGCACTACAACTAGTAAAGTCAAGAAACAGTAATAAGAGTTAAAACAGAATGCTTTATATGTTGTCAGAGAGGGAAGATGGGATGAGCACTATGTCTGCCCGTCTGATCATAGAAGGTACAGTATGTGAAGTATGGTATTACAATACATTGGATGCAAAGGACATCATAACAAAATAAGGAAAGCAGAAGTTTAAGCAGGAAAGTATTAAAAAAGTTAAAAGAAAGTGAAAGAATGATATGCATGTGTTGTGTACAAATGGGGAAAATGTAAGCGATTTTAGAGAGATATTTGTGTATGTTTGTGAATGCTGGAACCTTTAGTTCTATCGCTTGTGTGTGTCATGTATGCAGATGTGACCCCCTCCTTTGTGCTCTCATGAAAGAATGTAGCTGGGATGAGAGGTTGGTGATGAGCTGGAAGGACACCATGCCAATTTCAGTTTTTTAGACAAAACATTTATAACAAAATGTGACGGGTTAACGAATCTAATGATAAGCAATCTGATCACAATTATTTTTAATCTGTTTTTCAAACATGGTAAAATTAAGGTTACATTTAACCGTGTCTTACACAAATTGAATAGTGATAGTGGACACAGTACATAAAAAAAAGAGAAATTGAGTAAAATTAAGTATTATGTCCCCCTTTAAGGACATTTATCTGTGCATATATATTAGTGTGTGATATTGAAATTATCATATGAGTATTAATTTCTAATATGAGTTTAACAATTTTATAAATAAATATAGATATATTGAAACTGGTTTAGACAACCTTTGGTTGGAAATGAAATACAGGTTAATGGGGAAATTGGTAAAAATGGGATTAGTTTAGATTAAGACAACAATTTTGTAATTTTACATTTGAGTGGAAAGAAAAAAAAATGATTAAAATGAGGTTGTTAATTTGAATACAGCTGCCATAATGTTTAACAAAGCCAAGATGGATGGGATACATACCGTATATACTCGAGTATAGGCCGACCCGAATATAAGCCGAGGCCCCCAATTTACCCCCAAAAAAATGGAAAAAATTATTGACTCGTGTATAAGCCGAGGGTGAGACATGCCTGTCCATCCCTGTGTGTCCGTCCATCCCTGTGGGTCCATCCATCCCTGTGTGTGTCCATGCATCCGTGTGTGTGTGTGTGTGTGTGTCCATGCATCCGTGTGTGTGTGTGTGTGTGTGTCCATGCATCCGTGTGTGTGTGTGTGTGTGTCCATCCATCCCTGTGTGTGTGTGTGTGTGTGTGTGTGTGTGTGTGTGTGTGTGTGTGCATGCATCTGTGTGTGTGTGTGTGTGTGTGTGTGTGTGTGTGTGTGTGTGTGTGTGTGTCCGTGCAGCCTACCTGTGTCCAGCCTGCCTGTGTCCGTCCAGCCTGTGTCCGTCCAGCCTGTGTCCGTCCAGCCTGTGTCCGTCCAGCCTGCGTCCCGTCCAGCCTGCGTCCCGTCCAGCCTGCGACCCGTCCAGCCTGCGACCCGTCCAGCCTGCGTCCCGTCCCGGCCCGTCCCGTCCCGGCCCGAGCCGAGCCTCCGTCCTTCAGCTCTTCGTCGGCGGCCATTCTAGGATTCAAAAGCCGCGCCTCCGTCGGTGATAGGCGGAACACTCAATTTCCCACTGACTGCTGGGAAATTGAGTGTTCCGCCTATCGGATGTCCGTGATAGGCGGAACACTCAATTTCCCAGCAGTCAGTGGTCCGCCTATCATGGACGTCCGCTCATCCTCATACTACGGACGAGGATGAGAGGATGTCCGTGATAGGCGGAACACAGACTGCTGGGAAATTCAGTGTTCCGCCTATCACCGACGGAGGCGCGGCCTTTGAATCCTAGAATGGCCGCTGTCTGTCTGCTCGACACGCTGATCGGGCAGACAGACAGCGATGACTCGAGTATAAGCCGAGGGGGGCACTTTCAGCCTCAAAAAAGAGGCTGAAAATCTCGGCTTATACTCGAGTATATACGGTAAAACGTTTTTCTACAGAAATAAATCTTAAAGTCTGATAATAACTTGATGTGCAGTCCATGATGTGAAAGTAATAATAAATAATATTTAAATATAACAGACCCATCACATCAAGTCCACACACCCTGTTAGGATAGATGCCACCTGCAGCCAGTTGTTTTATAGTTTTTGATGGCCAAGTGCTTTCTGGTCCATCATACATATTGTTGGTCCTTTTGTTTTTATGTATTTTTTATTTTTGAAATCCAAAGCAGAATGTGTAGATTGTGAAATGATGTGCCCCTTTTCCTTGTAAGTGCAGTGGGTATAAGTAGAAGAATATTTTTGATTTATGGACATCTCTGCATGACTGCAGGGTATTGTTATCATTTATTATAATATTGCCAGGAAAAAGTTGTCTTTTTGAAACATGAAACTGGAGTTCTTACACAAACAGCATGATAGAAAACAAGCCATTGTTATATTTATGCAAGCTTTACCCAGTAATGAAGGGTTCACCCCAATATATTAGAGCTATATCTTTTATGCAAGGGTGCTATTAGACAAAGTTACAGATATTATTTTAGTCAAATATTTCATTTTTAATGGTCCGACATTCTGCACAGCAAATATATAGCTAACTAAATGTTTGTCTAATGAAAGGTTCAAAATATGAGTTTGTTTTGTTTATGTACAAATCTAACAATGAAAAATGCGTACATTTGAATCCAGCCACCTTATTGCCTCTATTGGAGGAGGCTGGAGACAAAGAAAAAGCACATGTGTTAAATTGATGATGTAGGAATCAGCTGCTGTGAGCTCAGTGCAGCACACACTCCCTGAGGACCTGAGTATTTACTTTTTTGTAGAGTTATTCCCGGTTTTATACTGAGGATGGCAATACCCATACTGAGTATGCAGTTTATCACCCAGAAGGATACTCTGTATTCAGAGTCATTGGATCCTTTTTCCCCAGCTCAAGAAGCAGAGCTCCATGTTTTAGCAAAGCCTGTGAGCTATAAAAAGAGTATATATTTATATAGATAGTCGAGATAAAGAGAGCTTTTGGTTCCATTTGAAGGGCCAGAAGTTTGTTTTTACTTCGGCAGGTAAACCAATCAAGCATGCTAAGTTAATTTGATCGGCTGTTTTCAGCCTTCCAGGTTCTTGCTAGGGTAGCCATACTAACTTTAAAACTCGCATATGGAAGCAGACCAGGTGACTCTAAGGATGCTGCATTTACAGCCCCGGACACTTGCTGGGTCTGTGCAACTCACAGATTCCACCCTGGATCTGGCCCAGTATAGCTGGGATTAATAATGCAGCTTTAAGGACCCCAGAACGAGAAGAACAAGTGGTCCACATGGGACAACTTCTTATGAAACAAGACTTTGGAAAAGGTGATCATTTATGTCTGCCAGCCACTGTTACCAAAAGCTGAACATCCCTTCCAGAGATAACAAAAATATATATCCAGATGCCCAAGTCAGGATCTTATGAGTATGTATTTTGTTTGTATGGACATGTTTTCTGGAAGTCCGTGGCAAATGCTAGTGCAAAGGCCACAGTAAAAAGTGTCATCAGAAGTAGTTTGTAAGTACAGAGAGTAACAGAGGAAATCATTTTTATAGGAGAGTCCTTATTAGACGTTTTGAGGTTTTATTTTTTACACCCTCTACTGTCTACAATGTAGCGGACATAGTAGAGTAAGAAACTAGAAAACATTTGCCTGAATGTTTTCTTATATTTTATCAAGCCCCTAATGGGATGTTGGACTCTCTCCCTATGGGATTTGGTTTGGGAGTGTGTTACTCACTTGCTTATATTTTGTCCTCCATTTGGATCTCACAGAGAATGTTGCTGATTTTTTAAGTTTTTTGACAAACTAATTCATGTGTTTTCTCCCCAAATCCAGATCCTAAAAGTTTGGATGGATCTAAAACTAAAGTCCGGTGATTTGTGGATTGTTAAGAGACATTTATATATAAGGAAATGTTTAGAGACTCAATACAGCATCTATTTCATGTACAGTTTTGCAAAACTTGAAGGAAAAGTCACCTGGACCCACACGAGACACTGCAAAATAAGAAATCTCTGTGTTTGATTTGTTTCCCACTTGCGATAGCAGTCTAGGGTACTTTATGATTTAATTACTTTAATTGTAAGGGAGATATATATATATATATATATATATATATGAAAAGTAGTTTAGCTATGTTGAATTCATATTTGTCTTTTGTACCTCTTCCATTTTATGTAGAATTGTCTGTGTTTACATATGCTAAGTCAGCATACCAACAACTAAGCTAGAAGGCCATTCTGGCCACAGGAGTGTACAGCCAGTACTCTGTAAATATGTCTTATCAATCATTTGTTTTTCACAATGAAAAGTCATTTTGTAATGAAAAAGCTGCTGAGCTATTATTTTCTCCACAATGGAGTTTTTGGCTCTTTGGCCAGGACTACCTCCAACTAAGCATGTGGAGGTTCCAGGTTAAAGGTGATAGCAGGTATGGCTAGTGATCAAAATATTGATCAAAAGAGAGGAGACTGTAATGGAAATTTGTAAGTTTTGCATTTAACCCTTTCATGACTAAGCCTATTTTTGGCATTTGGTGTTTACAAGTTAAAATCCATATTTTTTGCTAGTAAATTACTTGGAACCCCCAAACATTATATATATATATATATATATATATATATATATATATATATATATATATATATATATATTTTTAGTAGAAACTCTAGAGAATAAAATGGCGATTGTTGCAATATTTTATGTCACACGGTATTTGCGCAGCTGTGTTTTAAACGCAACTTTTTGGGAAAAGGGACCCTTTCATGAATGAAAAAAAAAAACAAACAGTAAAATTGGCCCAATTTTTTTGTATAATATGAAAGATAATGTTACGCCGAGTAAATAGATACCAAACATGTCACACTTTATAATTGCACGCTCTCGTGGAATGACGACAAACTACGGTACCTAAAAATCTCAATAGGCGACACTTTTTTTCCAGTTACCAGGTTAGAGTTACAGAGGAGGTCTAGTGCTAGAATTATTGCTCTCACTCTGACGATCGCGGCGATACCTCACCTGTGATTTCAACACCGTTTACATATGCGGGCGCGACTTCCGTATGACTTCAGTTTTCTTTGCTTCGCGAGCTCATGGGGACGGCGGGCGCTTTAAAAAAAATATATATATTTTTTTAAATTAATAGAAAAAAAATTTTTGATCACTTTTATTGCTGTCACAAGGAATGTAAACATCCCTTGTGACAGTAATAGGTGGTGACAGGTAATCTTTATGGAGGGATCCTTTACATCATGACGTCGCTTCTGTGTTTACTATTAAGAGACCGCTTATGGCTTCATTCCAGTCCCTGCCCAGCCGCCAGAGGCATCAGATCGTGCATCGGTGCTCCCGATTGAGCGGGAGCCCTGGTAAGAGCGGTGGGAGGCAGCGGGGGGGGGGGGGGGGGGGACGTCCTCCGGCATAACAGCCGAGTGGCTTTTATCCACATCGGTTGTTATGGATGAAAAGCCAATCGCCCACTGTAAAAATCGGTACCGAGATGATGCCTGCAGGTGCGGGCATCATCCCGGTATAACCCCCGGAAGCCGAGTACACACATCTGCGTACGCTCGGCGGCAAGGGGATAATTGTATTCTATTTTATATGTATTGCACAATCCCCTCACTGTGCACACGGCACTAATAATGTTTTCAGTACATGTTTTGCATTCTTTTGAGTCCTGATTAGAATTAGCCTGCCTATGTAACGCCCCTTGTTACCATAAACGTACAATTGTAATATTAATGTGATACAATCATGTGTATAAAAACCTTCAAATGCGTCATAATAAAGGACAACAGTTATTTGGAAAGATGCTGAGCGTATCTTTTGTGTCTGTTCCCTACTGCAGTAGTTATTAATTTGGAACCACTATTCATCATGAGGATAGGAGTTGCCTATCTATAAAATATCTATTTCACCATCATGGTTAAAACCTATGTCTGATGACCTATATGGATGTAATCTGTAAAAATTTGTGATCGCTTGGTTGCAAAAAAAAAAAAAGACTTTGAAGCGGTTCTATAAAAAAAGCTATTATTATTACATCAGGGAAAGAGACTTGCATTAATTGTAAAGTAATTTCCATGGTTTGATGCAATTTTTTTTGTACACCTCAAAAACATTTTTGAACAGATTGAATTATAAAGAGATGTTTTAAAGTTCTTTGGCGATCGTTCAGACACATGACATTCCTGCTTATTTCTGATGAAGAGTCTGCCGACGTCCAAACCCAATGAAAAGCTGTAATTTCCTTCTCAGTGTTTAGTTTCAAGCTCTCCTTTCACTTGGATTATTAGGGAATAAAATATCTAGCCATGCCTTGGTAATCTGGAAAGTTAATCCTACCCTTCTTCCTAATATCGTAAACAAGAAAACACATAGGCTCCCAGAGGCTTTTGAATCAGAATGACATAACTGCAGCAACACACCAAAGACTCTAAAGTAGACCACGTAATTACTGGTGGGCCCTGTAACAGCCAAGGGAACTTATTTATCCAGGCTAGAATAGCAGCTGGAAAATAATTTTGAATAATATTTTATATTCATTGGAGACAGTTTTATTCTGTTAGATTACTGTCTATACAAGTGAAGATTTAGGGGTCCCTTTAATGCAGGCATGCAGAGACGGCTCTAGGCTTTGTGAGGCCTTAGGCGAAACTTACACACGAGGCCCCACTCATGACCATAATGGGGAAAATAATTCAAGCAATACAAATGGCTGCAAAAGCACACTGTTCATTGGCACCACTTCCAGGGCACGCTCCTCACCCATCAGACATATGCAGCCAATAAAACATCTGGGACCCAGCAAGGTGGCAACCCCTCTAAAAATTTCCTGTGTTTTGGAAGAATGGTGGGGGGATGTCACTGAGTCGTTCCACATCCACAGAGGAAGTAGAGTGGGGGATCAGAGAGATAGGGGGAGCGAGATAGAGAGGAGGGGAGGGAGAGGGAGAGAGGAGGGGAGGGAGAGGGAGAGAGGAGGGGAGGGAGAGGGAGAGAGGAGGGGAGGGAGAGAGAGAGAGGAGGGGAGGAGGGGAGGGAGAGAGAGAGAGGAGGGGAGGGAGAGAGAGGGGAGGGGCGAGAGAGAGAGAGAGGAGGGGAAGGAGAGAGAGAGGAGGGGAAGGAGAGAGAAGAGGGGAAGGGGAGAGAAGAGAGGAAGGAGAGAGAAGAGGGGAGGGAGAGAGAGGAGGGGAGGGAGAGAGAGAGAGAGAGGAGGGGAGGGAGAGAGAGGGGAGAGATAGAGAGAGGAGGGGAAGGAGAGAGAAGAAGGGAAGGGGAGAGAAGAGAGAAAGAAGAGAGAAGAGGGGAGGGAGAGAGAGAGAGAGAGAGAGAGAGAGAGAGAGAGAGAGAGAGAGAGAGAGAGATGAGGGGAGGATAGAGAGAGAGAGAGAGAGAGAGAGAGAGGAGGGGAGGAGAGAGAGAGAGAGAGGAGGGGGGAGAGAGAGAGAGGAGGGGAGAGAGAGAGAGAGGAGGGGAGAGAGAGAGAGAGGAGGGGAGAGAGAGAGAGGGGAGGGGAGAGAGAGAGGGGAGGGAGAGAGAGAGAGGGGAGGGGAGGGAGAGAGAAGGGAGGGGAGAGAGAGAGAGAGAGAGAGAGGAGGGGAAGGAGAGAGAAGATGGGAAGGAGAGAGAAGAGGGGAAGGAGAGAGAGAAGAGGGGAAGGAGAGAGAAGAGAGGAAGGAGAGAGAAGAGGGGAGGGGGAGAGAGAGCGGAAGGGGAGAGAGAGAGAGAGAGAGGAGGGGAGAAAGAGAGAGAGAAGGGGAGGGGGAGAGAGAGGAGGGGAAGGGAGAGAGAGAGGAGGATGAGAGAGAGAGGGGAGGGGAGGAGAGAGAGAGAGAGGAGGGGAGGAGAGAGAGAGAGGAGGGGAGGGAAAGAAGAGGGGAGGGAAAGAAGAGGGGAGGGAAAGAAGAGGGGAGAGAGAGGGGAGAGAGAGGGGAGAGAGAGAGGAGAGGGAGGGAGAGGAGGGAGTGAGAGAGAGAGAGAGGAGGGGAGAGAAAGAGGAGGGGAGAGAGGAGGGGGGAGAGATAGAAAGGAGGGAGGGAGAGAGAGACAGGAGGGGAGAGAGGAGGGGAAGGAGAGATAGAGAGAGGAGGGGAGGGGAGAGAGAGAGGAGGGAGAGAGGAGGGGAAGGAGAGATAGAGAGAGGAGGGGAAGAGAGAGAGAGAGGAGGGGAAGATAGAGAGAGGGGGGAAGATAGAGAGAGGAGGGGAAAGATAGAGAGAAGAGGGGAGGGAGAGAGAAGAGAGAGGGGAGAGAGAGAGGAGGGGAGAGAGAGTGGAAGGAGAGAGAGGAGGGGAAGATAGAGAACAGGGGAGGGAGAGAGAACAGGGGAGGGAGAGAGGGGGGGAGAGAGGGAGAGAGAGAGGAGTGAGAGGGGAGAGAGAGAGGAGGAGAGAGGGAGAGAGAGAGGAGGAGAGAAGAGAGAGGAGGGAGAGGAGGGGAAGGAGAGGGAGAGGGCAGGAGAGAGAAGATGGGGAGGAGAGAGAGCAGAGGGGGAAAGGATGAGGAGAGAGAGAGAGGAGGGAGGAAGGAAGAGGAAGGGAAGGAGAGAGAAGAGGGGAGGGAAAGAGAGGGGGAGGATAGGGAGGAGAGAGGAGGGAGAGAGAGCTAGGGGAGGTGAGGGAAGAGAGAGAGGAGGGGAAAGAGAGAGTGGAGGGGAGGAGAGAAAGGAGGGAGGGAGGGGAAGGAGAGAGAAGAGGGAGAGAGAGAGAGACAGAGAAAGGAGGGGAGGGAGAGAGAGAGGGGGAGAGAGAGATAAGAGGGAGGGAGAGAGAGAGAGGAGGGAGGGGGGGGAGAGGGAGAGAGAGGGGAGGGGAGAGAGAGTGGAAGGAGAGAGAGAGGAGGGGAAGATAGAGAGATGAGGGGAGGGGAGAGAGAGAGGGGGGGGAGAGAGTGGAAGGAGAGAGAGAGAGGAGGGTAAGATAGAGAGAGGAGGAGAAGGAGAGAGAAGAGGGGAGGGAGAGAGAAGAGGGGAGGGAGAGAGAAGAGGGGAGGGAGAGAGAAGAGGGGAGGGAGAGAGAAGAGGGGAGGGAGAGAGAAGAGAGGGGAGGGAGAGAGTGAGAGGAAGGAGAGAGAGAAAGCAGGAGAGAGGAGAGGAAAGATGGAGGGGGAGAGAGGAGGGGAAGGAGAGGGGAAGAGGGCAGGAGAGAGAGATGGGGAGGAGAGAGAGCAGGGGGAAAGAGATGAGGGGAGGGGAAAGAGATGAGGGTAGGGGAAAGAGAGGAGAGGAGGGGAAGAGAGAGAGGAGGGGAAAGAGAGAGAGAGAATGGGAGGAGAGAAAGGAGGGGAGGGAGGGGAAGGAGAGAGAAGAGGGAGAGAGAGAGAGGAGGGGAGGGAGAGAGAGAGAGGGGGAGGGGGAGAGAGAGGAGGGAGAGAGAGAGAGAGAGAGGGAGAGAGAGAGAGGGGCAGAGAGAGAGAGAGAGAGAGAGAGAGGAGGGAGAGAGAGAGGAGGGGAGTAAGGGAGAGGAGGGGAAAGAGAGAGAAGAGGGGAGGGAGAGAGAAGAGGGGAGGGAGAGAGAAGAGGGGAGGGAGAGAGAGGAGGGAGGAGAGAGGAGAGAGGGGGTTGAGAAAGAGAGAGGGGAAGAGAGAGGGAGGGGGATGGAGGGGAAGAGAGAGGGGAGGGGAGCAAGAGATTATGAGGGAGAGGGGGAGAGCGAAGGGGAGGGAGAGATAGAGAGAGGGGGGAGGGAGAGAGAGAGGGGGAGGGAGAGAGAGAGGGGGAGGGAGAGGAGGTGAGCTAGAGGGAGAGGGGGTGAGAGAGGGGTAGAGAAAGGGTGTGCAAAAGGGGGAGAGAAAGAGGGTGAGCAAGGGGGGAGAAAGAAGGGTATGGAGGGGAGAGGTAGAGAGAGAGAGAAAAAGAGAGAGGGGGAGAGAGGATGGGGTAAAGAGAGAGAGTGGGAGGTGAGAAAGAGGGGTTGAGGAAAAGGGGGCGAGAGAGATCTCTAGCCTTGTCCCTGTCTGCAGCCCCTTCTGTGCCCCATGTACCCGTCTGTGAGAGCACTGGTGGGCAAAGAGCAGGGAGGAGCTGGAGTGTGCAGGGGGTGGGGGGCGGAGAGTGCTGGGGGTGGGATCTGGAGAGTGCTAGGGGGGTGGGGACGGAGAGTGCTAAGGGGTGGGACGGAGAATGCAGGGGGTGGGGGCGGAGAATGCAGGGGGGTGGAGAGTGCTAGGGGTGGGGTCTGGAGAGTGCAGGGGGTGGGGAGTGCTAGGGGGTGGGGTCTGGAAAGTGCAAGGGGGTGGGGTCCAGAGAGTGCAAGGGGGTGGGGTCCAGAGAGTGCAGGGGGTGGGGTCCAGAGAGTGCAGGGGGTGGGGTCCGGAGAGTGCAGGGGGTGGGGTCCGGAGAGTGCAGGGGGTGGGGTCCGGAGAGTGCAGGGGGTGGGGGCCGAGAGTGCTAGGGTGTGGGCGTGAAGAGTGCGGGGGGTGGGGGTGGAGATTGCTAGGGGGTGGGGCGGAGAGTGCAGGGGGTGAGGGCTGAGAGTGCAGGGGGTGAGGGCTGAGAGTGCAGGGGGTGAGGGCTGAGAGTGCAGGGGGTGAGGGCTGAGAGTGCCGGGGCGGAGAGTGCTGGGGGCCAGAGAAAATTGGGAAAGGTGGAGAGCACAGGAGGAGTGGGGGCTGGAGAGGGGGAGCAGAAAGAATTGGAATGAAGAGCAGGGGGGTACTGGCAAAATGGGGCGGAGTCAGGAAGGACAAGGAGGGGCTGTAGAGCAGGAGGGGCGGAGCCAGGGAGCCCACGGAGGGGCTAGACTTCGCTGGAGAGCAAGAGGGGCGGAGCCAGGGAGCACACGGAGGGGCTAGACTCCGCTGGAGAGCAGGAGGGGCGGAGCCAGGGAGCACACGGAGGGGCTAGACTCCGCTGGAGAGTAGGAGGGGCGAAGCCAGGGGGCGCACAGAGGGGCGGAGCCAGGGAGAACACGGAGGGGCCGTGCAGCACGGGGATGGAGAAAAAAATTAGATAGGAGGAGCGGTGGGGAGACTGCACATAGTAAAATAGATTTTTCCATGTTCCTCCATGCAGCCGCTTAATGATCACTTCTCCTCCTCTCCCTACTGCAGAAATTCAGCGGCTGCAGGAGGGATATGGAAAAATCTGTTCCACTATGTGCAGTCTCCCCACTGCTCCTCCTATTCAGGCACACAGGCAGGCTAAACGGACACACTCACCTTCTCTCTGGTCAGCCAGGCAGCAGAGCTCCTTCCTCTTCTTCATAATCATGGGGCAGCTCAGCTGGATAGCTTCAGCGACCCCCACACTGCTGAACCAATTAGGGGGCAGGTGCGGAGGAGAGGTCGGGAGAGCGGCACAGGCTGAAGGAGCTGCGGATTCCACATGGACATGCTGCCCACATACCTTGGAGCCCGCCCGGTGCTGTAATCCAGCCGCTGCCACCACCTAGAGGCCACTGTCCCGCTCCCCACACTTGCTGCCATCAGATTCTCCGTGACATCAGCGTTAGATCACAGGCAAATTAGGCGGCCCGCGAGGCCCCTGCGAGTGCGGGGCCTTAGGCGTTCGCCTAATTTGCCTAATTAAAGAGCCGCCTCTGCAGGCATGTCCAAAGTCCAGCCCGTGGGCCAATTACGGCCCGCATTCTGGTTTAATGCAGCCCCACTGGTAATTTGTGTGTATATATATATATATATATATATATATATCTCTTTTGTGGGCCCCAAAGCATCCCCAAGTGCCACTCTAGGATTCGTTGGGGGGGGGGGGGCACAAAAGATATATACTGTATTTATCATTCTGGCAGCCTTGGAAGGGACAGGAAGGGAATGGGATGAGTGCCGTAAGATTACATACAGGAAAATCTCCTGTTTATTCGGCAGCCTCTGTAATAGGAAGTCCCGTCTCCTGGGCTAGCATTGGACAACTGTTCTATCGATCATAGGAGGCGGGAATTTGTATTAAAGAGGCCACCGAGCAAACAGGAAATTCTCCAGTACGTAATCTGTTGGTGCTTATCCCACCCCCCTTCCTGTCCCCTCCAAGGCTGCAGATGAGCATCGATCAGGCTGCATTCATGGCGATGGTGAGGCTGCCTTCATAGCAATGGTGAGGCTGCAGATGGGCACTGATTAGGCTGCATTGATGGGCACTGACCCTTATTTTGCTTCACAGTTCTTTATTTAAAATGTAAGCTTTTTCCTGAAACGTCTCTTTTAAAGTGAAGGTGCGTGTTATACGCCAATAACTAGGGTATATCCAAATAACACACCCAAGTTCATCCTTCGACTCTTCATCACACACAGCAACAAAGGCAAGATAATTCTTGTTGGACAGTGTATTAGTTAATCTGCATTTAATTTTAATGGTGCAAAGAATATTAGGCAAAATGGTAGGCCCTCATGCATTTTCACTTCTACTACTACTTTGTAACATAAGCTGCTGGACAACTGAACTGCATGTAGATTTAGAAAAAGGTTATATGTAATTTATCCCAAGTTCCCTAGTGCAATAAAATACTTTGGAGCAGCAGGCTACAATAGTGGAATAGGTGCACTACCGAAGAGTATTTCTTGTAATGATGTTCTTATGAAACGCTGCCCTCTAGTGGTTAGAAGCAGCAGTGCAGTAGCTGTACAGTTTGTGCATTTCATGATAATGAGAATAGGCAAAAATACAGACATACTCACCTGGTTAAACATTCATTTGTCAGCAAAGGGAATAAGCAAATTAAGATTTTAATATCACAAAACAAACAAGTACCAGGTAATGTCGGTTTGGGCCTGATCATTTTACACATAAACATGCTACTTGTAACCATGGCAAACAACCCAAAAAGCATTCAGTGACACATTAAAAGGGAATGATTGGTGAACTAATCATCAGCCACATAAACAGGCCCACGTGTGTGCTCGGTGCAGAGGATTTTTATGCCTAGTCCTTGACCTGCCTTTGATCCAGATTAGGCTTTTTAGATAATTATGATACTAGGGGAAAGTCAAGAAAATGTATATAAAACAGCTGCACGGTCAGCAATACAATACCACTGAAAATGTACTACATCACAAATAAAACTAAAGCAATTTAAACAGGAGAAACCCATTAGCTCTTGTACACACGGTCGGACATTCCGACGGAAAATTTCCGATCGGACCGTGTTGTCGGATAATCCGACCGTGTGTGGGCTTCATCTGACCTTTTCTGTCGGAATGTCCGACCAACAAAGTTTGAGAGCTGGATATAAAAATTTTCCGACAACATGATCCGATCGGACTTTGTCCGATTGTTTGTAGAGAATTCCGATCGGACAAAGTGCCACGTATGCTCAGGTCAAATTTCTAGACCAAAGCTATTGGCTACTAGCCTGAAGGTTGTCCCGTCGTAACTAAATAATGTCATCACATTTAAGAACGATCAAATTTTCCGACAACTTTGTCCGACCCTTTGTATGCAACACCAGTTTCGGACAAAATCCGTTGAAAAAAATCAGACGGATTTTGTTGTCGGAATGTCCGACCTTGTGTGCAAGGGGTTACAGGTATCCTATTTCAGCTCAAACACTATATAGAAGTGGGTCCAACAGATGTATCATTATAATCTAGAAGACTGCAAACTGTGGCCTCTACAAGATTTTTTCCAGCCCACAGCTAGGATCCGTGGCATATCATTAATGTGCTCAGATTTAGGATTCAGTTTGTCAGAGGCTGTTTGTGGCCTCCTATGAAACATCCCCCTCACTCTGCAGTCTCCAGTACAGCTATACCCCCCCACTGCACTGTTATAATCCCTGTTCGATGATTGCTAGGATCACCAGTGTCCTAGCATCCAATGTTCTTGCCGCAGCATTCACATGAGGACATAACTTCCTCCATTATTACCTGCTCTGTGCAGTGGATTTGCACAGAGTAGCCGATATCCTCCTCTTCTAGGGTCCCTCCTCGATGCTCCTGGCCCCTACTACCTCCTGTTGAGTGCCTCCATAACAAGCTGCTTGCTGCGAGGGCAATCAATAGGAGGTAGGGGCCAGGAGCATCGAGGAGGGACCCTACAAGAGGAGGATATGGGCTACTATGTGCAAATCCACTGAGCCGAGTCACAGCTTTGTGTCCATTCAGACATAGAACCCCCTATGGCCCCACCCCCTTTCTCTCCTAATTGGCTGACTGATTTTGATTGACAGCAGCGGAAGCCAATGGCGCCATACTGCTATCTCAGTCAATGAGGAGGGATGTCCTGGGCAACTGAGACACTTGTGCAACATTGCTGGATAGAGAGGGGGCTCAGGTAAGCATTAGGAGGGTTGAGAGAGGCTGTTGCACACAGAAGGTTTTTGTATCTTAATGCATAGAACCTTCTGCCTTTACAATCACTTTAAGACCTACCCCACCTCTCACCTGCTGCTACAGCCATGCTGAAAGCCTTACAGTTGTAAGGGGGTTTCTAAAGGGGAAACAGATGTATGATGGGGAGTGTGTGGGAGTGTGCGTGGAACCCTTATAAAGGGAGGGATCTGTCAGGGGAACGTTACATAGTTGATAAGGTTGTAAGGTTGAAAAAAAAAAAAAGGTCCATCCAGCTTAGTGCGTGTGTGTGTAATTATTAATTCTCTAACAATTCCCAAAGTCCTGTATATTACACTTCCTGAGGACGAACCCTTTCCACAACCTAAGGTTTACCCTTCTTTCCTCTAAACTGAAGTCATGGCTACATTTCCACTTTAGGGACCTTAGATTAAACCGTGTATTACAGCTTTTGCAGTCACGTTTGATATATTTCTACATTGTAATTATATCCCCTCTCAAGCACTTTTATTCCAGAGTGAATAACTGTAATCTATGTGTAGATCCCCCTAGCTAGTGTGCTATTTTTGTTGTTAGTGTAGATAAAATGTTCAGGTTTGACTAGCAGCCAAGCCTCTGTTTTTTTGTTTGGGTTTGGGCAGAAACTCAGGGAGTGCTGGATGACTCACAAGCAGCACTTCTGATACCTCCCCCTACTTCTAGAAACTTTGAGAAGATTCTAGAATAATAAGTGGAGGTGAGGAGCTCCCTGGAGTGTTCTGAGGACCCTGACAAATCCCCAACAGGTGGGTTGGCAGGGGGCAGGCCCCCTCAAATACTCAGGGTCAGCCCAGCTTGGGCAGTGGAGTTCAGGTGGAAGATGGAGTGTTAGGAGGCTGTTGGAGTCCCCTAGTCTGGGGGGGTGACCTTGGGTTAGGAAAAGCACGTGTGTGGAAGGGACCCTCTTAATGACACCCTCTTAATGACACACATCCTTCTCCCTATCCAAATTATACTCTCCAACAGTGGTGGCTGGTGCTCAATACTCTGGCCCCCTCACTCACACTACCCCCCCCCCCCCCAGATGGGAAGGTGGTGTTCCATGGCCTCACCTTAAAAGGATGATGACGAGGTGGTGCTGGATCCGGGGCAGGGCTCCTGGAAGAGGCTATTGCTGCTCCTCTGCCCCTCCACCTGCTGCAGCTTGCCGAGGGAAGGGCCGGGGCCGTTGCTTCTCTTCCTGGCCCAACAGGAAGCAGGTCCTGAGACCGATTAGCAGGAAGTCCTAAGATTCCCTGGCCAATCAGGTCTCAAGAAGACATAAGCGAATATTAATTTGCTAATGTCACACAACTGGGTGGGCTCAGGGCGCAGTGCACTGCCCACCCTTTTTGAAGCCAATTAGAGCCTCAGTCTCAGCCCCAAAAATAAAAACCCACATTGAAATCCATACGTCTGGTGCACTGCATAGATATTAGGGGCCGGACGAATTGATTAGGGGGTGGCTGCCACTGCCCCCTAACAAACCCCCCCCCCACAAAGCACTGGACTGTTTCTTGCCTCAAGTGTGTTGTGAAAATGCAGCGTGCTTGGCTGTGCAGGGTGGGGAATCCCTTTCTACTTGTGGCTCCTTAGGGGGTGCGCTACACATGTAATTGATCCTCATAGTTTATATCTTCCATCCCTCTTATTAATTTTGTTGCCCTTCCCTGAACTTTTTCTAATTCAACAACATCTTTACCAAGGATTGGTGACCAAAACTGAACTGCATATGCAAGATGAGGCAAAACCACTTGTTCTGCTTCCACATCTAAACACTGAAAGTCTGATCTCTATAACTGATTCAGTTGTAGTGGGATAGCTTGATTTACAGTCTAGTAACTTGGCAGACAGTGGCTCAATCCACATGATATCCTGCAGATCAAAAATGCCCTATACACACACAGACATTCCGACCATAAAATCCATCTGATTTTTTCTGACGGATTTTGTGCCAAACTTGTCTTGCATACACACGGTCGGACAAAGTTGTCGGAAAATACGATTGTACAGAATGCGGTGACGTAGAACACGCACAATGGGACTATAAACGGGCCAGTAGCCAATAGCCTTCATCTGGTAATTTATTCTGAGCATGCGTGGCACTTTGTCCGTCGGAATTGTCTACAGACAATCAGAATTTAAACGATCGGACTTTGTTGTCGGAAAATTTTAGATCCTGCTCTAAAACTTTCTGATGGAGCCCACACACAATCGGATTTTCTGACAACACGATCCAATCGCACATTTTCCATCGGAAAGTCAGACCGTGTGTACAGGGCATAAAAGTTTTAATCAAAAATATGTGCAGATCATAACAGATTAACATCAGACAAAAATCCTTAAGGGGATTTACTAAAACTGGGGCACACAAAATCTGCTGCGGTTGTGTGGTGTTACCAATCAGCTTCTCACTTTAGCTTGTTCAGTTAAAGCGATATTAAAGCCTTGTTTTAAAAAAAAAAATAACAAACATGTTATACTTACCTGCTCTGTGCAGTGGTTTTACACAGAGCAGCCCAGATATTCCTCTTCTCTGGTCCTCCACCGGCGCTCCTGGCTCCTCCCTCCCGGATAGTGATGGAGGAAATTCCGACGGGACGTTTCGCGAACGTGAAACGCGTAAGCGGGCAAAAGTTCGCGAAACCTCAAGGAGACCCCATTGACTTTAATGGCAGGCGAACCTTAAAAACCTCCAGGTCATATTTTCAGCCACAAAATACTTACTAGCTGTGCATACATAGTCCCACAACATGGACACTGACAAAAAAAAGAATGCTTGTCGTTGTCGATCCCAGATTCACTTAATACTTTTGTTATATCTGTGAAATTTTTACAATTCAGGAGCGCATGAAGGCCATGGAGGAGAGGCAAAGTCAGGTCAGGCTATGAAGGGGGTGCAGGAGATGATCAGTGCCACAGTTAGGGCAGCGCAGTCCTGTGCCAGTGTCCCAACCTGTGCTTAAGCCCCTCCCTCTGCCCAGCCCTTACCCCCACCTATGCAGGGCTCCACTGCGGTGGTCCGGAGGTGCCATTCCAGTGCTGATCCTCAGCCATGGTGCTGGCACTGCCTGCTGATTGGCTTCTCCGCTGCTATCTCCCTCACTGTCTGAAACCAGCACCGCGATAGAGACTGAGCACAGACACCAGCACCGTGATAGAGAGCACAGACACCAGCACCGTGATAGAGAGCACAGACACCAGCACCGTGATAGAGAGCACAGACACCAGCACCGTGATAGAGAGCACTGACACCAGCACCGTGATAGAGAGCACTGACACCAGCACCGAGATAGAGAGCACGGACACCCAGATATTAATAGAGAGCACTGAGCATAACAGAGAGCATAATAGAGAGCACTGACACCAGCACCGTGAGGGCACTGGCACCAGCACCATGATAGAGGGCACTGAGACCACACCAGCACCGAGATAGAGAGCACTGACACCACACCAGCACCGAGATAGAGAGCACTGACACCACACCAGCACAGAGATAGAGAGCACTGACACCAGCACTGATACCAGCAACTCACTGCGGGACCAAAAAATATGACACCGCTCAACCTCTTCAAACAGGAGGGTACAGGCATATAGTACGGTGTGCTTTTTTTGTACAAGTGAGCCAAATGTAGAAGAAAAGGTCAGTGTGCTAGATTAAATAAATCGTTTATAGAGTTATGCATATACATGGTCTACTGGTCACATGTGTTGAATTCCTCCGAGATCCATGCCTCATTCATTTAAAAAAAATGTGAGGTAGTCAACACTGTCGTGAGCTAGGCGAGTGCGCTCATCGGTCATGATCCTCCCTGCTGCACTGAACGTCCTTTCGGACAGGACACTGGACGAGGGGCAGGCCAACAGTTCCATTGCAAATTGGGCAAATTGCCCACCCAGTAGTCCAGGGGTTCATCACTTCTCAGAGCGTCCACATCAGCCGTTAACCCAATGTAGTCAGAAATCTATCGGTCTAGGCGTTCCCTGATGCTAGATCCGGATGAGACCTGTCGATGGGTCGGCTGAAAGAATGACCTCATATCAGAAGTCACCAACACATCTTCAAACCGCCCTCTTCTTGCAGGTGCTGTTGGATTGGTACCCGCAACTCTTTCTCTGGGAGTGGGAATTCCTCCTCTGCCAGTGCACGTAAAAGCAGAATGCAGCATTTCTCCCAGTGCTCCATTCTGACAGCCCTCTGTGATGGTGGTAACATTTCCACCATTTTGTGTTTTTACCCGGGGGTCTGAGTATGTTGCCACCCAGTACTGGTCCTTGACCCTTATGCTTTTTATATGGGGGTCCCTGTTAAAACACTGGAGCATGAAGGCCCCCATTTGTACTAAACTGGAAGTGGTGTGGTGGCCTGGCTCCTGCTCATCATCCAGGATAATGTCCTCCTCCTCGTTTTCCTCTCCCCATCCACACACAACAGGGATCCCAGAAAGGTTTAAAGCATGCTCTTCTTGCTCCTCCTCATCCGCCCCAGCACCATCCTCCTCTGACTCCTCTTCAGACTCCTGTTGTTGACTTGTCTCAGATAGAGTAGCCCCCCCCTGGGAATTCATCCAGCATTGCGACTTCCTCATCTTCCTGCTCCTGCTCCTCCATGGCTTGATCAATGACATTACGCAATGCATGCTCCATAAAGAAGGCATAAGGTACGATGTCACTGATGGCGCCATGGCTGCGACTGACCAGTCTGGTGATCTCATCAAATGGCCGCAGAAGTCTGCATGCATCGCGCATGAGCAGCCACTGGCGCGGTGAAAGAAAAACACGCTCCCCAGAACCTGTTCTGCCGCAGAGTTCATACAGGTAGTCGTTAACTGCACGTTTCTGCTGGAGCAGCCTATCAAGCATATAGAAGGTTGAGTTCCATCGCGTTGGGCAATCGCAAATAAGACGTCTGACCGGCAGATTGCGTCGCCGCTGAATGTCAGCAAGTCGAGCCATGGCCGTGTAAGATCTTCTGAAATGGGCTGAGATTTTCCTTGCCTGCCGCAAGATGTCCTGGACCCCAAGGTATTTGACAACGAATCGCTGCACGACCAAGTTTAAGACGTGTGCCATGCATGGCACGTGTGTAATTTTGCCCTGTTTCAATGCGCTAAGCAGATTGTCACCATTGTCACACACCACTTTACCAACTGTCAAATTAAGCGGTGTTAGCCACTGATCTGCCTGTGAACGCAAAGCTGAAAGGAGTGCAGGGCCAGTGTGGCTCTTGGCTTCTAGGCACAACAGACTCAGCACAGCATGGCAACATCTCACTTGGCATGTCGAATAGGTTCTGGGGATCTTGGGCGGCGCAGCGGAAGAGACGCTAGCAGCGGAAAAGGAGGAGTCAGCGGAGGAGGAGAGGGAGGAGGATGGAGTAGGAGGAGGAGAAGAAGAGCCAGACCTGCATGTAATCCGTGGCAGTAAAACCAAATCTACACGGGTGCCACGGGTTACATGATTGATGGCCGTCAGAAGGTTCACCCAGTGGGCAGTAAAAGTTATATACCTTCCCTGCCCGTGTTTGCTAGACCACGTGTCTGTGGTCAGATGTATCTTGGCACCGACAGTGTGTGCCAGAGATACATTCGCTTGCCGCTGAACATGGCCATATAGCTCTGGGATGCCCTTCTGTGAGAAATACTTCCTTCCTGGGACCTTCCATTGTGGTGTTCCAGTGGCCACAAATTTTCAAAAGGCCTCCGAGTCCACCAGTTTATATGGCAGTAGTCGGAGGGCTATCAGTTCTGACAAGCCAGCCGTCAACTGTTGGGCAAGAGGGTTATCCGGAGTCATCATTTTTTTACGCTCGAACATTTGGCCCACGGAAGCCTGCCCTTTTCCAGAAAAATGTGAGGACGGCATGATGGAAGGTGGAGTGGAGGACAATTGTGAGGAGAGAGGAGAAGGAGAAGTAGAAGACGAGGCTGGACGGTGAGAGCCTGGAGTGTGGCTTTGTGGGTTCCGTTGCTCCCACTGGGCTCGGTGATGGCAGCTCATGTGCCTTATTAAGGCGGTCGTCCCTAGGTGAGTGTTGGGCTTACCGCGACTTATGCATTGACTGCAAAGATTGCAGATGGTAACACTATTGTCAGCAGCGGACACGTTAAAAAAAGCCCACATGTGGAGCCATGTGGCGGCATCCTGGGAGCGCCAGATGTGACCGTACATGGTTGATGCCTCACTCCTGATACATTAGCAGTCTGGTTTGTCCCTCCTGTGCAATGTAAGTTCTGCCTGCTTCTCCTCCCTATCAGCTGGTCCATATCTCCCTCTGAACTCCCCTCCTCTTCCTCTCTTGTGGGCACCCACGTGACACCACTAGACACGTAATCATCGACATCACCTTCCCCACCACTATAATTAGAGATCTCGGAGTAGGCAGCAACAGTGGGGACCAACCTCCTCCTTGGGCTGATCTGGGTACTGTCGTCAGACTGCTGAGTGGTGGTTGTTGCTACCTCCTCTTCCTGACCCAATGCCAATAGTGGCTGCGCATCGGCAATGTTTTGTGATGGATCGGAAAATAATTCCTGTGACTCAAGCGGAGGGTATATGGTGGTGGTGTTGGTGGTAGTGTCTTTGGGGGTGCACACAGCAGAGAGTGAAGAAGAGGGTGCAGATCGAGAGGATGAGGAGGGTGCAGAAGAGTAAGGCTGAGCGAGCCACTCAACCAAGTCTGGTGCGTCCTTTAAAGTAATTGAACGCACCTTCTGCAACTTCCCACTTTGGCTCAAGCCTGTTGCTCCTGCCCTACCCCCTATTACCCCTGCGGAAGGGCCTGCCTCTTCCTCTGCTTGTCATTTTTTAAATTACCCTGTGACAAAAGTCTCTAGAGAAGTGCAGTATGTATGTGGAAGAAGGTTCTTAAAAGGACCTTTGTGGACCTAATAGTAGCTAGCTAGTGAATTGCAGACTGTCCCTGCTCCAAACACCAAACTGTCCCTCCCTACACTGAGAAACGACAGCTGCAGAATCGGTCAGCAGCATGGCAGTGCACTATAATATGCTTTATATATTTAAAAGAAAGTATATTATACGTGTACAACCCTATATACTGTACACCTATACCAGTCCTTAAAATGACCTTTGTGGACCTAGTAGCTAGTGATTTGCAGACTGTCCCTGCTCCAAACACCACACTGTCCCTTAGTTCCAACACAGATAAAAGACAGCTGCAGAATCGGTCAGCACTCAGTAGCACAGCAGTGCACCATAATATACTTTCTATATTTGAAAGAAAGTATATTATACGTGTACAACCCTATATACTGTACACGTATACCAGTCCTTAAAAGGACCTAATAGTAATAGCTAGTCTTAATAAACTGACTGTCCCTGCTCCACACAGTGTCCTTTCCCTACACTGACAAAAGACAGAATGTAAAATGGCTGCCAGATCAGGTCTATTTTTAAGGTAGGGGGTATGTCCAATTGTCCATGTGCTGAAATATCTCAATTGGCTGTCCTGTACCCCATAATGGATGTGTCATGGGTCAAGGTTCTTCACAATGTAAAACGCATATGTCCGCCGCGCGAACAGTGCCAGAAGTCCGCCGGTTTGGCGAATCGCGAACGTGCAAAATTTGACACGAACCGACCGCCGGGCGAACCGCAAGGCCATCTCTACTGCTGGCTGGTCCCACAGCATGCAGCTTGCTGTGGGGGCACCCAAGCAGTAGTGCTCCTGACCTGCGGCTCTATGTGTCCGGTCACACATGGCACTGTGGCTCGGCCCTGCCCCCCCGTCTCCTGATTGGCTCTTTGACTGTGATTGACAGCAGTGGCCCCTCTGCTGCCAAAAGCCAACCAGGAGTGTGAGTGCCTGGAGAGGCAAGGCTCTCATGGATATTGCTGGATCGAGAGGGGGCTCAGGTAAATATTGGGGGGGGGGGGCTGGGGCTGCTGCACACAGAAGGCTTTTTTTACCTTCATGCATAAACCCGGATCCACAGTCTAGTGACCATAGGGCAGCACCACAAGATATGGGACATCGCTCCCGGCTGGGAACATCCACAAAAGCAGGTTGCTGGATATTGGTCAATTATTCAGGCCAGGTGTGTGGGTGCATAGTACCATTGGTATATGACTTTGTAAGCATTTTCTAAAATAACGAAATTTCTGGAACTCTTCGAAGCAGCTTGGACCATAATCTGCCAATCCGCCGATGCCAACTCCACCGTTAGTTCACATTCCTAATGTTGTTGGAAAGGACTCATTGGTGATTTCCTAGAAGATATAATCGAAGCGCAAATCAAGGATATTATACCTGTAGAGTGTGGGTGGGACCTGCATATGCTCTTGAAAGCTGACAGAAGATAAGGTGTCGTGTGGGACCTGAGGAGCCTCTGAATAAAATGATGAAGATAGCAGAAATGTTCACGTAGCGGTATCTCGTGTGAGAAGCGAAGGGCCCGAAAGTTATGATCCTAACTGGAGTGAGTAAAGAGTGAACATCTGAGAATCCTTGGTCTGCCTACCAGCCAAACTGTCCAGCGTTGTCCATACCGGGGGAAAATAATGTGCAGTATAAAAAGCGTGAGAGGGGTAAATGAGGTGATATCAAGCCTGCCGAATATTTAATTGAATCCCAAAGGCGGAGTGCTTGTGATAAAGTAGGACTTATACCTTTTGGACGGGAGGAAGGGGGAGCCATGGTAAGGAAGACACATTTATTTTCATTTCATTCATTTATAAAACCATATAATAAAAATATTTATTTGTTTAATAAAATATTCAATATGGTCCTCATACTGAAGAATTTAGAGAGCCCTAATCAAATCTAAATGCAGGATTATTTCCATAGTTATTTCTTCCAATCCCAGAATTCTTCCGGGTCAATCCAGAGTCTGCCTACTTTTTACTTGTTAGAGAGTACCTATTGCGGAATGAAACAAGCCCCTTAATAGGGAAAATACGATGGAAGGTGGTGAAAGGACCACATAGTTTATCATTCTAAACCATCAAAAACTGTTTACTGATCTTTTGGGTTAGTGTATAAGGTGAGTGAGCACTGCACCTAGAGGGAATTGGTGGCTGAAGCACATCCGGTATCACTATTTTGTTTTAAATGTGGACTATTTTGAGCACATTATTATGGACACTTGCTATACTTTTTAATTAAGAGCACAATTTATAATCTATCACTTGTTGATGCCGGTGTTCTGCCGAGAAAGTTGCCCCTGGCGGATAAGGACCCCCTGTACTGCGCAGGCGCAGCGCTTCCACAGTATGAACCACAATGGAGCCGCCGAAAATAGCTGAAGCTGAACACAATGAGTCAGCTGTACATGGCGCCTGTAAGAGGGCCCCTCACGGGCCCGCTGCACTCACCACACTTCGGGCACAGCTGCGTCCGGCATATTATTATTCTAACTCTTTGTCCACTTGGATGGTGGGGCTGGAACCTGGACTCAGGGCAGAATGTAGTGCGCAGGCGCCGTGTACAGCTGACTCACTGTGTTCAGCTTCGGCTATGTTTGGCGGCTCCGTAGTCATTCGTACTGCGCAAGTGAAACGCTTGCGCAGTACAGGGGGGTCTTTATCTGCCAAGGGAACTTTCTCGGCAAGACACCGGCAGCAGATGTTCACATGAATTATTATGTTTTTATGTTTAACACAGATTTATTAACTTGTGTAGTTATAAGTCACTTATGATATTTACTTACAAAACACACAGTGCATTAGCCTTTCCCAAACTGTTTAACACAGAGGAATCCTTGAAACTACTTTTAGATCTCTTGAAAGCAGTGATGATGCCTGCACTGTAGTAATAATTCACTTGGGCATGCAGGTGTATTGCCCGTCTTTAGAGGGTGCCTATCCCCTTTTCTTGACTCTTGCACGACATGGAGCTGTCAAACACCTTCTCTGCCTGTGTACATTTCCACTTACATGTTTGTATTACATTGTAGCAGGATCTCTGCGTTATGGATAATGAACGACAGTGTGCTGACTGTTCTAGAACCAAACTCCTTACAGACACTTTTGTGGGAAGCCCAATGGTCTGATAAAAAATAAAATAAACTTTTTTTTTGTGTCTGAAATACATCTGGACTGCCTAAATAAATGAAATTGACTTTTTTTATCAGTAAAAAACTTTATTAAAGGTTTCCAAAATACAATATTGTTACCACAGTTCAGATACCTTATGTAGCACCCCCCACCCAATTTCCAGAGGCCTGGAGATGACACCCCCCCCCCCCCCCCCAGACAGGGACGGCCTTCATTTATCCTCAGGGCGCAGGTTGCTAGGCATGGTGGGTGATGTACAAGGTAGAAAGATCGCTTTTATTCTTGAACAACGAGAAGTTTATTTCTCAGGACAGGAAAAATATGAAAGAGAGAGGTAGGGCACCGGACACCCATAGTCAAAAACAGCAGTGGCTAGAAAATTGGCAGACTCCTTAGACAAAAATATGTAGAAAGGGTTTTTGGGGGGGCGCAAACAAGCTGAAAAAAAATCAATTGAAGCCACTGTGCCATTAAATACAGCCACAGTGCCCATCAAACGCAGCCACTGTGCCCATTCAAAGGCTGCCGCTGTGCCATCAAAAGCTGTCGCTGTGCCATCAAAAGCAGCCACTGTACCCAAATGCAGCCACTGTGCCCATCAAGCGCAGCCACTGTGCCCATAAAAACACAGCCACTGTGCCCATAAAAACACAGCCACTGTGTCCATCAATTGGCACTACTGTGCCCCATCAAATGCTGCCAATGTGCCCATCAATTGCCACTACTGTGCCCCATCAAATGCTGCCACCGGCAGACTCCTTCAAAAAAATATATAGAAAAGGTAGACAGCAGTATAGGAAAGGGACCAGTGGCGGTTGGTGCTCAAAATTTGTGTGTGTGTGTGTGTGGGGGGGGGGGGGGGGGGGGCGCAAATAAGCTGAAAAAAAAAATCAATTGCAGCCACTGTGCCAAACGCAGCCACTGTGCCCATCAAGTGCAGCCACTGTGCATATCAGACGCAGCCACTGTGCTCATCAGACGCAGCCACTGTGCTCATCAAACGCAGCCACTGTGCTCATCAAACGCAGCCACTGTGCTCATCAAACGCAGCCACTGTGCTCATCAAACGCAGCCACTGTGCTCATCAAACGCAGCCATTGTGCCATCAAACGCTATCACTGTGCCATCAAAAGCAGCCACTGGGCCCAAAAGCAGCCACTGGGCCCAAAAGCAGCCATTGTGCCCATCAAATGCAGCCACTGTGCCTAAACGCAGCCACTGTGCCTAAACGCAGCCACTGTGCCCATAAAACGTAGCCAATGTGCATCGCCCGGCACTTACCTGTCTCGCAGCTGGTCAGAGGTGGTGTTCTGCATGCTCCTTGATGTCTGTCAAATTAACTAGGCTAGCTCCCACCCAGCACAGCTAAATTTACTTGTAGCCCTGTTTAAGACAGGGGTGCTAAACTTACAGTATTACAATACAATAAAATGTACAATTAATTTAGCCCTCGCAGAGATCACAGCGTATAGACAAAAGATCAGAACAAAACATGGAGCCGTGGCTCGGCCCCACCCCTTCTCTCTCCTCATGTGAGTCAATGGCGCCCGCTACTATGTCATCAGAGTCCCGTACAGGAAAGGTTCTCGTGCAAAATCGCTGGATCGAGATGGGGCTCAGGTAAGTATTAGGAGGCTGAGGGGGGCAGCTGTAAACAGAAGGTTTTTTTATCTATAGATAAACCTTCTGTCTTTAGAACCACTTTAAACAAGATACATGCAATGACTTTGCACATGAATGCACTGAGAGTGATACATCCAGCCCATGGCTTCACCACTTCTCCAAATTTGGCATCCTCAACATGACCCTGCCCCCACAAGTTCACTTCTAAAGCATCCCCAGCAGGGGTCAAGTCCTGGGGAAAAAAAAGTGTGGGAACTCCCACCCAAGATCCACTCCCCCACCAAAAAAAAATGATACGCTCATATGCATATATATTTCACAGAAAATACAGTGCAACATTTATTGTAAAGTGTCAGTTTACAAAAAAAAAATAAGTTAACTTGTCAAACTAACAGAATAATCACCACAAGAATGGAGGGGGACAGCAGAACGGAGGAGGACATGGAGGAAAACTGGAGGAAGACTGCAGCAGAACAGAGGGGTAGTGGGGGACACAGCAGCAGAACAGAGGAGGAATGGGGGGCACAGCAGCAGAACGGAAGGAAGTGGGGGACAGCAGAAGAACAGAGGGGGAGTGGGGGACACAGCAGCAGAACGGAGGGGGGGTGGGGGACACAGCAGCAGAACGGAGGGGGGGTGGGGGACACAGCAGCAGAACGGAGGGGGGGTGGGGGACACAGCAGCAGAACGGAGGGGGGGTGGGGGACACAGCAGCAGAACGGAGGGGGGGTGGGGGACACAGCAGCAGAACGGAGGGGGGGTGGGGGACACAGCAGCAGAACGGAGGGGGGGTGGGGGACACAGCAGCAGAACGGAGGGGGGGT
The DNA here is from genome assembly GCF_037356315.1 of Lithobates pipiens. NCBI lineage: Eukaryota > Metazoa > Chordata > Amphibia > Anura > Ranidae > Lithobates > Lithobates pipiens. The sequence goes on from NW_027507784.1 coordinate 123,802,443, forward strand.
GGGGGACACAGCAGCAGAACGGAGGGGGAGTGGGGGACACAGCAGCAGAACGGAGGGGGAGTGGGGGACACAGCAGCAGAACGGAGGGGGAGTGGGGGACACAGCAGCAGAACGGAGGGGGAGTGGGGGGGACAGCAGCAGAACGGAGGGGGAGTGGGGGGGACAGCAGCAGAACGGAGGGGTAGTGGGGGACACAGCAGCAGAACAGAGGAGGAATGGGGGGCACAGCAGCAGAACGGAAGGAAGTGGGGGACAGCAGAAGAACAGAGGGGGAGTGGGGGACACAGCAGCAGAACGGAGGGGGAGTGGGGGACACAGCAGCAGAACGGAGGGGGAGTGGGGGACACAGCAGCAGAACGGAGGGGGAGTGGGGGACACAGCAGCAGAACGGAGGGGGAGTGGGGGACACAGCAGCAGAACGGAGGGGGAGTGGGGGACACAGCAGCAGAACGGAGGGGGAGTGGGGGACACAGCAGCAGAACGGAGGGGGAGTGGGGGATACAGCAGCAGAACGGAGGGGGAGTGGGGGACACAGCAGCAGAACGAAGGGGAAGAGGGGGACACAGCAGCAGAACGAAGGGGAAGAGGGGGACACAGCAGCAGAATGGAGGGGGAGTGGGGTACACAGCAGAACGGAAGGGAAGTGGGGTACACAGGAGCAGAATGGATGGGAAGTGGGGGGACAGCAGCAGAACGGAGGGGGAGTGGGGGACAGCAGCAGAACGGAAGGGGAGTGGGGGACACAGCAGCAGAATGGAGGGGGAGCATGCTCACTGTAACTAACAAAGTGTGTGTAACACACTAACCTGGAAGTTTGTCAATGACTCTGGCGGTTAGCAAACTCGCAGCAGACCTCGTGGGCAGGAGGACTCGGAGGATCAGCCTAGGAGAGGAGAAGTTGAACTGAAGAAGTCTGGCAGCTCAGAGTTGGGCTGCACTGCTGGCAATGTGCTACAGCGGCTGTGGGAGTAGTTGGCGGCGGCCATGGGACTGTCTGGCACTGACTGGGCAGTGGGCACAGGCTGGATCCTTACCACCAGTAAGTGTGGCTCTGTCTGGTGGGGTGTCTGTGGCTGACTGCTCTCTCTCGGAGGCGCTGTTCAGCCTAGCAACCAGTTACTCAGGCATATGCAGGATGCGGCTGCTAACGGGAACTCCGGGAACGGGAGTTCCTGTTGTGGAAAAAGTATAGGAACTCCATTCCCATGTGTTCCCGCAGGACTTGAGATCTGATCCCCAGCCTGTAAAAGAACACCAACTACAGTATATGTAACTTTTCACCCTGGTCTTCAAATGCCTCTGCCTTGATACTGCCTGACAGGTATTCCACACTTATTGTGTGAATGCCTGCTCACTACCACCAAGCACCCTTGTTTCTCTCACCGGTTTATGCATCCTGTAATGACATCTGAGCCTGTGGGAGAAAATACAGCATGCGGTGGCATGTATTCAAACTCCCAGAAGTGGTGGGGGTTCGAGGACAATGGCCAAAGAAAAGGTAAATATAGATGCTATTATTTTACCCTGTTGTGATAGGGTAACTTGAAAGTGAACTTGTCCTCCATTTTAAACTTTTAAAGGTCCTCCTGAAAAGTAGAAAGAACAAACTCAATGTGAATACCTTTTTGTCACCTGTAAAGCCTATTTTGTGCCCGTCTTTTCTCCATCCCGGTTTAGTTTTACTTGGTAATGGGGCCTGTATCAAGCCTTACCGAAATAAAATGTAACTGTACAAGCGTAGGTACAATTTACAGAAGTGAGCTGCCAAGGGGTACCCAAGTACCCTATTGTAGAGCCTTCTTTTAGGGAAGACTATTACTTGTAAAAGTTTAAAATGAAGTACAGATTAATGTTAACTAGCCCTTTCACCAAGATTCAGAACTTCTATATAATCTATGCACAGGGCTGCCCTTCAATACTCAGGACCTCTCCTCATTCTTGGGTATGGATCTACTGGTCTCTCCTACGGACTGGCAATTACAGATTTGTCAACTCTTACTTCACAATAAAAGCTATTCAGCCTGATATCTTTCACTTGTATTGCATATTTCTCTACATATCATTCTGGATGCTCACACAGGTTCTTTTATAATGATAGAGGTGACTTAAAGCAGAACTATGGTCAAAACTTTTTATTTTCATATTGGATAGAGCAAAGGAGGGTTACAACCCCGGTCATATTTTTTATTTTTTGCCATATGTGTCTCATTGCAGAGATTTCACTTTCACTTCCTGTCCCATAGCCAACTTTGCCATATTACCCAGGAAAACAAAGCAGCATGGCATGTCTGTACACCTTGTTCATTTCCCTCACTTTGCTTGCAGTCCTATGGCTATTACACTTTCCAAGTGATTGTACGATAATAAGCTTTCGAGAGACCATCATGACAGTCATCTGAAATGATCAGATGGGACAAACATGAAAATCTTTATCGTACGATGCCAGAACGTATAATTTTTGTTTAACCAGTACAGCATTCACCCAAAAAAAAAAATCAAAAGAGCGAGACCACGCATACTTGGAAATGAAGAAATACATTACAATACCATGCAAAGCATTACATCAAATCCGAAGTTGTATTCTGTTGTATGAGAATTTTCATAAGTTGAGTAACCTCTTAATTTCAACATGAGACTAGAATGCAAAAAAACAATGGACGATGATTCGTCTGATAATCTCATTGTGTATGTGAGGCTTTAGTTAACAAAAACATCCAGGTTGAGCACCAGGCAGTTCACTACCTGAGGCCTGGAGAGGAAGGTAGGAAACTCACCAACAAGACTCACTGTTTTTTGATCCAACACTACTACCCTCTTCTGCATGGAATAGGGAAGTTAAAATTTATACAAACTGACTAATAAAAAAAAAAAGAGTAATAAGTGGATCTCCAACAGTCAGGTGTGCAAAATCTTCTCAATTATTACAAGTGATGAATAAATTGGGAGCATTATTGTAATCAGGCCATTTATGGCCAAGTTAATGCACTGTACAGAAGTGTTATGCTTTCTGAACTACAGCAAGCCTGCTGACTGTTCTTAATATAACGTGTCCCATTATATCTACAGTTCTCTTGAAAAATTTAGCAACAAATCTTCCCATGTGGATAGAAAACATAAGCAAAACAGGCAAAAATGTTATCACAATTCATAGGTTTGAGGCTTGGTCTTCCCCTCTCAAACCCCACTACCCTAGGCACTAGCTCAAGAGTGCAAGTACTGTATAGTGAATGCAGCCATGGTTTTCACATGTGGCTCCAAATCTCTGACACCTGACAGAACGGTCTTTGTGGTCCTAGTGCTATACCCCACCTCCTCCTGTGGTCTGGATATTCTACGGGGCCAAATTGTAATGTAAATTGCAGCAAAGCAGCACAGGACCCTTTCCCAAAGTCGCATCACAGCTGTGATGCATTGATCTGCATGGGCACCATTGGAAGCAATGTTATTTCTATTGTCATGTGACCAAAGTTGCATCTAAAATTGCATCAGAATACCTCTGGGATTTGGTTATGTAAGATAGCCGCCCCGCCCCCCCCCCCCCCCCCCCCACATACACACTGCTACCCTTTTTCCCCCAAACACTCCCCTTTTATCTTTTTTTTCTCTCATTTCCTACCTGAATGTGCCCATGAGAGCTCTCTAAGAAGTTCTTTTTGGGTACCCTGCTATTGTCCCACTGGTTCAAATGCATTTACTTCCATAATTTTACTATATTTACACCTCGCATCATGGAATGTTGTTCCTCTTTTTTTTTTATTTTATTTCCCCACATGTATCCTACCTACTCTGCCGAGTTGTACATTAGTCACATGCGTTGGTATGTCTCTGTTAAGTTTACATGGACCTACTTATGTCTACTACTTATGGTCTATCATGTATGATATTCTCTTTGTACTTTCTAATGTTGAAAACTTAATAAAACAAAATTAAATATAAAACAGTGTCATCATGAACCAGGCCTTAAAGAGAGACTTCACTTTTGATGATAAAAAACAACCATCCCAGGTTAAATGTATGTATTAAAATATATAGGAAAAGCTCATTAGATTAGATCAACAGATTATCACCTGCTTTTGTTTTGTAAATGCTGGGACAGGCTTTCCCCACTATCAACCTGAAGGAAATGGGAGTGTTGAATGGGAGAGTCTGCTTTCCATAATTTCATGATAAGTCCCAGTGTAGTAATAGGAGCAAACCTGCTGTAAAAAAAGAAAATACAATTAATGAACAATGAATGCAATTTCTGACAAGAGATATAAATCTGTATTGTACCATACAGCTAAAGCTTCACATGCCCCCCGCAAAAGAAAAACTCTTTGCTAACACAACATGAGTCACATTGGTTAGGAGATTTTATTAAACTGTACGCTGTCAGGCCCAGTTACACCATTATCAAGGATTTTCCAGTTTGGGATGTGCAGGGACATAACTAGAAGTCAAAGGGCCCCATTGCAAAATTTTGAAAAGCCCCGATCAGTGGCAGACAGCATATAATTTGTCCCTATTTATAACCTCTATACATTGGTGGGCAGAGGTAAGCAGCCTAAAATACACCTCTATAGGGGTTATTTCTATTCCTTGTAACATTGGTGGCCATTGTAATTGCAACCTTAAGGCCGGGTTCATATATGTGTGGCCGAGGGTTCATGCCTGGGGTCCGATGCGTGTTTTTTCACCAGTTCAGGTGCAATAATTTTGCCTGAATTCGCACTTGAACCAAACCCAAATACGCACAGGACCCTTTTGCAATCCACTCTGCGGCTGCCCCAGACCTACATGAATCGGCTCCATTGAGAGCCAGACACTCGTAGGTCATGCGAACTGGATGCTGCAAAATTCCGCATCCAATTTGCAGCCTTAAAGCTGCAGACAAACAGTTTGAATTAACTGCAGTCAGGGCTGCTGTAAGACTTGCATTCCTCCTCATGAGTCTCTACTGTGATGAGACTTTGTTATTTACCAAAAGCAGAGTCTTGCAGTCAGCTTGAAACTAAGCAGGTATTGGGTGGGCAAATCAGTGTGTAATTAATAAATGGAAAGGTCTACACTTCACAAACCCTGAACCAGAAATTTTATAGTGGATACAATTTTCCAATGAGCTACCATGACTGTAGTTAGGCCCTTAGGTGGCAAAATCCTTGTGCATAGACTTCATTAACAAGTCTTCAGGCCTTTTTGGTTTGCTAATAAAATTACTCAATAAGAGAATGATTGTAAAATTGAAAATATTATGAAATCTATGTTATCCATGGAAAACATTTACTGCCATTACATATAGTAAGACATTGCATGCTTTTTGGTCTTTAACCTGTTGCCCCTCATGCCTCATTGGATATTCTTGTGCATAATGGATATTTCAGGAACACTGAGGTGTAATGCCAAGTACACACGATTGGAATTTCGGTCAGCAAAAGACCGATGAGAGCTTTTCATCGGAAAATGCGACCGTGTGTATGCTCTATCGGAATTCCCGCCAGCAAAAATTTGATAGCATGATCTCAATTTTCCAGAGGGTAAAACTTTCTATTGGAAATTCCGATCGTGTGTATGCAATTCTGACGCACAAAATCTCACGCATGCTCAGATTCAACTACGAGATGGAAGCTATTGGCTACTAGGTATTGAACTTCCTTTTTCTAGTCCCGTCGTACGTGTTGTATGTCACCGCGTTCTTGGCGGTCGGAATTTGGTGTGACCGTGTGTAGGCAAGACAGTCTAAGCGGAATTTCCGTTGGAATTCCGACGGGAAAACCATCAGAGCTTTTTCAGACGAAAATTCTTATCATGTGTGTACGGGGTATAAGAGCAGCTAATTGATATTACCAAGATTAATTTTTCTTGGTAACAAAAAGATATACTTATGGATTTACCCAAATTTCCTATTAACAAATCTTAAACTTTAAAAACTCTGATACTGTGTGATCCTGAAACCTCTAGACTTACCTTCCATTTGTTTTCTGATACTAACATCTTGCCAAAGCCTGGATTTACACTTCATCATTTCTTTGCATTGCAATAATTCATGCATGTTACAGTGCGCTACATTATGTTAAGTAAATCCATCCATTTTAAATGGGCTGCCAATGCATAGGAATGGACCAAGAAATGAATACAGAACATTTTTTTCCAATGCAGCGTCCCCGCTGTCAGCATAGAATGTCTTAGTGGGGAGGATTCCTCTATCCACCTCCATTTTACGGATGGAGATATCCTTTTGTTTTTTTCATTCAGTCCACTGGCTGAATGGAAAAAAAAAACTATTTATCTATGGCCAGGATAAAGCCTGGTGCACACGGAACAGAAACTGTCTGAAACTCAGCCCATGTGTTCACCAGCCTGTCTGACAGCAGCCAGCCAAACAGGCTTCTATCGAACAGGCCTGCTGGAAAAGCAGTATCCAATCCTCAATTTCTTTTGGGGGGTGGGAGGGGTGGAAACCCTGTCAGAACACAATAGCTCAGCAGGGAGGTCACTGTACTAACATTTGATAGTTAGTACGGCGAGCGCCTCCATTTTTTTTTCATTCAGCCTGCTTGTTTGAACGGAAAAAATAACGGATAGTGTGTACTAGGCATAACAAATTCTTCCATCAAAACATATACGTTGAATGTAGGAATTCCCCCCCATGGGACATTGTATTCTGACAGCTGCACCCTCTGTCTAGCTTTATTGTGTGGACGTAGGAATCTGTTCATTTTTGTCGCTCAGCTGATAGAGAAAACATTTCCAACTCGTCCCTTTGACAGAAGTTGATCAAATGATTCACTACTGTTAAGCATGGACTGGCATAAACTGATGGAAGTGTGGCTGGTCCCTGCTGAGCCATCTGAATTTTGATCTGTGTATAGCCACCTTTAGTTTATCATGTTACTCTTCCCAAAAAACAACATGTATGTACAGTATATGAATGATCAGTCAATTGCCACTTGGATTTTACTACAAACTGGAATATATCTTCAAATGCACTGCTAAGCAGGCTGGAATATCTTTTTTTTTTTTAATAATGACATGTAAATAACATTTACTGTAGGCAGAGATATATAACACCTATTAACGAGCGAGGTGGCTCTATAGTACAGGCTTCCTTAGATAATCCTATAAGTACCAATTTAGCTCACAAATGTAATCACAGCCAGGGGATAATAGTTTATCATATTACCTACTTATATTTCAAATCCTTTTTCACTCAATAAAAATGTTCAACTAATGGTATCTGTAGCTTTATGTCACAATTTTGGTCAAAAGTAGCCATTTTGTGCAGTATAAACACGTGTTCAGAAAAAAAAGAAAACGTTCCTAATATTTTCACAAGTTTCATCACCATTTAGTACAGCCAGGAGAAAATAGCAAAACAAATTATATAATTATGTAAACAATGCCATACATTTTTTTCAAGCTTAGAACCTACAGTGCCTTGAAAAAGTATTCATACCCCTTGACATTTTCCACATTTTGTCATGTTACAATCAAAAACATAAATGTATTTTATAGGGATTTTATGTGATAGAGTGATATGCAATTAGCGGACCTCCAGCTGTTGCTAAACTACAAGTCCCATCATGCCTCTGCCTCTGGCTGTCATGCTTGTGGCTGTCAGAGTCTTGCTATGCCTCATGGGAATTGTAGTTCTGCAACAGCTGGAGGTCCGCTAATTGCATATCCTAGATAGACCAACACAAAGCGGCACATAATTGTGAAGTGGAAGGAAAATTGTAAATTGTTTTCAACATTTAAAAAAAAAAAAATATCTGAAAAGTGTGGTATGCATTTGTATTCAGCCCCTTTTACTTTGATACCCTTAAGTAAAATCCAGTGCAGTGCAGTGCAGGCGAACCTTGGCACCCCATATGTTTTGGAACTACGTTTCCAATGATGCTCATGCACTCTGCAGTGTAGTTGAGCATCATATAAAATGTAGTTCCAAAACATCTGGGGTGCCAAAGTTCGTCATCACTGATCTAGTGGAACCAATTGCCTTCAGAAGTCACCTAATTAATAAATGGAGTCCACCTGTGTGTAATTTAATCTCAGCATAAATACAGTTGTTCTGTGAAGCCCTCAGAGGTTTTTTAGAGAACCTTAGTGAACAAACAGTATCATGAAGGCCAAGGAACACACTAGACAGGTCAGAGATAAAGTTGTGGAGAAGTTTAAAGCAGGGTTAGGTTATAAAAAAATATCCCAAGCTTTGAACATCTCATGGAGCACTGTTCAATCCATCATCTGAAAATAGAAAGAGTATGGCACAACTGCAAACCTACCAAGACATGGCCGTCCACCTAAACTGACAGGCCGGGCAAGGAGAGCATTAATCAGAGAAGCAGCCAAGGGGCCCATGGTAACTCTAGGAGGAGCTGCAGAGATCCCCAGCTCAGGTGGGAGAATCTGTCCACAGGACATCTATTAGTCATGCACTCCACAAATCTGGCCTTTATGGAAAAGTGGCAAGAAGAAAGCCATTGTTGAAACAAAGCCATAAAAAGTGCTGTTTGCAGTTTGCGAGAAGCCATGTGGGGAACACAGCAAACATGTGGAAAAAGGTGCTCTGGTCAGATGGGACCAAAATTGAACTTTCTGGCCTAAAAGCAAAATGCTATGTTGCGGAAAACACTGCATATCACCCTGAAAACACCATCCCCACCGTGAATCATGGTGGTGACATTATCATGTTGTGGGGGTGCTTTTCTTTAGCAGGGACAGGGAAGCTGGTCAGTTAATGGAAATATGGATGGAGCCAAATACAGGGCAATCTTAGAAGAAACCCAGTTAGAGTCTGCAAAAGACTTGAGACTGGGGTGGAGGTTCACCTTCCAGCAGGACAATGACCCTAAACATACAGTCTGAGCTACAATGGAATGTTTTACATCAAAGCATATTCATGTGTTAGAATGGCCCAGTCAAAGGCCAGACCTAAATCCAATTGAGAATCTGTGGCAAGACTTGGAAATTGCTTTTCACAAGCGCTCTCCATCCAATCTGACAGAGCTTGAGCTATTTTTCAAAGAAGAATGGACAAAAATGTCACTCTCTAGATGTGCAAAGCTGGTAGAGACATACCCAAAAAGACCCGCAGCTGTAAATGCAGAGAGGTGGTTCGACAAAAGTATTGACTTGGCTTAGAATACAAATGCATGTGGAAAAAATATATTACTACGCAAGATATCAAAAAAAGTGATGCCCCTGTAGATTTCCTCTGTGGATAAAACGCATCGGTAAGGTTTATCGCTCCCCACATTGCTTTTATTAATTGTGATCACTTTTATTTAATTTTATATTATATTTTTAATACTTTTTTTGACTTGCACTATTTGGAGCCCCCCCCCCCCTCTTTTTTCATTTTACATAAATCATATTTTGATGAGAGTGGTCGCGGTGCTATTTTTGGAAAAGTCATTTGCATGTCGGTTGAGATCTATGTTGTCGTTGGAAGACATCTTTGGAGTTTCCAGATTCCTGTATCCAGCCGAGAGAACCATCAATCTGTGTGTTCAAGCTCATACGATTCGGTGTCGCTGACTTCCAGCCGCTCTGTTAAGGGTGTTTAACCTTATTTCACCTTTCGGACTCATTCACCGTGGATGTTTCATATTGCACTAATTTGAAGATTATCACTTCATTGATTTCATCTTCCTTTTTTATTTGGGACTCATGTTATGAGATTTGTGTAGAGACTTTTCATTTCACATATTTGTTTATTCCATTATGTTGGATCCTGGATTTCCCATACACTTTCCGTTGATTTATATATTTTGTCAGCACTACATTTTTTGCACTTTTTTTTTTTTAATACAAATGCACTTTTCACATATTTATTTGTAAATAATTTTGAAAAACATTTATCATTTTCCTTCCACTTCACTGTGTTGATCTATCACATAAAGGTGGCTGTTTATGAAGCAGTGATCAGCAGAGATCCCGAGGATCCCCGCTGACCACAACCCATAAACAGTTTATGAACCAGAGATAATCAGGGGAGAAGTGTTTGTTCTCCCGCCGATTATCTCAGCACACAGGGAATCCTCATTGAATGACACAGTTACAGCCAGTTTATGAAGCTGCGATTTCAGCGCTTCACTGGCGATCTGTGTCAGAATTCACCCTCCCCGATTCACCATCTCAGAGGTGGAGAATCGGGGCGTGAAGAGGGAATGTGGGGGGATCTGAGGAGGAAAGAGGAAGATAATTAACTTCCTTATACCATATATATATATATATATATATATATAAAATATATGTGTGTGTGTATATATGTATATATTATGTAGGGGGACTCTTTATTTTACTAAACATTAATCACGCTGTGTCTCCGTGTACTGAGCGGTGATAATTTATCACTGCTTAATAAACTGACATCTCTGTGCATCGGTGAATTTCTGGTACTATAATCTCGTAAAGTCTCACGAGATTGCAGTATCAGGGGCCGTTCTCCAGTGTTAGAAGCGTTTGTAGATCACTTCACTCCTCCAAGGGTGAAGTGATCTACTCCACTTCATAAACTGGCACATAGAGGCGAAAGATCTCCTCTGTGAATGCCGGAGAATGAAGCAGTGAATAGATTTCACTGCTTCATAAAAGAAAACCAAAATCCCAATAAAATACATTTACTTTTTGGTTGCCACATGACAAAATATGGAAAATGTCATGGGGTATGAATACTTTTTCAAGGCACTGTATATATGTAAAAGTATCAGGGAAAAAAAATATTTCTCTAGACAAGATAAAATGAAAGTAAGTTATGGCTTGACTATATAGGTCACTATATGCTAAGCGATGACAGATCCAGCATACCTGCAGTTCCAGACCTTCTGAATGGTTAAAAGTTACAACGAAGGAACACACTTGCCAAACTGCTGAATGGCTGTTAATAAATTCATGTTGGTTGGGATACCTCCTGCCCTTCACAACTTTACAGAATAGCGATGGTGGGCAGGGGAGTTTTGCAGGACAATGCTCAAAACTGTGGGACTGCAAGATATGTATCAAAATGTGGGGCAGTCCTGCAGATTGCAGGGCTCTTGAAAGGTATGGATCCATGCAGTGCATGACTACGGCTAAAAACAATGAGAGATAGACGGACCTCTGATCAGTCAGCTCACACATAGAAAGCCTGTGGACAGCTGAGACTAATAAATGAGGTATGGTGGACACATAAGACTAAAACATGGACCTAGGGACCTAGGAATGGAAGGCTTTATCCCTACAGTCTCTGGAATCCAGGACCAGAATAGAATTCAAAGTTGAATTCCAGGTATTCTCTCTTTTATTTATTTTTTGCATAGTTTAATTGGTTCAACTTGAACAAGTGTAAGTATGCATATTCCATACCTGGTGAATCCCTATGTAAGAGGAGAATGCGAGCAGCCTTCTGTTGTTAATCTGCAACAGGCCAGTGGCATGCTCAGCATGGGCGTTATTCAGAGAAAGCTTTGAATTTTTTCAATGAATGCAAAATGTTTTTTTGATTGGGCAAGGTGAACAGGTGGGACACTGATATCAGAATCTCCACCTGGTCTAATAAAAGAATTCCTTGTATTCATTGAGCGGTTGACCCCTTGTGTGTACAACGCAGCAAGTTCCAGAAGACAGCAAGGATCACTGTAGTAACGGTGGCTACTACAGTGATTCTTCTCTGCCACATGGATTGGCCAGGTATAGAATGTGAATACTTACATTGGTCCAAGCTGGACCAACGTAACTATGCCAAAAAAGATACCTGGTATTAAACTTTAAGATTGAAAGTAAACAAAGCTTGTTTTTGCCATAGTACTCACAAACACTGTAGCGCTTACCATGTGCAGGTGAGAACCTAGGAGACACATATACACCATCTACAATCCTGGCAGTCAGTGCCTTCACTAATTATATATGTATATATATATATATATATACACATATATATATATATATATATACTGTAAGGGATCTTCCCGGGGTAGGGTGTGTTTGGACACAGTTCACAGCAGACTTGGAATTTGATAAAGCAGATCTTGGCGTTTATTCGTGGTACAAACAGTCCAGCAAACAAAATATACAGCAACACCGTGCTTTCTAAGTACAACAAAAATAAAAGTCCTAGCCCGGCTGGGCGCTTACTAACAGGTTCTGCTCACCTATCTGACACTTACAAACACAGCGTCTTTCGCCTGGATATCGCAGGGTGAGTTTTAGCTCCAGCAGTGGCTGTGCTTGCAGCTTCCTTCAACACACAGATTGTTCATTCCCTGGCTGAGAAGCAATCACCTGCAGACCCTACAGAGCCTTTAGCTTCCCAGGCTAATTAGGATCCAAGCTCACCTGATCCCAAACCCAGAACTGGATCGGGGGATGTGGAATGACAGGTCCCTCTACCAAACCTACCTGCCATTCCATATAAACCCAGGCCCGGCAAAATTAAATAACAACTCAGCAGCATATCGCTGCTGAGAAACTGATCCATCCTGGATTTACCATCTCACACTGTGTAGCAACCTAGGTGAGATGTACACCCCCTCGATCACTTCTCCAGTGACATGTCTACATATCCCCCCCCTCTTTTTCAGACCGGAGGGCTGAGCCTTTTGTCCCCACAGACAACTTACCCTTGACAATGCGTCAGCATTTGCCTGTAATTTCCCTGGCCTGTGTTCCACAGTGAAATTAAAGTTTTGTAGGGAGAGAAACCATCTAGTCACTCTTGCATTTCTCTCCTTGTTTAACTTCATCCATGTTAGGGGGGCATGGTCTGTCACCAACTTGAATTTCCTGCCTAGCAAGTAATACTTTAAAGATTCTAGGGCCCACTTCACTGCCAAACATTCTCGCTCCACAATGGCATAATTTTTCTCGGCCGGGGTTAGTTTTCTACTCAAGTACGTCACCGGATGCTCCTCACCATTCACTACTTGTGAGAGTACTGCACCTAAGCCTGTGCTAGAGGCATCTGTCTGGACCAGAAATTCTCGCCTGAAATCGGGGGTGACTAACACAGGTGGTTGGCACAAGGCAGACTTAAGGCTTTGGAAAGCCTCCTCGGCCTCTGGGGTCCACGTGACCATTGCTGTCTTTCCGCCCTTTGTCAAGTCAGTTAGCGGAGCAGCAACTGAGGCAAAGTTCGGCACAAATCTACGGTAATAACCCGTAATACCCAGGAAAGCTCTAACCTGTTTCCTTGTCAGGGGTCTAGGCCAATTCTGTATTGCCTCAATTTTATTTAGCTGTGGCCTAACCAATCCTCTTCCAACAATGTAGCCCAGATATTTGGCCTCTTCTAGGGCTAGAGCACACTTCTCGGCATTTATGGTCAACCCTGCATCACTTATGGCATCCAACACGGCCTGTACCTTACAGAGGTGACTTTCCCAATCAGGGCTAAAAATGACCACATCATCGAGGTAGGCGGCTGAGTAATCACGATGTGGTCGCAGAATCAAGTCCATCAACCTCTGGAAAGTTGCAGGCGCTCCATGTAACCCGAACGGCATCACTACATACTGGAATAGCCCATCAGGGGTGGAGAAAGCAGTTTTCTCTTTAGCCTCGTCAGAAAGTGGAATCTGCCAATAGCCCTTTGTGAGATCGAGGGTGGTTATGTACCTGGCGTTACCCAACTTCTCAATCAACTCATCTACCCTGGGCATAGGATACGCATCGAACTTGGAGATCTCATTCAACTTTCTGAAATCGTTACAGAACCTCCAAGTTCCATTGGGCTTTGGGATTAGCACAATTGGGCTGGACCATTCACTCTGTGACACCTCAATTACCCCCAGAGCAAGCATACGTTTTACCTCGGCAGATACGGCTTCCCTACGTGCCTCGGGTATCCTATAGGGCTTAAGGTTTACTCTGCTTCTAGGCTCAGTTTCAATGTGATGATGGATGAGGTGTGTACGCCCTGGGAGGTCAGAGAACTTGTTTTTGTTTTTCTGTAAAAATTCCTGAGCCTCCTGTTTCTGTGACACTGATAGAGTATCACCTACCTTGACTGGAGGGATTGGTTGTGACAAATTATTAACAGTATTTGTCGCCCCCAAGGATTCCCTGTCTTTCCAGGGCTTGATCAAGTTTATGTGATAAACTTGGAAAGGCTTCCTTCTACCTGGTTGGTGCACCTTGTAGTTCACCTCACTGATCTTTTCAACAATTTCATAAGGACCTTGCCACTTCGCCAAGAATTTACTCTCAACAGTGGGGACTAGTATAAGGACCCTATCGCCTGGGTTGAATGTCCTGATTCTTGCGGACCGGTTGTAAATTCTACTTTGGGCCTCTTGAGCTCTCTGGAGGTGTTCCCTTACCAGGGGCATTACGGTGGCTATACGGTCCTGCATTTGTGCTACATGCTCAATAACACTCTTGTATGGGGTGGACTCATTCTCCCATGTCTCTTTTGCAATGTCTAGTAGACCCCTAGGGTGATGACCATAGACCAACTCGAATGGTGAGAACCCTGTGGACGCTTGGGGCACCTCCCTAATAGCAAACATGAGGTAGGGTAATAAATGATCCCAGTCACGACCATCTTTTGCCACCACTTTCTTCAACATATGTTTCAAAGTTTTATTAAATCTCTCCACCAATCCGTCCGTCTGGGGGTGGTACACAGAGGTACGGATGTGTGAGATTTTAAATAGTCTGCATAATTCCTTCATTACTTTCGACATAAATGGCGTACCTTGGTCAGTTAGGATTTCTTTGGGGATCCCAGTCCTAGAGAACATATAAAACAACTCACGTGCAATTGTTTTAGATGCAGTGTTTCTTAAGGGTACAGCCTCAGGATAGCGGGTCGCATAATCCAGGACTACCAAAATATACTGGTGTCCTCTAGCTGACTTTACAATGGGACCCACTAAATCCATGGCAATACGCTCAAAAGGCACCTCTATAATAGGGAGCGAAACCAAAGGACTGCGAAAATGTGACACTGGGGCACTAACCTGACATGTGGGGCACGACTCACAGTATTTTTTAATGTCATCATATATGGCCGGCCAAAAAAACCTCTGGAGAACCCTCTCTCGCGTTTTGTCAGTCCCCAAGTGTCCCCCAAGAACATGGTTATGTGCCATGTCAAGCACCTGACGCCGGTACGGCTTAGGTACCAGAAGCTGTTCCACAATCTCATCCTTAACCTTAGTAACCCTATAGAAAAGATCATTAGTCACCGAAAAATGTGGAAATCTTTTTTCAGCATCTGGTTCCTGAGGTACCCCATTCATTACAGCAACCTGCTCTCTCGCATTTTTGAGAGTGGGGTCCTGTAATTGTGCAGCCCCAAAATTATCTCTAGACACCTCTAAGTCTAGTATATTTTGCTCAGTGGGAGGAGCCTCCTCCTCCCCAGCCAGGACCTGTAAAGGAAAACAATCATTTTCATCCTGCATACTTTTATCATTCACAGTGGACAAGGCAACCCCCTTAGAGGTATCCTCACTCCTTTTGGGGATTTTTCTTTTTTCCCAGAGAGCCCAGAATAATGGAAAATCGCGTCCCAATATTACATTATGCATGAGGTTTTTAACCACACCCACTTCATATTGTACGGTGCCTTGTTCAGTCCCGACTTTAGCCAGCACTATAGGGTACATTTTTGTATCACCATGTATGCACACAACACTCATATGCTTTTTAGACTCTAAGTCCCCAGTCACCAGGCTAGCATGCACCAAGGTTACAAGGCTTCCTGAGTCCATTAACGCTTTAACAGGAAAGTCATTGATTGTAATATCGCAGATTTGCGGTTCAGTCTCTAGTCCAGGAACTGCAGCACAAGATGGTTCCGCAAATAGCGACTGACGCCGGCTAGCGTCACATTCCATGGGTTCAGAGGTAAGAGGGCAATGGGCCGACACGTGTCCCGCCTCATGGCATCTCCAACACTGGATAGGGCCTGGTCTCTTTGGCAAGGAGTCCTTTTCAGAGCCCCTTAGCCACCCGGGACCATCACCAGTCTTTTGTCCCTGAGACACCACTTGAGCCCTTTTCCCCCCATCAGCACCCCTCCACACTCCCCCAATAGATGGAAGTCTCTTACCAGCTGACGGCACAGATCTGGCGCTCCGGGGAGGTGAAGATGCTGCAGGAACATCACGGAGGTAGTCCTCAGTCGCCTGGAACCTCTCCACAAGGTTGACAAGTTCGTTTGCATTCTTAGGATCACCTTGTCCCACCCAGCGTTGCAAGTCAGTAGGAAGGGCTCGGAGGTAGCGATCCATCACGACCTTCTCTAGGATTTGTGCAGGAGTAGAAGTGTCTGGCTCCAACCACTTTCTTGCCAAATGGATTAGGTCATACATCTGGGACCTCGCTGATTTGTCCAGACTGTAGCTCCAGTTGCGTACCCTCCGGGCACGGACTGCAGTAGTAACTCCTAGTCGGGCAAGCATCTCCTCTTTTAGCCGAGTATAGTCCTTAACCTCTTGCTCACTGAGGTCATAGTAGGCCTTTTGAGGTTCACCTGTTAAATAGGGCGCAATTACCTCTGCCCACTCAGCGGCTGGTAACTTCTCTCGCTCAGCCACGCGCTCAAATACTGTTAGATAGGCCTCAACATCGTCCTCAGCAGTCATCTTTTGCAGCGCTTTCTGCACAGTCCTTCTCCCAGAAAAAATCTCTGGAGCGGCTCCCATCACCACAGGCGCCTCTCGATTTGCTATCAGGTGCTCAATAAGTTGTTGTTGTGCAGCCATGGACTGTTCATGTCGTCTATTGGCCTCTATCTGAGCCTGCTGTTGTGCAGCGATCATCTGCTGTTGTTCAGCCATGGACTGTTCATGTCGTCTATTGGCCTCTGTCTGAGCCTGCTGTTGTTGCAAACTCACTTGCATAAACTGCTTCAGCATCTCCTCCATGTTGCTGGACTGTTTTTGGAGTGTAGTTGCAGCTTTCACCCAGGACATCAGCAGCTGTAGCCAAGTCTGTCCACACCGTTGCCCCTAGCAACCGCGTTGCCCGCTACCTCCACCAATTGTAAGGGATCTTCCCGGGGTAGGGTGTGTTTGGACACAGTTCACAGCAGACTTGGAATTTGATAAAGCAGATCTTGGCGTTTATTCGTGGTACAAACAGTCCAGCAAACAAAATATACAGCAACACCGTGCTTTCTAAGTACAACAAAAATAAAAGTCCTAGCCCGGCTGGGCGCTTACTAACAGGTTCTGCTCACCTATCTGACACTTACAAACACAGCGTCTTTCGCCTGGATATCGCAGGGTGAGTTTTAGCTCCAGCAGTGGCTGGGCTTGCAGCTTCCTTCAACACACAGATTGTTCATTCCCTGGCTGAGAAGCAATCACCTGCAGACCCTACAGAGCCTTTAGCTTCCCAGGCTAATTAGGATCCAAGCTCACCTGATCCCAAACCCAGAACTGGATCGGGGGATGTGGAATGACAGGTCCCTCTACCAAACCTACCTGCCATTCCATATAAACCCAGGCCCGGCAAAATTAAATAACAACTCAGCAGCATATCGCTGCTGAGAAACTGATCCATCCTGGATTTACCATCTCACACTGTGTAGCAACCTAGGTGAGATGTACACCCCCTCGATCACTTCTCCAGTGACATGTCTACAATACATACACACACATATATTATATATATATATATATACACACACACACACACACACATTATATATATATATATATATATATATATATATATATATATATATATATATATATATATATATATATAACAGGGCTCACAAAAGTCACTCCTAGACAATACTTTTTCCATGGGCCAGAATTGCCAGAGAGACATTTTGGGTAAGTGAAATGGATCTGAGGCACTCTGTTCTTATAATTTATTTTGAGGGAAAAGTCAGTACTTTCAGCTGTCCTGCAAATTAATTATACAATCTGTGCATTGGCACAGGAACATAAGTACTGGGAAGCACTGGCAGCAAACCACTTATATCTTCGCCCCCTCCTCTCCTGTCTGTCCTTTTTTGCAAAAGTGCTGGAAGTACAGTACATTAGTATCTGGTGCTCAAGTATAAACAAATTTACTGAAAAAAGACAAAAATATTCCCTACTCATTAGCAGGGTATCATCTGAGACCTGTACAACAGGTTTAATAACTTTACACATTTTGCAAAATATGTGAAATGGCCTATGTAGTGCAAATACAACAATGTGTAAAGTGCTAAGTAACCTCAAGTAACAAGATTTTTTTAATAATCCGTTTTTAGAGCATTAAGAACAATGAAAGATTAAGACTCTTTATTGTTTTTTATATTTAAGGCCCCTTTCCCACGTGCGGATCATATGTCCGTATTTCATCCATCCGTTTTCGGATGAAATACAGACATACATGCATCCCTATGGGATAGCGGGTGTCAGCGGATGAACATCCGCTGACACCTGATATCATCCGTCTCCGCAATGGTCCGATTCTGCAGACGGAGAAAATCCTATTTTTCTATCCGTCTACAGAGCGGTTCGGATGAACACGGACAGACAGTCCATGTTCATCCGATCCCCCATAGAAGAGAGCGGAGATCTGACAGGGCGGTCCCTGCACAGTATGCAGGGACTGCCCTGTCATCCGCCGGCTCAGTGAGGGTCAATGGAGCGGTCCCTGCTGAGCAAGCGGATGTTCACGGGGTGGATCATCACAGATCCGTCCCATGTGAAAGGTGCCTAAAGCTTAACTCCAAAACCTTTTTTCTGTATTAAGTGAAGGAACAGAACCCAGAGGCACTGCAAGGCCCTGGCACACAGGTCTTCTATGTGTAACAGCTGGAGGAGCGCTGTGCAGTGTGCTGCTATGTGGCTCTTTACCACCCCACTGAGTGTGCAGCTCGAGTGGCCTCACTGTAAATAGCTGAAGAATGGACCATCTGCTCTGTGTGGATCCCTTGTTCCCCCCTAGCCACCACTGCAGAGGAGGGAATCACAGAGGTCCGAATGTGTCAAAGAAAATTGATTCCCCCACTCGCTCCTGTTCCCCCCTTCTTTCCAGGAAAGCACCAGAGGACCAATCTTAATAGATTGGAGGGGGATCAGGGAACATGTAGTGCTATTATAAGTATTTGTAGTGACTTTCATTCAACCAGGTGTGTCAGAGGAGCTGAGGCTGTTCTTGGGGTCAAGGCGCAGAACAGAGAACCCAAATCTACTAAGTGTCTCCTATGGGGGTAGCACTAAATATGCACAATAAACATCTGGAACGCTGTGTAATTTATCTACTTTTCAAAACTATGTTTCTTTATTTTTCATTTTTTTTCTCTAAGCAGTAATAATACAACTGATTTTAAATTTCTGTCCCATTTAGGTCTATGCATTAACATAGCGTGGGGTACTGAATTAAAACTCATGGAGGTCTGATTAGTAAACATTTCTTCCAGCAGAGGTCCGAATCGCATGTTTGTGCAATGACTCGGGTCCTTCACATCACAGCTCCCCCCCTATATTTCGCAATGATTCTTATATCAGTGTCCTCATTCCTTCTGCAAGCTTTGGCCCCCTTCACATCAGTCGCCTGCAGCTGTGGCCCCCCTTCACAGCCCCCTGCAGCTCTGGCCCCCCCTCACATCACAACTGTCTGCAGGTGTGACCCCTGTTCACATCTTATCCACCTACAGCTGTGGCCCCTCTTCACATCACAGCCCCCTGCAGCTCTGGCCCCCCTTGTCTGCAGCTGTGACCCCTGTTCAGATCTCATCCACCTGCAGCTGTGGCCTCTCTTCACTTCACAACCACCTGCAGCTGTGCCCTCCATTCTCATCACAGCTGCATGCAGCTATGGCCCCCCCTTCACATCACTTGCATGGGCTCACAGAGTGTAAGGCACAGCAGCACTGGATGGAGGGAAGGAGCTGGCAGAGTTAACTTTTCATATTAACAAGCTGGTGATTGGTTGCTAGGACTGCCCTGTCGTTAAGATGAGACACAAGGGACATCAAGGTGACCTGGGTCTCTGGAGTTTGAAACACTGAGGTGGCAAAAAAAAAAAAAACTCTGCCAGCTCCTGCCCTCCATCTTGCACTGCTGTGCCTCTGTATACAGAACTGCTCTGCCTCCCTCGCTCCGCTCTGCTGTGATAGTGACACCAGCAGAGACAGGGAGAAAGAACCGGCCTCCTAAATGGCAGGACCGCGGCGGTCTGGATGGGACAGTGACTTAGTCTGGATCCAGATTGAGATCCGCTATTTAGTGATGCTTGTCATAAATGTATGTTATTTTGACAGATTGAGCAGGTGCACGGACAGAATTAGGAGTGGGTGAGGCTTGTTAATACCTGTTGCCAGCCCATCAAAATGCATGTTACAAGCGCTTTGATGCCATTTACTTCTATGGGCTTCACAATGTACTAAAATGCTGAAAAAATAGACATGTGGTATTTTTAAAAATTTGCTGCACTGCAGCACTAAGATGAAAACAGATGCACGTTTTGTTATACCCACAATAAGGATTGTATTTTAGAGCATCAAAACTCAAAATACAATGTATCACGATTTGTGAATGGTGTATCTTGAATCAGGATTTGTAATTTAAGCTCCTTATATTTAAAAACTGTGTAATTTCTGGATTCTAATTACACTCACCAATAATCTACTGATTAGGCCACTCCCAGTTGACTAAAGCTTATCACTTGACTTTATCTGTATCCTGCTCTAGGAGCTTTAAATGACTGTACAGATCAGCCAAAAGGAGCCGAATGCTCCGCCTAGCAGTGCACCTGTAGATGTGATAAATGAAGCATTGCTGGCTTTTAAGAAACTGTTACATAAAAGCTGATACTGTGGATTAAATCTATAGATAACAGCAGGTGTGTGACAGAGGATAATCAGTCTGTGATCTGAAACATTCTTTATGGTGAAGGGAAAGCTGCGTAATTTACTTTTATATTTAAATAATATTAACTCTATTTGGTGACATGACATCAATGGGAGTTAAATTAGCTTCCATCAGAAGTAGATACACGTCATATACAAAAACCATGGCTACATTCACAAGGGCGATTAGCAGACCCTGCGACAAAAATCTGTGAATTCCTGAATCTGGAGTGACAGGGGTGTGTGAATAAGGCTGGCCATAGATGGAGCGAATCTCTTTCAAAATGAAGGAAGGAAGGAAATAAATCGCTAAATTACCCCATCAACACAGTCAGTGTTGATTGGGGGAATCCCTTCCGCGGAGCCATTATTTTCTTCCAGCGGCTGTTATGACACAGCTATAACAGCCGCTAGCAATAATCGCATGTACAATCTTACAGGCTGGTTGCACCGACGTTGATTAATCTACCATCTTGGGTACATTCAGCCTGCCCATACATGGTTCGAACCTCGACCGGTTCCTGCTGAACCGGCTGAGATTCAAACCATCTATGGCCAACAGAACTATTACCTGTGGTTATTGTGGCTGGACACACACAGAATGTGTTCAGCCATGATCACCACAGTAATTACTGGCTGTGCAAGCAGTCGCAAATAGCTGCGGCCGCCATCATTCTGCCATTGCATTGGCTGAGCATGTGCACCTCTTTGCATACATCTGCAATTCCAGGTGCAGAAATACACTAGTTCGTGCCATTGAAAATCCCATGTACAGTAAAACCTTGGTCTGAGAGCGTTTTGCAAGACATGCAACATTTTTGAATAAATTTTGACTTGATATACAAGTGATGTCTTGATATAACAGTAGCGGCATGTCACAACGGAGTATAAAAGAGAAGAGAGGTGACTCTAAGTGTAGAAATATGGTTACATTTAATAAAAGTACAACATATTGCTACACTTAGAGACGCCTCTCTTCTCTTTTATACTCTGTAGCTTCTGCTGGATTTTGCTTTTAATCCCCTTGTGGAGGCTTCCATTTGTGGATGGACATTTTATGGTTACACAACCTATCACATTGCTATAAATCTTTTTAAACTGAAGAACCTATGAATAAATGGTTGTGGATATACAAGTGCTTTGGATTACAAGCATTTTTATGGAACAAATTATGCTCACAATCCAAGGTTTTACTGTACACTATATTGTCAAAAGTATTGGGATCTTTGGCTTTACACCCACATGAACTTTAACGGCATCCCAGTCACACCTCTGACACACAGCACAGCCTTGTCCGGCAAGGCAGGAGACCTGAATTTTGTTTACTGCACTTAAAATGTACATGTGGTCAAAATTTAAATATTAATTTCCATTTTCGCACGGCTGATTAGAATACACTATATTGTCAAAAGTATTGTGACTCCTGCCTTTATACACACATGAACTTTAATGGTCCGTAGGGTTCAACATTGAGTTGGCCCACCCTTTGCAGCTATAACAGCATCAACTCTTCTGGGAAGGCTGGCCACAAGGTTTTGGAGTGTGTGTATGGGAATGTTTGACCATTCTTCCGGAAGCACATTTGTGAGGTCAGGCACTGATGTTGGACGAGAAAGCCTGGCTCACAGTCTCCACTCTAATTCATCCCAAAGGTGTTTCATCAGAGTAGGGTGCAGGCCATTCAAGTTCCTCCACCCCAAATGTACTCATCTATGTCTTTATGGATCTTACTTTGTGCACTGGTGTCCAGTCATGGAACAGGAAGAGGCCCTCCTCAAACTGTTCCCACAAAATTGAGAGCATGAAATTGCCCAAAATATCTTGGTATGCTGACGCCTTAAGAGTTCCCCTCACTGGAAATAAGGGGCCAAGCCCAATCCCTGAAAAACAACCCCACACCATAATCCCCTCTTCACCAAATGATTTGGACCAGTGCACAAAGCAAGGTCCATAAAGACATGGATGAGCAAGTTTGGGACGGAGGAACTCTACTGGCCTGCACAGAATCCTGACCTCAACACGATAGAACACCTTTGGGATGAATTAGAGTGGAGACTAGGAGCCAGGTCTTCTCGTCCACATCAGTGCCTGACCTCGCAAATGGGCTTCTGGAAGAATGGTCAAACATTCCCATAGACACACTTCTAAACCTTGTGAACGGCCTTCTCAGAAGAGTTGAAACTGTTATAGCTGCAAAGGGACACACGTTACCAAAATCAGAAGGGAAAATTCTGAAGACGAGCTGTCAGCGGATTTTTGGATTGTTAGAACAGTGCATTCGACAGACGATTTGACTTTTACATCAGACAAAAGCTGGATGTGCAGGCTATAAAACTTTTGTCCGACGTGAACTCAACGTTTGATTTTCAGATGGTCAGTACAGAAATCCATCACACAAAAGTCGAAAGTACAAACACGCATGCTCCGAATCAAGGAACAACTGGGAAGAGTTTGGTCTTGTAAACTACTGTGCGTAATTTAGAATTCGTGACGCAGCAATTGATGAAATGTCAAAATTCTCATCTTCTTTAATGGGATAATAATGAAGCTGCTTTGCATGTAGTTATGTCTAACGTATTTTAAAATTTGTTTTGTATGATCTGAGAATCGTGAATCAACGCTCACCAAAATTCTACCAACATGAAAATAGCAGGAGCCCAAAGGGTGGCGGTTGAGAAATGAACTTCCTCTTTATACTCTCATAGTAAGTCACTACGTACGTGTTTGGCAAACAACAATTTGCGGATAGTTAGTATGCTAGACCAAATTCTGCACATGCCCTTTTGACAAAAATCAGACGCTTGGTCATCCAACAACCAGACCGTGTGTACGAGGCTTAAGACAGGGATGCAATTAAAGTTCATGTGTATGTAAAGGCAGGTGTCCCAATACTTTTGACAACATCGTTTATTCTAATCACCTGTGTGAACATGGAAATTAATATTGAAATTTTGACCATTTATACATTTTAACTACAGTAAACAAAATTCAGGTCTCTTCTGCCTTGCCAGACATGGGGGGTCAGAGGGGTGAAAATCTTCAAATGGGCAAAATTACAAATCTTTTGGCATATTGAATAGTTTATATAGATGTATTTATTTGTGTATTTAGCTGTCTGCTTTGTGTTCAGCTTTAGGCTCATTAGTTATTGTGCACATTTGGAAAAAGAGAATTTCTCTTCTTGCCATCTCTGAAAAAAAAAAAAAAAAAATCCCTGAATATACTGTAGCTATGGGAACTGTGCATATTTATATGATAATGACATATCATTTTTATTATGTTCATCATTTCTCATCGCAGCAGAGATGACGATTTGTTGAGATAAGCTTTCAGCTTCTACTGCGTAGTTCTATTTTGTACTGTAAAAACACCATAACCAAGTTCATGTGGAGGTGCAATTTCTGTTGCCCCAGGGTCTACCTAGAACATGCAGGCCGACAGCTATGCTGGGACTACACATCTTAGTATGACATCACAGCTAGCCATATTTTGGTATAGACAGTATTGTGCACAGTATAATTATAAAAAAAAATCCCAGAGTGATAGTTTAAAAATGATGAGAAACAGATACAAGTGTAAAATTTCCTGAAGCCGTAAACGAGCAAGAAGTACAGTCATGCTTGTGAAAGGAATGTACAGTCATACATTTTCTTAATTGTTCTTCTTGGTTCTGAATCTCACAAACGCTGTACTCTTCAGCCAATAAGTATAGGACACATCCAGAATAAAGGGCCAGGGACGGGTGTGTCCCCCAGCATATCTCCACTAAACAAACAATGGCAACTTGGAGAAAGGGAAAGGTGTGATGGGGGCAGTTCTTAGCTTTCGTTGAGCTCTGGGTTGGGTCAGTGAGACTGCAGGGATCAGGACATCCTGGTTTTAAGGCTGACGTTGATCTTTGGCAGACTGCTCAGCTCTGGGTATAAATAGATGTTCACCTGTAACCTGCAGTACTGATCATCCTGTTAGACTTCTGACATTGCCAGAGGCAGCCACAAGCCACAGGTGAGTGAGAGAAACAGCCCAGCAATAGGCTCAAAGGATTACTTTTAGTTATCTTCCCCAATTTCTCTGTTTTTTTTTTAACTTTCTATAGTAAACCCTGTGTATACTTAAATTAATAGAAAATATTATATGCAATTTTGGAGTATTTTATACAGCAACAAGAGTTTTTTGTATATTGTTTATACAAGGGTTTTGACAGCTTTGGCACCTTACTCATAGGGAAATCTGAGATCACCGTTCTTCAGTACTATTGGTATATATTTATCTTTACAGACACCATGAATTCCAACCTGTCTTTTTGTTGCCTGCTAATCCTCCTGTGTACTGTGATGAGTGAGGCTGCCACCCGAAAGCCAAAAAGACAGCCAACACCTGATAACGCTGCTTCACCGAAGCCTGATGCAGAATCTAGTGAAGCCCCTGTCGGTCAGCCCAAAACTCTTGACAGAGGTGAGTGTTTCAAAAGATGCTACTGAGGGTGGTCTTGGTGGAAAGGTATACACTTATTAAAATAAGACGTGGAAAGGCTTGCAATCGTGGAGACATTGCAGATTGCAGTGGTGGGAATTTTTTATTTTTTTTATAGTGGGAGCTGATGAATATGATTTATTCTTTTCTTTGTAGGCTGGGGTAGTGACATTGCATGGATCCAAACCTATGAAGAAGCCTTAGCCAAAGCCAGGGAATTGTAAGTAGATCCTTCATGCCATCAGATACCTGCATGTTTTTTTTTTTATCATTCATAAGGTCAAATCCTTACGTGTATGGGTGGATTACAGTTTTCTTGTAACAAACTTGGAATCAGAACCATTCAGTTATAAAATTCTATTGCACTGACGTTAAGTTTTATTGCACTTTACATAGATAATCACTAAACTGTGTTTGCAGCAAAGGCTTAAAAATAGTCATGTAGCTTTTATCATAATTCTTTTCTTTTGTCAATATTTCATTGTAGAAAGAAACCTCTTATGGTGATTCATCATCTGGAAGACTGTCCCTTCAGCCAAGGTAAACTTATTGATTATCGGTTTTAAAATATAGCCAATAAGAGGTTTTTGCAAATTATATAAGTAAAACATAAACACCATGTAGGACCTAAGGGGGAATGTAATATGGAACCAATGTAATATTTGTTAAAAAATGCATTGTCCTCGTGAACCAGCAGCAAAAATAAAGTTTTCTCTGGTCCAAGTAAAGTACAATGTCATCTCTTATGAATACAATTCCAGCTTCTGGTGCCTAAGAAAAAATATAAAGCTAAAAAGTAGAGCTGATAAACTAAAACATTAGTTTGCTGGTCATCATAAATGCTTAAAGTAAGATTCTGGTGTAATTTAAATTATTATTTCTAACCTCTGCTGGTTGCCAACGTATGATGCCAGTCATTGTAACCATGAAAGCCTAATAAGTTTGCTTCTGATTTTGGGACCCAACGGGGGTTGATAACAACCATAGAGTCATGTTAATTTTAAAACAGTCCTAAACATAAGCCCGGAGTTGGATTTTTTTTTTTTTTTTTAAGATTCTAGCAGCAGGAGGCATAAGCTGCTTGGCACCTCTGCTTAGTGATTCATGCTGGTCAGCTCCACCTTGACAGCTGACGTCAATCTAAGGGGCGGACTCTTAATTTAAATTAATGAGCACCGAGTTCCTCCCTATCTTTGAGTTGTTCCTAGACCTGCCCATCTACTGAACAGAGAGATTGGTTTTGAAAAATCATCAAATACTCCGCAAGTCCCAAAGAGTAAAATAAGTGGCATAGTAGTGCATTGTGATTTATATACAGTAATACCTCGAACTGCGAGTAACGCAGTTTAAGAGTGTTTTGCAATATGAGCTATTTTTTTTAAATCCTCACTCAGTTTGCGAGCGTTGTCTTGCAAAACGAGCAGGATTCAAGCCTCTAGGGTGTGCAGTATCCCATTTGGCCAGAGGTGCGGGGGCACGGCGACACTCAGAGCCATTTGAAACTGCTCAGAAACACTCAGTTTCCAAGTGTCTATGAGTGCATCCGATCGGTTCTGAGTGCTCTCCATGTGTTTCCAAATGTCTCTGGTGCCCCCCACCACTGGTTACATGCGGTACTGCATACACTAGCAGTGCACTGGAACGGATTATCTGAGTTTCCATTATTTACTATAGGGAAACTCGCTTCGATATACGAGTGCTTTGGATTACAAGCATTCTTCTGGAACGAATTATGTTCGTAATTCAAGTAACCACTGTAGTTAGTTTAATGAGACACTGGCAGGGTAGAAAATGCCATGCATGCCTTGTTTTTTTAAGGTGCATAATATTCATCTTTTATTTAGTACTAGGAAATTTACTAGCCTAGAATACGACAATCTGACACTTTTGTGGCTTCATGCTTGTTCAGGGTCAGCCACTCACTATGTAGTGGCTAAAGGATGACAGCCATGGAGTAGTTGTGGACAGTTTCATAGTTGTGTGTTGACACATTATTCATATATAGCAGTAACATTCCTATGGCAAGCAAAATCTGATCAGCTGGAAAACAACCCAAGTTTTTCTTTCTAATGGTTATGTAGGCAGTAAATTTAATCCATAGCTGGAATCAGATTGAAACCGTGAATCCCTACTAATATGTACCGAAAGGATTCAGTGCTCTAAATCTATTTGTCTCGTGTCCTACCAATGTTCAATAAAACAGATCATTTCATTTTCTCTCCCATATCCAGAACTGAAAAAAGCTTTTGTTGCCGATGCCCTGGGACAGAAACTGGCTCGTGAAGACTTTGTAATGTTGAACGTAGTTGTGAGTTTTCCAGTATTTTTCTGTAATTAATACATAGTTAATTTGAATATTATATAAAATTAAATATACAAAAAGATTATATATATATATATATATATATATATATATATATATATATATATATATATATATATATATATATATATATATATATATATATTAAAAAAAAATCATTTAATCAGGCACAGGATACTACAGTACTTTTACTACAAAATAAAAAAGAAAGGATACCTGCCTGCAACAACTGTATCTACTCTTTGCTTACAGCACCCTATCGCTGATGAGAACCAGTCTCCAGATGGCCACTATGTACCCAGAGTCATATTTGTGGGTGAGTTGTGTTCCCATTGCCAAAAAATAAAATTTTGTCTTGATTTGGACTGTTTATCTCATCCCGAAAAAAAGTTTAGTTAGTGATTCAATGTAATTCACACGTATTAACCAGCATTTTTTTCCAGGGAAAGCTTGACTTTCAATACTCGTGTAAAAGTTCTTATTTAAGACACTTTGCCTAATTAGACCCACAGTGCCTTATTCCCAGTATCTAGAATGATGATAATATAAAGACTTGGACATTATAGTCTATTTCAGGATAAATCTACAATGTCTAGAATCTAAAATGCAAGCAATGTGTATTCTAGACATTCTTTGGTTCAACTATGGTTAGACTTGGATTTTAATGAATTACGGGAAGAACTTGCATATACTAAATTTTTCGAATTGCATAGTCTTTACATTGTTTTTATATATACATATCATAAGAGATTCGTTTTATGTAAATAATCTTATGCAATAATCAACATGCATAGTTGGCTGACTCATTAAAAACAAAGCCCTCTCTCTCTGGCTGATAATTTAAAGAGACTTTGCACATACCTTCAACATCTCCCAAAACCGTGCTGTCATGGGGGGAATGCTTAGCCCTTCTCACAAACTCTGGCACATTGTAGTAGTGAAGGTTGCCAATCCCTCACTGCCTTTTGTTTCCCTCCTGTCTTTGACAAAAAGACATTTATCAGTTAACAAAAGTTGCCCAAACATATGCAACAAACATATCCCCTAATCAAAAGGCTTCTGGCATAAAAACAAATGATATAACTAGCAGGAAAATTGAACATTTAACCGCATATCCAGTTTTTCATGCCTGTGCACAAACAATACAAGCTGGTCTTCTGTGTATGTGCTTATCAACAAGAGGCTATCAGCATTATTCTTACCTTTGGGGGATAGGGAGACCAACGATCTATCCATTAGGGCTTGTTCATGCTTGCTTAAAATACTGACACTTATCAAATGCGCCTATAGCGTTAATGCGCGTAATAGGGGCAGTTAATAAGCATTTCATGAGCATTAAAAAAAGCTCCCCCCAAATGCCCAATGCATGCTTGACATGTGTTTTTGGTGCATTAAAACTGCACCACAAATGCCTATTATTAACTGTAATGTACTAGTGCACCGCATCTGCATGCTGGTGTGGTTGCAACACGTTATCATAGACTTGAAGAGTTTCAACTCCTTTTAAACTTGACATGAGGCTTTAATTTTGAAGTGAAGCATCGCTAACGCTTCATCTTTTGATAAACAGCGGTGTGTGCTATCCATAGTTCATTTGCATAGGCATTTGAGAACATTAAAAACGCCCCTCAAACACTTGCTTTCAATGCCAGTGTGAAATAGGCCCTAAGCCCCGTACACACAGGCAGAATGTTGGTAGACATTTGCCCGTACAAAAAATACTGGCCAACATTCAGCCCGTGTGTACATTGGTCTATCCGACAGAAGCATCCAGCTTCTGTCGGACGTGCATGCTGGAAAACTATTAGCCAACCAACATCCGATCAGTGCTTTCAGCCAACAGCAGAGAGCGCTGATCAGAGTGTTCTGATGGGGGGGGGGGGTGCCCCCCTGTCAGAACACAACAGCCCAGTGGGAGATTTTGCTGGACTAACCTCACATGATTAGTACAGTGGCTCCAGACCAGAACGGTCAGTTTTTTTTGTGCAACCCGCAGTGTACCAGGCTTTAAGCTATAGACTTCTCAAGATCATTTATAACATTATCTTTTGAGATCCGCTTTCTGCTTTGTGGCCCATTACTGATAAAATTGTACAAAAAGGGCATTCATCTTCATTCATTCATACCTTAGCACCTAGGTTCTATCATATTAAGCCATCTCGTAAGGTATATGTCCACCTTTTGCAAAATAGTTCTTTATGATGAAGCAAATTTGCTGTGTTTAAACCTTATACATACTATTGTTTTCAAACTGTGCTTGTACTGAATTTTACAATAGTGGTTTAATAATTATAGAGATGTTCAAATGAAAAGTATTTTCATGAGTTCTTGCTGTCTTAGTTGCATAGTTAATGAAAGTTTAAATGTCCTAAGCTGTGGTCTTTGTCATTTCTTTGTCACTTCTTCTAACAGATATGTTTTTTACAGATCCATCAATGACTGTCAGAACAGACCTTGCAGGAAGATACTCAAACAGACTGTATGCCTATGAAGCTGGAGACATCCCAGAATGTAAGTATCACTGGAAAACGGTTTTGCGAAAAAGGAAATAATTATACATGTATTCATTAGTTTACTATAAAACACATTTAGTAACTGTAAGGGGCAACAGAGATATCGTTTTTTAGTTAGATCAAAATTAATGTTTTTGTTTAATGGTGTTTAAATTATTTTCTCATTATCCTAAAGCTAAAGTGACAAAGCCTTTAGAACCCTTTTTGACCCAACAATTGTTTACTTAAAAATGTGATGCACAAGAAAAGTAGAGATGTTCTCTATCGTGACAAATCAGAAGCCATCTGATATAATTTAATGTGGATTATAAAATGTAATCTGACTGGTTACTGTGAGCAACAGGCTTAGCCAATAAGAGGTGCAATTTCTATGTTAAATAGTATCCGTTATTTTAGGGGCAGGGCTTACACCCAGAGGTCTGCTATGTTCCCCAATAAACAGTAGGATAAATTGGGTCAATTGGCTATTGCTGATCTACCTCTGAAAATGCTAGTTTCCTGGTAATTTTGTCGATTCAACTGGGAATACGTATGCAAACTGAAATTCTGGCCTTACTACATGCGTGTTCAGTGTCTGTGATTTTGACAATATCGAAGACAGTGATAGCCAGGCATCCAACATTTTCAGAAGGTAGTCAGCAATGACAGTCTACATATTTTTCTCCTGACAGGTTTCTTTGTATTGATCTTACCCTTTCAAAAAATTTGTAATGCTTCAACCACTGTAAATGCAAGTTACTTATCACTTATGGTTTGCATAGTGTAATGATTATTTTACCATCATGATGACGTTAACACTTGCCTTTCCTTATATTTCACCAACAGTGGTTACAAACATGAAGAAGGCTAAAATCCTCCTGCACACAGAGTTGTGAGTGCCCAGAGAAGGGAGTCTTCCAGTGCTCCAATGGTGACCAGGAAAGCACAGCGTAGCACAACCCAGGAAAGACCAGCAAGTCCCTATTTAAACAGTCCCTCACCTATATGAAACATGGTGAACTTGACCAGAAAGAACGCCTAGAATCCTCATTTACAAGGTCTCCTCTGGTTAGGTTAAAGTACATTGGCTTTATTCTTTTTAACTCACAGCTATTTAATATTTTTTCACCTCTGTGCACTCCCCTATTTAATTGAAAAGATACATAATGCACATATTAATTTGAACTTACATTCTATTTAATATAGTGCTGTATAAACAGAGCAACACCCATCAGTCAACATTAGTCTACAATACACACTATAAATCTGTCCCTTATGCAGACGCCAGTACTTTGCAGGAGTCTCTAGAATTTACAACCTTTTACAGGCTGTCAGAACTGTAGGCCTCGTTTTTTTTCCTCACTGAAAATATTTTGTCCAAGTTATTTTATTATTTTGCTTTGTGTTATTTTATACAATCCACCTAATTCCGGTGGGCAATGTCACTAAACATAGGCATTAGGGGCTCCTGTTCAGGTTTTTTGCACACACTTCTTTGGATCAACAGTTCACCTCCTCTTTAACTTTATACATTTTATATGAATATTTACTGTGTATTTTTAACTGTATCAAATAAATATTTTATCGGAAGCATTCTGTCTACTGAGTGGTTGACTGCACATTAATAAATACAAGTTTATTAGTAAGCAAATACTAATTGCATGATGTCTGCAAACAGAAAAGATCAACCTAGTCATAGCTTTGTTTATGCATAACCTAAAGCTATAGAATATTTTTCAGTGAGCACATACATATTTATTTATTGTATTAGATTAATGATATATGAATATGGGGGCATTCAGGTTTGCTCATCAGATACACATGCTCCAGTCCATAATTTGCGTTGCTGCATAATGTACTGCTATTTCATATAAATCAAATCTGAGTCTACTGACTGATTGAAATCAACATGCACTCCTTGGCTATCCTCAAACGACGGTCCTCCAGCTGTTGCAAAACTACACATCCCATGAGGCATTGTAAAACTCTGACATTCACAGACATGACTAGGCATGATGGGAATTGTAGTTCCTGAACAACTGGAGGGCCGTAGTTTGAAGACCCACGTGTTAAAGTGTAATTCCACCAAAAAGGCTTTTATTGCTGCCTATGGTCACATTGGGGAGATATATCCTCTCTTCCAAAGGCAGCAATACAAAGCTTTCTAGACTTTTGACAATCTAAAAAATGTTTTATTGTGCTATGTTCCTGTTAGAGCAAGGGATACAAATTTAGGCCCATTTACCAATCTATTCATAAATAACAAATAGCAGCAAACAAAATATTACAGCAGTAACATGTTACACTCTGAATACAGGTATAATGTGTTATAAAAGGTGAACTTTTATCCTTTAAAAGTCTAAGTTCACTTTTAGTAACATGTTACACTTGTATTTGGGTATGAAACTATGCTCCAACCCCTGTACTATTCAATTCCCTGAAGTTCTTCTCCTTGCACCTGCTGTTACAAATTAAAACCAGCGTGGCTGTGAGGGACTCTGCCAACACAACCATGTCATTTATAGACAAGAATCTGTGAACAAATGAAGGTACAGGCAGAAAAATATAAGCAGTATCTGCTGGATCGTGGGTGCAATGCTCTGCAGACTCCTGAGAAAAACAAGATAACTGCACATTTTTTTTTTACCTGCAAAAAATGTGCAGTTGTTTTTAAAGGGTGAACTTATTCTTTAAACAAAAAAAGTAAATAAAAAAACAAGTAATTGATCTAAGCCAGCAAGAGCACCCTCTAGTGGCTAATCTACACATCTTTCTCTTTTAACTGCTTGCCGACCGCCTCACGCCGATATACGTCGGCAGAAGGGCTCGTACAGGCAGAATATTGTACCTGTACGAGGCCTTTTAAGAGGCGGCCAGCAGGCAAGTTCCTTGAGTCGGGTCGCGGGTCCCACGGACTCGATCGCCGCGGGGCTACCTTCGATCGCCTCACGGGGAGGAAGAACAAGGAGATGCTAATGTAAACAAGCATCTCCCCGTTCTGCCTAGTGACAGTGTCACTGATCTCTGCTCCCTGTGATCCAAGCAGAGATCAGTGATGTGTCACACACAGCAACGCCCCCCACAGTTAGAAACACGCCCCGAGACACACTTAACCCCTACACTGCCACCTATTGGTTAACCCCTTCACTGCCAGTATCATTTACACAGGAATCAGTGCATTTGTATAGCACTGAGTGCTGTACAAATGACAATGGTCCCAAAAATGTGTCAAAAATGTCCGATGTGTCCGCCATAATGTCGCAGTCACAATAAAAATCGCTGATCCCCGCCATTTAAAAAAAAAAGTTATTACTAAAAATGGCATAAAACAATCCCTTATTTTGTAAATGCTATAACTTTTGCGCAAACTAATTATCGCTTATTGCGATTTTTTTTACAAAAAATATGTAAAAGAATACGTATCGGCCTAAGCTGAGAAAAAAATATTTTTTTTATATATTTTTGGGGGGTATTTATTATAGCAAAATGTAAAATATAATGCATTTTTTTCAAAACTGTCTATTTTTTTGTTTATAGCGCAAAAAATAAAAAATGCAGGGGTGCTCAAATAGCACCAAAAGAAAGCTATATTTGTGGGGAAAAAAAGGATGTCAATTTTGTTTGGGAGTCACATTGCATGATCGCGCAATTGTCAGTTAAAGCAATGCAGTGCAGAATCGCAAAAAATGTTCTGGTCAGGGAAGGGGTAAATTCTTCTGGGGCTGAAGCGGTTAAAAGAAGTATGGACAAAACTCTTTTGGCCACTTCTCATGTGGGTCACAAGCGTACACCAAGACTGGCCATATATTCTACAATTTTAACAAAACCATATAATACGAGGTCACACCTAAACACTTTCAATTTGTATGCAATCAGGCAGGCCCTTGCACTACATAGTTGAATGTAAATCTAAAGGAAATTGAATAAGAAAATTGTATAATGTATGGCCAGCTTTACTTGTGCTCTCCTATGACCCAGAATCAGCCAACAGAAGGCTAAAGCCCAACTCTAGAGGGATTGACGACAATGTTGTAATCCACCCAGATGCCTTAAAGCAGGGATATGCAATTAGCAGACCTCCAGCTGTTTCCGAACTACAAGTCCCATGAGGCATAGCAAGACTCTGACAGCAACAAGCATGACACCCAGAGGCAGAGGCATGATGCGAGTTTTGCAACAGCTGGAGGTCCGCTAATTGCATAGCACTGCCTTAAAGGCTTCTGGCTCATCCTCTCATTGCGCTGCCGATTCTGATGAGTCAGCCTCTCACGCCTGATGTTCCAGTGAGCACTGGAGGAGCAGAGCAGAGAACCTGTGATTGACAGTCACAACTCTTTGCTCAGTGAAGACAGAGAACTGGTGGCCACTGGTGATCAGTGGTTACGTGCAAAAAAAAAAGCCCATAAAGACATGGAGGAGCGAGTTTGGGGTGGAAGAACTTGACTGGCCTGCACAAAGTCCTGACCTCAACTGGATAAATGACAGCGGGGGCTGCGAGCCAGGCCTTCTCATCCACATCAGTGCCTGACCTCACAAATGCGCTTCTGCAAGAATGGTCACACAATCCCATAGATGCAACCCTAAACCTTGTGGGCAGCCTTCCCAGAAGAGTTTAAGCTGTCAGAGCTTCAAAGGGGGGGGGGGCAACTCAATGTTGAACTGTACACACTGGGATGCCATTAGTTCATGTGCGTGTAAAGGCAGGTGTCCCAATACTTTTGGTACTATAGTGTGTAAACATGATAGTGCCATGCAGCACAGCCTACATCAGTGGCCAGACTTTTCTCTTCTGCAGTTAAACAATAGTGTTTGCTCACCTGACTGCACCAGTCTAGAAATGGCGACATGGGCAGTGAAAAAGAAGCAAAAGACTAATAACTCACTGCTCTGCTTCCTCTCAGTGTGCCCTGTATGGAAGCTTGTGTGTAATACAGCAAAACCCAATAAA
The DNA here is from genome assembly GCF_037356315.1 of Lithobates pipiens. Classification (NCBI taxonomy): domain Eukaryota; kingdom Metazoa; phylum Chordata; class Amphibia; order Anura; family Ranidae; genus Lithobates; species Lithobates pipiens. Next base: position 123,837,443 of record NW_027507784.1, read on the forward strand.
CCCCAAGTGCTGCTTCTCCTTCACCCCAAGTGCTAACTTCTGCTATGCGGGGGCATGGAAGAGAGAAGTTAAACTCACATACTAAAAGTCAGCCATAGACAGTTCAAACCATGTATGGGCAGGCTGATTGTACCCAAGTCAAGTCTTCAGTCGTGTCCGATTTTTTTATGCAATTGCCAATGACTATAGCCGCTAGCAATAATCACTGTGTATTCTCCCTGTGTGGTTGTTAGGGGAGCCAACCCTGCAAGGAGAAAGCTCCGCGGGAGGGATTCCACCCTTCAACACAGGCAATCAAGCGATTTTCTTTCCTGCAACCCATGGTTACAGGAACGAAAATTGCACGTCTATGGCAGACTTTATACTAGTTGCATTAACACGAAGGCCCCTTGCACACAGGCATCAAAATTTACAGAGGAACTTGAGACACTCGTTTGCAAGGGGACAAAAACTGTGTGTAAAGACCTGAGTAATGTTGAGTACAGGCAAGTAAAATTCTTCATTGCCAGTATTTTAATATACCGATTTATACTTGTGTAAACATGCTTATAGACATGTAAACAAGTGCATTTGAGTACATTTCTGTACTTGAATGTTTTACTGCTCTGTACTCAACGCTGTATTACTGATTTTTACTCAGTTGTGTGCAATGCCCCTTAGACAATAATACATCTCATTTCAGATCAGTAAAAAACTCAGCATTTTTTGACTCCTATGTGTAATTGGTGTTTTTAGTATCTGTTTGGAGTTCAGCTTTATATAAGGTTAATTTAATTACAAAACGTACATGAAAATGACTTTAAAGTGTCCACTTTTCCCCCAAAAAATTATGAAAAGGTGGCGTACTTAAAGCGGGAGTTTTTTTTTTTTTTTAAAAGCCAGCAGCTACAAATACTGCAGCTGCTGACTTTTAAAATAGTGACACTTACCTGTCCAGCGCGCCCGCGATGTCGGCACCCGAAGCCGATCTCTAGATCTTCTGTCAGGTGCTGCTGCCGCCATCTTGGGTATGGGAATCAGGAAATGGAGCCTTTCGGCTTCATTTCCCGGTTCCCTACTGCGCATGCGCGAATCGCGCTGCGCAATAAGGACGCTCCCCGCTGCCTCTGGGAGCTGTGTGTTTCCCAGCAGGCAGCGGGGCACTTGCGGAAAGGGGCGGGCACTTGCGGAAAGGGGCGTAATCTACGTCCCTTTCCGCAGAGAGCTATCCCGGAAGTGGGTGCAGAATACCTGTACTGTACAGGTATCTGCACCCCCCTCCCCCCTGAAAGGTGCCAATTGTGGCGCCGGAGGGGGGGAGGGTTCCGATGAGCGGAGGTCCACTTTAGGGTGGACCTCCGCTTTAACTCCATGGGTGATTAGCAGTCACTGTCCACTCAGGCGAAGCAGCAGTCCAGAGATTTCAAGGTCCTGCTGTTCCTACCCTTCTTTATTTTAGGCTTCTGGGACAGATCAGAGCGATTCTGATTGGTCACATGACCATTCGGACCAATCAGAATTGCTCTAATTCATTCTGGAAGCCCTAAGGAAAGACAGGAAAGAAAAACAGGGCATTCAAATCCCAGGACAGCTGCACTGGCTGCATGGGCAGTGACAGCTAATCACCCACATAGGTACATGTAGCAGGGACCGGGGAGGAGAAGGGTGTAGAGTGTTAGGTGAATTTACCCTTCAAAGCTATTTTTATGCGACTTTCATGGTGGGGAGGGTGTAGGGCAGCCATTCTCAGCCTTTTTAACACAGAGGAACCTTTAAAATAAAATCTCAAAAAAACCCCTACTAATAATTATTTTATCTAAAGCTTATGGCACATTAAATTGATAATCTCCAGGAAGAATGCTTTTTACATTTGTGGCAAGTGGAAAGAATCCCCTTCCTTACAGATAGTAAAAAGATCATTGGTTTCAAGGATACTTATCTTGGAGGCAGAAGTTGTCCTTTGCCCAAGGAACACCTAGCAACCTCTGGAGGAACCCTAGTTGAGAAAGGCAGGTGTAGGGTGTTCCTTAACCTTTTTTATTTTGTGAAACAGTAAAAGTATGCTTTAAAAGTGATCCATTTTTTTTTAATAGCAAACAGGTTTATGCTTATCTGCTCTGTGCAATGGAATTGCACAGAGCATCCTCAAACCTCTTCTCTGGTCCCCGGCCAGTGCTTCTGGCTCCGCCCCCGCGTCACAGGATTTGACTGTAATATATATACCTAATATATGGAATATATATACCTAATATAAGAATCAAGAGTTCACCATTACCAAGTAAAATTATATTATTTGTAACAGAAGCAACATGAAAATCCTTAGGCCGTAGGGAACTTCAACATGAATTAGAGGGGTGGACAAAGATTGCATGGGTGTTAGGTACTGAGTTTGCATAATCCAAAAGAATAATGAAGCTAAATCATTGGAATTAGAGTTGCCTGGCTATCTCCAAGTTTAAACTTTTTATCCAATGACTGGAAACAAACATGGTGCTCTTTAACGTGACACTAAAGTCTCATTTGTTGCTGCTTTAAAAATAACAAACATGTTATATTTACCTGCTCTGTGCAGTGGTTTTGCACAGAGCAACCCAGATCCTCTTCTTCTTAGGTCCCTCTTGAGGGCACCTGGCCCCTCTATCATGTCCAGTGTTCCCACAGCAAACAGCTTGCTATGGGGGCAACCGAGCCGAGCTGCAGCTCCGTGTGTCCATTCAGACACGGAGTTGTGGTTCGGCTCCACCTCCTCTCTCTCTCCCGATTGGCTGACCATGATTGACAGGAGCAGGAGCCAATGTCTCAGCCAAGTCAGGAGAGAGAGCACCGGCTGGCTGAGACACTCATGCACATCGCTGGAAAGAGATGGGCTCAGGTAAGTATTAGGGGGGCTCCTGCACACAGAAGGTTTTCTATCCATAGAATGCATTAAGATAAAAAAAACCTTCTGCCTTAACAACCATGTTAAGTCAGATAAAAGTCCAATCACATAGTCATACTGTTCAAAACCAGTTGCTTAGCAAACACTGAAGTTAGTAAATCAGCAGGACAGCCAGTATTTATATACTTCTTTGGCAGGAATAAAAAAGTTTTATATTTATCCTACACACCCGTACCTCAGCATTCAGCTGGCTGTATAAGAAACGTCTCCATTACTTCCTGGACAGACCTTGGGACACAGGAAGGAGTTTACCAGCTGACCTCATTAGCACACACCTTGCATCTGCCTTCCCCCAGATCACTACTACCCACCTCCTCAGGTGCACGGTTTTCCATAGCAATCAGCGAATACTGTGCTCACTAAATACACAGCCATAGATCGTTCACTTGGCAGAGTGTGCAGGGGCTGAGCAATCAGATAACGGCCTATGTGGATAGAGCTGTAGTATTGGAAACAGGAGAAGTATGTCCTGGGTTCTGTAAAGCTCAGCATACACTATACAATCTGATTGTACAATCTACTTTCCATCTACCATCAACTAAGTAGTGCAAGGACATGAATAAACCAAAAACTCCCTGTGTCCAGCAAATATTATAACTGTGAAATTGGATTACATTATTGAAGTCATTTGGCTCCGTCACAAGCATGTTTATCGGAATTTGTGTGTAACCACTTGCTTACTGGGCACTTAAACCCCCCTCAGTCCCAGACCAATTTTCAGCTTTCAGCGCTGATGCACTTTGAATGACAATTGCGCGGGCATACAACACTGTACCCAAATGAAATTTTTATCATTTTTTTCCCACAAATAGAGCTTTCTTTTGGTGGTATTTAGTTACAGCTCGGAGTTTTATTTTTTGCTAAACAAACAAAAAAAGATGCAAAAAAATAAAAATAAATAAATCATGTTTTAATAGTTTGTTATAAAATTTTGCAAACGGGTCATTTTTCTCCTTCATTGAAGTGCGCTGATTAGGCGGCACTGATGGCTGCATTGGTGGGCACTGATGGGCTGCATTGGTGGGCACTGATAGGCTGCACTGGTGGGCACTGATAGGCATAGTTAAGGCGGCACTAATAGGCACAGATAAGGCGGCACCGATGGGCACAGATAAGGCGGCACTGATGGGCAAAGATGGGCACAGATAAGATGGCATGGATGGGTGGCACGGATAAGTGGCACGGATGGGTGGCACGGATGGGCACTGATAGGTACCACTGATAGATGGGACTGATGGGCACTGATAGGTGGCTCTGATAGGTGGCACTGCTGGGCACTGATGGGCGGCACTGCTGGGCACTGATGGGCGGCACTGCTGGGCACTGATGGGCGGCACTGGGTCGCAGCACCTTTGAGGCAGATTGTGGGCACTGTGGGTGGCACTGTTGGTGGCACTGCTGGATGGCACTGTGGGTGGCATTGTGGGTGGCATTGTAGGTGGCACTGTGGGCACTATGGGCACTGATGGGGGGCACTTACTTTTATTCAGGATGGCACGGCGGTGGGCAGGTGGGCACTGGCAGGGGGCAGGTGGTCAGCTGTATTGCTGGCCGTGATCGGGACTGATGTCCCGATCACGGCCGCCGGTGATCGGCTTTTTTTTTCTCTCCTCGCGCTGTCAGCGCGAGGAGGAATAATAGCCGATTACTGGCTCCGTTCTATCACATGATCAGCTGTCATTGGCTGACAGCTGATCACGTGATAAGGGGTCGGGATCGACCCCTTGCACGGATCGGTGATCAGGCGAGTCTCACGGACTCGCCGATCACAGAGCGCGCCGCGCGCGCCCCTCAGGGGGCGCGCAGGCCGCTCGTATCCGGGACGACGTCAATAGACGTAGTCCCGGAAATGTAGGTCCGCGCTAATGCCGTCATTTGGCAATAGTGCGGATCTGTAGTGGTTAATGATTATTTGAACTACAGATAAACATACAGTATTTACCATTGGTTTATGTTGTTATATGAATTATATATTAGTTTGGCACTTTTTACTTAAATTTGTGTTTTTTTTCAGCAAAATTTTCTTAGTGCAATTGGTCATTTTCTTTAACCAGAGCGCTGCAAAGGATATCTTTTAGTATGAAGTGCAGGGGCCTGCCTGATTGGATACAGAGTGGTTGGATAGATGGGGTCTCCTCTTATTATATAGTTTTGGTAAATGAAAAGGAGATTGTACAATCGGATTGTATAGTGTATGGCCACCTTTATACAACTAAAATTAACTAAAATTTCAGTGCCATTAATTGTTAATGGCACACCAAAAACGGAGAAAAAAAAAAAAAAAAGCAAACAACGTAACAACACACAGTAAAAAAATTTGCACCACGCCAAAATGTCCTATTAGCCAATTTGCCACATGTAGCGCAGCCTATTGAAATGATCAAGCTGGCCTATGCATGTCAAGGGAAAAACTAGCCAAAAAACATGCGTTCCCACTATCCTAGATGGGAACGAGGCCTGAAAGTGAAATTGGTGTGTTTACACAAGAACAATGAGACTCCATTCACATCTGTGCTTTCCAAAAGCATGGCAAACTGCACAGAAAAAGCAAGCTTTGCCATGCAATGATCCTGTGCAGATAAAATAAAGAAATAATAAATATTTAGAGAGCAGGCACAAAATTTAGTCCATATAATAAGTCTTTAAATGTTGTTCAACGGCACCAGAGGTATTCAGATAGAATCAACTCAGAGAAACAGCAGGCAAAAAGTATTCATATAGCACGGAAAGATATGGGCTCTCAGAACTCTCACCTCCACTCCTTGATAAAATAGCACATCAAGTAAAGTAAATAGCCTCCGTTCTCTCCTTTACCACCAGGGGGTCTTCAACTGTAAATAACTCAAAAATCATGGACATCCACACTGGGCCACCAGGGGGCCATTCATCCCTGTATCAAAAATAAACAGCACATAAAGAAGATGGTGTCCTGGCGTCTTCCGCCAGTCTTACGTCACTTCCGGTATTACGTCATGGCCACTCCCTACGCGTTACGTCAATCACGTGACTTCCTCAGGGGATCGTGATTGGCCACCTTCGCACTCCTTAAATACACCATAACAGGAAGTGCCTTCGCGGCCATCTTAGTTATGGTTACTAAGGAAGATATATGAAAACCGGAAGTATGAATTCCGCCATCTTAGATGTGGTAATCTCGGCATTATAAAGCACATCGATATATGGGCAACAGTTAATTGTAAACATATCAATACGATGGCTCCAATGTCCGCAAATATGATAAAAAAAGATCATAAAACGAAGATAGATTTCTTTTGAAGACGTCAAAAATAAAAAACGGGGATATATGTGAAATTCAAGAAAATTCATAAGAATAAGAATACCTCGACTAGTAAACAGAAACAAATGATGCTAAAAAAAAAAAAAAGTTCTATTATTTAACCAGTTCCCGACCGGCGCACGCCGATGTACGTCGGCAGAATGGCACGGGCAGGCATATTGGCGTACAGGTACATCCAATCTTCAATGCTACCCTGCCATCGCGAGCGCGCCAGACTCGATCGCCGCAGGCATACCCGCGATCGTCTCACGGGGCGGCTGAATGGAGGAAATACCGTGTAAACAGCATTTCCCCATTCTGCCTAGCAACTAGTGACGGTGATCTCTGTTCCATGTGATTGGAGCAGAGATCAGTGTTTACTAAATGAAAGCCCAGCCCCCACACAGTTAGTAACACACCCCTAGGAACACTTAACCCCTACACTGCCACCCACAGGTTAACCCCTTCACTGCCAGTGTCATTTACACAGGAATCACTGCATTTATATAGCAGTGATTACTGTATAAATGACAATGGTCCCAAAAATGTATCAAAAATGTCCGATGTGTCCGCCGCAAAGTTGCAGTCACAATAAAAAAAAAAAAAAAAAAATCGCTGATCGCCGCCATTACTAGTAAAAAAAAAAAATAATAAAAAATTATTAATAAAAATGTCATAAAACTATCCCTATTTTGTAAAAGCTATAACTTTTGTGCATACCAAAAATACGTAGAATAATACGTATCGACCTAAACTGAGGGAAAAAAATGTTTTTTTTATATATTTTTGGGGGATATTTATTATGACAAAAAGTAAAAAATAATGCGTTTTTTTTTCAAAATTGTCGCTCTATTTTTGTTTATAGCGCAAAAAATAAAAACCGCAGGGGTGATCAAATACCACCAAAAGAAAGCTCTATTTGTGGGAAAAAAAGGACGTCAATTTTGTTTGGGAGCCACACCGCGCAATTGTCAGTTAAAGCCACTCAGTGCCGAATCGCAAAAAGTCGTCTGGTCTTTGACCAGCAAAATGGTCCGGTCTGTAAGTGGTTAATGGAGACATGGCGATAAAGAAAGAAACCAATAATTTATAAAACAATAAATAGCCATAAATAAAAGAAAGCAACCTATAAATAAAATAAAAAAAACGAAAAACGCATATTAAAAATTGCGTACTAAAAAATAGAGTCGCATACCGGAAATGAAGTATGACATTAATAATGTGTGAATAAAATACACAGATACCATATCACATAGACCAATCCACAAAATATTAAAATATTATGAAAAAAATATATATTAAAAATTACTCAAAAAACAATTTAAGTCAAATTCAACATTAACCACTTGCCGCCCGCCCTATAGACAATTGACGGTGGCAAAGTGGTTTCATAATCCTGATCGGACGTCATATGACGTGATCAGGATTATGAGCCGCTGCACGCCCCCGGGGGCGCGCATCGCGGCGATCGTTGTTGCGGGGTGTCAGTCTGACACCCGGTAACTACGATCTCGGTAAAGAGTCTGCGACGGAGACTCTTTGCAACGTGATCAGCCGTGTCCAATCACGGCTGATCACAGTGTAAATAGGAAGAGCCGGTGATTGGCTTTTCCTCACTCGCGTCTGTCAGACGCGAGTAGAGGAGAGCCGATCGGCTGCTCCGACAGGGGGGGTCTGTGCTGATCGATTATCAGCACAGCCCCCCCGAGGATGCCCACACTGGACCACCAGGGACGCCACCAGACCACCAGGGATGCCCAGAAAAAGGTAATCCTACCTAGACCACCAGGGATGCCAGTCAGCAAAATGGATGCCAATCAGTGCCTATAATGGATGCCAATCAGTGCCCACAATGGGCATCACTGATTGGCATGCATTATTGTTTGGCACTGATTGGCATCCATTAGTACAGTATAACACCAATTCCGCCTATGAGTGCCCACCTGTGCCGCCTATGAGTGCCCACCTGTGCCGCCTATCAGTGCCCACCTGTGCCGCCTATCAGTGCCCACCCATGCCCATCTGTGCCGCCTATCCATGCCCATCTGTGCCGCCTATCCATGCCCATCTGTGCCGCCCATCCATGCCACTCCGTGCCAGCTATCAGTGCCAATTTGTGCCACCTATCAGTGTCCATCCGTGCCACCTATCAGTGCCACATATCAGTGTCCATCAATGCCACCTCATCAGTGCCACTTCATTGGTGCCACATCATTGGTGCCCATCAGTGCCGCCTTATCAGTGCCCATCAGTGTAGCCCCATCAGTGCCCATCAGTGAAGGAGAAAAGGTACTTATTTACAAAGTTTTGAAACTGAAACATTTTTTTTTTCAAAATGTTCGGTATTTTTTTATTTGTAGCGCAAAAAATAAAAACCGTAGAGGTGATCAAATACCACCAAAAGAAAGCTCTATTTGTGGGAAAAAAATGATAAAAATGATAAAAATTTCATTTGGGTACAGTGTAGCATGACCGCGCAATTGTCATTCAAAGTGCGACAGCGCTGAAAGCTCAAAATTGGTCTGGGCAGGAAGGTGTTTAAGTGCCCTGTATTGAGGTGGTTAGGGACTTCAGGGGTGAAAGTTCTCATAATATATATCCACCTAGATTCTTTTTGGCTAATAGTTCTAATCTTGTGACTACCTCTCCATGATGGATTATATTTTTCAATACCCTAAAATTGCAAGTGAGAGGGGTCCCTGTTGTGTACTAAATCAAAATGTTTAGAGACACTATTCTTTGGAAAACCATTAACGATATTCTGTATGTGTTCCTTTAATCTCACTTTCAAAGCCCTCTTAGTTCTTCCTATATATTGCAGGTTGCAACTACATTGCAAACAGTACACAACACCTTCAGTATGACACCCAATACAATCACAAATAGTGTATGTGTGTCCTGTAGTGGTAGCTGAAAACTCTGATCTCTAACTCTAACATTTTTTTGAATATCGACAGGCAAAGCAATTCCTACAAGGGAAAAAAACCTTTCCCCGTAAAAAAAAGTGTAACCCCTCTTGGGTGGTGGTTCTACTACTGATTTAACAATAATGTCCCTTAGAGTAGGGGCCCTTTTATAAATAATATTAGGTTTCTCAGGTAAAATACTTCCCAGATCTCTATCTTTTTTAAGAATATGCCAATGGCGTCGAATAAGTCTGGATAGTTCTTTGTGTTGAACATTGTAATCTAATATTAGGGAAGGAACCTCATTATCAAATCTTCTTTTGTTTGTCTTCTCTTAAAGAATAATATTCCTATCCAACTGCTTGACTTGTTCAATCTGATCCCTAATTAGGGTATCCTTATAACCCTTTTCTTTGAATCTTCCAGCAATCAAATTAGCTTGCATAAGATAGTCATCGTCTTTAGTGCAGTTTCTTCTTATCCTTACTAATTGGCAACTCTTTATAAATAGATAGCTGTTAGTATCCACACTTTTGAAGTGGGTTTTCGTGATAATTTTATGCTCTCTAAAGAGATATTTAGATCCAAAAAGATAGAAGTTCTTATCATTATTATTCAAATCACTCAAATACTTCTCCAACGAGTCCAAACTGCCATTCCATACAATAATAAGATCATCAATGTATCTTTTACATAGTGTCAATTCAGCAGGCATATTTTTTATATACGGCCTCCTCCTCCCAGTGTGCCATAAATGCATTAGCAACACTAGGGGCAAATTTAGCGCCCATTGCTATACCAATAGCTTGCCTATAGTATGTCTGGTTGTGCCAAAAATAGTTATGCTTCAGACAGAAGTCGAGACATTTGATCAAGAACTTCCTCTGTTTGCACTCCAATATAGTATGTGTACTTAAGAGCCATTTAATTGCCGCACATGCTTCATGATGTCCTACAATAGTATACAGAGATGACACATCTGCCGTGGCTAGAATGGTTCTCCCTTCCAAAACAGAAACGGTCTCCAATAGTTGTAGTACATGTTTTGTAGCTTTCAGATATGCCTTTGTTTTTTGTATTACTGGTTGTATAAAAAAAAAAAAAAAAAAATCGAAATATTCCCCCATTCTTGATGTGAGTGATTCTATACCGTTCACGATAGGTCTACCTGGTGGTTGTTCTCGATTCTTATGGATCTTTGGGATAGTATATATTATTGGTGTTCTGCAAGACTCTGGAACCAGATATTTAGCCTCTTTTTTATTTAAAATTGCCTTTTTCGCATCCAAATGTACCAGTTGTTCCAAATCTTTCTTATATTTGTGAGTGGGATTGCCCAATAATTTGACGTACGTATCTCCATCTTGTAGTTGCCGGTCCAATTCACGTAGGTATGCTTCCTTAGATTGTATGACTACAGCTCCTCCCTTATCTGCCTCCCTTATCCTTATTTATGGCTATTTAATTATTGTTTTATAAATTATTGGTTTCTTTCTTATTTATCGCCATGTCTCCATTAAATAATAGATTTTTTATTTATTTTTAGCATCATTTGTTTCTGTTTACTAGTCGAGGTATTCTTATTCTTATGAATTTTCTTGAATTTGATAAATATCCTCATTTTTTATTTATGACGTCTTCAAAAGAAATATATCTTCGTTTTATGATTTTTTTTATCATATTTGCAGACATTGGAGCCATCGTATTTATATATTTACAATTAACTGTTGCCCATATATCGATGTGCTTTATAATGCCAAGATTACCACATCTAAGATGGCGGAATTCATACTTCCGGTTTTCATATATTTTCTTTAGTAACCATAACTAAGATGGCCGTGAAGGCACTTCCTGTTATTGTGTATTTAAGGAGTGAGATGGCGATCAATCACGATCCCCTGAGGAAGTCACGTGATTGACGTAACGCGTAGGGAGTGGTCGTGACGTAATACCGGAAGTGACGCAAGACTGGCGGAAGATGCCAGGACACCATTTTCTTTATGTGCTGTTTATTTTTTATCAAATGTGAGAGTGATTTGTATTGTAATAAATTAAACCATTCGTTTTACTAAAATACTACACTATTGGAGCCTTTTCCTTCTCCCTATATATTTTCATTGAGTGGCGTATATTCGTGGAAATCGCTACCTGGTTCACAATACAGTTGATACAGGGATGAATGGCCCCCTGGTGGCCCAGTGTGGATGTCCATGATTTTCGAGTTATTTACAGTTGAAGATCCCCTGGTGGTAAAGGAGAGAACAGAGGCTATTTACTTTACTTTATGTGCTATTTTATCAAGGAGTGGAGGTGAGAGTTCTGAGAGCCCATATCTTTCTGTGCTATATGAATACTTTTCACCTGCTGTTTCTCTGAGTTGAATCCTTCTGAATACCTCTGGTGCCTTTGAACATTTAAAGACTTAGGGTCCTTTCACACGGGGCGGATCAGTTCTGATCCGCCCCGTGGATGTCCGTTTGCTCAGCGGGGATCACTCCGCCGATCCCCGCTGAGCAGGGAGATGACAGGTCTGTCTCTGCACACTGCGCAGGGACGGACCTGTCACAGCGCCGCTCTCCCCTATGGGAGATCGGATGACGACGGACCGCAGTGCCCGTCGTCACCCGATCCGATCCGCAGACGGGTGGAAAAATAGCTTTTTCCTCCGTCACACTTTTTCGGATCGGAGCGGGTCGGATGTCAGCGGACATGTCACCGCTGACATCCGACGCTCCATAGAGCTCTATGGAGCACCCGTTCAGGTCCGCCTGAAAAACTGACAGGCGGGCCTGAACGGGACGTTAGTGTGAAAGGGGCCTTATGGACTTCATGGACTAAATGTTGTGCCTGCTCTCTAAATATTTATTATTTATTTTTAGCACGTAGCGCTTTATATATTTATTATTACACATTTTATCTGCGCAGGATCATTATGGATTTTTTCTTTTATTGTTTGGTATTATGTGAATACTACTAGGTCCAGCTGTAGTTACTAGCACTTTATTTGCAATTTGCACGTGCACATTTATTTAGTGTTAACACTTGTTTAGTGTATTTTATTCATTTTAGCACTTATTCACTCATATATATATTTTTCTCTTATATGAGGTCCATCACTATTTTTTCCTATTCGTAGTTTTAGTAGCGTGAAGGCCCTTTTTTATTTTATTAGCATATTCAAGTGATTGAGCTGTAATATGCGTGATGAGTGGAAAGGCTACAAAATTCCAAACCCCCCCCCCCCCCCCCAAATAAAAAACACCTGCAGGAATGTGAAAATGTGAATGAGGCCTGACAGCTGTGTGTCTCCATCCACTCCCTATGTACTTGTGTAAAGACCATATACTATGCAATCTGATCTGTACAATTTCTTTGAGATTTACCAGAACTATGGACTAGGAAGACCCACTTGAACAATCTATTCAATTTGTATCAAATCAGGCAGGCCCTTGCACTACATAGCTGATATAGTGCAAGATGACCTAGAAGGAAGCAATGCAAGCAGAATTATTACATTTCAAACTTTCTGTAGATGAGGCAAGTGAGAGATAAGAGCATTGGGATGGCTGGGCTAGAAATGATAGCACAAAAGGATTCTATTTATTATGAAAAGTGAAATTCTGCCTGAAAAGGTGAACATAGCCTTTAACCCACTGTAGTACATGCTGCCCCTTCCCCTTTATTCTTTCTGCCAAATCTTCAAGCATGCTTCCAGGTTATCTCAAAATGATTAGACTCCTCTTATCGAAGTTGCAGTCAGTTTTCTTTAATAATGTTAAAACACAATTCATAAATGTATAAGCAAACAGACCTTGAAACTAATTTTGCAGAGCTAAAGATCAAAATGAACAAAAGGTTTACAGTCAAACAGAAACAATGAAATGTCAGTCTTCTTTATACTTTTAAAGTTCATCAAGGAGCAAATTTATAAAGTTTCTTTTTGCAAACAACTGACTCCTTTTTTCACAGTACTCTGAAGTACAAAAGTGTCCAGCCTACCTGGGGTGGCAGGTATTTGAGCAGTGTTTGCACATGATCACATAATGTAATCAGCAGTGGACAAGCTGGTAATATTTTGCAGCATGCAAAGGGAACACATGGAAGGATAAAGTTGAAGGCACAGCCAGTATGGTCCAATATCAAGCAGGTCTTTCTGCTACGTTTACACTAGATGATTCCATGTTATGTGTCAGATAAAAAATAAAAATAAACGCAAAAACAAAAATGCCTCTCTTGCAGGCTGATTGAACCAACTCAGCCACTTTATACTAAAAAGTGTTAGGCTGGCCATAGACTGTGGAAATTCTTTTCTGCAGCCACAGTTTGCAAGAAAGAAATTCTCACGATTCTTACATCTGCACAGACAGGGGAATACCTCCTGCTGAAAACACTGTCTTCTCCCGGCGAGGATATTGAGGGGGGGGGGGGGGCAGTGATTATCGCTAGCAACTGTAGCAGCAGCTTGCGATAACTGGAAGTGAATCCGGCAGGCTGATTGTACCCAAGTAGATTGATCGATCAACTTGGTAAATTCGGCCTGCCCATTAATGGTTCGAATCTTGGCCGGTTCCTGCTGAACCGGCCAAGATTGGAACGGAGTATGACCGGCTTAAATCCAATTAAAAAGTCAGCTAACCCAAAATTAATATTTCAACTATAGATGTAGTGTGGGTGTGAGACAGTCCTTGGCTTATTTTATGGATTGAATGCAACAACCCAGAGCTCTTCCTGTTAAAATACAGAGTTCTCGTCTACCTGGCTGTCTGGGTCCGCCTGTCAGTTTTTAGGTGGAACCCATCGAACCATACATTGTCCTCTATGGAGCAGTGGGTGTCAACAGGCATGTGTCCATTGACCCCCCGCTGACATTCGATCCTATTTGCTAAAAACAGATGAATGGGGGATCTACTCCCCATTGGATCGAATGAAAGTCAGATTTAAAACAAACAGGTGGTCTGTTTACATTTGACCGCCCATAGAGGAGAGGGGGGGGTGTAAGTCCACCCTGCATAAGCGGAGTGGACATGGACCTGTCATTAACCTGCTCAGCAGGGATCACTTGGGGAATCTACTGGCAGAGTCTACCAGTGTGAAAGAGGTCTAATATAAAATAAATGTAAAAATATCCAGCAACCAGAGAAGCTGTGTAGACTCAGAAACTCAGGCTATCGCATCAACAAAGTACCTAAAAGATATAAGAAACTGCCAGTGGGATGAATTCCCTACCATCTTATAAAAAATTTTATATCAGTTTTTAGATGGACTGGCTCCTTAAAGCCAAACTCCACAAAGAGGACAGAAAAAACAAATGGAATATTAACCTGTAAATTTCTAATCTGAGTACAGTACAGGGAACAGGACTGGTATTCCTAGACCATGGATTATATGCTGCTACCTTCAGGTGACTGGACTTTTGCTAGGGCCACCCATGGAATGTACCCATATAACTTAATGCAATCTGTGAGGCTCCAGTTTTTTTTAGCAAGAAATAAGTAGTGATGAAAATACAGGGTAAGGGGGATGGGATGGGGGGTGGCCTGTACCCTGTACTGTACACCAAGATAAGGAATGTAGAGGTAAATCAAAATTCCTATTATGTTGATCGCACAGTACGGAACTGGTATACTGGTATTCACAGATCAAGGGGTGTACACAATAATTTTAAAGTGAGGGGTGGGCAACATAGCAATTTAGAACTGCCAACAGGCACACAAAAAATAAAGAAATGTTAAGGAACCCAAACAAATGCTCAGATAACCACTTGAAGGCCTGAGCTCACCTAAGCTGAGGCCTGGTAAAACTTGAAATACAAGTGAACTGAGGAGCAGATGGCGGCTTTACGAATATCAAAGGAGACCACCATGAAGCCCAGAACCCTCATGCAGAAGCAAATTGAAGGGTGGAGTTGTAAACCGAGGGTCCAAGAGTGGCTGAGAGTCAGACTCTGGCCTGGGCTGTGTCCAAGCTTAAATCCAGGTAATCTGTGACTTGGATTGCCCTGAATTCATAGAAGAGCCAGAAGGGGACAAGCACTTTTGTGGTGCACAGGAGAGCCTGAATGGCAGTGCTAGAAAGGGGAAAAGCTGGTTTCCCGCAGGAAGTGTTGATGCGATGGGAAAATTAGATTATGCAGATAGGAATGTCTACCAATGCAAAAAAATCCCCTCGTCTGAGGGAATTAATGATAGCTCTTGTAGGTTCCATTGATTTTTTTTTTTTTATTCAGATTTTATTTAAAGCGGGAGTCCGCCGGGAGTTTGGCCTTTTTTTTTTTTAAAAGCCAGCAGCTACAAATACTGCAGCTGCTGACTTTTAAAATAGTGACACTTACCGCCCAGCGCGCCCGCGATGTCGGCACCCGAAGCCGATCTCTCGATCGTCTCTCGGGTGCTGCCCCCGCCATCTTGGGTATGGGAATCAGGAAGTGGAGCCTTTCGGCTTCATTTCCCGGTTCCCTACTGCGCATGCGCGAGTCGCGCTGCGCAATAAGGATGGTCCCCGCTGTCTCTGGGATCTGTGTGTTTCCCAGCAGGCAGCGGGGGACTTTCGGAAAGGGGCGTAGATTCTGCGGAAAGGGGCGTACCTTCTGCAGAATCTACGCCGGAAGTGGGTGCAGATACCTGTACTGTACAGGTACCTGCACCCCCCCCCCCCCCCCCTGAAAGGTGCCAATTGTGGCGACCGGAGGGGGGGAGGATTCCAATGAGTGGAAAGGTCCACTTTAGGGTGGACCTCCGCTTTAAAGACAAAAAGGGTTTTCACATTAACAGAGACAATCTGTCACAAAGGACAGAAAGACCAAGAGGAGTAAAAGAGCATAGAAAGATAAAAAAGGTACAGCACTAAAGGACATAAAATTCCCATTTTTAAACAAAGATGTCACCCAGATACCTCACAAGAGCAGGCAATTCATCCACAGGTAACATTTCTATTCACTTTAGATATACACTCATCTATGGTTGGCGGTTTAGCAAATACCCAATTTAAAGCAAACAGTGGTAAAAAAACAGTGATTTAATGACCACTAAGGTTAAACTGTCGTCCAACACACTGGAGTCAAAGTTCCCTTGAATATACGCAATAAGATCAGGGGTTAGGCCAATACCATATAAATTGTTTAAGGTGGTAAAAACCTTGCTCCAATAAAGTTTGAGTTTTGGGCATCTCCCTTTTTGTGGATTTCGGTATTGGGGCTTTCTTTGGTCTGAGATTAGCGGATTGGAAGGTAAAAAAAAATCGAGGAGAGAGGTAATAGACATTCTATTTTGAAATGACAGATTAGTCCCAGAGGTCCAAAAAAAGAAATAAAAAAATCTCCAGAGCAGAATAGGTCCATCACCCAAGGACCCTAGCAAAAAAAAATGGAGCCTCGTGGATCAGGAAGGGTTTGCCACTGTCCAATCACTTTAAAGTAGAAGTAGATAATACATGGATCATTAATACCAGTTCTCATATTCCAATTACAATATCCTTTAAAGGAATACTTTCCTGGCAGAAAAATGGAGATTGCTACTGCTGGCCTCTTTCTGAAATTGCTAATTGTCTGGCTATTATACTAAGCTTCTGGCTTCAATAATTTGAGACACTAACCTGGAACCAGTATGCAAAGCAGGAAAGTCAAGGTATGGCCAGCATAACAGCCAGACAACTAGCATTTGCTGCAGAAAAAAAAAAAACACAATAGCAGTCTTTAGGTTTCTTTTATAAAATGTTTAATACAGCCTGTATAAGTACTTGAAACCTGTAGCTTTCTGTAATCCCCCTGAACATCAGCACTCTAACTATCAGAGGGAAAGTACAGTACTCTAGGCCAATCAGGGCTCTCTCTGGTGCTTTGCAAACAACTGTTATTCTAACACAGTGAACTTAACGAGGACAAGACCACATGGATGGTCTCGCACAGCAAAGCTAGTTCGAGGACACCACTTAGTTTGTTATATTTGGAAACTTTACAAGGAATACATGGTTCTTGCTCCACCCTCAGTCTGCTGACTGGAAAATGAAAGTGCAGCAGCATAATTGTTAGGGCATGTAATATATACCTGATTGACTCCCAATATTCGCCCCCCCCCCCCCCCCAGTCCAAATCTTGCTTTACAGGGGGATTGCAACAGGCTGAAATTCAGGTACTTATATTTGTTGGATTTAAAAAGTACTTTTTCATAATCTTTTAATGCATTAGCTTGTATGTTTTGTGTCACAGATCATAATAATGACCTTATAACGGTTCTTACTCACTCCCATTTTGTTGAACAAAGTTTGTTGCCATCTGCGTCCCCACTAGAGAGATTTCCCATCAATTTCTGTCCTGACAGGAAGTGAGGGCAAATCTCCCAACAGACTACAAGTTATGTGCATTACACACATCTGTACCATGAATGTTTGTCTTACTTTTTGTAACACATGAGCAAAACCCACATATTTAAAATACACAAAACTGCACATTAATGCACAAACAAATGCATGTCTAAGACATACAAAATGGCGCATAACTGCATGCAGTAATGTGTATCAAAATTGTGCATTACTGCATACAAGTACTGTGAGTATAAAAAGGCCATCTGAGGCAGCAATCTGAAACTACCTAATAACCCATAACAAAAATACCAGATTAAATCTTTAAAAGAACTGTGCATGATTATCCCTTTATTCCTTGACAGCTGTTGACTCCCCAATAAAGCATGGGAATGTAATGCTATAGGAAAATGAACCATATAGAACTGACAAGTAACATAAAATAATAAAAAGAAAATGGAGGCAGGGTCAACCATGTTTAAACCTGATTGCAAGAAATATAGTTATAGGTTTTCCTTATTTCTTATAGCAGCAGTTTAAAGAAATCAATTCCAGGTAATGTACAGCAGATAATGAGAAAAGAGAAGGCACCTCCATACACAGAAATTTCCTGACTGTTTTGCAGCTGAGGTCAGCTACAAGCACCCATTCTCCTGCAGCAGAAATGCAGCACCTGGTTCTGACCTCCAGGGGGAACTATAGAGTTATACCACAACACCACACTGCCTCTTAGTGACAGTATATTTTAAGTTCATCCCTGAGTTAAAGGGGGAAAGAGATTCTGTATTTCATGCTCCAACCATGGGAGCAAGTTTGTGCTATCTGAACACTCCCACTCGGATGGATAGAGAACTTTCCGGCTTCCGTCGACTTGGCTGAACTTTTTGATTGCAGTTAGATGGTGGACTATTAAAAAAAAAAAAAAGGTGGTTATATATAATTGTTTGAACAAATCATCATCCTTCATGTTTACAAATAGAAGTTAACTAGAGGCTTTAGACCAGGCATTTTTTTGGAACTTTGTTTACACGTGAAAAAGTTGTTTTTTTTTCTAGAAAAATTAGTTAGAACCCATAAACTCTCTCTCTCTCTCATATATATATATATATATATATATATATATATATATATATATATATATATATATATATATATATATATATTTTTTTTAAAGCAGATACCCTAGAGAATAAATTGTTTTTTCAATTATTTTTTTTATGTCACGCGGTATTTGTGCAGCATTTTTTCAAATGCCACTTTTGGGGGAAAACATACTTTTTTAAATTTTAATGCAAAAAAAAAAAAAAAAACAAGAAAACACAATACATAACCCAATTTTTTTGTAAAATATAAAAGATAAGGACAGGTCGGGTAAATAGATAGCAACGTCTTTGCACACTAGCATGGGGGGACAGGGGCACTTTAAAAAAAAAAAAAATTTAATATTTTTATTTCTACACTGTTGCTTTAATTTATTTATTTTTTAATCACTTTTATTGACATGGGACAGGTACTCTTTCTGGAGGGATCTGGGGTCTATACCCCAAATCCCTCCTTTGCACTTGAAAGCATTTAAAAATGCCAAGATCGCCATTTTTGAATGCTTTCAATTAAAAAAAAAAAATGTCGCTGTTAACATGCCGCCTGTAAACCAGAAGTCCTCTCCCATTGCTTGTAATAACAGCTGAGTGGCTGGCAGGCATCATCCCGGTACAACCACTTGAAATCAAATGATGTACCAGGTACTTGATTTGGCGGTAAGTGGTTAAGAAAGATCTACTATAGTGCGTCAAGTCCACTGCTAAAAAAATAAAAAAAATAAAAAAATAAAAAAAGTGATGTTTTCAGATTTTTATTACATTTTTTATCCATTCAGAGCTACAATGTTCCAGTCTGATCATGGAGGGGAGACTGGATAGAGGAAATACATCACTCTATCTGCAGCATAATGATGATATCTCAAAGTCAAGGTCACTTACTTGGCGCTTAAGAACTGTTTTTAGTGACACAAGGTACAGATTTATATGCTTTTAAAACTATTTTTTACATTTTATTTTACTGGTTACATGTAAGGAGTTTATTAATAGACTTGTCAAGTTACTGACAGGTCCACTTTAAAATAATTTTTTTATTCCTACCCATGGTGGGGAAGGACCGACCCCATTGTAATTTTTCTATATATAATGCTGTGTATCTGTCTTGATACTTTGTTTTGTGTTTTGATGCCTTTTTCTTTGTAAATTAAAAAAATATATATAGATTTGACATTAAAAAACGTAACCTTTGTACGTTAGAAAAATGGGCATTAACAAAGCTTGTTTTTAAAATAATCAGATTCTGGAGGTTGTCATCCTAACCCTTGCGCTGCAATCCAACAAATCAATGTTCCGTAACAAGCATGCAGTCAGTAAAGTCTGAAAAACAAACTGCCCAGCATGCTTCATCAGGGTCACTGACTCACAAAGTAATGATGCTAGGACGAAAGTGATGTCCCTGACCCTTTGCCTTTAAAAATGCTAAAAGTTAGCAATAGAAACGCCCATACTTCTATCAGAGGTTCTATTTGATTTTCTACAGGTTATTGTATGTGTATTACTAGGTCATATGTTACTACAACTGTTCCTATTGAAAGAAGAAATTTCGAAAACCTGACTTGCTGGGAGTCCTAGAGAAAATAGTAGGTCAAATTTACATAAGAGTTGAGCAAAGCGTATATAGGAGTTTCCTAAATTGTGTATCAAAATTGAAAAAAAAAAAAAAAACACTAACTGCTGTCAAAAGTTAGGAACACCTAATAAATAATCTCCACTGTTGGATCTGCCAATGATCCAATAAAAACAATAACAGATGACAAAATTTACTCATCTTGTGAACTAACTTTATATAACTTATTGATTTATTGACAAACTTATTGATTTAATGAACTCGTCTGTGGATTAAGTGATTTTTAAATTGTAGTTATCCAGTTTAATACAGGTTTATTTTTTTTAATAGAACTTTTTAGGGCTTGTTCACACAAGTCCATGTGCTAACATGCATGCCTATTGATTCGTTTAATTTTGTTGAAGTGTCACAAAATATACTTTAATAAACTCTATGCACGTGGTGCCGTTAGTCGCACTGCATAAAAATGCTGACATGCTGCATTCGTATTCAGAACACTACTGAGCACTTGTATGTTACACAGCAACATAGAAAAGTGACGGAGGAAAATAGACGGAGTGGTCCATCGAGTCTGTCCATTTTTTTTTATTTATACATGTTTTGTATTTTTGGTTTTGCTTTTTTTTTTTCGTTAACTTTTTTGTCAAAGTAAAAGCCAGGTTTGTCCCAGGCATGTTTGAAGCCACTTACTGTTGACTGGCTCACTGCCTCTGCTGGAAGTTTATTCCAAGCATCAACTATTCGTTCACTAAAATAATTCTAAAATTAGTTTTGAACATGTCAAAGAGAGAACAATTGCCTTCTATGTACCATTGTGTTGAGTCTGTGCTGATTTATGTAGAGCAACACAGCTCAATTGGCATGGTATGAATGAACCCTTAGGCCGCGTACACACGGGCGGATTGTCTGCCCAACTTAGTCCGCTGAACCGTGTTTCAGCGGACAATCCGCTCGTGTGTGGGCTTCAGCGGACAGTCTGACGGACTAAGTCTTTCGGAATTTCCGTAATTTTGTCCGTCCAAACTTGGTTTTGTCCGTCCAAACTTGGTTTCAGCGGACAGTCCGCTCGTGTGTAGGCAAGTTGGACGGACTAAGTATGGCGCATGCTCAGAAAGGATTTACACGGCCGAAGGTTGCATTGCAGTGTATTGGACGTTGTTTTTCTAGTCCCGTCGTACGTGCTGTACACGTCATCGCGCAAGCTTTCAGCGGACTGTCTGTTCATCGTGTGTGGTCAAGTCCGTTCATTCAAATGTTGGACGGACTGTCTGTCGGATTGTCTGACGAACTTAGTTGGGCAGACAATCCGCCCGTGTGTACGCGGCCTTAGTTTATACACTTGACTAGTTTTTCACTGTATCCCTATCTAGGAATATCTGAATCATTGTGCTGGTATTGTTTGTAATGAAAATCTATTGCAGTTAATACCTTACAATGAGTAATGGTATTTTTGCATAACATTATATGTTCTATTCCTTGAAGTCAGCATGAGAACAATCATAAAAGAATTCCTTACATATTTTTCTTGCTTTCTGCACGTCGTCTTTGCTTTTCTTTTGCAATGTATTCATTCTCTGAGCTGAAGTCTATCTTGTCATCCAGTAGAAGGTTCTGAAAAATACAGTTTACATATTTTTATATACGATGTACATGTCACTGCTTCCTTCCCACTGTTCAACTAATATTTCTCATCTGTAGGCTCATTAAGGTACAACTAAGGTCAAAACTGTAGTCACAAAAAGGAAAGAGAAGGCATCTATCCAAAGTGAGGCAAATGCCCTCTTGGGCAGTTAAATGGGTGTCTACATGGAAAGATATTCCCTTTGCTTCTGCTAAAGTGAGAATTTAAGATTTTGGATTTTCTCTCGCTTTCAGTGGTCAAATAGGGAGGGTTAATCCCTAATGGGCACACAGATATGGGTTGTTACATCCTCATCTCTCTATGTAAAAAAACAGTTTTGGCTTTAGATACACTTTTAAAAGTTACATATACAGTAGGGCTGCAACTAACGATTATTTTCATTATGGATTAGTTGGCCGATTATCGTTTCGATTAATAACCTTACAAAAAGAAAAAGTGTGTATAATTTACTTAATATGTAAAGTTAAAAAAAAAAAGGCAATTTATTCTTAAACATCTCTATGCAGTGGTAAATATAAATAAACAACTATATGGTTAGGGAGCAAAATATCTAATCCACTCTGAGAATAACAGACAGAAGAGATATACTATTAGAGGAGATATACTGTATAACCCCTTAGAGAGACATACTGTATATACTATTAAAAGGTCTGGTAAATATCATCAGACATCAATTTTTTTTTTATCTAAAAATCAAACAATGTCTTCCTTCAAAAAAAAAAATGTAATTTTAAGGACGTTTATTCGATTTTCTAATCGTTAGTGGGGTAAAATCGATGTTCATTTTCAACCACAGTGACAGGAAAATTTGGAAATAGAAAACTTCTAGGTCAAAGGGATTTTCAGACAGTGTATGTGGTTTTCATTCAGAAATTACATTCGTTTTAAAAACAGAATGTTAAAAACAAGTGAAAATTTCAAACAACATTCTTTCATTCAGTGAATGTACAAAGATTTTTTGTCTGAAAATTGATCCGTGTGGCCAGCAGAAGGCTCAGTACACACCTATGCAGTTTGCTTTTGATCTGTTTCTGCAGTGCTTTTTGCTGTGCGTTTTGATTTTTGCGCATGTGATTTTGCTGCGATTTGCATTTTTGCTTTTTTTTTTTGGCCAATTTTTTGTTGGGCAGATTAAAAAAATAAACATAAACATGCTTTTCTGCAGCTTCTCCATTGAAGTATATTGAACCAAAACAGCACAGTTTTGTGTTTAAAAAAAGTCCCTGACCCTTTCCAAATACGCAGCGGCTGAAAAAAGCATATATGTGAATGTGTCCCATAAGAAACCATGTATATGAACTGTAGTGTGGTTCTGCAGAAAGCACCAAAAAACAAAGATGTGAACCAAGTCTAAGATCTTTAGTAACATAATGGGGTTAAAAAAAAAAAAAAAAAAAAAACTAAAATTAGCCCTTTATAGTTTAAAAAAAAAATTAAATAAAAAAAAAAAAGCAGATAATCACTACTGTAAGGGGTTCATTTTTTTTTTACTGTAGAACTGTGAAAGTAACATTTACAGTAGCGATTATTTGCTCTTTTTGTACTATAAATGGCTATTTTTTTTTTCTTTTAACCCCATTAGGTTACTGGCCGATTAATCAATTATGAAAAAAGTAATCAATTAATTTCATAATTAATTAGTTGTTTCAGCCCTAATATGCATGAGATAAAAATCTGCTTGCTGCAGTCTTGAGCAAAATGCACCTTCAATAAAGAATACACCTTCTTTAAAGAATGAACGCATATTACACAAAACTGTTAAAACATGTAAAAATATGTACAGGACATGGCTAAAATGTATTGCAACACAACATTTCCCAGCTTTCATCTATATACAGACCCATCGAAAGTGCTTTTCACCACTACCCTTGTCTAAACCCTCAAATCCATTTCCCACGTCAGTGCCCATTTACACCATCCTGGTCTGTCGCAGCATGTTAACACACATTGCTAAAAGGCAGCCCATTCGTCGGAATGCACTACAACTGGCCAAAAATCATACATGTATCATTTTCTCCAGCATAGCACACTTAAGTGCATGGTGCACTGCAACACAAGTGTAATAGGAAAGAATGGAACCTCAGCAACTTGCTTGTTACCACAGTACACTATGATGGGTGGGCCATTAATCTCGACTCTCAATTTAAACTTTGAACATAATGCTGTGAAACTCTGTTGTATGTAGAATGCCTATAAATCTCACAAGCAGGTCAGACAAGGAAGCTCAATAGAATTGGCCACAGGCACCCCAGTTACAGGGCGTACACATAAACAAGAACATTTCCATACTCCTAAACCTCTTATCTAAGTTTCTCCATTTAAATTTCTAATCGCGCCTCTATCTTTTCAAACCTCCACCAAACTCCCTCCGCATACAATTCTGACACCCGAAAGTGTCTGCAAACAAACCAGATGCTCTGGTTTTTTTTTTGGTTTTTTTTTGGTTTTTTAGTTCTGATACTTTCAATTTATTTACTGATTAAAATTAAATTTGATTGCTTTCTTAAATATAAAATTATTTTCAGGTTAAAGGAAAGGATAGGGCAGATGGAAAAGTGTTTAGATTTGTATTCATGAGGTTGAAGCAGGTGTAGCATAATCCGGTCTTTATTTCACTTTAATTGTGCAATAATAAAGCAAAAAATAAAAATAAAAAAAACAACAATTAAAAAAAATGATGTACCAGTGATACATTGCAACTAGAAATCAAATTGACAAAAAGAAGTGACTTAATGCATGGAACCTTTTAAAATTGAAAAAAATGCTTATTGCAAAAAAGACTAGAAATTCCTTTAGTTTTAAAAAAAATATAAAATAAATGTGTGACCAGCACTACTTTTATCCAATTAAAATATTGCTTAGTCCAGACATTACTCACCTTTACACCAATTATATCCCCATCCTTCAAATAGTATGGTGCCCCTTGCAGGTTCTCAGCTTTCTTTTTCTTCTTCTTTTTGGAAACATGTTGAGTCTAATGTAAAACAATAATGAGCAATATCAGATAAATGACTTCAGTTTAAATCATTGTATGTTGGTTTGTGGATACTTTTTTTTTGTGACGCATGCAACCCTTATTAATAAGGATTCTGAATATTGCTGAATTCTGAATTTGTAAAAAAAAAAAAAAAAAAAAAAAAAATGTTTATATATATATATATATATATATATATATATATATATATATATATATATATAATGTGTGTGTATGTATGCATGTGTGTGTATTATAGTATTCTATAACAACATTTGTCATTTGGCGTATCTAGAATAAAGCAAACCACATGCTAGGTTAAAGCCTCACCCAGCTTGAAATTGGGAGCCATTCATGTTTCTCTGAAAAGTATTTTGCAATCTCCAGTTTGTCCACTGAAAGCACACAGTGGGTGGCAATTCTCTGAAGAAGAGCCGAGGAGGTACATCCACGAGAGATATTCCATGTAATGTCCATTGGGGGAAAATAGCGATATTCTCCTGGCACAGAAATCTGGACTCTCAGTAGCAGATCCTGGGGGCTAAGAGATCAAGCAGGAAATTATACTGAAACACATTATCCATATATTGCTTGTTTTTGTTAAGAAAATTATTCCTCCTAAACATATGTCAATGCATACCATACAGAAGTGAATCATTGTTAATGTAATAGGTGTATACTAGTTTGCCATAATTATAGGTATATGAGAAATGCAATAGCTAAGTGAACAATTGTTTCAAATATTTTCTGCCTTTTCCCACCCTAACTCCCAGAGAACGAAGCACGAACCCAATGTAGCTAAATTAGCACACAATAGATGCACATGCAAGGCTTTCAAGAAAAAAAACTTTGGACAAATTATGAAGGGGCCATTTATTTAGCCTACTTCTGTTGGAAGCAGCAGATGAGTGTGAAACTGGCCACAACTGGAACAAAATTTGTCTGGTTCAGCAGGGGCTGGCCAAATTTCGATTCATGTATGGCCACCCCCATTCGACAGAAGTTGATCTTTAGAATGGGAACGTTGGAATACCCAACACCGGCTGATCAAAAAAAGGAGTAATCCATGCAGGGTTGGGACGGACGGATCAGAGTGCAGACGTGATACATTATCCCATGTAGCGGCTGCATGTAGAGTAGGGGGCATGCTTGGAGCTACGGGTGCTCTCTTCTCCCTGCCACTCTCGGACAAAAATGACGGCAGTGTAACTTCTGTTAGTAAGGCTTTTTTTTTTTTTTTTACCTCCACCTCCGGTACTAACCCTGCGCTGCCTACTGTAGCTTGTAGCAGAAGCTGGCTCCCTGTGCTGGCTTCTGTTTACAAGTGACAGTGCCCCAAACCTCCTCAGTGCAGGATTGGCTGACAGGAGATTGGACTATCATGGTGCAGAGCAGAGAGCGCTCACAGATCAGGACAACCCAGCCTTATGGCAATCAACTTTTCAGTGCTGGGGCAATACAAAACCATCAGTCTGGTTGCTGCTGCTGTTACTGGCTGTTGCTAAAATTTGCACTTTTCTTGATACTTTATGAAATTCGCATTGCATGTATAAACAACTAGGCACAAACATTTTTTTTCATATTGCAAACATGAAGTTGACAAAAGCAGTTCCAGTGATGCACTTGACACCGCACTACAGCTCCCTGACAAAAATATAACTTTTTTCAGTACTGGTGGCCTGGAATCAATGCTAATATAATCTTGTGATTAAAACCATAGTGATGTGCAAAACTGCCACTTGTTAGTTATATTTGTGCTTTTTGACCAGCAAGCACATTTTGCTGCTCACACAGACCATGAAAGCCCAGCCTCCGGGCAGCCAGACCTGGATAAGTAGCTGAGCCTCTGTACTGGGATTGGGGGGGGGCAGGGAAAAAGGGAGCACTGGGGAGAGAGCTCTGTACTAGGGGTGGGAAATGGGGGTGAGTATTGGCGAGTTAAGACACGCCCAGACACGAGTCCAAACCTGCCTGAGCTATCCTACTGGAGAGCTGTCAAATCTGTCAGCCAATCGTAGGCAGCAGAGGCATTTTCACCCTGCGGCCGCATATATGGAAGGGGCATGTATACATAATATTTGTGTATCAATCTTATACTTTTCAGTTTGCTGAAGTGTAACACTAACAACGGTACTATTTCAATGCATGCTACAAACATTTTGGCATGCGCTACTATTGGCCCCATCCACTTCAACATCCGTGGCCCCATCCACTTCTACATCAGTTTCCAAGCCACTGGATGACCTCGTCCTTGCACTGCTGAATCTGTGTCCGTTTTAAGAAGACTTGTGCATAAGAAAATGCTGCAGTAAGGCCCAATACACATTTGTTTTAGAAGCTGTACTTTAAAATCAAAAAAATCCAGCTTGAGGCATCTTTGATACCCCTTCAACAAAATGCACAATAAAAAAAAAGTTAAATGGCAATGTAACTTAAAGTGGAATTTCACCCTAAAGATGAAGGTCCAATTTATGTCCTCCTTCCCCCCTCCTCCTCTTATTTTTTTTTTTAGTTTTTTAGTTTTTTTTTTAGTTTTGGTAGGTACTGTCTCCCACTTCCAGTTGGATCGACGCCTCCTGAGAACACGTTCCGGGTCACAGCAGGCAGCAGACCATGCACACAGTGCAGCGTGGCTCATGCATGCGCAGTGGAAAACCAAACATAAAGCTGCAAGCAGTCACAACCGTCTTCCCACACTAAGCATGCTGGGGCCAGGGACCCAAAAAACGGTGAAAAACCAGCCTGGGTGAGGATGGCATCAGATCGATCCTTGGATAGGCAAGTATTCTTTTTTTTTTAAAGTCAGCAGCTACAGTATTTGTAGCGGTTGAATTTTACAGTATTTTTTCAAGCAGAGTGCAGAACCTTTTTTTTTTTTTTATTTTTTTTTTTTATTCCTTTATTTAGTTTTTCAAGGCAGTCAACTGTACAATACATCTGGGTGTTACATTTTATCTATACAAACCAGCTGCCAAAAAATTAAGAACAGAGAACAATACATCTCTAGACACATTAAATACTGCCATGTAACTTCAAAGAAAGCTGTCATCTCAATGATTTGGGTAAACATTAAACCAGGGGGTCTATGGAGTCCACGGGGACCCATCCCGTAGGCAACTGTTCTCCCACGTGTCCCAAGGTCTATGGTATACGGTTGGGTGTACAGGACACACCCGTACCACCGATCATAAGAAGGTAAAGAAACAAGTTAACAAGAAAAAGCAGGGTGGGGGAGGAATCAGAGCAGGACGGGTGGCAAAAGGGAAGGGGGGGGGGGGGGGAAGGGGGAAGGGGGAAGAGGGACGAAAAGGGCACTGGATGTGTTTAAGGCAGTAAGGTGGTTTCCAGGGTAGCAGCACAGGCCATCTCACGCAAATACTCTTGTGTGCCGTGTAATACCTCCAGGGCCTCCATTTGTAAAAATTTGTAAAGAGTAGCTGTCAATTCCTTCATCCGGAGAATGTTGTTAACTTTAGAGTACCACAGGACCTTCGACGGAGGCTGAGGTTGCCTCCACATCGCAGGGATGCATGCCCTTGTCGCGTTGAGGAGTTGCATCGTCAACGTCTTTATACTTCCTGATGGGCCTCTCCGTTAGCTGGAGGAGGCACGCAGCTGGGTTACCCCTTAATTCCGCAGAGGTTATGCTCTTAATCGTCCCTGTCACCCCCCCCAGAATGCCCCCAGTGCTGGGCACACCCAGAAGAGATGACCCGTGGTTCCTACTGCTGAGTTGCACCACCAGCATTTATCTGGGATTGTTTTACTCAACTTATTGAGCAAGTACGGAACCCTGTACCAGCGAGACACTATTTTGTACCCTGATTCCTGGAAGTTATTCGCAATGGAGGCTTTGTGCGCTAGCACCAGAATTTTTTTTATCTGCTGTGGAGTGAAGTGGGTTCCCAAGTCTTTTTCCCATAGATGGATGAACGTCAGGGGTGTCTCGTCTTGATTAGTCAGGAGGTTGTACAGTAGGGAAAGGGTATGTCATACAGGCTCGGTTTTGTGACACACAGTCTCGAAGCAAGTCAAGTCTTGTGGTGTGTAGGGGGTCTTTTGTATTGTTTGCAAGAAGTGTTGGAGCTGGTATGCGCTGAATATATCAAGTGGTGGGTCAGTGAGCTCTGTGATGGCCTGCAAGTTCAGGAGCTCTCTAGATAGTCACACCTCCCCCAGACGGTGTCTCCCAACTACTGTCAATTGTCTCCGTTTTTTGTTAGTAAGGCCCGGGGAGAAGTCCGGGTTTCCGATTGAAAAACCATTTTAAACACACTGAATAGATGTGAGTTCTAAGATCCTGTCAACAGAGGTTGATGAAATGAGTATCACTTCCAGTGCAGCAGAGATGCCTAGGAAGCATAAACAGGCCTAGACAGCTCTGCTGAGTTTGTCTCAACATAGAGACAGAGAGAAAGTAACAATGAATAACTATATTCTGGTGGGATGGCCAAGTGCCAATGAATTCCTGCATTGTAGGTGATGGCAGAGAGCAGCAATTGGCTGGGGAATGAAGTGAAGTGGCTTTAAGGAAATGAAAAAGAATATTTAACCAAAGTCCTGCAGGGATTGGGGCCCACTGCATGGGAACCATTTAAGAGTAGAAGTAAAAATGTTTTTTGTTGTCCTGTTCCTTGTACTATATATTTGCTACTTTATTTGCTAATTCTATTTATCTTACTAATCCTACATACAGGTTAAGTCCCAGTTCAAACTGGTGCGATGCGAGAAACCCTGTGACTCAGTGCCGGTTCCGCACATTGGTTCACACTGACATCTGCGAACTGCTGAGGGTGTCAATGAAAAGTTAATGACCCCCCCAGATCGGTTTGCAGATAGCAGTGCAAATTGTCAAATGGTGCAGGAATGGGATCGCATAGGTATGAATACCCATGCGATCCGATTCCTGTACGAACCAAAATGGGTCCTGCCACAGTTTGTATGGCTGAATTCGCATCACACAGATATTGCATGTGATCTGCACAGCAATGCGTTGTGAATCACATGTGTAGTCTGTGGTCATACAAGTGTGAACCCATCCTGAAATAGACTTCTCTTGTGAGGTGTAGAAGAAAAAAAGGTTCTTAGTTTACTTTGTTAATGAAATCTAAGCAG
The DNA here is from genome assembly GCF_037356315.1 of Lithobates pipiens. Taxonomy (NCBI): domain Eukaryota; kingdom Metazoa; phylum Chordata; class Amphibia; order Anura; family Ranidae; genus Lithobates; species Lithobates pipiens. Next base: position 123,867,233 of record NW_027507784.1, read on the forward strand.
TTTGCTGTTAAAGCTACAGACTCAGTTATAAATAAAGTACTTCTAGGAATAAAGAGGAAAATTTATTGCTGTTACATAAATAAACACAAGACTCACCCTAGACATTCCTCTGCCTGCAGAGGCTCCACACACAGTGTTGTCCTGATTCCCAGTTTGTGGTCACTAGCCAGAGAAAAAAAAATATTGCTAAAAAAAAAAATCATACAGTGGACTGCTAAAGCTATACAGAAAACTGCCACTATGTTAAAGACAAGCATTCACAAGTGGGCATTTTTCACAATTTGAATCTTCCATGCTTGAGTCTATGGTTGACAGCCCTGTTCTTTACTTTTATTTTCTTGTTCTCCAAGCCAAACAGTACTGGACAAAGGCTCTTCAATAATGACAACTCGGTTTTATGCTGCTACCTTAGAGTGATTGGACACTGGCAAAGAAAAGAGGGCTGCAGGGACATTTATAACCCCTCCCACCCAGCTACCCTTGGTTTTTGCTAGTATCGTAGTATAATGAATCTCTTCTCTCTAATGCGAGGCCCTTATATTCTTACTAATGAGGTTTCTCTCTATTTTTGTATGAATGATGATATTCCACCAAGCAAATTCAATCATCAAGATTCCTGCTTCGCTATAGCCACATCAGCTACTCCCAGGATCAGTTGACCCCCCCAGAAGAATCTTGGGGGACCCAGCCTGTAATGTTGCTGTTATGCATTGAATCCTGCTGCATGCACTCTCCTTGGTAAGTAGTGCAACACATGGAGTTAGTTGCAGGGTGCTTTACAGGTTCAGGGGCATGGTTTGCCAGTGGCGGAGCCATATCCCTGAAGACAACTGTAGGGGTATGATCACTGATAAGAAAAAACCATGGAGCAAGTAACCTGCTGACCTTGGCTGTAGATGTTTCAGGTTTGAGGTACAGGGCAAAAGCCCTTTAAAACAATCATGTCCAGAGAGCCCCTTTTCTTATCGTAATCCCCCTTGGGGTGTATAGAGCCCGTCAGCCACCCATCAGATCGTCATGGCTGGGAGCCAAGAGTACTGAGGTTTCTTTAAATTCAGTGTGATCTGTCTGTATTTGTGCCCATGTGCCGGCGCTATTGTGCCTGCATGCTCCCCTTTGTCATTTATTTCCCATTTATAACGCCTGCTTGGACTGAGCATCTACTGCATCTCCCTTTCAGTGGGGGGGGGGTTTCTATAGGTGTGCACCCTGCCTCTTCCTCTTTCTGGACATGACTGCTGTGAAGTACAGAATACACAGGTATCTCGGATATATAGCATCAAAGTGGACAATAATAACAATAAATTTCAGCTCTCCCGTGATGCTGTAGCTCCAAGCTCAGTGTTTCAGAGCTTGCTCCTGTGATGGTGGATATGAACAGTAACAGCTGGGAGTGTCTTAACAACGTCTTAGCAAGAGGGAAGGATGGAATGTCATCTCAGGGAGTTTTTCAGTCAGGCTTCAGGAGGTACAGTACTTAAATGTCCTACACCTATAGCAAGGGCATAATTCAACTATGGTCAAAGTTACACAGTTTGTTTTTATCTACAGACATCCCTTACTTGCAAAGGCAACTTTCAGGTGAAGGTGAACTTTGCCTTTAACCCTCTCGCTGCTAGGTACGCATGTTATCCAGACCTGACAGCAGAGGGTGTCAGAACAATATGGTGGCTACAGCCACTGGTATTGTGAGTAAAACTGACAGGCAGGCTCCTGTCTGTCAGGTGAAAGCATTTGGTCGGCTGTGCTGCCACCCAACTGCTCTCACACCCCCCCCCACCCCCGGTATTGGCGCCCTGCCATGTTTTCCAGGCTTTGCTTGCCCACCTGCGGGCCTGGGAGTGATATGGCAGGTGCTGGTGGCTGGAGGGGAAGGAGAAGAGTGGACAAACATCCGCTCTCCTCCCCTTTATGTTATAACCCAGAAAGTGACATCTATGACATCAGCCTTTCAGTGTTCCAGGCTAGTTTATCTGAGAAAGGATGTTTTGCAATGCGATCTACATTGCAAAACATTCAGTGGAGTCCAAAAGGAGACATGCAGAGTCTTTTGGACCCTGCATGTCTCATTATAGAGAACCTGTCACCTAAAAATAATCACACAGGGGACTTTTTGTTCCCTACGTGATGAAAAAAAAAAAAAAAAAAAAAAAAGTGAGAGCAATAACACCCTCTCCATAACAATAAATACCGATACCTATACGGAGCTTTTGCCTATAGAAAATATAGGGTGCTGAAGTTTTCCATCATTTAACGGGCGCACACAAAGTTAAGGTTTGACATGTTGGGTATCAATTTACTCAGCGCAACCTCATATTTTACCAAAATTCGGGGTAGTTTATTGTGTTTGCTCCAAAATTAACTTTAGTGTGTTTTTTATGGAAATTTTGCATTTCCTAGACCTCTGTGGTAACGTATGAACGAAAAAATTGGCACTGCCACTATTCTATTCCCTAGGTTGTCTGCTTTCAAAAAGTATATGTTTAGGGGTTTTGTGCAATCTCCAGGCCTAAAATTATTTTTTTGAACTTGTGTGCAAAAAAATAAAAATAAAAAATAAAAAGTATCTGGCAGCGAAAAGGTTAAAGTAATAAATTTACACACAACAGTACAACATTCTTGCCTAGCGACTCCCACTTTTATAGATCAGCTTTCTGTTTTGTTTAGATGTGTATAAATAGCAATATATGGGACAACTACATTATAATAACAATAATAATAATGAGCCTAACAAATTCCATCTTCTTACCGTCTATGAAAAAGTGCACAGATTAGAAAGGGCAAGTATTATTACCATGGAATAAGTATAAATGAAGTGATAATTAAGCACCTGATCTGCAATTGATTGAAGCGCAATATTTTTGCCAACCGTTTGTTTTCTAAAGTCCAGACACGGAGAAAATCAGGAGAAGGAATGCCAAGGGCATCAAAAAGTGGTAGCGTCATAACCTGCATAGGGAGAACAAATGCACTTACATTGCCATGACTACAGACAATTCATACTCCTTAGGCATAAGAAAACAACTGGTGTTGAACACCAAATATAGCATAATGTCACAATGCACAAAAGTACCTAGGTATTGGTCTTATACACAAACCTGAAGTTTAAGCTCTTGAAGAGATGCCTCTTTGGATATCTCTATATGACCCACAAAAGAATATTCAGAGTCTGGCTCTTCATGAGAAGAAGCATCTATGAAATAAATAGATGCATACATGTGAAAAAAAAGCAAAAAAAAACTGAGATTCATGAATCTTCTGATAAACAACATCAAGGTCGATTCCGGGACTACATGAATAAATCAAAACTAAAGCACCTGCTTGCCTTTTCATCTCAGACTTATCTGCCATTTGCTTTCCCCCAATATATTTGTTGTTTCTCCCCTTTCATGAGAAACTAGTACCCTAAAAGCTGTACTAAAAACCACACCAAAATGTTGGCTTGAATCACCTTGATTACAGCTGCTAATCAAGCACAGAGCAGTTTACATTAGACTTAAGCCAGCCACAGATGGATAAAATCATGGCCAGTTCAGCAGGGACCGCCCAATATTCGATCCCTTTCTTAGGAGTTCTGTGCAGTAAAGCCCCATACACAGATTTTCTGCTTTTTCCTTCAGATTTACCAAAACCATAGAATATGAGGTCAAACCTTACGAGTTTCAATTTGTATGCAATCAGGTAGGCCCTTGCACTACATGGTTTTGGAGAATCCGACGACAAAAATCAGCAGAAAATCTGATAGTGTGTATGGGGCTTTAGAGCATCGTCATCCAGATACCTCAGTTAACACTGGGCATGGTTACATATATTGGGTAGCTGGAGCACAGAACCAGTAATATCTGTAGAGATGTGTGAACAACGCTCTAGGTTAGTCTCGCATCTCCACCTAACACACAGACCAGGTGTTGGCCCCGTCCATCACAGATTCCAAAGAGCAAAAAAAGAATTCAGCAAGTCCATAAAAGCATGTCCAAAAACACAAAAAGAGGGGAACAGCATCATCAGCTAACGCATTTCACGCTTCATTCGTTTAGCTGTGACGATGTTCCCCTCTATTTGTGTTTTTGGACATGTTTTTATGGACTTGCTGAAATAAAGGTGATTTTACTGGACAAGCAGCCAAACAGAATTATTTTTTGCTCAGTAAAATCTGTAACTGCAGACCAAAAGCTATGTATAACCTGGACAATCCCACACCATATGGTATTTTCCTCCAACCCATTGACAAAGACCTGAAATACTGGAGTCAAAGCATAATATTTCTGCCAAAGGCTCTATTGCTGGGATAAACAGTAGGGGTGAAAAAGGACAGTCCTGCCTGGTGCTTCTGGCGATAGCAGATGGAGCTGAAATACAATTATTGACCCCATCTTGGGGGTTGTGATAGAGTTTAACCCATGTATTACAATTTCCAATGCCACATTTTGCAAGAACATCCTATATGGCCATTTAGATTTGTTTTATGCAATTTGCAGAATTTTCCAGCACAAGGCAATGCATTGGCATGAGAAAACTCATTGTCTTCCTATACATATGCCTGTTCACACTGACGTGCTGTGTAGCAGAGTTTTGAAAAAAAAAAAAATTTAAAAATAATAATTCATTTTGGGACCTGCACTTTACCATTTAATGTAAAAGTGGAACTTCCGCTTTAAGCACACCTAGCCCCCTTACATGCCACATTTGCATGCCATTTTTTTTGGGGGGGGGAGTGGGTACCTAGTTTAGACAGGCACCCAGCTCCCACTTCCTGCTCCTGTCACCTCGCTGCCTAGGCGACTCCTCCTCTCACCCTCCCTCTTTGCAATCATCTGGGACACATTACAGGTCCCAGAAGATTGCCTGACCACTCACAGCCGGGTGCCCACACTTGCAATGACGGCACCACGGAGTGGAGCGAGGCTTCGGGCGGCCGCATAGCTGGACCGTGGGACAGGTAAGTGTCTGTTTATTAAAAGTCAACAGCTACACTTTTTGCAGCTGCTGACTTATAATAAAGACTTACAAAACGAGTGGAACTCTGCTCTAATGTGTTTTGGATGCCTTTTGAGTTTTTTAAAAATTTGGAAATTTTTGAAATTGCTTAAAGCGGAGTTCCACTTATTTGTACGTTTAAAAAAAATCAGCAGCTACAAAATGTGTAGCTGCTGCCTTTTAATAAACAGACACTCATCCGTCCCATGGTCCAGCAATGCAACCGCCTGAAGCTTTGCTCCGCTCGCCCTCCTCTCCTTGGCTCCATCATTGCAAGTGTGGGCACCCGACTGACAGCTTGTGGCTTTATAGGCGGGTGCACACTGCGCATGTGCAAGTTGCACTGCTCTCTCTTCGTGGCCAGGCAATCTTCTGGGACCTGTAACATGTCCCAGAAGATCGCAGAGAGGGAGGGGGAGAGGAGCCGCCACCAAGGTGGTGAGAGCAGAAAGTGGGAGCTGGGTACATGTCAAAACTAGGTACCCACTCCCCCCACCCAAAAAATGACATGTCGAATGTTGCATGTAAGGGGGCGAAGAATGCTTAAAGCGGAAGTTCCACTTTTGGGTGGAACTCCACTTTAATGCATTATGCTTGATACACAAATGATAAGGATATTTTTTTAGCCATGTAACTGAAGTTTTCAAATATTATTGGGCTCAACTGAAAATAACTTACTTGCCTTAAAAAAACAATCTTTATTCTTATCTGTTCGCGAAGAATATTAATAATATCTAATATTCTTGTATCTCAGAGGTGTTTCCGGATGAATAGCATTGATAGTCAAACTGACGTAAAACAAAGTGTGAGTTTATTCGTCACACATACAATGTAAAAAGTATAAGAGTTCAGTTCAGTGTGGGTAAAAATATATGAAATAGAATAGTCATAAAGCTGCAATAAGCTTATGAAAGCATGTGTGCTTCATGGCAGTTGCCATCGGTCTCCATGCTGTCTTGTGTCCTCCAAGAAGAAGCAGGAAATGACGTTCTTAGACTTCTGGCAGAATTCAGCTGTCCCAACTTATCAGGTCTCTGTGTGAATATGTCAGTCATCTCTCCAGTGGGTGCGTGTGTCTGTCTGTCTGTCTGTTCAATCTGGAACCATTGGCTTATATGTTACATGTGAACGTCATAACCTCAAACTCAGAACCTTGTATGGCACACATTCATTTCTGCTAACTTCAGCAAAATGATATATAAAAGTAGATACTAACTCAGAGTCATATGGAGCTTGATTGACAAGCTTACATGTAACACTCCATACTTGAAGTAATGTGCTGACCATGTAATGCCATATAACCAAACATACATACATAATATGAACACATATTAGCAACTTTACATTAAGTAACTCACTCTATACTAATATGTATTAATATGACGGAGACTACTCTAAACTTATCTTAACAGGATATAATCCACAATGTATTATTGCTTTAGCTACGTAGACACGTGTCTATTTTTGTCTTCTCATGACATTCTTTACCAACATACCATATATGTCATACTCAAATTGGCTACACCAGAAACTTATTACTAACTCAGCTTCAGATGAGGATATTTTTCACTGAACACTTGATCAAGATCATTCACACATGCTATTTATTATGATTAATCATAAAACCAGATACGTTTTGCAAGCTTGCCATGAATATATTATTAGAACACCTATAAGTGCCGAATTATGAATTTGGAATAATATTCTTACAGTTGACTTTTAATTAAAGCCTAATGTGTTTTAAGGCATGCAAACGAATGCAAGTAAGAAACACCCACTTAGCAGGTCATCAGGAACTACTAGGACATACCATCTATTTGTCTCTCATCCCCCGATTGAGATATCTGCAGGGTTCCCCGGCAACTGAAGACATGATTGACAGAATTTTGTTCCATTTGTGGACAATACAACCAAACAGGTAACTTTAGAAATCCCTATAAAAATGATACAATATATAAATAGAAATTAAATATTTACATGCAGTGTCAGATATGGACAGATATGGTAAATACATACCTTGGGTGGAAGTCTTCCCTCTGTAATTACAAATGTGTCTCCAGATTGTATGTTTAAATTCTTCAGTGAGGAATCCTAGAAAAAAAATACAAATTAAGAGCTTCTCATTTGTCTTTTCTCACAATTTATTTATCCTGTCTTAAGTCTGTTAGTCAAACAAGAATGTAGCTCCAAAAAGAGACTTGCCCATTTATGTGTATTAAAGTGATACTAAAGGTTATTTTTTTTCTTTAAAATAAAGTGAGAATGTTATACTTACCTGCTCTGTGCATTGCTCACAGCGGTACCTTATATCCTCAGGTGACCCTACTGTCTGCTCCTTCTTAATTTGGGTTCCCCCACACATGCCCCTGAGCTGAACCGTGTGTCCAAAGACACACACAGTGCTAATAAGCCGCCATGTCCCCGCACCCTCCACCGCACAGGCGATTGACTATGGCTCCCACTGCTCACAGTGTCTCTTGTGAGACCAGGAAGTGAGAGGATCAGTAATAGGAGGCCAGGCAAGTGTTTAGGAAAGGGATGGGTAGAGCAGTTAGTGGTATATATATATATATATATATTTTTTTTTTACCTTAAAGTGGATGTAAACCCACCACTCACCCAGTATAAACTAATGGCACAGTATATATACATTATAAAATCACACACACATACATATACGCACACATGCAAGCCTCTTCCATGTATCCCTACCTTGCAAATATCACCCCCTTCAGCAGTAGGAGCCCCAAAAAACTCTGGAATCTGTGGGTTTGTTTCTTTGCCAGAGTTTGGTGGGTGGAGTCGTGATGTCACAAGACTCCCCGCTCACGTCTACACTCTCCTACGTTTCAGTCATACTGATCATGCTCCATGATGAGTAACATCCAGTCAAAACTCAGGAAAGGCACCACATGACTTCAACATGCCCAATCATGCTGAGATGTGGAGCAGTCAATCCTGAGAGAGCTGGAGAAGAAAGGAGGAGGAGTGTGAAGCTGGAATCTAACACAATCTCTGCTCTAATGCTGTGCATGAGATAAAGAAATGAGATGACACAGGAGTGGGGGATGTCGCGACATCGACTTATCTGTATGTCCTTTTTTTAATCTTGCTACAAAAAGGATTTCTCAGAGCTGGATTAACTCTTCGTGGCAAGACTGGGCACAGATGACTTGACATCCTCTACTGTACCAGGCAGACGTCTTCATTACAAAAAAAACATTTTCAGGTTTACATCCACTTTAATGCATTCCCTGCATTAAGGTAAAAAAAATTATGTTTAACTTTAGAACCACTTTAAACCTTTAATCTTCCCCAATGCCCGGAGCATAAACTCTGAAGACATGACCATTCCATAACATACAAAGTGGGAGAACCATGAATCCTCATGCAAATCACAGAAAGACAACATATAGTACATATCGTTCTATGCAATGGTCAAAATGAAAAGCAATTTATCTTGCACGTTTCATCTTGGGTAATCACACCCAAATTCCTGCATGTACATTATCTCACAAAAGTGAGTGCACCCCTCACATTTTTGAAAATATTTTATTATATATTTTCATATGACAACACTGAAGAAATTACACTTTGCTACAATGCAAAGTAGTGAGAGTGTACAGCTTGTATAACAGTGTAAATTTGCTGTCCCCTCAAAATAACTCAACACACAGTTATTAATGTCTAAACCGCTGGCAACAAAAGTGACCACACCCCTAAGTGAAAATGTCCAAATTGGGCCCAAAGTGTTAATATGTTGGCATTCATGGTTCCCTCAATAAACTGTAGCTCCCCAGTACCATCAGAACTCATGCAGTCCCAGACCATGACACTCCCACCACCATGCTTGACTGTAGGCAAGACACACTTGTCTTTGTACTCCTCACCTGGTTGCTGCCACACATGCTTGACACCATCAGAACCAAATAAGGTTATCTTGGTCTCACAAGACCACAGGACATGGTTCCATTAATCCATGTCCTTGGTCTACTTGTCTTCAGCAAACGGTTTGTGGGCTTTCGTGCGCATCATCCTTAGAAGGGGCTTCCTTCAGGGACGACAGCCATGCAAACCAATTTGATGCAGTATGCGGCGTATGGTCTGAGCACTGACAGGCTGACCCCCCACCCCTTCAACCTCTGCAGCAATGCTGGCAGCACTCATACTTCTATTTCCCAAATACAACCTCTGGATAGGACGCTGAGCATGTGCACTCAACTTCTTTGGTCAACCACGGCGAGGCCTGTTCTGACTGGAACCTGCCCTGGTATACTGCTGTATTGTCTTGGCCACTGTGCTGCAGCTCAGTTTCAGGTTCTTGGCAATCTTCTTATAGTCTAGGCCATCATTATGTAGAGCAACACTTTTTTTTCAGATCCTCAGAGAGTTCTTTGCCATGTAGAACTTCCAGTGGCCAGTAGGAGTGAGAGCGATAACACGAAGTTTAACACACCTGCTCCCCATTCACAGCTGAGATCTTGTAACACTAACGAGTCATATGACAGCGGGGGAAAAAATAGCTAATTGGGCCCAAATTGGAAATTTTCACTTAGGAGTGTACTCACATGAGGGGACAACAAATTTACACAAGCTGTACACTCACTACTTTATATTGTAGCAAAGTAATTTCTTCAGTGTTGTCACATGAAAAGATAGAATAAAATATTTACAAAAATGTGAGGGGTGTACAAATTTTTGTGAGATACTGTATGTATGACTTGACCTATAAATTCCTTATCTTGGAGTATAGTACAGGACTTCATAGACAATGGGTTATATGCAGGCTACCTTCTGGTGACTGGACATTGCAAAAAACTGGCCATCCCAAGAGGATGCTTATAAAACACACCCACTCTGTGAGACACCAGTTTTAAGCAAGAAATAAGGAGTGATTAAAACAAGGTGGGGAGGGGCCTGTACCCTGTACTGTACTCCAAGATGAGGAATATACAGGTAAGTAAAAATTTGTACGATACAAGGCAAAGGGACTGTATTTACAGACCATGGGATGCACCCAAATAGTAAACTGAACTGTCAAGGGGCCAACAAAAAACAAGGGTTAAAGAACCTAAACATAGGTTTCTTTCTTAATATAAATCAAACCTTTCTTTATGCTAGTGGAACTGCCCTATTTGTCTACTGTGCAGAGATCCTACTCTCATGATACTTCTACTTCCCCTTAGTCCCTATTATATAACAGGATAGTTGGATACTATACCACCGGAAGAGATATGTGAATATATCTTCTAATTGCTTCTTAGATGTTATAAGGCCAATATCTTATATTTATAGAGTATTGAACATTTCTTTTTTTTGGGGGGCTAGCATACTTTCTACTGTGAATTATTTGCAGGATATATATTTGTATAACACAAATTAGCTATCTAAAATTCTACCGGCTTGTACTTGTATTTGTATAGGTAACCCCACTGTTGTGGTGTCTGTAAAGGGATGGGGGGGAATGCCTTGTTTCTTTTTTCTTTTTTTTTTTTTTTAAGTCAAAACTTCAATAAAAATGTATCGGATTAAATAAAAAAAACCTGAACAAAGCACTCAGATAATAGTTCAAAGCACTTTGCCATCAGAACTTACATCAGCTGAGGCCTGAATAGCCTATCCACTTGGCAAAACTTAGAGAATGGGTAAACTGAAGACCAGGTGTTTGCATTGTAAATCTGAGAGCAAATGCCTTAAAGTACAACTCAAGGCAAAACTTTTTTTTAGTTTTGGATAGAGTGGAGATGGATCAGAACACACAGTTTTTACTGCTCTCTGTGCCCCCCGTAAGGGAGATTCACCCTCTCTCTTTGTCCTGTTTACCATTATCTCTGAAAGTGAAGGTAAAGGAAAAAAATCGCAAATTTTGGGTTGTCCCCATAAAAGTGGGGACATTTTCCATTGGGGACACTAGTTATAGTTATAGTGACCTGGGGGTCGCCAAGGGATTTCCTTAATTTGCAGGGATTTCCTCTCCCCACTTCCTGTTTTGGCCACAGGACAAAAAGTGAAGGTAAATCTCCACCCGATGGGACGCAGATGGCAAAAAATAAAATGACGGGTTATAACCCTTCCTTACTCTATCCAAAAAAAAAAAGAAAAAAGAAGAGATTTTGCCTATTGTTCTACTTTAAAGCTGAAAAGCCCAAGCAATATCAACAGCCCTGCCAGACTGGGCTCTGAGGAAAGGAGGAAGTCTGACTCTAAAGGCATAGGCACGCAAAATAAGTTGTCTGATCCTCTATGGAATTAGAAGCAGGTGTGTGTATATCTGACAAGCTGACTTTTGACGGTTGGATGGAAGCAGTCTGGGGCCTCTACAGCTGCCAGGAAACAGTGCCCCCTTGCCTATCTGTGGACCTGGGACCAGCATGGTGAGTGCCGCTGAGTCCACTCTCCTCCACTTCTTATTGCTGACCGAGAAGTGATGTGTATGGCATAATTTCCGGGTCCCCCTCTCACTTTCACTGCATTCGATTTATTGGAGCACAGGGGAGACCATCCAGGGTCTAATGTCTTATTTACCCACCCCCACATGTATGTATGTAAATGCACATCAGAGGAGTCTACGCATGAAAATGTAGATTGTGACAAACATGTTACATATCGATACACATGCCTGAGTGAGAGCAATATTTATAGTACCGTAATGCTAAACTGATAACGTGTAGGGGGCATTTAAAGTATCACCTATGAAAAATACAGAGTACTGAAGCTTGTGGCCATTTCACGTGCACACACAAATTTAACGGTCAACATGTTGGGCATCTATTTACTCTGTGTATTTGTGTGCACTATAATTAACTTTAGTGCATCTTTTACAAAAATGCTGCTTTCCTAGAATTTTGCGGTAATATCATGTAATATAAAAATGTTGGCACTAGTACTATTATTGGGGGTTTATGCAATCTTTAAAATTATTTTTTTACACACGTACAAAAAAACGGCTCTTGCGGTGAAAAAGAGAACAGTATTTCTGTTGTGTGATACTTTTCTAAACGACAGCTGCGACTGTATGTAACTCTTCCATTATGCAGCAAAGCCATGAATTAAAGTGTATCAGTGGTTAATGCCCAGAACAGTATTAAAAGGGAAAGAAATACAGGGATTTTATACAATATTGTTAAAAAGAGGTGCATGAGTGGAATATGGATAAAAGGGATGAATTGGTTATTGTTTTATACATAAAGGACAAGTTTTTAGTTAATACTTCTTCAGTTAGGGGATCTCCAGCTTCATAACACCAGTCCATTTTCCTAAGGTGCCAGCCAGCTTCAACTGAAAGAGACAAACAGATACATTTTGACTGTGTGTACACTTCTACAAAAAAGCTAACATATCTGATGAAAGCTTTCAAAAGACTATCAGTAACTGCTTTCTGAAATCTTTACAAAAGAGCTGAAATCAGTTTTTTCACCTTTCATAAAGGTACTTTACACTAATTCTACATCAAATTAAACTATTTACAATCATGTTTACCAGTGACATACTGTATGTCTTGACTAGAGCTTTCATTTTAAAACAGTTTTTGTTTGTTAATAAACACAAACACACACATATACAGATAATGCACCTGAGCTCCTGGCCCAAGGTCACCCCCCACCAGACTGGGGAGCTCCCTCAAAGGCAATGACAGCCTAGTACTCCATCTCCAGTTCTTCCACCAGACAACCCCCCCTCCCTCATCTTGCCTAAATCTAGGTATTTAAGGGGGCCTACCAATCCAGGTTGGGGATTGGTCAGGGCTCCTTAGAACACTTAGCAGCTCCACCTCTCCTCTCCTTCTAGAAACCTCTAGAAGAAAGCAGGAGGTCTCAGTCAGGCTGCCTGTGAGTCACCAGCTGCTAAACTCTGAGCCACACCCAGCCCACACAAACCAAAACAAGCAGGCCTGCTGCCAGCCAGGCCTGCCTAAATTTACCTACACTACAGAACAAAAATCCTATTCTAGCACCTACCCAAGTAGAGGGCGCTACATGTATATTAAAAACACACTACATCTTAATATGTGTTATACAGCAGTGTTACCTTTATTTTATTTCTTTTTATCATAGTTACCAAAAAAAAAGTTAATATTTTTTTTCTTTCAAATATTCTAAGAAACACTGCATATTCGATTTATTCCATACAGGCAGCAGGCGGAGTTCCTATCTCATTTATACATGTTTATGTCTCTTCTGCCATTTGTTGTAAAGACCCTGTTTACCGAGCTCAGTAGCTCAAAGAAATTACTTTTTCCTCATATGATTGACTTCAGTCAGACAAAGCAAGCCTAAGTCCCCTTTCAATTTTGCTTGCTCAGCAGGGAAAACTATCTGCTGATCCCCACTGAGCAGGTGGATGACAGGTCTGTGTCCGGTCCGCTATGCAGAGCGGACACAGCCCTGCTCTCCTCTATGTGGCAATCGTTCTGATCTGCTGCACAGATGGGGAATAGGACCACCACCCGTCTGTTTTTGGTGGACATGATTGGATCAGATGGTGGCAGGTATCAGAAGACACCCACTGCTCCATAGAAGAGACTGAATCGTCTTATCAGGTCTGCCTGAAAAACTGACAGGCGGACCTGATCAGACAGCCCATGCGAAAGGGGCCTAAAAGCAGGCAACTACAGCTGTGCTGTCCTTATAAAAGAAAATCATAGTGCTCTGGTGTAGAAAATATTTGTAATACACAAAAAAAATAATCAGAATTAAAAAAATTATAATTAAAAAAAATGGAATAAAATTAAACCAAGGCCATTATAATTTCCTTTTAATACTTTTTTTTTCATAAAAACTTAAATAGACAAAAATAGATGGTTTCTTACTTGGTAAATTCGCCTTCTGAAGCATTTGTTGTAAACACTGAAAAAAATAAATAAATAAATAATCTGTGTTGGGTTAACAGGTAGCAAACTGCATGTACCATGGATGCAGACAATTTGACAATGCAGCCCAAAATATCACTAAATCAGGAGTCTCACACTGATGGCCATCCAGCTGTTGCAAAACTACAAGTCCCATCATGCCTCTGCCTGCGGGAGTCATGCGTGTAACTGTCAGCCTTGCAAAGCCTCATGGGACTTGTAGTTTCGCAACAGCTGGAGGGCCACCAGTTTGAGACCCCTGCACTAAATTCAGAGCATCCTAAGGACACAAAAACCTTACCCAACTTTTTTTTTCCACAAAAAAATGTTATTGAAACATTTTAGACAATTCAGAAAGTACCAATATAAACATAACCGACATAAATGGACATGGTTCCAATGATTAAACCGAACACAACCGATAGTTGCTGCCCTATACAGTCTGCAAATTATAAAACCGACATGAAGATATAGGGGTTCTTTCAAGAGTTGTCGATGCATAGTCATTTTAGGGAAATGATAATGCAGTGAATTATAAACCTGTCAGAGTTACCATGCAAGGAGGGCCTTCAAAAATGCACTTAATCCAGTTTCTGATTGTACTGCATGTCATGCGAGGAATGGGAATAGGACCCACAGGTCAGATTGCTAGCCCATACCCTCCTTATGCAAGAATCTAGTGAAAAAGGAAGAAAAGAAGGAGCAGAGAAGAGGGGAAAGGGGGTGGGATGACCACGAGCTACCCTCTTCATACTTCTCTGGTTGCTACCTGTATAGAATCCACCATTCCCTCAGATCGCCACCATTAAAGGAGTAAAGAACCTTATAACATAAGTCAAATGTTATCTCGTATCAGTTCTTGATACCGCTGAGAGTTTTGGTACTGTCCATGTAGCTGAAAAATGGGAAATTCTATCCTGGGTGGTGTATATCAGCTCCTCCATCACTGCTATATGATTAACAAGTGACGCCCATTCTTTTATTGAAGGGGCAATTTGGACCTCCAATGGACCGGTAAACATAACCTAGCAGCATTAATCATGTGAATAGCCACCAACTAGTAGTATCTTTTTGGGGACATTTTTTAGAAATGAAGGAGGCACTGTGCTGGTGAAAACTCCAATGGAAGTGAAGAGATCTCAGTTGTCGCCTAATGCACCTTACGCCAGTATGGCTGAATCAGTGGATATGTCCACCATATGTGGAGAAGAATACCCAAATCCTGTTCACACCTCCAGCACCGATCCAAGAAAGTTGTAATAAATTTGTGAAGCAGTTCCGGTGTCTTATACCACCTCGTTTTAATTTTATACCCATTTTCCTGTGTTTTTACATTCATAGAGCCTTTGTGGATATCCAAAAGATAAAAAGTGCAGCGCTAATAAAGCTAAATAGCCATTAGAAAATACTTACAATTAAATGAATATAGTAAATAACCATGAGATATTTTATAGTGATAGGAAAAAATAAATAAAAAAATAAAAAAATTCACATGACTTCCCTGTAGTGGTGAAAGAACCATAGTGAGTAAGGCTAAAGCAGGCAACCAAAAAAGTATGAATAAATAAAAAATTCATATAACTTCCTTGTAATGGTGAAAAAAACCTTAGTGAGTAAAACTAAAGCAGGCACCCACCAAATTAAAAGCTAAATGAGTAAAAAAAAATTTACTTCTTGATAGAAAATAAATAAACAAATGAATTCATTCAACTTCCCAATAATAGTGAGAAGAGCCTTGATAAATAAAACGAAGGCAAACAACCACCAAGATGTAGTGAAAAGGACAAAATAATTGGTCCTATGAAAATACTGCATAAATTCAGATGATCAATAAAAAAAGACAATCCTCAATAGTGATGATACACAATAAAAAAAATCCATGCAATAAGTGTGTAAAAAAAGTCCAGTATGAAATAAATGTGGAGTAGATATTCCTTAATCCCAACCAGTGATTCAGTCCAGAAGAAAAACGTGATCCACCCAAAAGTTAGGGTACCCTTACCGACTCCATATGACCACAGACGGTCTCTCCAAGCACAGGGAAGCTTCACGGGTGTTCCCAAAAACCTTATGGTTCCTCTAGGCTGCTTACAGGCTCAGTATAGATAGTATAGCTGTGCCGCTCCTCTGCTGTTACTTCCAGTAATGTCAACCCTCCAGCTCTGGGGTTGGCATATAGAGCTCCAATAAAGGCCTGCATATAGCTGCCCAGTCTCAGGGACTCCAAGACTGTGTCCATATAGCCCCAGGCCACTCGGTCAATCGCCTTCTCCACATCCATTGCCAGAAAGAAACCTTCACGTTGGGTAGAGGTGAGCCAGTGGTGCAAGTTTAGGGCCTTGATGGTGTTGTCCCTGGCTTCTCTGCCAGGGACAAAGCCAACCTGGTCCAGGCCCACCCAAGCAGGCACATAAGACAATCGGGTTGCCAGAACCTTGGAGAACAATTTAATGTCCACGTTCAGAAAAGAAATGGGTCAAGAATCAGCTACATCAGTAGGTTCTTTATTCTCTTTAGGGATTACCGATATACATGTCTTTAATAGGCTTCCCGAAGAGCAAGGGGAGTGAGAGAGGGTGTTGAAGGCCTTAAGAAAACCTGGCGCTAAGAGAGCTGCAAAGCATCTATAATATTGTGCAGAGAAGCCACCCAGCCCTGGACTTTTCTCAGGCTTCGCGGCCTTCAAGGCCTCTTTCCACTCCTCCAAAGACAAGGGTGCTTCCAAGGCCTGCCAATCAGTAGCAGAAAGTGGACATGGGCTATATTTGCCAAGAAAATCTCGTATGAGATCCGATTATGCATTCATGCATTCTCTGCTACAGGTCTGAGTTCATGTGATCGAATGTCATACAGTTTGTGGCAGAAGAAGAATAAGTTTACCCACCTTCATCAACTACATGAAGGCTATTTTGTCAGTCAAGGCTTGTATCAAGTATTGGTGTTACTTTTTTTTTTCCTGGCTGCGATGGCCAACAGATGGCCTCGCACAACACACTTTTGTGTCTCCCATTGAGTCATGGGCGGATACACGTGGTGTGTAATTATGTCAAAAGTAGTCCCCAATATTCCGTTTAATGTCAGCTAAAACCCCAGGATCAGCAAGAAGGGAGGCATCCATTTTCCAGATCCTGGTAGATGTTTCCCTCTGAGGGAATCTTAAAGTCGGTGTGATCGGGTGATGGTCAGAAAGTACCATGTTTTCTATAGTTGCATCAGAGTTAGGACAGGTATGCCTGGTGAATGAATAGGTAATCCAGCCTCGAGTATTGGTTATGCGAAGACAAGAAAAAAAGTGTAATCTTTCTCCCATGGATTCAAAGTGCGGCAGGTGTCATGGAGCGTGAGAGAAGCCAAATGAAGCTTCATTTGATGTAAAGCAGGAAACTGAAATGAGGAGGTACCAGTGGAGGTATCAAGAAGCGGGTCTAGGGTAATGTTGTAGTCTCCCCCCAGGATTAGAAGGCCCGTCTGGAATGTTGTGAGCTTCAGGAGTACATCCTTCAAAAAGGTCACCTGTCTAGGGTTGGGACAATATATATATATTCGCCGAGTCACCGGTCTGTCTTTCTAGATGCCTTTCAGAAAAATAATCTGTCCTCTGGGTCAAGGATCTAGTCAGTAAGGCGGAATGCACACGACTTAGCAAACACTATTGAGACCCAGGGCGTGCCAACAACCTCAGAGGGGTTTAGCACCCATGTGGGACAATATGGGGTTCGTGAGAAATATACCGGGAGGTATAGTCAGACCAGCTGAACTACCTAAAAGGGGATAGTATGGGGTACAAGAGTTAGGAAAGACTATTCCGGCTAGTTTCAAAAGGGGAAACTGCCTCTTTGAGGTGGGGAGATAAAACCCAACACCAAAACAAAAATATACATCCTACCATCCAGAAATCTCAAACTATAAGCAGAAACGTTAAGGAAAAGCCTCAGCCATGAGAGGTGGAGAGACACCGAGCAGCCCCATGCAGAATAGACAAAAAGGGCCCCTCTCGGCGGACCGCCATCCAGCAAAGCCGAAGATCCCTGACGGGTCAAAAATAACCATAGCATCAGACAGCAATATGTAGTAACAAAGCAGGAACACTAAAAGAGCGCACCAGCTACAGTGTTAACTACACTGGTCAATCAGTACCTCCTCCTCCGGCAATACCTAAACCAGGTGTATACCCAGGAACAAGAGATTCCATTGCCCAGCTCTCCTCCAGGGTGAAATCCCTGAGATAACTAATAAAAGAAGATTATATAGCAATAAACCACAAGACCATGGGAGAACTCCTACAGTCCATTGTGGACAGGGTAAGCGTAACCTGACTCCCAGCTCTCCAGGTCATCTAACGTATAATATGTATAACACACTATAAGGCCATGAGCCTGGGCTCCTTCGCCTCATATTAAACTTTGAGTTGTCTTAGTGATGAGAAAACGAATGTATTGAAAAGCAACACGAGACAAATATTAGGATTTTTTCTACAGCTTACCTGTAAAATTAAATCCTTTTCTTGGAGTACATCACGGGACACAAAGCAGCCATAATAACCAACTGGTTATACGCCACCTATAGGTGAATGTACTCTGGCAAAAAAAAAAAAAAAAAGACAGGAAGTCCTCCCCTATATAACCCCTCCCACACAAGAAGTACCTCAGTTTTGTAACGAGCAATAAACTTCTCAGACAAGAGGGGTGGGATCTTTGTGTCCCGCGATGTACTCCAAGAAATGGATTTTACAGGTAAGCGGTAGAAAAAAAATCCTAATTTCTTTATCGCACATCACGGGACACAGAGCAGCCATAATAACCAAATAGGATGTCCCCAGGAAATGCTTTTTGAGGAGAGGGAACCCATTGTGACCAAGGAAAAAACCATCAGAACAGGATCTATATTTCTGCCTGCAGTACACTGCGTCCAAATGCAATACCCTCCTGAGTCCTAATATTCACTTGATAAAATTTAGTGAATGTATGTACTGAAGACTAAGTAGCAGCCTTGCAAATCTGAGCCATCGATGCTTGATGACGAACTGGCCATGAAGCACTCACTCTTCTGGTAGAATGTGCCTTTACTGGAAAAGGCGGAGCCTTACCCTTTAAACCATATACCTGAACAATCACTTGGCGGATCCACTGAGAAATAGTTGACTTAGGATGCTGCCTGTCCCATCTTGGGACCTTCTGGCAATATAAACGGAACATAAGTCTTCCGCATCTGAGCTGACATTCTCAGATTCTGTTAGCCCGTACTACATCAAGAGAATTAAATAATATCTCTCTTCTGCAGAACGTGCATTCGAGAAAAAAGGAGGGTAGAATAATATCCCGATTTAGATGAAAACTGGACACTACCTTGGACAAAAATTCTAGCTGTGGTCGCAAAATCGCCCTATCCTAGTGCAAGATCAAATAAGGTTATTTACAGAAAAGAGCCACCAACTCTGACATCATCCTGCCAGACGTCACTGCCACCAAGAAAACAAAATTTTCTTATCAAGAGGACTAAAGGAATCTGCCGGATAGGCTCAAAGAGCTGCCTCTATAAAACCCCCAGTACTAAATTTAAATCCCAAGGGCACACACACGGTCTGACCTGTGAAAGCACACGAATCATCACCTGTACAAATGTTCTTACTAAGGAGTGAGAAGCAATAGGCCTCTGAAAAAAAGATTGCCAAGACCCTTAATTGTACTCAAGGCCAAATTCATATCCATCTCTTTTTTGCAGAAAAGCCAAAACTCTCCCGATGACATATATACGGGGGGTGGCACCTCCTGGCCTCACATCAGGCAATATAGGCTCTCCAGACTGTATAGTAGATACTTCTGAAACTGACTATCTAGCATTCAATATGGTAGACAATACTGACCCAGAAATGCACCAGTCCTTTAAGATCCTGGTTTCAACAGCCAAACCAATAAAATTAGAGACCGTAAAGCAGGGTGGAATATTGGACTCTGTAAGAGCAGATCTGGACAGAGTGGAAGAACCCAGGAGGTTTCCCACCACCAGTTTTACAATCTGTGCGTACCAAGTCCTTCTGGGCCAGGCCGGAGCTACAAGGATTACGGGCTCTCTTCCCGGATCCTGCGCAGTAGCCTAGGCAACAGCCGGATTTGGGGAGGGGGGGTTGTAGGCATATATCAGGGAAAACTGATCCCACAAAATTATCAGGGCACCTGCCCCTAATGACAGCGGGTATTTGGTTTTGGACACAAAGCTGTCTCGTTTCCTGTTGAACCAGGTCTACATCCGGAACACCCCCCATCGGCGGCAGATTGAGGCAAGGATCTCGGGATTTAAGGACCACTCCCTGGTAACATCTGCTGGTTACTCAGAATGTCTGCCTGCCAATTCTCCACTCCCGCAATAAACACCACCGATAGGGATGGAACAAATCTTTCTGCCTAGGTCAGCATGTGATCCACTTCCTTCTGGGTTGTCTGACTCCTGGAGCCCCCCTGCTGATTGATATATGCTGCAGCCATGGCATTGTCCGACTGGACCCTCACAGAACATCCCTGTAGTCTGGAAGTCCAAAAGCTTAGAGCCAAGAGAGCTGCCCGAATCTCCAAAACGTTGATGGGCAAAGCGCTTTCTCCCTCCAGGACCACTCTCCCTGGACAGTGGCCTCCTCTAAGACTGCTCCCCACCCAGAGAGACTGGCGTCTGTTGTCACCACCTTCCAGACCACAGGTAAAAGGGACCTTCCTTTTATCAGATCCCTGGTTAACATCCACCAACTGAGACTATGACACACCCTCAGTCGAAGAGTCTGGACAGTCTTGTTCCAGACAGACAGAATGTTTCTCTGAAGTGGTATGGAGTGGAACTATACATAAGGGACTGCTTCAGATGAAGATACCATCTTTCTCAATAACCTCATACACAGGCTAATAGAGGGACATCTTTTCCCCTTTATGACCTGGACGAGGTTTTTCATGACTCTGACCTTCTCTGGTGACAAGAATACCTTGACTGTGTCTAGTATTAGCACCAGATACTCTAGGCGCTGAACCAGCTGCAGGGCCAATTTTGACCAATTCAGAACCCAACCCAGATGCTCCAAGGATTGAACCGCCTGAGCTACATTTATCCTCAGGTCTGGAACCATTTAATCTATCAATAGTAGATCGTCCAAGTATCCTGCAACTGGTATTCCCTGAGATCTTAGAACTGACAATACCAGAGCCAATATCTTTGTGAATACCCGAGGTGCCGTGGCTAACCCGAAGGAGAGTGCCACAAACTGAAAACGTTGGTCGCCCACCACGAATTGCAGAAACCGTTGATGGGACCTGCAGATTGGCACGTGTAGGTAGGGGTCCTTGAGGTCTATGGATGCCAGGAATTCCTCCCCATGTAAGGAGGCTACTACTGAATGAATTGACTCCATTCTGAAAGAACGAATGACCAGAGATTGATTCAGAGCCTGGAGGTCAAGAATAGGCCTTACATCTCCATTTGGCTTTGGGACTATGAAAAGATTTGAGTAAAAACCCTAGAATCTTTCAATGATTGGAACCTCTGAAATAACTCCTTGTGACCTTAGTTGATCTATTGCCTGAAGAAAAGACCTCTTCTTTACCGGGTCTATGGGGACGTTGGACCTTAGGAACTGAGAAGGGGGATGCTCCCGGAATTCTATTTTGTACCCCCGAGACACGGTAGAAATAACCCACCTGTCTCGGATCACATCTTCTCAGGCGTCTGAGAACCCTAATAGGCCCCCCCCATGTGAGTGGGGATGCCCCATTCATAAGGAAGGCTAGGGACTGACCTTAGGGGGTCTCTAGGCCCAGGGCTTTTTCTGCCCCTGGCATGGAGGCTTTCCCCTAGAACCAGATGACTGAGGCCGTCGATACTGCCTGAAATTAGAAGTGCTGGGTACTGAAGCACTAGACACCTTGAAGGAAGGTTGACTGCTCCTCCTCTTAACTGGTAAGAGGGCACTCTTACCCCCTGAAATCGTCCGGATATATCTGGAAGATATAGCCGCTCCCCATGAAAGGGAAAACCAGCTAGTAATCTTGCAGGGTAACTCTGCAGCCCATCTTTTTAACCAAAGAATCCTGTGCATATGTACTGACAGCAAGGCCAACCAGGACATCTGTATGGAATCCTTAAGGGGATCTACTGCAAAACATAAGGCCCGAGGTAATTCTGCCAAATCCTCCGCAGGTACCCCTTGATTGGGAACAGCCTTAGTTACCTGCTTCACTTCGTCCTTTAAAGACTGACCGATAGTGGTAGCCGCCACTGCCGGTTGTATAGCAGACCCGGCAATAGCAAATTAAAGACTCCAATCTCTTATCTGCTGGATCCTTAAACACCTGTGGACAGGTAAGACTCTTATTCACAGATGAAATGGCAGCCTCAACACACCATTTTCCTCCATAGGGTACAAAAGGGCAAACCTCTTAGGTGGAATAAACCGCTTATCCGCGTGATCCCAGATAGCATACATGATTTGCTCTAGCAACGGAAGCAAGGGAAAAGCCTGCAAACTCTGTGGAGGCTGTAGAGATCCTAAAGAAGAAAAGGAAATTTCAGGGACCTCCACAGGTGGCAATTTGAGACCTGATCGGACCATCTACACAAGGGACTAGATCAGCAGTCTCTGGGATTGAGAGGCTGAAATGGTTCTTCAGAACCTGACTCCTCAGAAGTGGAGTCTGTGGCCTGACCTTCCTCCCAGTCATTCACTGCCACTTCTTCCACATCTTCTGCCTAATCCTGTTCCAATGCAGGTGGGGGCTCAGGTGAAGGGGATCTATCCCGTTTCCTTCCCCCTTGGGAAACTGAAGCAATCATACCTGCTATTTTCCCCTCTAGCCCGGCTAAATCTGATGCAAAGTCATCCTTGGTAACTTTTGTAACAGCATTAGCTGTTGCTAGAATTCCTGACAACCGTAATGGCTCAGACTGGCCAGTTGCCTCATGTCTTTCATCAGCGTTAAACACAGCAGATGTTAGGCTAGCATCCCCCAATACCCATGGTGGTGCATTTGCACCCCTTCCTGCTGCATCTCCCCACTCCTCTTCTGGGAAGACATGCCTGAGACAAAAAATTTGAGGTAAAGGAAACCCCACCTTGGGGTTTCACTTCAACCGCTCTGTAAATACTACAGCTCTTACAGGAGCTGTGGTGCCCTGGTCCATCTACCCACAGTGAGTCATGTGCCCAGCTAACGCTGCTCTGTGTCCCCCCCAGCCTGCTTACAGAAGCCTAGGGCTGGAACAGCTCCTAATATGGCTTCTTCCACCCCACTGCGCATGTCCGGCATGCACACTTTACCACGTGCATGCTTGTAGCATCCTGTGCAGCTCTCACACCCCTGGCACATGATTGTCCCTCGTGCACATTCTTTAACGCCATTCTCGCGCACATGCGCACCCCCTCCGACCAAGAACTAGATGCACAGGGGCAGGGGAATAAGAATTGTCCGCCTCCTGATAGTATCAACCTGGCTGGAAGCTCCACAGAGAAGCGCCGCCGTCCGCAACACCACTGCTCCCCAGTGGACAAAAAAATGATGACACCTGGTTCTAAAAAAGGTAAGAGACCGAAAATACATCTTACAGTTTAACAAGTGAAAAAAAGCTTTTAAAAAACTCTTACCAGTCCCGCCACAGGATTCTGCTAAACAGCTAGATTCCAATCTTCACCCATCACGGCAGGTCTCGGTCTCTTGGACCTTCAAGGACCGGGTCCCCTTAAAAATGGGGCCACTCCCTTGGACTTATAAAGCACCCTGCCGGAACTCCTTTGGGATCTTTTTTCTTACCAAGGATCCGGATCCCCAGGGTCCAGTGCCCAAAGGGTCGCATTACAGGCAATACCATGTAATCTTTGTGTAACAAGGTTTGGGTACCATCGATTTTAGTGTATCACTGTCCAGATGGATCTGATTATATAGCCCTTTAAATCCTTCAGGATCTGTTCCAGGACCAGCTTCTTGGCTAGCTCAGAGTTTTTCCAAACCGTGGCCATCACCTTACAAGACACTGGTGAAAAAAAACAGAGGTACTTCCCGTGTAGGAGCAGTTATATAGGGGAGGACTTAATGTCTTTTTTTGTTTGCCAGTGTCCATTCACCTATAGGAGGCATATAACCAGTTAGTCATTATGGCTGTTCTGTGTCCCGGTGATGTACGATAAATAAAACAGTATACATTCTTGGTAAGCTGAGCTGAACACCCTTCCCTCTAGAACCTATTGAACACAATTATGGATCTTTGTAATGCCATTGTATTTCCTGCAACAGCAATATAGCGAGCCTAAGTCCCATAGGCTTAACTACGAACCCATGCGAGCTAGCAGAAGAAAAAAGAAAAAAAACACACACACACACACACACACACTGTTCTCCTGCAGAGATGATCAATGACTCATATTATAAGGCAAACGCGAGCAAGAAAGAGCAGGACATCTTTAGTCTTCTCATGCAGCAACTGTCCAAGATCTGCCAGGCGTCTCACTGTAGCAGGGTGGGGAGAACAAGCATCTCCCCAAGGCCCAACTACAGCCTTGTTTGAGAGAGTTCCCTTCGATAGTTGGCAAGAGTCGGGGATGTAGCATAGGGAGTGCGGGATCTTTGGAGATAAGACCCTACCCCTGTTCTCTGCTGGCTCAAGGCTCCGTCACGAGATCACCTGTCATACACTTGAGCTGCAGCAATGCCTGATCTAGCAAGTGAACTCCCCAGAGCATGGAAGAGATCTCCAGTAACAATGTAATGTGTGGCACCTATCAGTGCAAGAGAGAACACGTGTGCAAATGTCAAAACCCAGCAACACCTTTCCAGTCGGTCCCCATATGCTAGGAATCAGGAGAAGCGGTATAAACCCTTTCTATAGTCAGTGAATACCAATAAGTAGAGGTAACAACAGTGATAATCTAAGCCCTTGTACACACGGTCGGACATTCTGACAACCAAATCCGCTGGATTTTGTCCGACGGATTTTGTCCGAAACTGTTGCATACACACGGTCGGACAAAGTTGTCGGAAAATCCGATTGTACATAACGTGATGACGTTATTTAGTTACGACAGGACTACGTTCAGGCTAGTAGCCGATAGCTTTGGTCTAGGAATTTGATCTGAGCATGCGTGGCACTTTGTCCGTCGGAGTAGGCTACACATGATCGGAGTATGTCCGATTGGAGAATTTTGGCGGAAAATTTTACGGACAAGTTGGAAAACTTGGTCTGTCGGATATTCCGACGGAAACAGTCCGATGGAGACCACACACAGTCGGATTATCTGACAAAACGGTCCGATAGGACACATTCTGTCTGAATCTTCTGACCGTGTGTACAAGGGCTAAGGGCCAGCTCACCAAATCGTGTACTCAGTGATAAGTCCTGCGACGAACAGATGATGGAGAGACTCATGAATTTTCATCGGTTTCCAAAACTCCATGACGTCTTGGTGGAGAGTTAGCCGAGGGTCTGTGGCGGCGTTGTCTGCTTCTTTGTGACATCGGGGTGTCATCAGGCTGAGTAGAGATCCACTGATCTGAGTGCAGGAATGTGCCATACCAGCCGCATCGTGAACCACAGGGATACCAAGGTGTCACAGAAAGGTTGAAGGTCCACTGCTGTTCACAGCTGCGCTGTGCGATTTCCATTAGTCGATTGCAGGCAAAACGGTAATTTCCACCGATATGGTATACTTCTTTCACACAAGACTTGCAGGAGAGGGCGCAGATCTCTTCTGTGCTGCGGAGTAATAGCAGTGGATCAGTGTCTCTTTCCCTAGGCCTCAGAGCTCTGTGACACCTCTCCATTTCAACAGGGGCATCTGGCGGTCTACCTAACAGGGTATTGAAAGCCCACACAGCAGTTTGCAATAGGGGACCTTCAACAGTCTCTGGTATACCCCTAACACGCAGATTGTGTCTACGACCCCTATTATCCAAATCTTCCATATGCCTATGCATTTCCATAAGATGCTGGGTATGCACATTTGTGACTCTCTGTACCTGTTGGATGGCCGCTCATGGCTGCTGATTCCACACGTTCCAGGCAACAACTCTGGTTTCCATTTTTAGGTCCGAGATTGCAGCTGACAAGGTGCTCTTGATGTCTAGAAACACTTTCTGGAGGTCAGCCAGACACAGGGGAGGAGAGGTCTGTGAGGCTGCTACACTCGCCAAAGAGACTGCTGGGGAGTCAGCAGTGGCGGTGTAGCCCGCTGTACTACGGTCCGCGGCTTGAGATGCGGTCTGCCAGTCAGCATGCTGGTTACGTAACATCGTTGGAATGTTCCTACTCAGCCGGGTAGACTGGTCCCAGCTGAGACCGGGTGGCTGACTAGCTTCTCCCCGTCGTCCTTGCATTGTTGGGTCAAGGTTTTCCCGCTACTGAAGTGTCAAACTGAAGCTCTGGATGGCAGAGCTCCTTCTCTATGCTGCCATCTTCCTCCGATGCTAGGCCACGCCCACCACCTGAACTTTTTTACTGTCCTCAGCACAATTTTGATGTGTTTTAACAGAGATGCTTACAATTACTTAGGTAAAATAGTGAAAACACTCACAAAAAAAAAAAAAATATGAACTTACAAATATAAAAACAATCAATAAAGAAAACAATAAAATAAATAAATGACAGAAAGATTAAAGAATCAAAAAAAGTGCGGCAAAGAAAAGACTTTAGAAAAAAAGATAAATACAAAGCAATGTGACAAAAAAAATGTAATGGCAGAAAGCAGTGGATAGGTTTTACTCACTCTAATGGCTATACACCATGTACTATATAATCAGGCGTTGTATGTGTGAATTAACATAATGAGAAGGAACAGTGGAAATGTGCTTTAGAAAGAGATTACATTCTTTGGCACTAATTGCAGAAAATTCTTATCATATTGAAAAATCACTAAATGACCTGTCCAGCAAGATCGTGCCTGGGATAATATTTAACTACTTCAGCCCTTGAAGGATTTACCCTCTTAATTACCAGGCCATGTACCCAAATAAAACTGATGTCCTTTTGTTCCCACAAATAGAGCTTTCTTTTGGTAGCATTTGCACTATAAAAAAAAAAAAAAAAAAAAAAAAAAAAACATTTTTTTACTTTCTGCTATAAAACAAATCCAATAAAAAACATGTAAAAAAATCAAATTTCTTAATCAATTTAGGCCAATATGTATTCGGCTACATATTTTTGGTAAAAAAAAAAAATTCCAATAAGCGTATATTGATTGGTTTGTGCAGTACAAGTTTTATTGTCTACAAACTATGGGATAGATTTATGGACTTTTTTTTTTTTTATTGTTTTTACTAGTAATGGTGGCAATCAGCGAATTTTAGCGGGACTGCTACAGCTCTGCGCTCAGAAAGCTCGGGGGTCTGAGAACAGAGCATTCAATGGTGCTAGATTGCTCGGCTCTCAGCGTTAGAGCTGGAGGAGGGACAGATGCAGCATTGGACCAATGTGGCATCCACCTAGGTAAGTACGATTGGGGAATTTTTTATTTCTATACTTCTCTTTTAATTTTTTTAAAATAACAAACATGTCATACTTTCCTGCTCTGTGCAATCGTTTTGCACAGACCAACCTTGACCTCTTCTCGCGTCCCCTTCTGGTGCTCCTGGTTCCTCCACCTTCTAGTACCCCCTAACAAGCTGCTTGCTGGGGGTTTACTCATGCGGGCTCGATCCCGAGCCGCACTGTGTCAGTCTATTGACACACATAGTTCTGCTTCCCTGCTGCCACATCACTGGATTCTATTGGCTGTGGCAGGAGGCAATGACTCCAGCAGCCCTCAGTCCAGTGAGGAGGGAGAGACAGACCAGCCCCACTACTGCACAGTGCTGGATTGGCATCGGGCTCTGGTAAGTATTTGGAAGGGCTGCAGGAAAAGCTGCACATGAAAGGATTTTTTTAAAAACAAAAGGGCATTAAGGTTACCCTTTAAAATGGAAAATCCTGAATTAGTCACTAGATGGTGCTATCATATCATTCCTATGACACTTGCTGCCATCTAGAGGTCAAATTAGGTGTTTTCAGTTTTTAATAAAAGAAACATTTATGACCAGCACAAGTAATAACATTTTTTTTGCCCCGTTCACATAGAACAGCAGTACATGCACTTTTACTGGATAAAATGCTATGAATTTGTTTTCTTTCTTTTTTTTTTTTTTTTTAAAGTACATCCCTTTATAATAGTAAAAAGTGATTAAGCATCCTAAAGAGATAAACATGTTTCCATTGTGGAATGCTGGATTGTTTTGGCGCACATACCTCCTTCACTGTTAGTGTTTCTTCCAGGATAATTTCTTGCTCTTGTCCTTCTTGAAGTTCAGTGCCAAGAACAAAGGACAGGAAGATCTGTGGATGTACATGAAGTATACCATGATTTATTTGCAATGCACTTAGGTAACACACCTCTGACTCGCATACTTTGCAGCCCCTTCACAATGCATGGA
This sequence comes from Lithobates pipiens, assembly GCF_037356315.1. Lineage (NCBI taxonomy): Eukaryota > Metazoa > Chordata > Amphibia > Anura > Ranidae > Lithobates > Lithobates pipiens. Next base: position 123,895,484 of record NW_027507784.1, read on the forward strand.
AATATGCACTACCACGCACCTTGAAAAAAAAAAAAAAAAAATGCTACCTGTCCCATTTTTTGTCGGTTCTGGCACTCTGGCAACCCATTCATTTAAATGGGTTGTGTTAATGCACAGCACATTAGCGTGGGTTAATGCAATTTACTAAAATGCATAGATGTAAATAAACCCTTAACCTCCCTGGCGGTATGATTCATTCTGGTTTTAGGCGCTGAAAGTGGTACAATTATTTTGCATGTAAATTTGGCGTTTTATATTGTAGTCCTGTAATTCTTAGGAATAACCCTCTTAAATCTGTTCAAACCAGAGTCTAGCAGACATCCCGGGTATGATAAAGTTTATAATATAATAAATAATAATAAAAATTATTCAATAATGTAATCAAATCCAAAAAAACACTGAAATTTGCTCAGTTGCAGAATTGTCGCTGTCATTAGATTTAGTGTTTGATGACGAATTTCCCCACAAATCGCTATCGCTCAATTCTGCAAGTGATTCTAATTTATTATTGCTGTTTTCTAGTTGTTGTTTCTAACTGTTTTCAAAATCACTTTTGACATAAAGGGACACTTTCTGGTTGCTATGGACAATCTCCAAATTTCAGGCAGAAAAAACAGTATTTATAATATAAAAGTGCATGCAGGGCACTGCATAGACCACTAGGGACAAAAGGGGGTGTGTCATTTTTTTTATACAGTACTGTAATCTGTAAGATTACAGTACTCTGTGTGTTTTGTGTATTTTAACTTTTTTGAATTTGGCACTGATCTCCGCTCCCGTGCGCCGTAACGTCACTCGGCGGCACTCGGGCACTGTCTGAATCGAGCGGAGGACAGCTCGATCACACAGCGCGGAGGACATTGCTGGATCCAGGGGACAAGGTAAGTAACCTCTCCCTGTATCCAGAGATGCGATCCCGAGTCAGGCTCGGGGTTACCGCTTATGATAGTAAAATCCTAACCCGAGCCAGACTTGGGATTACCGTCAGGGAGGTTAATTCAATTTAAAATAAAGCAAACCATTAGAATCTCATCACTAAGAGGTTTAAGTTTCGTTAATACCCACTTCTGAGGCACCAGGTGCTTTTCCTCTGAACACTCCCAGGGTACTTCCAGGTTTAAGTTCTGCCTCTTGCATTGTGACATCCTCTGGTACTGTAAACACAAAGACATAAAACCACTTCATAGATGTCCACTGCAGATCTCAGTTAAAAAAGGACTTAGGCTTGTGATAGATCTACTGCTTACAAGGACATTCACCATGGTATTTCAGAGTATTGATTAATTAAGATGATTGATTGACGAATTACAACCAAAGAATGTTTTAACAGGACCAAAAAATGAATGCCCAGACCACTTAATAGGGCATGGTTATGCCATTTTAGTCTGTAGTAGGGAGTAGCATGATTTTTGATCTACTTAAACACTTCAGCCCCCGAAGGTTTTACCCCCTTCCTAACCAGAGCACTTTTTACAATTTGGCACTGCATTGTTTAACTGACAATTGCGCGTTCGTGCGACGCGGTATCCAAACAAAAATGTGACAATTTTGAATTTGAAAAAAAATAATATATATAAAAAAACAAAAACAAAAAAAATCACACACACAACATTTCTTCATCGGTTTAGGCCAATATATATACTTCTACATATTTTTGGTTTAAAAAATAAAAATAAAAAAAATTTGCAAAAAGGATATATTGATTGGTTTGCGCAAAAGATAAAGCATCTACAAACTATGGGAAAGATTTATGGCATTTTTTTTTTTTTTTTTTTTACTCGTAATGGCGGTGATCTGCGATTTTTAGCAGTTTTGTGATGGACAGATCGGACACTTTTTTTGGGACCAGTGACAATTATACAGCGACCAGTGATAAAAAAATACACTGATTACTGTGTAAATGTCACTGGCAGGGAAGGGGTTAACATTAGAGGGGAATAAAGGGGTTAATTACGTGTTCTAACTGTGTGGGGATGGGAGTGACTAGGAGAGGAGACATATCGTTTTTCCTACTTCGTAAGAACAAACGATATAGCTTCTCTCCTCTGACAGCACAGGGATTTGTGTGTTTACACGCACAAATCCCGTGCTGGTGCTCGTGCACCTTATTGCGCGTGGCCGATAGCGATCATGCCCGCCAGCCACGTGCATTGCGTCTCCCCGCCACGTTCGTGCCCTCTGGTGGCAAAAAAACGGTAGGATGTACCCGTACAGGGTTTCACCCAGGAGAGACATTCTGTTGCAGTATATCTGCGTGAGCCGGTCGGGAACCAGTTAACCACCGCATGACCAGCGCAGGACGATGTACGTCCCTTATTTGAAGGGGGATATCTTGGTAACGGTATCCATCTCTTCAGGCGTCGGTTGCGTTTACGATAATGGTGGTCACTCTGTGGCGGATTCGCCGCGAGATCACCGTTATCAGCCACCTGCTCTCCCGCACCCTCCGCTGCTTACTGGTGCCGTCGGCAGCAGTGAAGGTGATCAGGTCCTGTCTCCTGCTTGGTATGGATATGAGTGAGGGCAAGATGGCCCCCACCCATCTCCATACCATGGCGGAAGCGCCGTCAAAACGTCACTTCCGCCCCTACCTCTTAAAGGCACATTTTTTTCAAAGGATAACATTTTTTTTCCTGTCGCATCATGGCAGCATACACTCTGGGGTTGTGACTCCGCCCCCACAACCTGATAGGACCACATAACTATAAGTTGCCGAGAAGGCCCCCACCCCAGTATTCTCTTATTTTTCCTCATCTGTCAGGACCGAATGGATCAGCACCCCTTTACCGCTTTGCCCCAGCCAGGTTCAAGCCCCTCCAGGGTGGAAGTCCTTGCCTGTACAGCCTCTAAATCAGCTAGATGGAAGGAACCCCACTCTGGTGATCTCAGGGGTATGTCAGTGGCTTCAGTATAAGCCTTAAATAGGCTTAGTTGATTTTTCAGCGGTCTCCAACCCTTTTCTTTCATGCATGGGGGTTCCCGAGCCTTGTAGTCTCATGGTGGGGCTCTCTGGCTTGCGCCGAGCATCTCAGCACTTCCGCGCATGTGTAATGCATGGCCTCAGGGTGTCCTCTTCGATTGCCAGGCTCCAAAATGGTGCGGCGCTTCTGCGCATACGCGAGCAGGGCGTCATCACAGCGGCAATGGCGGCGGTTTTAAAAACGCCTAGAAACCCTCCTTCCCTGCTCCTCAGCGTTGTTTGTCTGCTCCTTGATCTGATTTAACTTGGTGTACCCCCCTCCTTTCTGAGTAAGTGGATTTCCTATTTGCATGTTAATTCCTGCTTACGCTGCATGTACCTTACTTACCTGTCTCTCCTAGGTGGTTCACTACTTCCTCTCTATGGAGGCCACTGCGCCAGCAGATCACCGCCAGCCTAATAGGTAAGGGGGGTGGAACTATTTAGTAAGTAGTGAAGATTGAAAAAGAGAGCAAGAAATCCACTAACGCTGCCTAAATTGGTCAGCCGTATCAGGGCCTCAAGATCGTCAAACTCAAGACACAGAGAGACCTCGCACAGGAGAAGCTGCTCAAGTCACTGAAGAAGTCGCTCAGGCCACAGGGGAAGTAGCAGAAGGAGTAGATCCAAATCCTATTCACAACATAGCCACTCCTACCACAGGAGATCCCTTGCACATAGGCATCAGTCACCAATGCATCACTTCCGCCCTGTCGGGAACTCTTGCTGCCCTACTGCATCACTACCGCCCTTCCAGATAAGCTGTCCTGTTGCAGATGCTTCGATGAAGCCACTAAAGGGAAAGAGATGAACACCAGGGAATCCACTGGAATCTCAACTTCGCAAGTCTCAACTCCTGATACGGAGTTTACAGCCCGAAGTGCCTCACCTGCTCCTCCCAGTACATCAAGGGAACAAGATTCCAAGTTAAACAATAAAGAACTGGAAACTTCAGCTGGGTTCGATTTCTCACTGATGGAACCTTGCCTTTTGTGATAGGGACAAGGTGCATGGGGGGGAGGGGAGTGAAAAGGGATTTTGATTAATAAAGGGGTGACTGTACGTAAATTTTAATTGTCGCTTATCGCTTGTATGTTGAAAATTTCTAAAATTAAATAAAGAATAATAATAATAAAAATAAAAAAAAAGACTTGAGGGTGGCTTACGTCCCGGGAACCCAGAACCTCTTGGCCGACTCACTAAGCAGGAGCTTCATATCCAACAACGAGTGGTCTCTAAGTCCCCAGGCCTTCACCCTCATATCTCAGACCTGGGGATCACCGGATATAGACCTTGCAGCAACACCGGCAAACACAAAGTGTCAGAGGTTCTTATCAAGGATTCCCTTTCCATTAGCGGAGGGAACAGATTGCCTCCAACATCCCTGGAATTTCCGGCTAGGCTACATCTTTCCCCTGACTCCCCTCATAGCGAGGTTCCTACCCAGATTCAAGAAATCAGCAGCATTGGTAGTAGTTGTGATTCTCTTTTGGCCCAGGAGGCCATGGTTCACCACCCTCCTGCAATTGAGCACGGCAGGCCCGCTTCCTCTCCCGTTATCAGCGGACCTGCTCTCTCAGGGTCATCTACTTCACCTGAATCCGGAGAAGCTGCATCTGACTGCTTGGAAGCTGAAAGGGCTAGGTTTCCAGATCAGGGCTGTTCCCAAAAGGTGGTAGATACCTTACTCCAGGCCAGAAGGCCTACCAACAACAGCACCTACAGGAGGGTCTGGGAAAAATTTGTTGCCTTCACACAGCAGCAAGGCTGGGACTCATCTTCCCCATCATTGTCACAGATCCTGGAGTTTCTGCAGTCAGGCTTAGAGAAAGGCCTTGGGTCAAGCACCCTGAAGTTTCAAGTGTCAGCCCTATGTGCCCTGACCGGAGTCAATTGGGCCCAAAATCCCCTTGTTATCAGTTTCAAAGGGCCTGCCTAAAACGAAGATCCCCCTAGAAAGCCTTCCTTCCCAGTCTGGGATCCCTCAGGTGTCCTGGAGGCTCTGTCTAACAAACCCTTCTTCCCGCTCGAAAACATCTCTTTGGGACCCAACGCTGAAAGTCTTGTTTCTAATTGCCATAACATTGGCTAAAAGTCTCAGAGATGTCGGCCTTGCTGGCTAAGGAACCGTACCTGATTGTTTACCCAGAAAGAATAGTCTTGAGGCCTTCAGATCACTTCACCCCCAAGATATCCTCATCTTTCCACTTCAACCAGGAAATTAACCTCCCGGCGCTTGTCACGGATCAGGGAAACCCTCACCCATTAGACGTGAAGGGAAACATTTTGGCATGCCTTTCAGCAATCAAGTCTATCAGAAGAACAGAAAACCTTTTAATCATCCCACACGGCTTTAGGAGGTCAAGCGGCATCCTCTCACACCATCACTTCATGGCTAGTGAAAGCCATCAAGAAGGCTTACTCATTAAGTACGTCCGAGATACTGGAGAGCTTAAAGGCGCACTCCACCAGGGCAGTGGCAACCTCCTGGGTGGCCTACTGAAGAGTCTCCATTTGCAGAATGGTCACCTAGTCTTCCAAAAACACCTTCATGTCCCATTACAAAATGGATTCTTCCAAAAACACCTTCATGTCCCATTACAAGATGGAGATTTTATTATATATATATATATATATATATATATATATATATATATATACATACATACATACATACATACACACACACATATACACACACAAACACACACATATACATACACACACAGAATACTGGGGAGGGGGCCTTTTCGGCAACGCTACCCGGCCGGCCAGGAAAGGGGGTGGGGATGAGCGAGCGCCCCCCCCCCCCCCCTCCTGAACCGTACCAGGCCGCATGCCCTCAACATGGGGGGGTGCCTTGGGGAAGGGGGTGGCAGCGCGCCCCCCATCCCCAAAGCACCATGTCCCCATGTTGATGAGGACAAGGGCCTCTTCCCAACAACCCTGGCCGCTGGTTGTCGGGGTATGCGGGCGGGGGGCTTATCGGGATCCAGGAGCCCCCTTTAATAAGGGGGTCCCCGGATACCGGCCCCCCAACCTATGTGAATGAGTATGGGGTACAATGTACCCCTACCCATTCACCTGTGGAAAAAAGTAAAAAAAAAAAAAACAAACACAACACACAAGGGTTAAAATAGTTTATTGCACAGCTCCGGGGGTCTTCCGTCTTCGGGGGTCTTCTCGCCGGACTCCTCCGCTATCTTCTGCTAGCTCTCTTGCTAGCGGAGGAGCCCGGCTTTCTTCTTCCGACTTCGGGGGTCTTGTCCCCCTCTTTGGTTCTTCTTGCCGGGCCACCGCGCCTTCTTCTAGCTCTCTTACAGGCGGTGGCCCGGTCTTCTGTCGCCGTCATCTGTTCTTCTCTTCAGATGTTGCCTCGTCGCTCTCTCTGCTCACAATGATGGGGACGCGGCGCGCGGCAACTTATATAGGGACGTCACCGGATGATGTCCCTGCCCAGTATGATGTCACAGTCCCAGAGGATGCTGGGACTGTGACATCATCCGGTGATGTCCCTATACAAGTCGCCGCGCGCCGTGTCCCCGTCATTGTGAGCAGAGAGAGTGACGAGGCAACATCTGAAGAGAAGAACAGAAGACGGCGACAGAAGACCGGGCCACCGCCTGTAAAAAGAGCTAGAAAAAAAAGACACGGTGGCCCGGCAAGAAGAACCGAAGAGGGGGACAAGACCCCCGAAGTCGGAAGAAGAGGGTGGCGGCGAAGAAGAAAGCCGGGCTCCTCCGCTAGCAAGAGAGCTAGCAGAAGATAGCGGAGGAGTCCGGCGAGAAGACCCCGAAGACAGAAGACCCCCGGAGCTGTGCAATAAACTATTTTAACCCTTGTGTGTTGTGTTTTTTTAACTTTTTTCCACAGGTGAATGGGTAGGGGTACATTGTACCCCATACTCATTCAAATAGGGTGGGGGGCCCCCTTATTAAAGGGGGCTCCCGGATTCCGATAAGCCCCCCGCCCGCAGATCCCGACAACCAACGGCCAGGGTTGTCGGGAAGAGGCCCTTGTCCTTATCAACATGGGAACAAGGTGCTTTGGGGTGGGGGGGCGCGCTGCCACCCCCTTCCCCAAGGCACCCCCCCATGTTGAGGGCATGCGGCCTGGTACGGTTCAGGAGGGGGGGGGGCGCTCGCTCATCCCCACCCCCTTTCCTGGCCGGCCGGGTAGCGTGCTCGGACAAGGGTCTAATGCGGACCCGATTTTTCGGCGTAGGGGTTCCCCTTTAAGTCCATACCAGGCGACGGGGCCAGCAACGCCTTCTCCGCTGGCCACGGCTACCTGGAGACGTGTTCAAAATGAACAGACTTTTCTCCAGGTGGGAAAAGTCCGTTCATTTCAAAAGTACGGCGGACTGGCACACACACGGCCGGATTGTCCGTCGAAATGCGAGTCCGACGGAAAGATTGGAGTGCAAAACTACTTTCTAAGTCCGCCGTACTTTTGGGTAAAAAAAAGTCCGCCGGAGGCTACACACGGGGGGATTGTCAAGTCCGCCGGACTTTTCCACCGGATTGTTTGATCGTGTATACGCGGCATTACTCTTTGCAGAGAGATGATCACATCCAGACCCAAATTTCAACCTTACAATGTCAATCTATTTTTTTTTTTATTCTTTATTATACAAAAGAGCCTAGAGTCCATTACAACATCAATGTTCCACAAAATAAGTACATAAACTCCTATAATATAATGCATTACAAAATAACTCAAAATTCCATGACTAAGTACACTACAAACATGATACTCCAGCATCAATAAAGCTCATTCTTGTTATCATGTTTTAGCAAGTAACTACCGAGAATGCACGAGGGTTTAATCAAATGGACCCCTCAGCTCTCTTTGTTATTTTTATTTAGAAAAAAAAAGGGGGGGGGGGCAGGGACAAGTCCCAGAGGAGATGGATTGCTTACGTGCATTACTAAAGAAAAAGGCGGGAATGAGCCTACTCCCCAGGACAACTCTCTAGTAACATCTTCACCTCTTCTGAATATACAAACAAATCCCAATAAGACCATGTTTTAGTATATTGTCCCCTGCTATCTTGAGCGGTAAGCACTAAGTTATCCAGGGCACCGATACTTCTGACCTTGTTAAGCCACATAACGATGGAAGGAGGGGGAGAATCCTTCTAGCACAAAGTAATACAGGCTTTAACAGCATTAACCAAGTGACAAAGCACTGATTTTTTTTTTATATTTCTGAAGTGGAAATTGTGAACGACGAAGAAAAAGACAGGGTCCTCTGGTATTGGGAAATCTGTGAATTTTTGAGAAATCTTCTGCATCTCCAACCAATACTGTCTAATCTTTGGACAGGACCAATAGATATGGAGTAAAGTCCCCTGTCCCTCTTGGCATCTCCAGCAATGGTCAGAGGCCATTGGAAAAAATTTGCGAAGTATAGTACCAACGCGTTAGTAATTTATAATTAGGATTCCTGAATTTGTGTACAAATAGATGATGTCAATGAAAGGTGAATAATATTCTGACGCTGAACAGGTGTAAAAGTCTTAATGAGAACTCTCCCATTTACTAAGACCCAGCATCAAAAAATCATCTGAAGGAGCTATTAACAAGGCATACATCTTAGAAATAGTACAGGAAAGAGTTTCCTTTTCCTCACAACACAATTCAAATTTTGTACGCTGATCGTTCTCTGTTGATCCTAAAGATCCAAAATAATGGCGTAATTGCAACGCCTACCAAAAGATTTATTTTGAACCGCCCCCCCTGGCTACATCAATGAATCTACTGTGGACAAGTATCAGAAGTCAGAAAATGTGAAGCCTGAAAACAGCCTTTCCCCATAGGACTACCAAACGCACCCGGTTCCATACCTGGGAGGAAAACCAGGGTTCCCTAAAATGGGGAACAATGGTGATGGTAAGCAAGAAAATGTAGGTTTCCGACAAAACCTAGAACCAATTCACAACGTACGGCCTATAATAGGGTGCGATTTAAGAAAGGCCTGTAAGGTTGCATAACACCAAAGTACCCTATACAATGGAAAGGGGCTAAATTGTTGTTCTATGGTCATCCAGAGTTTAAAATCTGTGTCTGCGCCAGTCAATTATTCTGCCAACATGGGCTGCTTGATAGTATTTGAATGCATCTGGAGCAGCTAGGACAACGTCAGAAGACATTTACCAATCCTTGGAAGTTTATTCGCTCAAATAAATTTAGTAAAAAGGGCACGGATTTGGGGGCGTGGCCTAATGCTGCATGGGGTAGGATGTGCTGATCAGAGCTCCAGCTATTAATCCTGCAAATTACTCCTGTGGCACCTGAATCGATCACTACATCACCTGTAAAGGTACCTGGGCATCTTCACCATCTCCCAGCTAACCCCCGGAGGCCCTTTGTTTAGCGGTGACCCGTGCGGAGCCGCGATCTCCTTCTCGGCACCCGGCAGAACTAGGAAAGTCCCCGGCTTTGGCCTACTCCTGGAGTCGGCGGCCATCTTGGTACACCCAAATCACTGGACGATGCTGTATTCAAGCCCTGCGGCCTACAGGACCACTCTGCGTGTGATTGGCATTGATTGCAGAGTCACCCCAGACCCCAAAGGTATGTCACCAACAAAATCGCAAAAGGCGGCAGCGGGAAAACTAGATCAATTTCGCAGACAGGAAAAGAGTGCTATGGAGGCCGAGGACACTTCACAGAAGGTGAGGGGGGTGAAAAACCAACAAATGACACTGATAGACTGTTGGAAGCAATTGCTTTATGAAGAACTTCACTTATAGCGCAAATTGAGGAGGTGAAAATGGATATTTCCCTCATTAGGCAAGACTTTCAAAAGCTCAGAGACCGGGTGACTGAGACAGAAACCAGGCTGAGCATAGTGGAGGACACTGTTCCACCCTTGCAATCACCCTCCGACCGCATGCAACAACAGATCCGCCAACTCCAGGCTAAGCAGGATGACATGGAGAACAGGCTGAGAAGATGCAATTTACGTTTCATTGGCCTGCCAAAGGGGACTGAGGGGAGGGACACTACAACATTCCTGGAACAACTCCTTATTACTGCCTACGGGCGGGAATCCTTCTCCCTCATGTTTGCAGTGGAGCGGGCGCACCGCATACCAGCCAGACCCTCACTGCAGGGCCCCCCGCACCTTCATAGCTAAACTCCTCAACTATAAAGACCGGGATGCAGCACTGAGAATGGCCAGAGAGAAGGGCAATATTCCAGTGGGCAATGTTAAAGTGGCCATTTTCCCGGACCTTTCAGCAGAGATACAATGCCGCCGCCAAACCTTTATGGAGGCCAAACGCAGGCTAAGAGATCAGCGCTACAAATACTCCATGCTTTTCCCTGCTCGCCTTAGGGTGGAACATGAAGGCCACCCAATATTTTTTGAGGATCCGGATAATGTTATTTCTTGGCTGGAGCACTGAGCCCCACCTGAAAGTTGCATGATCACGACCCAGGAGCTCAGCCCAAACCTGTCCATTCTTCGCAATTACCCCTTTGTTTTACTTTTTGATTGTTTTTTTTCCCCCCTTTCTCCCTTATCTGTGCTCACAACAGTTCCTAGTATGGATCCCTACTTTTCCAGAATTGCATGACTGCGTGGTTCCTACGGCTGGATGGGAAGCTTTCTAGGATATGCACGTTTACAGCCAGGGAACACTCTAAAACATGCACTGTAGGCCCAAGATGGCATTGGGAAACCATTGTTACCTCAATGTGAGTACAGAACATAAATCTCAGGGATTTAAGGCACGGGAGCCATATTGATCCTACCTGTTTTATTGCTTGTATTTACATACTACTCAAGACCACATTGAATGTGGAGCTGTCGGGCAGCGGAGTCCTACCAACTTCATGCAGAGTGAAACGAGACTTTACCCCACACACCACTGGGAATCGCTATAATGCTGACTGGACATTTTTCTGGAGATGGTTGGTTATTGACGGTAAAACTACAGGGTAGTGGGAGACCTATCCTGATCTATTGATATGGCTGGCATCCCCGGCTCGATACATAAGCCAGGAACTCAGTATATTGTATTACCATATATGCATATATTGGAAGACAGCTTTTTCATCAGTTAGGACGCAACAATTCAGGGAAAAAGCCCGCACCAGTTGGGTGGGGTGCAGGGCAGGGAAGGGGGACGGAGTTATTCTAGTTATAGTTTTTTTTTTTTTTTTTTGTGCATACCAAATTCGGACAGCAGGTACCGCCTCGTGGAAGGGGGTTATGTGAATCGTTATATATGTTCTGCGAGATATTCATATTGAAATACATGATTTTGCTAATTGATTTCCATGACTTTCCGCCATGACGTCTTTAACCACTTGCCGACCGCCTCACGCCGATGTACGTCGGCAGAATGGCACGGGCAGGCATAAGCACGTACATGTACGTGATTTGCCTCCCGCGGGTCGGGGGCCCGATCGGGCCCCCGCCCGGTGCCTGCGGCGGTCGGTTTTCGTTCGGGAGCGATCCCGGACGAGGGGACGGCCATTCATTCATGGCCACCCCCTCGCGATCGCTCCCGACGAATGGAAATCCCCGGTGACATCACTTCCTCTCCTGTAATGTAAACACAGGAGAGGAAGTGATGTATTCTCTCCTCCGTGTCGGTATTTTTCGTTCCGACACGGAGGAGAGCGGATCAGTGAGTTGCACCAACACATCCCACACACAGTAGAACATGCCAGGCACACTCACACCCCCCCTTTACCCCCCGATCACCCCCCCAATTACCCCTGCCCCCCCAGTCACAGTGACACCAATGTCATTTTTTTTTTTTTTTTTTTTTTTTTTGCATTGGTGTCATTTGTGACTGTAATAACTGTTAGGGCAGTTAGGGTTAGCCCCCTTTAGTTCTAATGTACCCCCCTAACCCCCCCAATAAAGGTTTAACCCCGTGATCACCCCCCGTCGCCAGTGTCACTAAGGCTGGGTTCACATTGCAGCGGTTTATGAGAACGAATGTGATTCGCACCGCACTGCAGTGCAAATCACATCCGATCTCTGTGCGATTCGAGTTCAGCCATTCGCCGCACCCGCCGCACCCGCCGCACCCGCCGCACCCGCCGCAAATTCGCACGGGACCCTTTTTTTGGCCCGCAGCAGAATCGGATCGCATGGGTGTTCACACCATGCGATCCGAGTTTGCAGATCGCACTGCGATATGCGAACTGATCTGGGGGTGTCAGTAACATTTCACTGACACTCCCAGCAGTTCGCATAGGGCAGTGTGAACTGCCGCCGGGAGGCATGCGATGCGGGAACCCGCCGCGGATTCGCGGCGTTTCCGCATCGCTCCAGTGTGAACCCAGCCTAATAAGCGATCATTTTTCTGATCGCCGTATTAGTGTCACAGGTGACGCTAGTTAGGCAGGTAGGTATTTAGGTTCGCCGCAGCTTTTTATAGCGCTAGGGACCCCCATATACTACCGCATAAAGCCCCCTGATTGCCCCCTAGTTAACCCTTTCACCAGTGATCACCATATAACTGTTACAGGTGACGCTGGTTGGTTAGTTATTTTTTTATAGTTTCAGGGCACCCGCCATTTATTACCTAATAAAGGTTTAACCCCCTGATCACCCGGCAGGTGTCATTTGTGACTAATAACTGTTAGGGCAGTTAGGGTTAGCCCCCTTTAGTTCTAAGGTACCCCCCTAACCCCCCCAATAAAGGTTTAACCCCGTGATCACCCCCCGTCGCCAGTGTCACTAAGGCTGGGTTCACATTGCAGCGGTTTATGAGAACGGATGTGATTCGCACCGCACTGCAGTGCAAATCACATCCGATCTCTGTGCGATTCGAGTTCAGCTATACAGATAGTATGGCTGAATTCGTGTCGCACCCGCCGCACCCGCCGCAAACTCGCACGGGACCCTTTTTTTGGTCCGCAGCAGAATCGGATCGCATGGGTGTTCACACCATGCGATCCAAGTTTGCAGATCGCACTGCGATATGCGAACTGATCTGGGGGTGTCATTAACATTTCACTGACACTCCCAGCAGTTCGCATAGGGCAGTGTGAACTGCCGCCGGGAGGCATGCGATGCGGGAACCCGCCGCGCATTCGTGGCGTTCCCGCATCGCTCCAGTGTGAACCCAGCCTAATAAGCGATCGTTTTTCTGATCGCTGTATTAGTGTCACAGGTGACGCTAGTTAGGCAGGTAGGTATTTAGGTTCGCCGCAGCTTTTTATAGCGCCAGGGACCCCCATATACTACCGCATAAAGCCCCCTGATTGCCCCCTAGTTAACCCTTTCACCAGTGATCACCATATAACTGTTACAGGTGACGCTGGTTGGTTAGTTATTTTTTTATAGTTTCAGGGCACCCGCCATTTATTACCTAGTCTCACTAGTGTACCCCTAAATTTAGGGGTGTCTACTTTCTAAAATGGGGTCATTTGGGGGGGGGGGTTTGTGCCATCTTGGCATTTTATGGCCTTCAAAACTGTAACGCCCTTAGAAAGCCTGAAGGCGGTGCTTGGTTTTTGGGGCCCCGTACGCGGCTAGGCTCCCAAAAAGTCCCACATATGTGGTATCCCCGTACTCAGGAGAAGCAGCAGAATTTATTTTGGGGTGTCATTTCACATATGCCCATGGCATGCGTGAGCAATATATCATTTAGTGACAACTTTGTGAAAAAAAAAAAAGTTTGTAATTTTCCCGCAACTTGTGGCAAAATATAAAATATTCCATGGACTCAACATGCCTCTCAGCAAATAGCTTGGGGTGTCTACTTTCTAAAATGGGGTCATTTGTGGGGGTTTTGTGCCATCTTGGCATTTTATGGCCTTCAAAACTGTAATAGGTAGTGAGAAGTGAACTCAAAAAATTACGCCCTTAGAAAGCCTGAAGGCGGTGCTTGGTTTTCGGGGCCCCGTACGCGGCTAGGCTCCCAAAAAGTCCCACATATGTGGTATCCCCGTACTCAGGAGAAGCAGCAGAATTTATTTTGGGGTGTCATTTCACATATGCCCATGGCATGCATGAGCAATATATCATTTAGTGACAACTTTGTGAAAAAAAAAAAAAAAAAAAAAAAGTTTGTAATTTTCCCGCAACTTGTGGCAAAATATAAAATATTCCATGGACTCAACATGCCTCTCAGCAAATAGCTTGGGGTGTCTACTTTCTAAAATGGGGTCATTTGTGGGGGTTTTGTGCCATCTTGGCATTTTATGGCCTTCAAAACTGTAATAGGTAGTGAGGCGTGAAATCAAAAATTTACGCCCTTAGAAAGCCTGAAGGCGGTGCTTGGTTTTCGGGGCCCTGTACGCGGCTAGGCTCCCAAAAAGTCCCACATATGTGGTATCCCCGTACTCAGGAGAAGCAGCAGAATTTATTTTGGGGTGTCATTTCACATACGCCCATAGCATGTGTGAGCAATATATCATTTAGTGACAACTTTGTGTAAAAAAAAAAAAAAATTTTTTTTTTGTCATTATTCAATCGCTTGAGGCAAAAAAATAAAATATTCAATGGGCTCAACATGCCTCTTATCAATTTCCTTAGGGGGTCTACTTTCCAAAATGGGGTCATTTGGGGGGGTTTTGTACTGCCCTGTCATTTTAGCACCTCAAGAAATGAGATAGGCAGTCGTAAACTAAAAGCTGCGTAAATTCCAGAAAACGTACCTTAGTTTGTAGATGTGACAACTTTTGCGCAAACCAATAAATATACAATTATTGACTTTTTTTTTACCAAAGACATGTGGCTGAATACATTTTGGCCTAAATGTATGACTAAAATTGAGTTTATTGGATTTTTCTAATAACAAAAAGTAGAAAATATCATTTTTTTTCAAAATTTGCGGTCTTTTTACGTTTATATCGCAAAAAATAAAAATCGCAGAGGCAATCAAATACCATCAAAAGAAAGCTCTATTTGTGGGAAGAAAAGGACGCAAATTTTGTTTGGGTACAACATTGCATGACCGCGCAATTACCAGTTAAAGCAGCGCAGTGCCAAAGTGTAAAAAGACCTCTGGTCATTTACCAGCAAAATGGTCCGGTCTGAAAGTGGTTAAAGTTTATCACATGGAATGTGAGGGGTGTACGCGAGAAAATCAAGCGTGCGGCGGTCCTCGCTTTCCTCAACATGCAGATGTAATAGCCTTGACAGAAACGCATGTTGAGGGGAGCATTCAGATGGCACTTCGCCGACCATGGGTCGGTTGGGCGTTCCATTCTACCCAATCATCTCATGCCAGAGGGGTCCCAATTTTGGTTGCCAAATCAGTACATTTTGAGTTGGGTGAGTTATCCACTGACATACAGGGGCGGTATTGCATTTCTCTCAGCTAAATTATATGGTGAACCCCTCCTTATATTGGCTTTCTACATACCTCCCCCATTTAACATCACCGTAATTAAGGAGGGATTGTCCTTTATTTAGCCATTTAGAAATCTGAGGTGCACCTGTCTCCTTCCAGCATGTGGTGATGCAGCTTTTAGCTGCATTCACCAGATGACATAGCATTGAATTCTTATATCCCTCTAGTGGGATTTGTGAGCATTGTAATTGAAAAAATGCCGGGTCCTCCGGAATCTGATATTCCGTAAATAATTGAGTGATTCTCTGAACTTCTTGCCAAAACTGTCCAATTACTGAACATGACCAGAAAATATGAGCTATGGTACCCTCTCTCTTGACATCCCCTCCAGCACTTATCCGACACCTCTGGGGAGAATTTATTCATTCGTGACTGGGTATAATACCAACGTGTTAATACTTATAATTTAACTCCTGTATCTTAATACATCTGGATGAATTAAAAGTTAGATGCTACGAGAACACTGAAAGATTTTAACATCAAGTGATATCAAGAGTGCCATTCGCTTTTTGCTGCCCAGAGCCATGACCAAACATGCCTTGTCGAAAGACAACAAAGCACTGGGCAATTACAAACTGAAAAAGTCAAATCAAATTAAAAGGCATCACACAGCACCAGCAAATGATAGGTAACTCAATATATTACAATTGATCTCAACTTTAAAAAAAAAAAAAAAAAAATAAAAAAAAAAAAGAAAGAAAAAAAGGAAAGTAAATAAACTATTAAACACTTTTATAATATTGATCATGTAATTGGGAGCCAGTCCTAACAGTTACCAATCTTTCGTATGAGACCTGGAGCTACTGGCCACAGCTCAATCTCTGTGTGGGGGCACTGCCTGTATAAACACAAGTGGGCATATTCTGTATGTGGCATCACAGAAGGAGGCCCACCTCAGTGATGCTGGTGGGAACCAGTTTGGTTGCTTCTAGACCTCAGGTGACAGTGAGCTTATTTATTCAAGTAAAGTTATTCAAGTAAAATCTTTATTCAAAAAAAAAAACCTGTTGATATAACTGCTTGTTTAACTGTCGTGTGAGCTGGAGCTGTTTGGCTTCAGTTTGCTAGTACATCTAAAGCCTAATACACATGGGCCGCATGTCTGGCGTCATCAGCTGGTTCAATAGAAGCCGGCCGACATTCAGCCTGTGTGTACTGCAGCCAGTCCGACAGAACCCGGTTGTTCGGAAGAATCATGACCGAAAAGATCTGCTGACCAGCTCCCGATCGGTGCTCTAAGCCAATGGTTGAGATCGCTCACCGGAGTGTTCTGGCGGGGGGCTGTTCCCCTGTCAGAAAACAATAGCACAGCATGGGAGATCGCTGTATCAACATTGGATTGTTAGTACAGTTGCTCTGATATGAGCTGACAGTTTTTTTTTTTCCGTTTAACAGGATTGAATGAAAAAATAAATAAAAATAGTAGTGAGAATGAGGCTTTACACCCCCTTTCGACCAGACTGACAATACTGCTGTCTAAGGGTGCCTGAGTGTCTTCATCCAGAGTGGTGGAGGCACTTTAATACATGGGGTGTGTTACTGACCAGCTTACCAGGTGAAAACAGAGGTGGAAAAAAACAAAGAGGAAACAAATGCAGCCACCACGTCTAAGGACTGGTAATCTATAATATATTACATCTTTCGTTTGAGGGTTAAGACAGTTTTACGTTTCTCAGTATCCTACCTGGTGGAAGCAATCTCCCACTTCTGTGGATGGGTCTTAGGCAGGTATCATCTGACAAAATATAACAGAAGAAAAATGTAAGACTCACTTCCCTGCACACAGTCCAGAATAAATTACAAGAAAGAGTTTCTATTGAACTCAAGTCAAACAGTTATACACATCCGAAACACATATGTATATGTAGTTATTTTACTTTAAACTAATTTGCAAAATATATACATAGATCTTCTTATCCACACACCTCTGCTGTTTTATGAAGCTACACAGCATAAAGCTGGCCATACACTGTTTTTTTTTTTTCCACTGGCAGGCACAATGAGAAAAAACGATTCCTCCATCCACACAAAAGGAAGTGGATGGATCTCCCCAGCTAGGACATTGTAATTTCTGACATGGAGACCAAGGGATGGCAGCAGTGTATAGCACAGTGCACATTCTGCATAAACCTGCATCTTTGAGAATAAGGAGATGTGCTGCCACAATATTTTTATGCATTTGGTTGGAAATGCTCTCTCATAATTCGCCACAGGACAGTGCTAGAAAAAATTCTTACCAGTAAGTTCATGCAATTCCAACAATTCAACAGCTTTCTGGTGGACACATGACACAGCCTGAAGACACAAAATAGTAAAAGAAAAAAGCTTTTAAAAAAGGATAACCGTTCGCACATTTTCCCCAACATTTATGTGGGTCACACTCATGTACTTTTCATGGTAGTTTCATCCTACTTTCAAGAATGAAAACAAACGAGGGAATAAAGGCAAGCTACCACCGGCAGTCTCTGTCAAAAAACATGAAACTATAAGGCTAAGGGGACGCTATTTCAGGTCTATTGGACTTGCCCTCTACTCACCCCCTATTGTCAGATGGTGCACTCCCTGCTTCAATCCATATTTGGTACTGGGGTGCCCTTCGACCCGAAAACCTTCATTCTAGGCCTACCACCTACCTCCTTCTCTAAACTGTCAAAGAAGCTTTTGTCACACGTGCTAACTGCAGCGCGGTGCTTGGTGGCCCTGAAGTAGAAAGAGGGAACCCCCTTCACTATTTGAGTTGCACTCTAGAGATGTTAAAAGAATGAAGTACCTGACAGCCTCTCTAAATGATATGCTTGATAAGCATAAAAGAGTATGGGAGCCCTGGGTCCTGCTGGAGACTTCCACAACCTAATGCTCCATAACCCTTGATTTCGCAGAGACTGCCGGTACTTACGATTGGTGCCTCCCAGGTGGTGCCGGGGCTTCTGGGGTGGGCGGTTGTCCTCTTCTCCCCCTTCTCTACTTTCTATCCCGCTTCTTTTCTCTAAACTAGACTCTTCTCAACCTTTTCATTATATCTTTCTCTTCCTCCATTGGTTAATGCGCCTTTATACAGGCTAAACTCTGTCGCATTTTCCGAGTAATGTGATCATTCTGTATACTACCAATGGTTGTAAACTGCACAAGCCTGTACCAAACTATGCCTTTGGCCAAAATGTTTGTTGTTTATATGCCTGAAGTATTATCATTACTACATGTATTGTCCTGTATTGTATGTTGGGAATTCCTTTTTTTCCTTGAAAAATCAATAAAAATTGTCAGTTTTCAAAAAGAAAGAAAAAAAAAAGAAACAAGGCTGTTGGTGGAAGGCTGACTTGAGCTGACTTGAGCCATTCATAGCGGTGGAAATGACACAAAATATGTCCAAACAGCTGGAAAAATTTTGGCCACACAAATTTTTAGTCAATTTAAATTCACTTTTAAAATAGTTTTCAATCACAAACAATTTAAAGAGATCAAGGCATCCTACACTTTACATTAGTTTAAGGCAAGGGTCTCTAAACTTTCTAAATAGAGGAGCAGTGGTCCATCATTGGAGTCAGTGGGAGGAATAGCGCCCCATCATTGGTGTCAGTAGGAAGAATAGCGCCCCATCATTGGTGTCAGTAGGAAGAATAGCGCCCCATCATTGGTGTCAGTAGGAAGAATAGCGCCCCATCATTGGTGTCAGTAGGAAGAATAGCGCCCCATCATTGGTGTCAGTAGGAAGAATAGTGCCCCATCATTGGTGTCAGTAGGAAGAATAACTGACCATTGTTGGTGTCAGTGGCAGAATTATGCCCCACTGACAGTTGGGAGAATAGTGCCTTTTACCAGAGAGAAGAATAGGGCCAGATAAAAATAAACAAACAAAAAGGCCACATCCGGCCCCTGGGTCACAATATGGAGACAACTGGTTTAAGGTGTCAATAGAAACTGTTGGTGGTAGTTTACATCTGTCTATTTTACCATTTTTGCAGTCAAGCTAGTTTAAAATGGCTGAAAATGTACATAAGCATGACCAGCACATTAGTAGCCACTTTCAATGTTTTGCCTGTCTTTATCAATTATGCCAGACTCTAATGCTGCAAACTTGGGTCTCTCATAATTTATACAGTGCTAAAAAAAATAAAAAAAATAAAAAAATAAAAAGTCTGATGTGCCCCTAATATCTGGCCACACAAATTCATTGTTATACGTTTGTTTACTTTGGATGCCTACCATAATTTAGTCACATTTTTTTTTACATGCAAAGTATAATCGGCTGGCTTGTGTTGGACTGGCTACAGTACACACGGACGAATGCCGGTCAGTTTATATTGAAAAACATTTGGCCCGTGAGTACGGTGATTAACTTCTCACTACTCTCCCTTCAGCCATTTACTTTCTCCAGCTGACTTATTGTTAAAATGGTACAACCACCTACTAATCTCCAGCAAAGGCTAAATTTGTTAGTATATTGGAAGATGGTCCATCCTGGAGAAAAGCAGATATGTTTTACCGAGTACATGGTATCATTAGTTACTTACAGAGTTAGGATCTACAGATATTTGAACCGTTTTCTTTTCTCCTGCAGATGTACAACAATCCTGGATGTGAATGTAGTAAAGGTTCAGATCTTCAGCTGAATTGTTTTCTGTAGCAAGAACCATTTCTCTGAAAAGCAAATACAAGGTCATTGCAGTTTTCTATATCTGAATTCGTTTGCAAAAGCAAGCTGTAGGATGCAGGACTGCCTGTGATATGAAGAAACTACAAAAGAACAAGTCACATTAGCATCAGAAAAGACTGATACGTCACACATACAAAGGGATTTTTAATTGAGATATAGACCGTCCCAATGCTACTCTATTAGACCAGAATTTCTAAAGTAGATCAATTCTGAAGAAAAAAGCAAACTGGATATTAAAAACAAATGACAAGCTGGGTTGGAAATTTAACCACTTGACCACTGGGCACTTAAACCCCCTTCCTAACCAGACCAATTTTTAGCTTTGGTGCTCTCACACTTTGAATGACAATTACTCAGTCATGCAACACTGTACCCATATGAAATGTTTGTCCTTTTTTTCACACAAATAGAGCTTTCTTTTGGTGGTATTTAATTACCACTGGGTTTTTTATTTTTTGCACTATAAATCAAAAAAGACAGAAAATTCAGTAAAAAAAATAAAAAATCCTTTGTCACTTTTAAAATTTATGGCAGAGTATGGGCACTGAGCAGCGCTGTGGGCACTATGGAGCCAGCCCACAGTGCTGCTGCAAATAATCTCTCCCCCTCTCCCCTCACACTGTACAGATCGGTACAGAGAGGGAAGGGAGGAACCGGTGTCATGACATGATGCCTGTTTGTTTACAAATGATCGCTCCATCATTTGACGGAGCGATCATGTGGTAAGCGGGCGCTACCAGAGGCCATTTACTGTGATCCGTTGGGTCTTTCCGGACCCGGTGGTCGCGGATTTTTCTGGGAGCGTGCCCCAGGGGGCGTGCAGGAGCAAGATTCTGGGAACGTCCTCCCAGAATAAGCCGACCACGCTTTAGTCGTCTTTTGGCTATGGCCAGGTCTGCAAGTGGTTAAAGATAACAGAGCTGGACTAACATAGGGGCTATTGGAGCTGCAGCTCCAGGCCCCTTACCTTAAGATAGGCCCATTAAAAATAAAAAATAAAATCCCCACTACTGGTCAAAATTTGGGGCTCATATCACCTATGGTCCTGGAGATACGGGGCTACTTGCGCAGCCTGTCAGAAGCTACATACAGAGAAGCCAGTTTAAATACAAGCTGGCACACTCTGTTTTCAGCAGACCAAGAGGATGAGCTCACAGTGCCTCTCCTCACTTCTTGTCAGAGGCACTGAGCTCAATGGACAGTGTGGAGCCTGCAGAGTTTGACACAGGCAGCACCGCCTCCCAAACTAGCTCGCAGTAGCAGCATAGTCCAACAATGTAAAACTGCCATTCAGCAATGTTAAAAAAAAAAAAAAAAAAAAAAAAAAGAAAGAAAGAGGGGCAGTAGCACCTCATGAAAGCCTGTCAGATGCTGCTATACCACTCGTTGAAAAGCAATACACCACAGATCACTTTTCAGAGGGCAGTAAGCATTACTGAAAATGTGAAAAACTTGAAACATATCATCCATTTCACACTCACCACCAATCAGGTCACTCCCCAGCCACTTTCCATGTTAGCCATCTCCCTTCAACTTATATCACAGGTTACCATTTCCCAACCTACAGATGACAGACCCTACTCCAAAAGATATCGCTCCAAGTTACTCCCCCAACCCGCTGATATCCCTCCATGACGACCTCACACCCCCCTGCTGACAGACCTCTCCCCAGCCTATCCCTACACACCTTCTCACCTGCTGACCTGTGGATGGTGGAATCACTTCCACAGTGTTATTGTGTTCTGCCAGTGGGGAGCCTTCCCAACCCACAGAATACAATGATCAGTGTTGCTAACTATAGCTGGCAGCACTGATTGTTTTGGGAAAAACCTGACAGGCTGGTTGTACTCAAGTCGATTGATTGACTTGTGTACAACCAGCTAGCCCATACATAGATCAACTATGGCTGGTCTCTGCTTAATCAGCTTAATTTAAATTCATGTATGGCCGCTTAACCACTACGCAGTCCCTAAACATCCTTCCACAGACCTTTTAATTTTTCCTTTCCGAATTCTTTCATCCTCCTCTCGTATACATAGTGCCCATGGCCATACCCTCCGCACTCCTCTCCTGTACATACTGATCACTGCCATACCCTCCACACTCCTCTCCTGTAAATAGTGCCCACTGTTATGCCCTCCATATTCCCCTCCCTCACTTGCACATACTTCCCACTTTTATATCAACCATACTCCTCCCCTATGCCTCTTACCCACAAAAACAGTTCTTAAAAATTATATTGAATATCCTCAATGTTACCAGCTCTAGAATGGGCACACTTTTGTTCCATCTTCACCCTGTCTTCCTTCCACGTTCTGTGCCTTTGGTCACTTGCCTTGGCTGTGCTGTGTTGCTGTCACTTCCACGCATGCTCATTCGCATCCTCACTCTCTCATCCCCCCGCTCTCGCTCATCCCCTCTCCCTTACCCCTCACTCCTCTCTCATCCCCTTTCTCTCTCTCTCATCCTTCCTCTCGCTATTTAATTTGTTAAAACAAAAAAAATTGTTTGCAATTTAATTTTTTTTTTTTATATATATAAAAAGCCCCACCATAATCCTCAGCACCAGGCCCATGATGTTCTTAATCCGGCCCTGGATGACAATGCAAAATGTAGTAATCTGAGACAGAGGAAGGCTCATCAATCACATAGCAAAATAGTTGTCACTGTATGCCTATACTGGGAGTAGAAAGAGCAGTCTACTAATACCGTGCTACTAAGTACCTCCGCTCCTATGTACAGGCAGCCAAATGCTTACCTTTCATCACGGAAATCTAACAGCAGCAGAGAACTTCCGTCCTTAAGCCCCAACATGTTAAGTGTTTTGTCCAAGTCATCCAACGCAAAAACACTCCAGCCTTCACTATTTTCTGTGGATGGAGAGCACAACAGTGACTCCAGTGAAGGACTACCAGACAACTTGTTTTGCACGTCTCTCAAGTGTAAATTCGATGGGAAGACTCTCTGGCTCTCCAAGTACTTTTGTGAGGAGCCATTGCTCTGGTCTTTACATGGACGTACGATGGTTAAAAGTACTGGTGTACAGTCTGGACCGATGTGTACAGGCAGACCACCGACCTGCATGGCAGTTACATAAGGAAATATAAAAATAGTAACTTGTATGAAAAATATTAATACTGGACAACACATACTTTCTATACTGTTGCAATAACAAATCAACCCAGGATCCCACTCCTGCAGTTGCAGCACAATCCAGTTTTTAGTGCAATTTAAGTAGCGTGACAGCACATTTTTTATGCAATTTTCATGCTGTTGCGATTTTTGTTTTGGCCAATGGTAAGCATATCTTCTGTGACAAAAATTATGTATGCAAAGTCCATTTGCAGTGGTCCTTATACATTGGGCATCATACAAACGAGGGCAGTTCACGCACAAGGAGTATCAACTCCTCATAATCAATGTTGGCTTTCTTGCCTGGTCTCTCCATCTTTTCATCATGACAAGAGCACATGTTGCTGGGAAGAGGAGACTACCGGTAAATAGGGGGAAAAAAATGCACCGGACCTAAAAACACATATAGATGTTTTTTTGATGCGTTTCCTTTAAAGTCTATGGGGCACAAAATCACACCGCATCACACCAAAGTAGCGCCTTTACCCTCCCCATGGCTGCATCAGAGTCCGGACCGGGCACAATTAAAATCAATGTAATTTCCAATATCATGTAATTTTGTACGACCCAAAAACTACTACTAACCAATTGCCACCCCGCCATAATACATTTACTGTGGCATGTGCAGGCTCAGTGCATAACAGTACGTCGCTGTGCACATGCGCACCCTAGGGCACGATCCTGTGCCTCATAGCAAATCACATGATTACAATGTAACCAAAACAGCCATGAATGGCTTCCATTCATGATTTTTTTTTTTTACCATTGTGATCGGCCCACAGCTATCACATGGTACCTGGGCCAATCACAGCAATCTGTACCACATGAGTAGCTGTAGCCAATCACAGGTCACAAACTGTCATGGACAAAATTACAACCTTCTGGAACTCATTGTATTCTCAATATTCATTTAGCCAACAGGATCACTATGCATTATAAAAACAAGATTAAATAGAATATTGTGCACGTAAAGATTACACTTTTTTTTTTTATGAAAAAAGGCTCCTCTGCAAAAGCTGATGAGTTAGTTGTTGCTATGCCGATTTATATCAAGTAACTTAACAAAAGGGTTCAAAGTCAAGAATGTTCATTCAACAAGCAAAACAAAATGGTCATGAGATAAACAAGGGGCTGCCGTTCCTGACCTGCTAGTGTCTCTGACTTTACGCAATTTCTCAAAAAAAGAAAAAAAAAACGATTTTATCAATTTGGATACAAAAATATTCAGATGTGCATTTAAAAAGGTCAGCTTCATTACAGGAGTGAATGCTAAATAATTACATGAACAATTGCATGTTATAACACCTGCTACAAAAATGTGTATTTATGAAAAAAAGAAATGGTCTTATTTGTCGTGTGAAACTGTATGACCATTTGCACTGGGCACATAGGAACAAAAAAGAATGGGCAATTGATTCCTATTGCTCCTCTGTACTCATGGAGGCCTGTCCCCAATCATCAGAAGGAGTATGGCTCCAGCTATAGAAGTCAACAGAGCAAGTGGCCTGCATGTGCAGTAGGAGCTGAGTGGTCAGAATTTTTCCTTCAAAAGGCAGTATTGAGCTGGGGAGGTCCACACAGTAAAGATCTTGGAAACAGGGATGAAGGTAAGCGTTTAAATAGGTGCTTTCACCTTTGGAGCGGGTAAGGGAGCCTTTAAAAAGGACAAACTTCACTAAAAGCGAAGGTGTGCTTTAAAAAGCAGTGTTTTTTTTTTTGTTTTTTTATGTTAGTTCCTTAGCAACAAGCCTGAGTATCTCAGAAAAAAATTGAGGACAGCCATATTCTTCTCTTCTTCCCACACCATTTACCTGATTAAAAAGAACATTTGTGTATATTGTTCTAATTATGCTTATATTAACAAGACAAAAAGGCAAACTGGTGGTATAATCACTACCAGAGAACATCAAGTCGTTGTGTTCTTTGACAAAAGAACAAAAGTAGTGAAAGCCGATTTTCCAATGATTTTCTTAGGTTAGAGCCATACCTGCTTCCCATCCCACACAAATATGTCACATCCGTCCTTTATTCCTGCTTTTGAAAAAGTCTGTTCATCATCTGAGGAAAACAGTAAAATAAAAAGATAAATATTTTTGCACGAATGTCTTACAGCAGGGGTGTCAAACTCCATTTCATTGTGGGCTGCATCAGTATTATAGTTGCCCTCAAAGGGCCAGTTGCATCTTTAAGACTAGATGTCGAGAGCACCCCTACCCCCCTTACATCAGATGTCAAGAACTCCCCCTCACCTTCAGAAGTCAAGAGACCTCCACCCTCCCTTATATCACAGTGCACCCCCTCAACTTGTGCTGCTGCTGGGAAAAAGCTGGGGGCAGATTTGGGAAGCAGAAAGTGCATGTTCTGGAGGAGGACCAGAGGAGGGCTGGAATCGGCTGAATGCTAAGACCAGGGGAGGCCGAGATAAGGAGGTGCTGTGGCTACAAAGAGGTGATGGATCTGTAGAAGGAGTTCTGTCATCCCCTCTGCTGTGACTGATAAAATTGGGGGGGGGGGCTGAGACAAGCCTCTCTGTGGCTGCATGGAGAAGTGCAGGATCTGGCAGAGGAGTTCTGTCTTCCTCTTTGCTGCTGACACAAAGTGGGACAGAGACATGGAGGGTGCCACAGCTGCAGGGGAGGTGCAAGGGCCACATGAAAATTCCTGGTGGGCCGGATTCAGCCCACGTGCCTTGTGTTTGACACATGTGCCATACAGGATAAAGCATCCAACCACCTACAGCCTGAATGACAATGCAACTACTGCACTCTTTAACATCAATGAGTATGATCACGGAGTGTAGCTATGGGAACATGCTAACTATGCTCCTAAGAACATAATTTATATTACATCAACAATCATTCCTATACATAAACACGGAACAAGTAAACTATTTTAAAAGAGTTTTCCTCAACTACTAACTTAAAATAGGATCTAAAATCGAACATAACCCCAGACAATTAACCATTCAAAAGCCCCCCTCCTCTGTTGCCCTATATCCTAACCCAATAGGTAAATACTTAACCCACAGCTCTAAGCTCCCTTCAGCTGTTGCCACTCAAACAGTCTTGGAAGTGAGTCATATGGTCACTGTCAAAGACTGATAATCAAGAGTATTAGTGGCTCTGCCCAACCACAGATCACACTATCTGACAATGCCCAGTAGTCCTGCTTCCAGGCATATCTTAAGCTGAAGAGACCCTTAAACTGATGATCAGAAAATATTAAACAGCTTTGCAAAATAAATTAGGCAAGAGGACAGAAAAAGGAGAAGAGATAAGATGTTGATCAATAATGTGTTTTGCTGAGGCTCTCTCAAAAACCCATACATTTTTTTTCAAGCAATGACAGATTGAGAAAATTACTGATTTCTTTCAACTACTCACCGCACAATGTCTCAAAGATATGGAACCCTGCTGGCAGAAGCTTGGCGATGCTCAGCACTTGTCCTTCCAATGCTTTGTCCACAAGCTGTAATAGTAATCAGGTAAGATGTTCAATAACAACTCTAACTTTGTCAATTTTACATGACAGATATATACTGTATATTTATGCAATCATTTGATCAAGATCCAGGCTACTCTCTCTTCTCACAGGATTCAACTGACAACAGCAGGAGCCAATAGTTTCCGCTAGGGATGCACCAAAATCTCGGTGGCCGAAAATGGTGTTTTTGGCACATTGCCAAAAGAAAAAAAATTGCCTATAATGGCTCTGAAAATTGCACATACACTGTAGCGGTGGGCGCACCAATGGGTGACATCATTAGCTGTTGACGGCGTGCATGTTCCTCATGGTTAAAACACTGGGATTTGTGAGCACGCTCCCAGCGGTTGAGACGCTGGAGTTAAGAGCACTTTGCCGGCAGACATTCCTTGTGGTTGAGATGCAGTTGGGACTTGGGAGATGGGAGCATACAGGGCTGCATTGGAGAGTGGCCACCGTCCCTCCTGGATGGCTATTGTTACTACTATTTGCTGGTGAACATTGCCACTGTCCTCTTAAACTAACTGAAAATCCAACTAGTATTAAAAAAAAAATAAAAAAAATAAAAAAAAGGGAAGAGGATTGGTTAAGTTTATTTTTTTATTTTTTTTATTTTATAGTTGCCTAGGGTTTAGTTTTTAAATATATTTTAGTCCTTCCAACAACCCCCTCTAAGATTCAAAATCCCACTACTATAGATCATTCTATGCTATTCTTCTGTGCTACCAGCAAAGGTGGACCATGTCTGCAGTGTGGAAATGATTTAAAGTTTCTGATAAAGACCCCAAATTTGCAATCTGCAAGTCTATGCTCAGCAGAAATTTTAAGAGGG
The DNA here is from genome assembly GCF_037356315.1 of Lithobates pipiens. Lineage (NCBI taxonomy): Eukaryota > Metazoa > Chordata > Amphibia > Anura > Ranidae > Lithobates > Lithobates pipiens. The sequence goes on from NW_027507784.1 coordinate 123,922,875, forward strand.
GGTACAGTGCCAAGGCATTTTTCCAACAACAGGTTTGATACACCACCTAAAAACCATGTCATCCAGTTCAGCATACAGAATACAAGAAAACAGAACCACTTCCAAAAAGTTAATCAGGCTCAACACCATCTGTGGCCACAGTCTTCGAAAAGTTAAAAAATCTTCCAAGTGACAGACCCAAAGCCCGCGGCATTACAGATAAAATTATGGAATTTATTGCATTAGAGACAACCAGCCATTCTCTGTTGTGGAGGACATTGGATTCCTTAGGCTCATGCAACATATTGAGCTGCGTTACACACTTCCAAGCAGACGTTACTTTGCAGATACCGTCTACCCGAATTGTTTTGCAGTGTTAGAAAACGCGTTCATGAGATCATGACTACCGACATCATAGTAATTAGTTTTACTACCGACATTTGGAGTTCAGACGTCAGTCCAACGAGCATGCTTAGCCTGATAGCGCAGTGGATAGATGGCAAATTTCAATTGCAAAACATCCTACTTAACGCACGTGAGTTTGTTGGATCACATACTGTAGCAACAATATCTGATGCTTTAAAAACCATGCTTGACACTTGGCACATTGAGAAATCTAAAGTGTATTTGATTGTCCGAAATAATGTGCGGAACATGGCAAAGGCAATGGAGGACAGTGAACTTAAAAGCATACCGTGTACGGCACACACGCTATAATTGGCTGTGAATGGAGGGATTGCTGAGTCAGCGCACCATATCTGATAGCGTATCAAAAAGGAAGAAAAAAAAAGCACTTTTGTAACAGCTTACCTGTAACATCCTTTTCTTGGAGTACATTACGGGACACAGAGCCACAGTAATTGTATGGATTATAGAGGCACCTACAGGTGATGGACACTGGCACACCCTAGACAGGAAGTTTAACTTCCTATATAACCCCTCCCCTTACCGGGGGTACCTCAGTTTTGTAGCAAAGCAATACATGTGTAACCAGAAAGAGGGGAGGGACCTCTGTGTCCTGTGATGTACTTCAAGAAAAGGATTTTACAGGTAAGCTGTTATAAAAATCCCAATTTTCTTTATCGTACATCACGGGACACAGAGCCACAGTAACTACTGTATGGAATGTCCCAGAGCAATGTTATTTGAGGGGAGGGAGACACAAACAAAAGTATGTGCAATCAGACCTAAGGACCTATACGGCTGCCTGCAGCATACTGCGCCCAAAGGCGATATGCCTTCTTACATCCACCTGATAGAATCTGGTGAATGTATGGATTGAAGACCAAGTTGCGGCCTTGCAGATTTCAGCCATGGAGGCTTGGTGGTGCACTGCCCACAAAGCACTAACAGCTCTGGTGTTAGGTCCCCTTCAAACCATAAGCTTGAATAATTACTTGACAAATCCCCTTAGCAATAGTAGATTTCGACGCTGCCTGTAATTTTTTAGGACCTTCAGGCAACACAAACAAAACATCCGTCCAAATCTGAGCAGTCACCTCCAAATAGATTTTGACCGCTCTCACTACATCCAGAGAATGTAGAGACCTTTCTTCCGTAGAACCGAGTTCTGGAAAAAATTAAGGTAGAACAATATCCTGGTTTAGATGAAAACCTGAAACCAACTTCGACAAAAAGCTAGGATGAGGACGCAATACTACTCTATCCTTGTGAATGATTAAATATGGCTCTTTACAAGAAAGAGCAGCCAATTCTGATACCCTTCTTGCAGAAGATATAGCTACCAGAAAAAAAAACTAGCTTCCTTGTCAAAAGGACCAAGGGAATATGTCGTGTCGGCTCAAATGGCCATTTCTGTAATGCCAACAGAACTAAATTCAAGTCCCAAGGGTTCAGGGGTGACCTACCCGGTGGATTAAGCCACATTATACCCTGTATAAAGCTACGGACCAAAGAATGCATAGCAAGCGTTTGTTGAAACAATACCGATGCCAACCCCTGGATTTACACCAGGAAACATATGCCTTCCAGACTCTATAATAAATTGCAATGAAGCCAGCTCACAGGGTATCAATGTAGATATCACTGCCTCAAAGCCCACAATTCTTCAGAACGTGGGTTTGAATAGCCATATCGTTAAATTTAGCATTTGTAAAAGTAGGATGGAACACTGGCTCCTGCCATAGCAGGTCTGGACGTGGTGGTAGGTGCCATGGGTCCCCTACCACCATCTGTACGATCTCTGCATACCAAGATCTTCTGGGCCACAAGAACTACTGACTTTCCTGCTTGATCCTGCAAAGAAGTCGGGGTAGCAGCAGAATAGGAGAGAATGCATAAATCAGTCAGAACTGATCCCTCAGGGTCACCAACGCATCTGTTCCCCATGCGAGTGGATCCCTTGGTCTCGACACAAAGTTGTCGACTTTGCTGTTGAACCTGGCTGCAAACAGATCTACATCCGGGATCCCCCATCTCTGGCATATAACCAGGAAGATGTCAGGGTGAAGGGGCCATTCCCCCCGGGAACAACTGCTGGCGGCTCAAATAGTCCGCCTGCCAATTCTCTATCCCTGGGATGAAGATTGCAGATATGCATGGCACACGCTTTTCAGCCCAGGCCAGGATATGGTTTACCTCTTCCTTGGCTGCATGACTTCTGGTGCCCTCTTGGTGATTGATATAAGCCACTGCTGTGACATTGTCGGACTAAATTCTAACCGCATAATTCTGCAACCTGAACGTCCAGTCCCTTAGGGCTAGCTGCGCTGCCCAAATCTCTAGAATACTGATGGGCAAGGTTCTTTTGGTCCTGGACCATTTTCCTTGGACAGTTGCTTCTTCCAGGACTGCTCCCCAACCTGACATGCTGGCATCGGTTGTTGCCACCTTCCAGGTAACTGGTACGAAGGATTTCCCCTTCTGCAGATTCTTGGATATCCTCCACCAACTGAGGCTCTGGCGCACCTTTGGAGACAGATGCATTGGAAAATCTAGCGCTTAGACCTTCTTGTTCCAAGCAGAGAGGATACTGTTTTGCAGCAGTCTCGAATGAAACTGCACATAGGGTACCACTTTGAATGAAGCCACCATCTTTCCCAACAAACTCATGCGAAGACGGATAGAAGGACTCTTCTTCGCCCTGACAACCTGAACCAGCTCCTTTATGGCGCTGATCTTTGCCTGGGGTAAAAACACCCTCTTCTGGGATTTATCTATAACCATACCCAAGTACTCTAGTCTTCTTACTGGCTTTAAAGAAGATTTCTCTAGGTTTAGGACCCAACCTAGGTATTCCAGGTAGTTGACTGTGGTGACCATGCTTTGGTCTAAGCCCAACACCTAAGACACTGGCGAGTCAGTGTGCCAGTGTCCATCACCTGAAGGTGCCTCTTTAACCCACAGAGTAATTACTGTGGCTCTGTGTCCCGTGATGTATGATAAAGAAATTGTGGGTCACTTTAAGCATTCTCTGCTTGCTTATTCCATATTACAAGCTTTGCAGATACAGTTTGGAATGCCACCAAAACGACTGCAGCAAGATGTAGCCACTCGTTGGAACAGCACGTACTATATGCTGCAAAGTGTTTTCAAACTAAAGCACGTTTTAGCTGTATACATTGCAGATTACGAGCTTCCAGCGACACTGAGCGAACATCAGTGAATGTTAGTTGAAAATAGTTTGTCTCGATCTCCATTTAAACACTTAACAAAAGAAATAAGCTCAGCTGATGCTTGCATTGCTGAAGTTATTCCCTTGATTGCTTCACTGAAGCGTCTGCTAGGAAGAGAGGAAGAAACAGACCATGGCGTAAAAATGGCTAAAACCACTCTACTGGAGGCCAACCCTCTGTACTGCATTGCAACAGTTCTAGATCCTCTATTTAAAGAGCATTATCTTAATATGGGTAAAAAGCAGCGTGACAACCTGACTTGAGCAGGGAAAAGGCACTTTGGTGCCGCTATTACGCAGGACTGCCCCCATTCCCCCCGCACGCGGTCGTCTAGGAAGCTGTTGGCCCCACGTGAGTTACCTTGAACGTTAAAGCTGACCAAGTGTATCACGCGTGAGAACCTCTTACAAGAGGACAGACCAGTCCTCTACTGCACGAAATAGACTGCGGACTGGGATTACTCAGCCCAACAATCAGTTGACCTACCGTGCTGACCCGTCACCTGGTAAATACTCTCTCAATAACCTAATCAGTACCAAGTTAATTTATGACTGTTGACTATTCATGTTCTTGTTCCCACTACAAGTGAAAAACAAAAAAGGAACGACTGGAGTATTACGTATCAGCATTACCTACAGCAAATGTTTATCCTCTCTGTTCATTTTCATTTTTTTTCATTCTTTTACTGTATATCAAGCTGCAATACCTTGTCTCCTATAAATAAAGATTGTTTAAAAAAAAAAAAGCAGCGTGCATGGGAAAGGATACAGGCGCAAAGAGGTGATGGAAGCATCTGGTGAAGGAGTTTCGGGGAAAGTATACCAGAGAAACGGTCGCATACATGTGATGAGGGACACACTCCCTCAATATCTGATATGTTTGAAGAAATTTTACATGAATGCACCCCAGACCATAGCAGTGCCACAACTGCAGCTACCCAAAAGCTGGAGATTTATTTAGCTGAACAGCCTATTGCCTTTAGCGACAATCCCCTTGAGTACTGGCGCATCAACAAACAATGTTTTCCTTTGCTTGCACAGATTGCACGCAGATATTTATCTGCCCCAAGCACCAGTACAGAGCGCAAGAGACTATTCAGTCTAGCATCTCATATTCTTGATGAGAAGCGGAACCATCTCTCCTGTGAGAAAGCTGAACAACTTTTCTTCTTAAAGCGAAATCTGCCAATTTTACTGAAATAGATTAGAAATCAGTAGCACAAGCCAATTCATTTACTGAATATTCCAATTGGCTAGTGCCATTGATTGTTCATTGTAGTTCTTCTACAGTTTTTTTTTTTTGCACTTCAATTTAAAAGAGAACTCCAGCTTTTGAACTACATAGTTTGTTGTTGGGCCAAACTATGTCTCTAACTGAGCTGTCAGCCCGCTGCATATGCAAAACTGTATGTATCTGTGGCTGGCTTACCTACCGGGTTTAGGGGGAGACTTCCAGGAACATGGACTAGTCTACGGTCTGGTCTACAGCAGCAGCGCTCAGTCAATCACAGCAAGCAATGTGTTCTAATGAAATTGCTTGCTGTGATTGGCTGTGCGCCGCTCCTGAAGACCAGACTGTAGACTAGTCTGTGTTCCGGGAAGTCTCCGCACATACCCGGAACACAGTGCGGAATACTGTATGACTATGTATGCAACTGCAGCTACATACATATGTTTTATCACACATGCAGCACACTGACACTTTAGGGAGAGAACTTAGGGAAATTAGTTCTCATTTAAGTGGAAAAGAATACAATTTAAAAAAATAATATAGAATATACAGTGCCTTGCGAAAGTATTCGGCCCCCTTGAACTTTTCAACCTTTTGCCACATTTCAGGCTTCAAACATAAAGATATAACATTTTAATTTTTTGTGAAGAATCACCAACAAGTGGGACACAATTGTGAAGTAGAACGAAATCTATTGGATATTTTAAACTTTTTTAGCAAATAAAAAACTGAAAACTGGTGCGTGCAAAATTATTCGGCCCCTTTACTTTCAGTGCAGCAAACTCACTCCAGAAGTTCAGCGAGGATCTCTGAATGATCCAATGTTGTCCTAAATGACTGATGGTGATAAATAAAATCCACCTGTGTGTAATCAAGTCTCTGTATAAATGCACCTGCTCTGTGATAGTCTCAGGGTTCTGTTGAAAGCGCAGAGAGCATCATGAAGACCAAGGAACACACCAGGCAGGTCCGTAATACTGTTGTGGAGAAGTTTAAAGCCGGATTTGGATACAAAAAGATTTCCCAAGCTTTAAACATCCCAAGGAGCACTGTGCAAGCGATCATTTTGAAACGGAAGGAGTATCAGACCACTGCAAATCTACCAAGACCTGGCCGTCCCTCTAAACTTTCAGCTCAGACAAGCAGAAGACTGATCAGAGATGCAGCCAAGAGGCCCATGATCACTCTGGATGAACTGCAGAGAACTACAGCTGAGGTGGGAGAGTCTGTCCATAGGACAACAATCAGTCGTACACTGCACAAATCTGGCCTTTATGGAAGAGTGGCAAGAAGAAAGCCATTTCTCAAAGATATCCATAAAAGGTCTCGTCTAAAGTTTGCCACAAGCCACCTGGGAGACACACCAAACATGTGGAAGAAGGTGCTCTGGTCAGATGAAACCAAAATCTAACTTTTTGCCCACAATGCAAAACGATATGTTTGGCGTAAAAGCAACACAGCTCATCACCCTCAACACACCATCCCCACTGTCAAACATGGTGGTGGCAGCATCATGGTTTGGGCCTGCTTTTCTTCAGCAGGGACAGGGAAGATGGTTAAAATTGAGGGGAAGATGGATGCAGCCAAATACACGACCATTCTGGATGAAAACCTGTTGGAGTCTGCAAAAGACCTGAAACTGGGACGGAGATTTATCTTCCAACAAGACAATGATCCCAAACATACAGCAAAATCTACAAAGGAATGGTTCACAAATAAACATATCCAGGTGTTAGAATGGCCAAGTCAAAGTCCAGACCTGAATCCAATCGAGAATCTGTGGAAAGAGCTGAAAACTACTGTTCACAAACGCTCTCCATCCAACCTCACTGAGCTCGAGCTGTTTTGCAAGGAAGAATGGGCAAGAATTTCAGTCTCTCGATGTGCAAAACTGATAGAGACATACCCCAAGCGACTTGCAGCTGTAATCGCAGCAAAAGGTGGCTCTACAAAGTATTAACGCAAGGGGGCCAAATAATTCTGCACGCCCCACTTTTCATTTTTTTATTAGTTAAAAAAGTTTCAAAAATCCAATAGATTTCGTTCCACTTCACAATTGTGTCCCACTTGTTGGTGATTCTTCACAAAAAATAAAATGTTATCTCTTTATGTTTGAAGCCTGAAATGTGGCAAAAGGTTGAAAAGTTCAAGGGGGCCGAATACTTTCGCAAGGCACTGTATCATATGTTATGGTTACAGAAAAACTGAAAACAGAATAACGGCTTTCTGCCATAATTCTGTTATGGTTTTGTCGTTATTTAATAAGGGCGGCACAGTGGTGTAGTGGTTAGCACTCTCACCTAGCAGTAAGAAGGGTCGCTGGTTCGAATCCCAATCATGACACTACCTGCCTGGAGTTTGCATGTTCTCCCTGTGCCTGCGTGGGTTTCCTCCGGGTACTCCGGTTTACTCCCACAATCCAAAGACATGCAGGTAGGTTAATTGGCTTCTGTCCAAAAAAAAAATTGGCCCCAGTATATGAATGGGGACCTTGGATTGTGGGCTCCTTGAGGATAGGGACCAATGTGAGTGTGTAATGTACAGGGATGGGGATAACTGTACACACTCAGGTTGAACTGGGTGGACTGGTGTCTTTATTCAAACTTACTAACTATGAATAACAGTTTGTTTTGCACAGTAACTTTGCAATTAAAGGGATATGAAACGGAATAGGAAAACACACAGAGGTTGATTTACTAAAACTGGAGAGTGCAAAATCTGGTGCTGCTCTGTGTAGAAGGCTAGGTTAACCAATCGGCTTTTAGTTTTTTTTGTCAAAGCTTTGAACAACCCGAAGAAATTCGAAGCTCGTTGGCTAATATACTCAGCTGTGCTAAATTTTTCACTCTCTCCAATTTTAGTAAATCAACTCCACAATCTCTGGTGCTTGGAAGTGGGCCCAGACTTTTGCCTACATTTTTTCCCTGTTGGCTTCACTGGACATGCCTTGCCTTGATGCGCTCTAATGACTAGGAAAGTCAGTGGATATGCTGTCTAAAATAAAACAAAGACAGAGGGCGCACCGGCCTAGTAAATTATCTTAAGAAGGACCTCTCTTTGTTAATATTGTAAGTAATATACAACAAACCAACAGGTGTACTCTATCAACTTTGTCGTCAAAAGTACGTTTCCAGTCTACAATACATCATATTAAAGCTCAGAGTTCTGAAAAAAGGAGGGCAGAGAACTAAAGTCTTATTCCGCAGGGCTCAGCGCAGAGATCTCTGACAGCTGACACACCCCCTTCATGCAGTACACAGGAACAAAGCTGAGGCTGTCAATCAGATGGAACGCCCTCCCCTGTCACCATTTTCCTCTTGGTGTCAGGAAAACTTGTTAGAAGTGATTCATGCTGATGGCAGAGGAATATAGCAGCAGACAGAAACGACACTTAGTGCTTTTAATTGAGTACACACAATAGAGGGATATGCTTTTTTTTATATTTCATGTCTGAGGTTTACAACCACTTTAAGATAAGAAAACCTTAAGCCTTTACAACCAATTTAATGCAGCAAAGACAATTCCTCTGCTTAGGAAGCATCACCCAAATGACCCCCTAACAGAAAGGCATACTTTTTTAAATACAAACCCAATTCCAAAAAATTCAGGACACCGTGTAAAATCTAAATACATACAAAATGCAATGGCTTTGCAAATCTCATAACACATTTTATTCACAAAAGAAAACTTATCAAATGTTTAACCAGTTCCCGACCGGCGCACGCCGATGTACGTCGGCAGAATTGCACGGGCAGGCATACTGGCGTACAGGTACGTCCAATCTTCAATGCCGCCCTGCCATCGCTCGCGTGCCGGTCGGGACCCCGTGAGTCTGGCCGCGGGTATGCCCGCAGCGATCGAGTCCGCGGGACGGCTGAATGGAGGAAATGCAGTGTAAATAGCATTTCCCCATTCTGCCTAGAAACTAGTGACGCTGATCTCTGCTCCATGTGATTGGAGCAGAGATCAGTGTTCACTAAATGAAAGCCCAGCCCCCAATAGTTAGTAACACACCCCTAGGAACACTTAACCCCTACACTGCCACCCACTGGTTAACCCCTTCACTGCCAGTGTCATTTACACAGGAATCACTGCACTTATATAGCAGTGATTGCTGTATAACTGACAATGGTCCCAAAAATGTGTCAAAAATGACCGATGTGTCCACCATAATGTCGCAGTCACAATAAAAATCACTGATCGCCGCCATTATTAGTAAAAAAATAAAAAGATTAAAAAAAAATTATTAATAAAAATGCCATAAAACTATCCCTATTTTGTAAACGCTATAACTTTTTCGCAAACCAATCAATAATCGCTTATTGCGATTTTTTTTACCAAAAATATGTAGAAGAATACGTATCGGCCTAAACTGAGGGAAAAAAATGTTTTTTATATATTTTTGGGGGATATTTATTATAGCAAAAAGTAAAAAATAATGCGTTTTTTTCAAAATTGTCACTCTATTTTTATTTATAGCGCAAAAAATAAAAACCGCAGGGGTGATCAAACACCACCAAAAGAAAGCTCTATTTGTGGGGGGAAAAAAAAGGACGTCAATTTTGTTTGGAAGCCACGTCGCACAACCGCACAATTGTCAAGTAAAGCGATGCAGTGCCGAATCGCAAAAGGTGGTCTGGTCTTTGACCAGAAAAATGGTCCGGTCTGTACGTGGTTAAACTGAGAAAATCTGCCAATTAAAAAAAAAAAAAATAATAATAATTAAGGTAATTTTGAAATTGATGGCAGCAACGCATCTCAAAAAAATTTGGGACAGGGCAACAAAAATGGGCAAAGTAAAACCCCAATTCCATAAAAAGTTGGGACAGGTCCACGTTTACCATGGTGTAGTATCACCTCTTCTTTTAACAACACTCTCTACACATCTGGAAACTGAGGAGACCAATTGATGGAGTTTTGGGAGAGGAATGTTATCCCAATCTTTCATGAGCATATACTGCACTAAAACCTGGATAAATTAGCATTGACAGTGCCTATACACACATCAATGCACCCCCATACCATCAGAGATGCAGGCTTTTGAACTGAGTGTTGTTAACAAGCAGGAAGGTCCCTCTCCTCTTTAGTCCATAGAAAGCATCGTCATAGTTGCCAAAAAGAATGTCAGATTTTGGTGCATCTGACCACAGAACAGTTTTCCACTTTGCAACAGACCATTTTAAATAAGCTTTGGCACAGAGAAGACCGCAGCATTTCTGGATCATTTTCAGATATTGCTTCTTTGCATGATATTTATTTCAGGTTCTTGTATAGTGCTGTCAATTTATGCAGCACTTTACACCTATATATTGTACATTCACGTCAGTCCCTGCCCTCAAGGAGCTTACAATCTAAAGGTCTCTAATTCACATCCATACACATACTAGGGCCAATTTAGACAGGAGCCAATTAACCTACAGCACGTTTTTGGAGTTTGGGAGGAAACCGGAGTAACAGGGAGAACATGCAAACGCCAGGCAGGTAGCGCTGTGGTTGGGATTCAAACAGACGACCCTAGTGCTGTTAGGCAGAGGTGCTAACCACTTAGGTCACTCACTGTGCTGCTTTAATTTGTATTTTTGGATGGCACGGCAAACTGTGTTCACAGATAGTGACTTTCTGAAGCATTACTTAACCACTTCAGGACCGCCGTATTGCCAATGTACGTCAGCACAATGGCACAGGCAGGCACAATCACGTAGATGTACGTGATTGCCTTCCAGCGGGTGGGGGGTCCTATCGGACCCCCTCCCGTTGGATACGACGGTCCGGTTCCCTCCAGGAGCGCTCCGTGATGAGGGGATGGCCGTTCGTTTTCGGCCACCCCCTCTGGATCGCTCCTGGCCAATGAGAAGCTTCCTCCCACTGTGTATTGTTTACACAGGAAGGAGGAAGTGATGTCATTCTCCTCGGGGCGGTCTTTTTGACCGGACTACGAGGAGAAGACTAATAGTACGTGTGCACCAACACTACACTGACATGTAGGTACACACAGGCACACAAACCCCCCCCCCCCCCCGATTCCCCTCCCCCCCCAGTCACAGTTTCACTGATTGCATTGATCATTTCTTTACTGATCAATGCATTCAGTGTCAGTTGTGACAGTAAAAACTGTCAGGACAGTTAGTGTTAGGTCCAGGGTAGCCCCCTATCACCCCCCAATAAAGATTTAACCCCCTGATTGCCCCTAGAGTTAACCCTTTCACCCCCTTTTGCCAGTGTCACTAAGCGATCATTTTTCTGATCGCTGCATGTGTCGCTAGTGTCGCTAGGTAGCTAGTTATTTTTTTAGGTTCACTGCCAGGTTTTTATAGCGCTAGGTACCCCGATATACTACCCAATAATGGTTTTAACCCCCTGATTGCCGCTAGTTAACCCTTTCACCCCCTTTTGCCAGTGTCACTAAGCGATCACTTTTCTGATCGCTGCATCAGTGTCGCTAGGTAGCTAGTTATTTTTTTAGGTTCACCGCCAGGTTTTTATAGCGCTAGGTACCCCGATATACTACCCAATAATGGTTTTAACCCCCTGATTGCTGCTAGTTAACCCTTTCACCCCCTTTCACCAGCGATCACAGTATAAGTGTCACTGGTGACGCTGGTTAGCCAGTTAGTTATTTAGGTTCCCCGTCAGGTTTTTATATAGCGCCAGGGACCCCCATATACTACCTAATAAAAATTTGAACCCCCTGATTGCCCCTAGTTAACCCTTTCACCACTGATCACCGTATAAGTGTTACGGGTGACTCTGGTTAGTTTGTTTTTTATAGCATCAGGGCACCCACCATTTATTACCCAATAAAGGTTTAACCCCCTGATCACCCGGCGGGTGATATCAATTAGGTTTTAGGGTCAGGGTCTGCGTCGCCCCAGGCAGCGCTAGGTTAGTGCCAGTACCGCTAACACCCACGCGCAAAGCATACACCTCCTGTAGTGCTATAGAATCTGAACAGATCAATATCTGATCTGATCAGATCTATACTAGCGTCCCCAGCAGTTTAGGGTTCAAAAAAAACGCATTGTTAGCGGGATCAGCCCAGATACCTGCTAGCACCTGCGTTTTGCCCCTCTGCCCAGCCCACCCAAGTGCAGTATCGATCGATCACTGTCACTTACAAAACACTAAACACATAACTGCAGCGATCGCAGAGTCAGGCCTGATCCCTGCCATCGCTAACAGGTTTTTTGGTAGCATTTTATATTTAAATCCGGAAGGCAGTGCTTGGTTTTCGGGGTCCCGTACGTGGCTAGGCTCCCAAAAAGTCCCCCACATGTGGTATCCCCGTACTCGGGAGAAGCAGCAGAATTTATTTTGGGGTGTCATTTCACATATGCCCATAGCATGTGTGAGCAATATATCATTTAGTGACAACTTTGTGCAAAAAAAAAAAAAGTTTGTAATATTCCCGCAACTTGTGGCAAAATATAAAATATTCCATGGACTCAACATGCCTCTCAGTAAATAGCTTGGGGTGTCTACTTTCCAAAATGGGGTCATTTTGGGAGGTTTTGTGCTATTTTGGCATTTTATGGCCTTCGAAACTGTGATAGGTAGTGAGGAGTTAAATCAAAAATTTGCACCCTTAGAAATCCTGAAGGTGGTGATTGGTTTTCGGGGTGCCGTGCGCGACTAGACTCCCAAAAAGTCCCACACATGTGGTATCCCCATACTCGGGAGAAGTAGCGGAATATATTTTGGGGTGCAATTCCACATATAACCATGGCATGTGTGAGCAATATATCATTTAGTGACAACTTTTTGTAAAAAAATTTTTTTTTTTTTTTGTCATTATTCAATCCCTTAGGACAAAAAAAATAAATATTCAATGGGCTCAACATACCCATCAGCAATTTCCTTGGGGTGTCTACTTTCCAAAATGGGGTCATTTGGGGGGATTTGTACTGCCCTGCCATTTTAGCACCTCAAGAAATGAGATCGGCAGTCATAAATTAAAAGCTGTGTAAATTCCAGAAAATGTACTCTAGTTTGTAGACGCTATAACTTTTGCGCAAACCAAAAAATATACGCTTATTGACATTTTTTTTACTAAAGACATGTGGCTGAATAAATTTTGCCCTCAATGTATGACTAAAATTTAGTTTATTCGATTTTTCTTATAACAAAAAGAAGAAAATATCTTTTTTTTTCAAAATTTTCGCTCTTTTTCCATTTATATCGCAAAAAAAAAAATCGCAGAGGCAATCAAATACCATCAAAAGAAAGCTCTATTTGTGGGAAGAAAAGGACGCAAATTTCGTTTGGGTGCAATATTGCATGACCGCGCAATTACCAGTTAAAGCAGCGCAGTGCGAAATTGGAAAAAGACCTCTGGTCCTTAAGGTGTTTATTGGTCCGGGGCTGAAGTGGTTAAGAATGGTACATCGTCTCAGTTTAAACATTTGCTATGTTTTCTATGTTCTATTGTGAATAATGGGTTTATGAGATTCGTTAATATTTGCATCACTTTTATGTAGATTTTACACAGTGTCCCAACAAAAGAAAAGCAACAGGAAACAGGTACATGAAAGTGTAATGAGCCTGCAATGTAGAACAACGAGATCACCTCAAAAACTGTTTTTCTCAGGTCTGCCACAGTCCCGCGTCGATCTAAAATTATCTCCAATGTGCTGTCTCCTTGGGAGACCATCGGGTGTAAAGCACCATTTTCGAAGTAATAGCAAGATGAAAGGTGAAGATGCAGGTTCATCCGATGGGCTTCTGCGTCAGCATCCTTCCTGCATGGGTGTAAGATATAAACAACATTCATTTTGTTGGCTCCACACTTAAAGGGAAAACCCATGTTTGTGAACCTTATTATTATTACAAATTCTGTCTGCTATCATTTACTACAACTTTTATAGCCTTTTCTATACCTTCCAAATAGAGTAAGTTTTAATAACTGAGAAATTAAAATTACATTTCAAAGGTTGGTAATATGTATACCAATGTATCATTTTTTTTAAATGAGGTTTCATGAAGAACTGTCAATAAAAATGGAAATGCATATTTCACTGTGAAATATAATTAAAATTTTCCATTTAGTGTCTCCTGTTCAACCTGTGCCGGAGGTGGATTTCCTTCCCCCCCCCCTCGCGCCCCCCCCCCCCCCATAGCAGTCATTAGGCTGTGGGGATGGGTATGGCTCCCAGGTGCTGTGCCTTCTGTATCGGTAGGCTCCTCTCAGCAATGATATTTGTGCGCCCCCCCCCTTGGGTTGCTAGTGCTCATACCCTATCAGATGCGGTCAGGAGATCCTGCCGTCCCCCATGGGGGGTGGGGGGCTGTTAAGGATGGATATTACTGTCTGTTGATGTTAAAGATTTGATGTCCTCTCGGATACTCATGCTATGATATCTATGTGCCTTACGATTGTATTATACATGACTGTCATGCTGCTACTGTCTTGCTTTGTTATCACCTTGTTAAAAACAATAAAAATCTTTCTGGTAAAAAAAAAAAAAAAAAAAAAAATTCCATTTAGGATAGAGTAGAGACTAGTTAAAACCCAGTCAAAATGTTTTTTTTCCATTTGTGTCCCATTCAGAAAATTTCTCTTCACTTCATGTCCTGTGGACACAATAAGGTACCCCTGACGTTGCAAAAACATAATGCTTAGGGTGGAGTTTGTGGAGTGATGACATTATGCCATAAACCGTGAGTTGGCTGAACTGCAATCTAAATAAGATAGTGTTGCTTACATTGCTGCTTACATATGCTAAGCAATTTTCACTTAGTGCACAATTATTTTGTAATTTTGCAAGTGCTTTTTTTGTGTATGTGCATTAAACTTTTTTTTTTTTAAGCAGAAACACTATGGTCTTGTCTTGTGTATTTGCCTTATATGATGATGGAGTTTTAAAAGACAATTCATACTACACGGTGATACATTATTGTATGTACTAAAGCGCTGTAAGACCTTGTATAACATGAGGCCCACCACAGAGGGCGAGTCTGTATCCAAAAAGGTTAGAGTGATTACTGAAGGATGAGTGTTAGAGGACTGTTGCATTCTAGTTGATATTTGTGCAATCCATGTATTAAAGGAAGGCATTTTTTGCACAATTGTGTGAAGCACATGAAGCACTGTGTATAAACGTTGGATGATAACATTTTATAAAAGGTCATATGCACTTTATTTATTTTTTATCATTTATGCATTCTAGGTATAAAGTTATCACTATCTGTGCTCTAAGCCTAAATTAATAATTGCACAAGGTTGGTTTATATAATATATACACATATACATATATATTTATTTAGTTTTGTAAGGTAGGTACTATTGCACAATATATTAATATTTTTCTCTCAATCTTTTGTTTTTCGCATTAGGCACATTGTTGCATTTCATCTAACATAATTAGAGGTGGAATACCTTATTATTGGGAATCATACAATATATTAGGAATGCCATTAATTTGGGTATTATACAATTCATACCAAGCACGTATCCTGTTTTGTCTATTATACTGTAATAATTGTTTTGCTGCTCCATTTGTGATTAATGCGGCCAACGTCAATGTTGCAGTACAAAAACTAAGCTTGGAAGGGGGCCACATACAAAAAAGGGTAAGGAATATTGGTTTCAGGCTGGGTTCACACCTATGCAAATTGGATGTGGGTTTCCCTGCATCCAATTCGCATAGCAGGAGATTGTGACCGGCTCTCTATGGAGCCGGGTTCACACATCTGTGTGGATTATGTAACTATAACATTTATGGTAAAAGCAAAAATGAAGATAAATATAAGAGCGGTCACTGGTGATCGCCTCCTGAAAATGTTTGTTGCCTGGCTGTCTCTGCATTTCCTGTGTTTTGAGTTACCAACCCAGAATAAGCATGCAGCAACAGAAGTCAGAACTCTTAATCTTCATAACTGTCGCATGCCAGTGACTCAACATATTGTAATCAGAGGATGAGCCTAAAAGTAAAGTGTCTAGCATTTTCAAGATAAATCATCTATCTCAGAACAGTAAATAAAAAATAGAATGTACTTCTGCGCTACGAATAATGAATAGCTGTGTGATTATATATTTAAGGTTGCTGCTGGACACCAACTGTTGGAAAGGTGGAGAAATATCAAAAGATGAGACGCTACCTTATATCAATCATACATATAATAATGATTACCTAGCAATATGAACAATAAGTGCACAGCGGTGAGCCCTAGTGGGAGTAGCAAATATGATACTTCGAACTTTATATAAACAGAACACAGTTCATATGAGAAGTGGAATCAGCAAGCTATCCAGCCGTGAATAGATGGCAAGTAAGTGAAAGATTGCAAATAAGGGCCAAACACCAAGTGGACCCTCCACCAGTCACATGCGCTCACCTTCCCCTCTTAGGGTCACAATTTAAGATGTCTTTTTATGCTCCCATCAATGGGCTCCTGCAAGAGTGGTCTCCCGTAGGTGATGGCAACAAATGGATAAAGAAGGAACTAACATAGTGTAGTATTGTAAAAGTTTAATAAAAACAAAACAAAACAAAACAAAAAAAACACACAACTGTTCCACTCACATGCACTAGTCTTGGTGCATACAGGTGATGAACTTAGGCATATACAGATCAATCCCTGGGGTCACAGGATCATCCGCAAGTCCTCAGCTCTGCTGCCCTCCTGGGTGATCGTATGCTTCCTAGGACAGCGCAATAATGTCACAAGCCCCGCCCTGACGTGTTTCATCACCGCACATGTGACTTATTCAAAAGTTCATCACCTGTATGCACCAGGGCTAGTGCATTTTTAAACGTGAGCGTAACAGTTGTATTTTTTTTTTTTTTTTATTAAACCAAGTTTACAGTACTACACTATGTTAATTCCTTCTTTACCCATACAGTTGCCATTGCCAACGAGAGACCATGCCCATACAGTTGTGCTCATAAGTTTACATACCCTGGCAGATTTTATGATTTCTTGGCCATTTTTCAGAGAATATGAATGATAACACAAAAAACTTTATTATCACTCATGGTTAGTGTTTGGCTGAAGCCATTATCAATCAACTGTGTTTACTCTTTTTAAATCATAATGGCAACAGAAACTACCCAAATGACCCTGATCAAAAGTTTACATACCCCAGTTCTTAATACCATGTATTGCCCCCTTTAACATCAATGACAGCTTGAAGTCTTTTGTGGTATTTGTGGATGAGGCTCTTTATCTTTTCAGATGGTAAAGCTGCCCATTCCTCTTGGCAAAAAGCTCCTGGAAATTCATGGGCTGTATTGCATGAACTGCACGTTTGAGATCTCCCCAGAATGGCTCAATGATATTGAGGTCAGGAGACCTCAACCTGTAGCCAATGACAGGTTGACTTGGCCTTGTGTTTTGGATCAAGGCTATGTTGGAATGTCCAAGTACATCCTATGCACAGATTCCTGGCTGTTGAATGCAAATGTTCCTCCAGTATTTTTGATAACATACTGCATTCATCTTGCCATCAATTTTGACCAACTTTCTTGTGCCTTTGTAGCTCACACATCCCCAAAACATTAGCGATCCACTTCGGTGTTTCACAGTAGGAATGGGGTAGTTTCCATCATAGGCCCTGTTGACTCCTCTCCAAATGTAGCGTTTATGGTTGTGGCCAAAAAGCTCAGTTTGGTCTCATCAATCCAAATGACTGTGTCAGGATGTTTGAGGCTTGGCTCTGTGCCGTTTGGCATATTGTAAGGGGGATACTTTGTGGCATTTGGGTAGTAATGGCTTTCTTCTGGCGACTGGACTGAGCAGCCCATCTTTCAAGTGCCTCCTTATTGTGCATCTTGAAACAGTCACACCAATGTTTTCAAAGAGTCCTGTATTTCACCTGAAGTTATTTGGGGTTTTGTTCTTTGCATCCCGAAACTATTTTCCTGGCAGTTGTGGCTGAAATTTTAGTTGGTATACCTGACCATGGTTTGGTTTCAACAGAACCCCTCATTTTCCACTTCTTGATTAGAGTTTGAACACTGCTGATTGGCATTCTCTATTCCATGAATATCTTTTTATATCCCTTTCGTGGTTTATATAGTTCAACTACCTTTTCCCACAGATTCTTTGACAATTCTTTTGCTTTCCCCATAACTCAGAATCCAGAAACGTCAGTACAGCACTGGATGAAAGATGCAAGGGTCTGTCAGGAGTCCAGAAACTCATTGACCTTTTATACACACAACTAATTACAAGCAAACAGATCACAGGTGAGGATGGTTACCTCTAATAGCCATTCAAAACCCTTTGTGTCAATTTGTGTACATGTTATCAGGCCAAAATCAACATGGTATGTAATCTTTTGATTAGGGTCATTTGGGTAGTTTCTGTTGCCATCATGATTTAAAAAGAGTAAACACAGTTGATTGATAATACATGGCTTCAGTCAAACACTAACCATGAGTGAAAGAAAAGATTTTATTCAAATTCTCAGAAAAATGGCCACAAAATAAAATTCTGCCAGGTTATGTAAACTTATGAACACAACTGTATGTTGCCATCAGGGACAAGGGATCTAGCCCTGTTGCCATCACCTATGAGAGACCACGGTTGCAGGAGCCCATTGATGGGAGCGTAAAAAGACATCTTGGATTGTGACCCCAAGAGGGGAAGGTGCTACTAGGCCTAATTGGGGGCCACTCTGGGAAGGGAGTGCATAGTGTGACTGGTGGAGGGTCCACTTGTCACTTACTTGCCATCTATTCACGGTTGGATACCTTGCTGATTGCACCTGTTCACAAGAAGAGTGCACTAATCATATGGATCTTGTTTTGTTTATATAAAGCTCCAAGTGTCATATTTAAAACTCTCACTAGGGGTCACTGCTGTGCACTTATTGTTCATATTGCTAGGTAATCATTAGTATGTGTGTGATATAAGGTAGAAAGTCATATTTTTACATTTTATCTCAGAACAGGTTTCTGTTCCTTTGTACCCTACTTTGCAAAACATTAAAGCGGGAGTTCCGCCGTTTTTTTTTTTTTTTAAAGCCAGCAGCTACAAATACTGCAGCTGCTGACTTTTAAAATAAGGACACTTACCCGCCCAGCGTGCCCGCGATGTCGGCACCCGAAGCCGATCTCTCGATCGTCTCTCGGGTGCTGCCGCCGCCATCTTGGGTATGGGAATCAGGAAGTGGAGCCTTGCGGCTTCATTTCCTGGTTCCCTACTGCGCATGCGCGAGTCGCGCTGCGCAATAAGGATGGTCCCCACTGTCTCTGGGATCCTTGTGTTTCCCAGCAGACAGCGGGGGACCTTCGGAAAGGGGCGTAGATTCTGCGGGAAAAGGGGCGTAGATTCCCAGCAGACAGCGGGGGACCCGCAGGAAGTGGCGTAAATACCCGCAGAATCTGTGGCTATCTATGCCGGAATGGGGTGCAAATACCTGTACTATACAGGTAGCTGCACCCCCCTCCCCCTGAAAGGTGCCAATTGTGGCGCCGGGGGGGGGGGAGGGTTCCAATGAGCGGAAGCTCCACTTTAGGGTGGAGCGCCACTTTAAGTAGCATCTCATAGAACAGAGACAGGGATTCTTAGGTCACAATCACATGGGCCGTTTGATCAGGTCCGCCTGTCAGTTTTTCAGGTAGACCTGATCAGACCCTCCATTCACCCCTATAGTGCACTTGATGTCAGAGGTTACATGTCCGCTGACATCCGTCGTTAGCAAATCCGATCCTGTCCGCAAAATCCAGACGGATGGTGGTCCTATTTTCCATCCGTCTGGCGTTTCTGTTTCTGGACGCTTTCACCCGATTTACTCAGAGAAAAGAGGGACTGGGTCCATCTCCGCTCTGCACAGTCAGTGGACATGGACCTGTCATCCGATCACTGTCATCCGAGGAGTGATCCCCTGCTGACCAAGTGGCATTTCACCAAACAAACATCCATGTGAAAGGGGCCCAAGACATATGCTGCTTGACTTGACCATGGCCAAATAGTGCTTCTCAGTCCAAGAAGCCGATAATGGTACACATGCTGGCTCCTTGGCCTAAAGTATGATGGCCATCCCAAAGATGATGGGCTTTCCATAAGTCTGCATATAGTGTGGGGTGCTACTCAAGCGAGGGTGGGTTAGTCAGAATATATTCAAGACACACCAGCTCTGATGCATGGAATTTGAAAATGAAAATGTATTAAAAGGTTATATGCAAGCAAGAAGCAAACTTACCTTTTCTGCTTAAGTTCCTCATTTATTTGATTCATCTGGCGTATCATATAGTCAGGGATCCCAAACTGTGCATTGCCTTTAGCTGTCAAAAAAATATCATTACAAAGAGATTCTGTTGCACTGATGTGGCGAAGGATTGGAACACCAGGTTTTCATTATCTCTGTCTGTTTTGTTTAGTTATCACCAAGAAGGAAAGTGAAAGAAAATCCCCAAACTTTGAGCCTCTCTTTTATTGCAGGGTATTCATTGCTTTTAAAGGGACACTGACATGAGAGATTAATGAAGGTTGCCATGGCTAGTTCTAACAACTTTGACATTCACATACAAAAAGCTTGCTCCAGAACTGTGACTGCAACATATTTAAAGAGAAGTTCCAGCCTGGGAAAAAAAAAAAAAAAAAAAACCACGAGAAAAGTCAGCAGCCACTCTGCCTGTCCAGAGAGCCCATGATGTCGGCACCCCAGCCGATCTTCAAATCAGCTCCCGGGTGCTGCTACCGCCCCAGAGTGGCCCCTGGTAAGGGAAAACGGCAGTGAAGCCTTTCGCCTTCACACCTGGCTCCCTACTGCTCATGCATGAATCACGCTGTGCTTTCCAACTGTCTTGGAAGTGGAGGAAGGAGGATAGGGGCGGCTCCCTGCCACAATTTCCCCTCCCTCCTGAAAAGGTGCCAAATGAGGTTCTGGAAGGGGGGGGGGGCAGATAAGCGGAAGTTCCACTTTTGGGTGGAACTCCGCTTTAAGTCAGACACAGACAAGCTCCTAGCGTTTGCAGAAGGAGGCCTGCAATAACAGTCCCCATACTTCTCTCATGACAGGGACACTTTAAAAGTACATTAATACTTTGTTTTACCTATGTTAAAAGACAGAGTCAGTGCTGTGCTGTGCCTTTTGTTCATTTTATGAGCACCTCAGGACCGATGAAGTAATTAGAGCCCTCATATGCAAATCCTGATTTTTGCCTGTTTTTTTCTGTTTCTTGTTTATTGAAAATATCATGGATATACAGGATTGTCAACTGTACAAATGTATAAAGAAAACCCCTCAAAATGGGACTTTAATGGTACTGAGTCATTATAGTGTCAAGTGAATGAACAGTATTTCTAGGTAATATAAAAGTGAACAAATCTTTATTAATACAAAATTGTGTAAAACATTACAATACATCTTAAAAAATCATGGGAAACGGGTTCTTGATACTGTACTTAACATGGAACTAAGGATGGGAATTGCTGAAAGCCAATGCGTTGCCAATTAGATTTTCTTCTTCAGTGGTGCATAAACATTATAGAAAGGAAATTACTTTCTCAATAGGCTATGCGTACATCTTGAATGAAGAACCAAAATAAAAATATTAGTTGCAATTGTCCTCCAATGTCAACAGGGGGTGTCTAGACCAGTGCCTGAACAGTGTGCCAAAAAAGTTTTTCCCCAGTCATTCACCACAAACTAGTGGAGATATGTGCTAAAGCAAGGGAGTCCATACATAACCAACAGCTCTTAAAGGATACATAAAGCTTTTTATTTATTTATTTTTTTTAAAAACAAACACCACATACATTACCGCGTCTGTGCAGTTGGTTTTACACAAAGTGGCCCCGATCCTCCTCTTCTGGGGTCCCTCGGCGACACTCCTGGTTCCTCCACTTCTCGAGTACCCTGTTGGAGAGCTGCTTGGGGCACTTGTGCGGGCGCGCTCCTGTGTCCAGGCTGCTGTGTCCATTAATACAGACAGTAGGACTCGGCCCCACCCCCACGTCATTGGATTTGATTGACAGCAGTGGGAGCCAATGGCTGCGCTGCTATCAATCCATCTAATCAGGACCCGAGGGACTGACTGGAGTTGGTGTGCTTGTCCCTCTCACTGGAAAGACTGGGTTCAGGTATGTAAAAGGGGGCTGCTTCATCACAGGTTTTCAAGGTGAAAAACCTGGAGGGTTTACAACCCCTTTAAATGCATAGTTACCAGGGATCATGAAGTGACCTTTTTTGTGACATATACACACACACACACACACACACACACACAGATACTCCTCGTTTAACGACTACTCGGACTTACGACTTGCTCTCCCCAGTATAACGTCGCGTATATACATCATTGTATTGTACAGTACAGATTTTTTGTTCTGTACTTATGCAAATACATTAACGAACTGGAGTTTTGTGTTTAGTACTTTTTTACAATACAGTACAGTAGTTAAAATTGCTTAAAATATTGATTACTTGCAATTCCTCGTTTAACGTCCTGGTCGTCATTGGAACAGAACCTGTTCGTTAAGTAAGGATTACCTGTAGTATATTACATTACCTGTATATCTTTATATGTGAATATCATTCATGACAATCCATTCAATATCTGTTTTGGGCAATATAGAAGGATAGGAAGGTCACTAGAAAGGGGAAGGGAATCTATCCCACAGACTGCATTAACCAGTTCCCATCCAGCCGCCGTGGTTATACTGTGGCAAGATAGCTCCCCTGGGCGAGCCGTCGTAGCTGTACATCGGCTCTTTAAGACACTGTAGGAGGCGCGTGCCTGCAGCCTGTCCCCGGTGCCAAAGTGAGTGCCCGGCGGGGCGTGATAACCGCCAGGCACCCGCAAACACTCGTGACAGAGTGAGAACCAGGATCTGTGTGTGCAAACACACAAATCCTGGTTCTGTCAGGGGAGAGGAGACAGATTGTGTGTTCCTACTAACACCGATCGGTTTCCTCCCCTAGTCAGTCCCATACCCCTACAGTTAGAACACATCTAGGGAACACAGTTAACCCCTTGATTGCCCCCTAGTGTTAACCCCTTCCCTGCCAGTGACATTTATAAAGTAATCGGTAAATTTTTATAGCACTGATCGCTGTATGAATGTCAATGGTCCCAAAAACGTGTCAAACTGTCCGATTTGACCGCCGCAATATTGCAGTCCCAATAAAAAAAAAAAAGGAAAAAAAAAAGAAAAAAAACGCTGATCACCGCCATTACTAGTAAAATAATAATAATAAAAATGCCATAAATCTATCCCCTATTTATTAGATGCTATAACTTTTGTGCAAATATATACACTTATCGCGATTCTTTTTTATAACAAAAAACATGTAGAAGAATACATATCGGCCTAATCCGAGTAAAAAAAAAAAAATTTTTTTTTTTAAATTGGGATATTTATTATAGCAAAAAGTAAAAAAATATAGTGTTTTTTTCAAAACGGTCACTCTTCTTTTGTTTATAGCGCAAAAAATAAAAACCGCAGAGGTGATCAAATACCACCAAAAGAAAGCTCTATTTGTGGGGAAAAAAAGAACATAAATTTTGTTTGGGTACAGCATTGCACGACCCTAAAATTATCAGTTAAAAGGATGCAGTGCAAAAAATGGCCTGGTCAGGAAGGGGGTAAATTCTTCCAAGGCTGAAGTGGTTCAAGAGAAAGTAAACCCCCATGGGTTTTACTTCCTCTTTTTCCCCTGCAAAGTAAAAACATAATGGGCTAGTATGCAAGCGTATATGGTAAATTTTTCCTAACCCGTACAGGTTTAGGAGATATTTCCAGTACCTACAGGTAAGCCTTAATATAGGCTTATCTGTAGGTAAACTTTAAGCTGTTTTTTTTTGTCCTCTGACTTGATGACCATCCACACAGCTTAATTCAAACACCACAGCTTAATTCAGTCTTAGGGATAGACTCCCTTCCCCTAGTGACCTTCCTATACTTATATAATTGACCACAACGGATATTGAATGGATTGTCATGAATGATATTCACATATAAAAAGATATACAGGTGTTGTAATACTAGATTATATCTTTCTTGGTCTACCTGACCTTGGCTTGGTATCAAAAGAGCCCCTCATTTTCCACTTCTTAATAAGCAATTAAACAGTACAGACTGGCATATTCAAGGCTTTGGATATCTTTTTATAAATCCTTTTCCATCTTTGTAAAGTTTCATTACCTTGTTACGCATGTCTTTTGACTGTTCTTTTCTACCCCCTCATGGCTCAGTGTCTAGCCTGCTTAGTGCATCCATGTAAGAGCTAACAAACTCATTGACTATTTACACACAGACACTAATTGTGATTTAAAAAGCCACAAAATGTAGGAAATTAAACTTTAATTGCCATTTTAAAGCGGAGGTCCACCCTAAAATGGACCTTCCGCTCATCGGAATCCTCCCCCCCTCCGGCGCCACAATTGGCACCTTTCAGGGGGGAGGGGGTGCAGTTACCTGGATAATCCAGGTAACTGCACCCACTTCCGGGATAGCTCTCTGCGGAAAGGGGCGTAGATTACGCCCCTTTCCGCAAGTGCCCGCCCCCTTCCGCAAGTGCCCCGCTGCCTGCTGGGAAACACACAGATCCCAGAGGCAGCGGGGACCGTCCTTATTGTGCAGCGCAACTCGCGCATGCGCAGTAGGGAACCGGGAAATGAAGCCGAAAGGCTCCATTTCCTGATTCCCATACCCAAGATGGCTACAGATCGGCTTCGGGTGCCGACATCGCGGGCGCTCTGGACAGGTAAGTGTCACTATTTTAAAAGTCAGCAGCTGCAGTATTTGTAGCTGCTGGCTTTTAAAAAAAAAAAAAAAAAAAACGCGGAGTTCCGGTGGACTCCCGCTTTAACCTGTGTGTGCCACCTTCTGTGTCTGTACCAAGGACAAACATTCCAGGGTAAGTAAAATTTTTATCAGGGCCATTTGGGTGATTTCTTTTATCATTACGATTTAAAAGGGATCCAAAAAACTGTGCGATAATAAATGGCTTCATGCGATTGCTATACTTAAATAAAAGTCAGTTTTTTGGCATGATCCGTCATATTTTCAATATTAATGCCAAAATGTCATAATTTCTGCCAGGGTGTGCAAACTTTTGAGCAGGACTGTATATATGTGTCACAAAAAAAAAAAAAAAAAAACACACAACACTTCATGATCCCTGGTGACTATGCATTTAAGAGCTGTTGCTTTAGCACATATCTCCACTAGTCTGTGGTGAATGACCAGGAAAAACCTTTTTGACACTATTCAGGCACTGGTCTAGATGCCCCCTGTTGTCCCTGGAGGGCAATTACAATCAATATTTTAATTTTGGTTCTTCATTTAAGATGTACGCATAGCATATCAAGAAAGCAATTTCCTTTCTATAATGTGTATGCACCCCTGAAGAAAATCTAATTTGAAATGCGTTGGGTGTTAAGCAATTCCCATCCTTCTGTATTGATTCCATCTTAAGTACAGTATCAAGAACTTGTTTTCCATCATTTTTTAAGATGTATTGCAATCTTTTACACAAATTGTATTAATAAAGATTTGTCAACTTTTATACTACCTAGAAATACTGTTCATTCACTTGACAATATAATGACTCAGTATCGTTAAAACAGGGAGTAAACCCTGATGGTTTTACTTCCTTTTTTCCCCCTGCAAAGTAAAAGCATAAAGGGCTAGTATGCATTACATACTAGCCCATTATGTTGCACTTACTTGCAAACAAAGCCCACGATGTCCCCGCTGGTGGCCACATCCATCTTCACTCCTCTTCCTTCCGGGTCCATGTCCTCTGCTATGTGACTGTCTGGAGTCACCCCCGTGCATGGGTGCGGGAGTCGCCATTCATGCCATGGGCCCTTTCTAAAGTGTGCATGCGCCAATGACGTCGGCACAAGCGTGTAAGGTAAATAGATCTCCTAAACCTGCACGGTATAGGAGATATTTCCAGTACCAACAGGTAAGCCTTATTATAGGCTTACCTGTAGGTAAAAGAGGTGTAACTAGGTTTACAACCACTTTAAAGTCCCATTGTGAGGGTTTTTCTTTATATATATATATATATATATATATATATATATATATATATATATATATATATATATATATATATATATATATATATATATATAATTCAGGGATGTTGGTACTCCAATAGCTACCATTTCCATATTGAAATCAACTGTACAAAAGGTATATAGTGCTACACGATTGTGTTTACAGCATGATAATAAGCTTACAGATAAAATAAAACCAAACATACAACAAGCATCCATTCTCTTGTGCCTCCATAATACAGGGTACTACCCACAAAGCCTACTGCGTCTCATAAAAGTGAGTGTTGATTTACTCCAGGCATCCGAAATTTTTGGACGTGGTGGACTGTATCCATTAAAGGGCTATCATTTTGCATACCATAAACAATGTTGTTTGCTTAGAAAAGTTTAACATTGGCTTGTCCTATCCCCCTACTCTCATTTCGTTCTTTAAGTTAGGGGTGACAAAAGGTAATTGCTGTGGGCAGGAGGTAGTAAAGTAACCTTTAACTTATTTGACAAAACTACAAATTTGTAGGTAAGACTGCCCAGGTTTTGGGAATACCTGGCTGCTTGTGAAGGTAAAAGTATGAGGGTGCTTGTATGATACTCAAGTGGTCAGTAAAGGCGATTAGAGTGGTTGTAAACCTCAGACATGAAATATGACCAAAGCATATACCTCTATAGCGTGTACTTGTCTCAATTAAGAGCACAAAGTATCATTTCTGTCTGCTGACAAGTTTTCCTGACACCAAGATAAAAATGGTGGCAGGGGAGGGATCGCCAGCTGACAGCCTCAGCTCTGTTCCTGTGTTCTGCATGAAGGAGGGGGGCGTTTCCCTTCCCTCCAATCAGCTCACAGAGCTCTCCTCGCTGAGCTCTGCAGTGTGTTATTTCAGCTCTCTGCTCCTTTTTTTGTCAGCTCAGACAAGCTTTATAAATTCTAGACTTTGAATGACTGTAGAGAATAGAAGACTGCAGATAAACAGGTACAACGTATAAAGAAGGATTTGTTTCATCTCTATGTAGCACCTGAGGCTAGTCACTTCACTGGGCATACATAAGGCTTTCTAACCGCTTTAAACAAAGGAAAGGTTTAATTGTAAATACCCATTACAGACTTACCTTCTTTAGGTCTCTTTAATTGGCTTTTGCGGTAGAAGAGCATATATGCACTCTCTTTTCCCTGGAACTGTTTCTCAATTTCACGTTCCTGGATACATTTAACCGTTGAGTCATTGAAATCAAACCAGTGACTAGCACCTCTTTGTGGGGCTTGAATTTTTCCTGAACTGCTTGGCTTACAGCACTGAGGATCAGTGGAATTTTCTGTATGAGCTAACCCCACCAAAGATCCATCAGAGCTCAACTGAAAGACAGAGGGATGATTCTGCAGGAACTGTAAAAAAATATAGTATAAAATAAAAAAATAGATTAAAAAGACTTCTGAATTGCATATTTTAGTTGCAGTGCCAATAAATATATGAACCTTAATATTTCCAGTGCATACCATTAAATTTACTTTTCTTGACACAGACAAAAAGATGCAATTCTGACAATAATAGTGTTTTTGGACAGAGTGGCTGAGAGTTAAAGCTGAACTGCAGCCTGACCTTCAGTTTGTACAATCCATTGATCGACTTGGGAACAGCATGTCAGATTTTTTACATGCGATTGTTGCCAGCGACTATAGCCACTAGCAACAATCACTGTGTTGTCCCAGCAGGAACAGCTCCCTGCTCCCCTCGCCAGCAGAACACAATAGATCTGCAGGAGGGATTTCAGTCAGTGTTGATGGGGGAATCAAGCAATTTTGTTTTCTGCAGCCTGTGTTGCAGGAAAGAAAACCACATAACTTAGGGCCTGCCTTAGTTTCATTTGTCAACGAAGGGACTAGGGGAATGTGTTTGCCACAATTTACCCTTACTTACTCTTATTTACACTTGTCCCGTACCTTACGGAGAGCTCCATGTTTCTTCCTATAGACCTTATTCCAAGAGGATCCTGTGTGCTCCAGCAGTTTCTGGCTCAGTTGATCCAGTTGAAGCATTTTATCTGCTCCAGCCTTTAAAATTAGAATGATGATACCAGTTATTGCAGGTAAATAGTAAAGCTTGTTGGCTGTATTGTGAGGGGAAAGGCATACATTTTCAAGAATTCAGCTGAAGCTCAATAAATGTGTACTGTATCTAAAAACCTAAATCATATAATGCATATACAGTAGAGAAATATGCGACACTATTAAATGAAGTGCTCGTACAAAGAATTGTAAACAACATATACAATTTATATGGGCTTTCCAGCAACTGGAGAGTCTGTAATCATGCAAAATAGATATCTACCCTGATACTATAAAACACCTAGTACTTGGATTTGTCTTTAAGTTAGCCTCCCATATTTCCCTGCATGGCTGAACCTACAAATGAGAGAGTGAGGGCCAGCAATAGCAGTAAATTAGGCTTTTGTGTATTTACCAGTGCGCAGAATATTATGTTGTACAATGGGATCTTAAAAGAGGTTGCAAACCTCTATCTGGAAGTTGTACCTATAGGTAAGCCTTATTCTAGGCTTACCTATAGGTACTGTAAAGATCTCCGTGCGCCATTCAGGAGATATTTACTGTTTACTGAGCAGATGATGTCATTGGCGCATGTGCTCTGAAGGAACTGTTGCCCGTGCCACCTTTTCAGGCGAGTGTGCAGTGGCCAGCGGCTCCCGTGCATGATATCACACGGCTCTGGGCAGTGACAGAGCCAGAGTCTGCGGCCCCGGAAGGAAGACAGGCGAAAATTAATGTGGCCTGCAGCAGGGATAATGCAGGCTTTGTTTGCAGGTGTCACATAATGTGCTAGTAAGCGATGCATACTAGCAAATTATGCCTTTACTTTTCAGGAAAGAAGAAAGGAAGAAAAACCCACCAGGGTTTACTTCCTCTTTAATGACACTAGAAGAGAGAAGTATGAACAAAGCTCATTCAATGTCCTTTCAGCAGGGGGTGTACCCTGGATGGGGGTTCACTGCTCAATAGCAGTGGAGGTGCAGGGCTACACTGTCTGAGAGGCGTGCCTTAATAAGCCTGGAAGAAAATCATGACAAATCCATAGGTAGGCAAGATAGTTTACATACAAATATTTCAACTGCATATTTAGCTGTTTGACTGCAGATCAGATTTAATGGGTCATTTATTCATGTAGATCTGTGCTTTCTACATCTCTCACAATGGCTAAGTGGTTAGCACTTCCACACAGCAGCGTGAGGATTGCTGGTTTGAATACCGACCATAACACTCCCTGTGCTTGCGTGGGTTTCCTTTGGGTCCTCCAGTTTCCTCCCACAAGCCAAAGACATTCTGGTAGGTTAATGGTCTGTTGTCCAAATTGGCCCCACTATGTATGAATGTTAGGGACCCTGGATTGTATGCTCCTTGAGGGTTAGAGACTGATGTGAATGTATATTACATGTAAAGCGCTGTGCAAATTGATGGCGCTATAAAAGTACCTGTAATAAATAAAATCTCTCCTGCTATTTGGCACAGATTTTTCTCTTTAAGCAGGGTTAGAATACATTTTATGAATAATGTTCATGCAATAACCTAGCAAGTAAATTTGTGGGTATCCACCTACCTCCGCTATGATGACTGCAAGTGTAACAGCAGGACAGTCCTGTTCTTCCCCAGCACCCCCTGTCATTGGTACGTTTTTTTCCTCTTCCTGTTAAAGGTAAAAATATGTGATCAAACAAGTCATCAACAGAAAACAGTGTTTGTTGGATGTTAACACAGGGCTAATAACCTTGTATTGTACTTGGGGGGGGTCATTGTTTTGTTGGGCTTTCAATTGATAGGCACACTTGAAAGCTGGATGACAGTCAGCTAACAATGCAGGAACAGTCAAGCTTTAAAGCGGTGTTTCACTCAAATTTTTTTCTTTATCTTACCCCAATCAGTTAACTTCATATATGCTATTAAGCCACTTAAAAAAAAAAATATCGCCATAATTACCTTTTTATTTTTAGGGCCACTTCCTGTCAGGACTCCCGTGGGAGTAGGCGTGTTTTACTCCTTTGCCCGACCTCGCAATGTCTCCTGGGAGCTTACTGTGTGGCCTCCCAAGAATCATTGCGGATCGCCGTCATTCACAAATCTCAAGAGATCTTATAACAATGGACACTCAATGCTGGTCTCTCCCGTAGTGAGCATTTTTTTTGTTCTGCGTATGTTTGGTTGCCATCACAAAGTGGCGGGAACTTCTGACGCCGCCACCGTTGCGATGGCAGCCCGGAATTTGACGACGCTGCTCACTGTTAGCAATGAGCATGCGCGGGAATGAGCGGTGAATGCTGGAAGCACAGCATTCACCGCCTCCCAGAAAGAAATGCTTGTGGCTTCAATTGCCCACAAGCAAAATGATAACCGCCAGGACACAATTATATAACTTATTCTGGCGGACGAAATATGACTTATAGGGCAATTGAAAAGCGAAACTGTGAGTATTGTATTTGGATGATGTCAGTTGATAAATGAACTTAAAGTGGGAGTTCCGCTGTTTTTTGTTTTTAAAAGTCAGCAGCTACAAATACTGCAGCTGCTGACTTTTAAAATATGGACAATTACCCGCCCAGCGCGCCTGCGATTTCGGCACTCAAAGCCGATCTCTCGATTGGCTCTCGGGTGCTGCTGCCGCCATCTTCGGTATGAGAATCAGGAAGTGAAGCCTTCACTTCCCGGTTCCCTACTGCGCATGCGCGAGTCACGCTGCGCAATAAGGATGGTCCCCGCTGTCTCTGGGATCCGTGTGTTTCCCAGCAGACAGCGGGGGACCTGCAGGAAGTGGCGTAAATACCCGCAGAATCTGCAGCTATCCATGCCGGAAGTGGGTGCAAATACCTGTACTATAAAGGTATCTGCACCCCCCTCCCCCCTGAAAAGGTGCCAATTGTGGCACCCGAGGGGGGAGGGGGGAGTTCCAATGAGCGGAAGTTCCACTTTAGGGTGGAGCTCCGCTTTAAGAGAAAAAAAAAAAAAGATTGGTCGCTGGAATCCCGCTTTAAATTGATGTCTGAATTGCCTAATGGGTAAACAGACCCAAAGTCTCTAAAAAAGTAAAAAAAAAAAAAAAAGTCATAAAGTATGTTTGCAAAATAATAATAGTTCCAAGTGTGTCTAAACCAAAGCGCAAACATTTTATTTACTGCAGCATGCCAGCCCTTGGATGTAGTGGCTGCAATTTTTTTTCTTTTTTCCAGGCCCTGTCCCTATATTTTCAACTGGTATCCCTGCCAGTAACACACTTAGGCCCCTTTGTACGACCTGAAAGTCACGCAACTTCAATGCGACTTGAAGTAATGTCTGTGTAATCTTGAGATCTATGGACCTCACGTCGCATCAAAGTCGGACCAAAGTGCAGGAAATACTTTGAAGTCACTGAGACTTGACGTTGCAGATATGAATGGCACTCATTGGAAATCATGGAGTACGACTTGTCATGTGACTTTGTAGTCCCAAGTTGCACAAGTGAAAGGGACCTTACAGTTTTTGATGACAACCCTCACTGAATGTACTGCATTTATATAGAAGCAGCAATGCCATGCTAGGCTGCTTGCTACAAATTAGAACTACAGAACACTTTTCTCGATCCCCCACCATATGGAGGTGTTCTGTAGTCCACAGAAAACCCTGATAATACGAACAAGCATAGGAAATTATCATTTTCTAAGATTTCTATCAAGATTAACATGTAATTGTTTTGTTACGTATGAAACAAAATATACTTACAATGTTATATTCAACAGACCAAACCCAATTAAGGCATTCAGAGTCAGGGTTTACAGACACTTTAAGACTGAATGTTTATAATATTACATAAACTTAGTCATACATATTTTATTTTAGGTTTGTTAACAGTCTAGCAAGGGAGATAGTCACCTGG
Organism: Lithobates pipiens; assembly: GCF_037356315.1. NCBI lineage: Eukaryota > Metazoa > Chordata > Amphibia > Anura > Ranidae > Lithobates > Lithobates pipiens. The sequence continues at coordinate 123,954,585 of NW_027507784.1, forward strand.
TATCCCCAGTGCCCTAATTCATCCACATCCCGGATATAGACATGATAATGGCCTCCATAGCAACTGCCTTTGTGTATAATAACCGAAAAGAGCTCATACATTTGTACAGCATCATCCAGGTTTTGCTACAAAGTAAACAGACACATGCAACTTGAATATAAAGCAATATTTACTAATATTATTTATGATATATTTAATATTTACAAGAAATGTGTATATTTACATTTTTTATGACTATGTAAAGGGGGTTTATAACTCTACTTGTCAAATATAGTTAAAGCGGAGTTCCAGTCTCCTGTGGAAAAACTAAAAGTCAGCCACTACAAAAACTGTAGCAGCAGACTTTTCAAAAACAACCACTCACCTGTCCCATGATCCAGCGGTGTGCTCACCCCAGTTGGTCTCGCCTGCTCTCTTCCTTCCTCGGCACCGGCATCTGCACTATGGGCAACTAGCTGTGACAGCTTCACAGCCGTAACCCACTGTGCATGCACGAGCTGCGCTGCACACAGCTAATGGCGGATGCAGTCTTCTGGGACATGTTATGTGTCCCAGAAGACTGCGGGGGGGGGGGGGGGGGGGGGGGTGTTGGAAGAGGGGAGGATTACTTTCCTAGGTTGTCGGAGAAGTGTGCTGTACACAGGAGATGCTCTCGCAATCTGGCATATTTGGAGTGTTTTTGCAAAGAAGAGTGGGTAAATATTGCCAAGTCAAGATGTTCCATGTTCCAAAAAGGTGCTTCAACAAAGTATTAGTTTAACCACTTGCCGACCAGCGCACGCCGATGTACGTCGGCAGAATGGCACGGGCAGGCAAATGGGCGTACCTGTACGTCCCTTTAAATTTGCCGCCCTGCCATCGGGAGTGTGCCGCCGGCGGCGCGCTCCCGCGGACTCGATCGCCGCGGGCATACCCGCGATCGTCTCACGGAGCAGCCGAATGAAGAAATGCCGTTGTAAACAGCATTTCTCCATTCTGCATAGCAACTACTGACACTGATCTTTGCTCCATGTGATTGGAGAAGATATCAGTGTTCACTAAATGAAAGCCCAACCCCCCACAGTTAGTAACACACCCCTAGGAACACTTAACCCCTACACTGCCACCCACTGGTTAACCCTTTCACTGCCAGTGTCATTTACACAGGAATCACTGCATTTATAGAGCAGTGATTACTGTATAAATGACAATGGTCCCAAAAATGTGTCAAAAATGTCCGATGTGTCCGCCATAATGTCCCAGTCACAATAAAAATCGCTGATCGCCCCCATTACTAGTAAAAAAAAAAAAAAAAAAAAAAAAAAAAAAAAAATTATTAATAAAAATGCCATAAAAACTATCCCTATCTTGTAAACGCTATAACTTTTGTGCAAAGCAATCAATAATCGCTTATTGCAATTTTTTTTACCAAAAATATGTAGAAGAATACGTATCGGCCTAAACTGAGGGAAAAAATGTTTTTGTATATATTTTTGGGGGATATTTATTATAACAAAAAGTAAAAAAATAATGCGTTTTTTTCAAAATTGTCGCTCTATTTTTGTTTATAGCGCAAAAAATAAAAGGTGATCAAATACCACCACAAGAAAGCTCTATTTGTGGGAAAAAAAAAACGTCAATTTTGTTTGGGAGCCACGTCGCACGACCGCGCAATTGTCAGTTAAAGCGACGCAGTGCCGAATCGCAAAAAGTGGTCTGGTCTTTGACCAGCAAAATGGTCCGGTCTGTAAGTGGTTAAGGTTGTGCACACCTAGGCAACCATATTATTTTATTTATTTTTACTTTCCTCCACCTAAAAGATTTTAGTTTGTTGTTCAATTGAGTTGTAGAGTTTATAGGTCACTAAAAAGGTGAAAAAAGTTCTGAAATGATTTGTCTCAATTTTTTTTTTACATCACAGAAACCTGACATTTTAACAGGGGTGTGTAGACTTTTTATATCCACTGTATGTATAACTTTTATTTTAGTGAAAAAATGTGTACTTTACAACCTCTTTAAATGGTTGAAGCATTATGGTCATAGTAAATAGTAAAAAAAAAAAAAAAAAAAAAAAAAAAAAAAACAAACACACACACACACACACACACACACACACACACACACACACACACACACACACACACACACACACAACAATAATGAACAGACTTCTCCATCGACACAAGGGATTTGTATAGAGGAATCGTCCCCGCTGAGGAATTGTATTCTGACAGTGGGGACTGTCCGCTTTCAGAATATACTGATGCAGCTGATAATTGAGAAAATATTTCCAACAAGCCCATTCAACAGGAGTTGATTGTTAGACTGACTTCTGATGGGCGGAAGCAGGCAAACATGAAACAAAATTTGTCTGGTTCCCTGCTGAACCAGACAATTTTCAATCCAACTATGGACAGCTTTACAATCAAGCAACAAGAATTCTCTTAAAAATAAGCCAAGCAATAAAAAAAAAAATAAATAAATAAAAAAAAAACCTCTAATGACAACATTTCTGTCTGAAAAATCTTAGATGTTTTTTCTGACTGAATTCCACTCAAGCTTGGCTTGCGTACACACGATCACACAAAAGTTCGCTGAACTTCAACTGTCAAGAACGCAGTGACGTACAACACTATGACGCGCTGAGAAAATCGAGTTTAATGCTTCCGAGCATGCGTCAAATTGTTTCCAAGCATGCATAGAAATTTTTGCACGTCGGAATTGCTACAGACATTCGTAATTTCCGATCAAAACTTTTTCCAACCGAAAAATTGAGAACCCGCTGTCAATCTTTTGTGTGTACGTGGGCATTACAATACCCAGAAGCAAGAAAAAAACAAAAAAAACTAAATGACTTGGTAATTATATATTTCCAACACCTCAGCTGTCAGTCAGAAAATTAGTTCAGTTAATCGTATCTGACTTCCCTGCAATTCACAGCAGAATAAGTCATATAGGTCTCAAGGTGGGGTGGAGGGATATACTTCCTGCATCTTTTGTGCAACATTCTCTCTCTGCTTCATGATTCAACAATCAACAATCAGATCCAGCATTCCAGCAGATTTAAAAATGAGGCAGATACCCCAAGGGGTTAAATGCTTGTTTTTGCCTGGGGTATAGTTAAAAAGAAAAATTTTACTTGCCTTATCTCCCGTTTCCACGGCAACCGGGGCTCACTTCTTCTAGGTGCCATTGGCATCCTCACTCGTAATGCAGGACTACCGGTACTACATTGTAAATTATGATGGCAGAGCTGCAACGGCTGAGCAGAGCACCAAAAAGGCTTCTGGAGAACAGTTGCATAGAAGAAACAAGCTAGTACCCATCTCTAACCCTTGCAGTGCGGGAGTGTGGAGGTGAGCCCCACTGAAGGGTAGATTTTCTATTTCCCTGGAGTTTACTGTGTAAGAGTCAGGAAAGAGTCTACAGTGCAGGTGTGTTGTAGAGTATCCTTCTGCTTTAGGGATTGTTTTGCTGGTAAAAGCATTTTATGTTGTATTCAGCCTGGATTTGGTATAAGTTTGCAACAATTCTGAGATCATTCAACATATATTCACATGTTCAATTGACCTGAAGTGGAGCTTCTTCTGTTTGGCATTTGAGCTCTATCTAAATTACATCAGCCTGCTTTTGCATTCCTACTGACTTGAATAGGAAAAGAAGCTGTTCTGATGCAAGCAAAAGCCCATGTATACAAGCCCTTACAAATGGCTAAGCTAAAAAGTTTTCTGAAGTCGCATAATAAATCAGACTCCTAAAAGGGTATAAAATACGCTCAAAATCATTGCACAGCAAGCATGTTAAAATGACCATATTACCTGCACTAAAAATTTGCTATAGCTTCAATTTCACTTAGGCAGCATGAAGATCATTTTCAGCAGTTAAGACAGAGAATATCAGAAAAAAAAAATTCATCCACACTTGTGGATGAACAAAAAAATTCAAACCTGCTCACAAAAAGGCCGGATGTTTAGCCGGGTGGGGAAGGCATAACGTGACGTCTCTTTGTAGCGCTCACACTTACTAAAGTCAAAATTAAACCTTAGAAGAGAGAGTGTGAGAAACGGTGGCAACTTTCCTAGCTTTGCTGACTGAAAGACACAAAAAAAAAAGAAAACATGTAAAAAAAAAAAAATTATAATAATTAAAAACACACAGTTAAAGCATCCACTTCATTTATTTAATGTTACAAGAGCTTTTTAGAAGGATACAACAAACAAAAGATTTCAAAACATACATCCACACAAAAAAAAAAAAAAGTCACCAGTTGCCACTAAACTTTTGTAGTAATCGGAATCCTCAAATTGTTATAACAGTGCCGATTTACCTCTTGTTGATTACATTTATCTATTTACTGTACTTGTATTTTTATTTTTTTGGATGGAGTGGAGAGGGATTATAACCCCTATCAGGTTTTTATTGCATTCTGTGTTCCCCTTATGGGAGATTCACCCTTTCGAAAATCCAAAATTTTGGCATGACATCAGAACAGTAATAGAGGAGAAATCTTCCAATAAAGGACACTAGTTCTGGTGACACCCCAGGATTCCCTCACCTTGGAGGGATTTCCTCCCACCTAGGGCCAGTTTACACTTGCTTCAAAACAAGGCTTCGGACACACTTTGTTAAAGCTCTCCGAACGCCAGTCAAAGCTCCTGTCACTAAATAAGGTTAGCTTACAGTCCCGTTTACACCTTGCGTTTGTTTTGCTTCAAAAATTATACCCAGTCGCTTTAGTGTTGCTTCAAAGGCTCCATAGAACTCCATGACAAAGCTCGCTTGAAGCACCTGCAGCTTTTGAGAGGCTTTAATTCAGCTTCAGCTTCACTTTGTTTTGGAGAAATTGCAGGTATGAGGTATAATAGGATTTTTGCACTCACCGTAAAATGCTTTTCTCTGAAGTTCATTGACGGACACAGCACTTTTACTGACCTTAGGTTATATCACCACCTTCGGGGGAGGACTAGGCAGAACATGGAAAAACAGCAAAACTGCACAGTACCATCCAGGGGGCGGTCCTACTGGCTATAACCCCTGACTCTGCTTCCAGCAGCTCAGTTTGTCAAAAAGCAGTACAAACATAAAATAGGAGGGGTGGGTGCTGTGTCCGTCAACGAACTTCAGAGAAAAGGATTTTATGGCAAGTACAAAAATCCTATTTTCCCTTTCGTTCATTGAGGAACACAGCACCTTTAATCTTGACCTTAGGGACGTCCCCAAGCAGTGTCAAAAACGAAGGGTGAGAACAGAAACAAAATGAAACTCCACCCATAACAAGAACTCCACAGAGGAGTTGCAACCTTAAAACGGCCACCTGCAAAACCTTGCGGCCGAAGCATGCGTCCGTAGATGGGCTCACATCAACCTTGTAAAATTTAGTGAAAGTGCAAACGGGCGACCAGGTCGCCACCTTACACACCTGGGAAATGGACGCTTGATGTCGGAAAGCCCAGGGAGGCACCAATTGCCTTGGTAGAATATGCCATGACAGGAAAGGGGGGCACCCTTTCCACGATCTGTCGGATCCACCTAGAAACTATGGCCGATGAGACCGCCAGGCCCTTCTTCGGACCAGCCACCGATACGATCAGGAAATTTGACCTCCGAAAAGGAGCTGTAGCAGACAAATACACCCACAGAGCCCAGACCATGTCCAAAGAATGCAAAGCAACCTCTTTGGGATTTGATGGCCGAGGACATAAGGACGGAAGCACAATGTCCTCATTTAGACAAAAAGCTGAAGCAACCTTTGGAAGAAACTAAGGCTGTGGGCGCAGCACCGCCTTATCCTTGTGGAGGACCAAGTAGGGAGACTTGCATGACATGGCCGCCAACTCAGAAACCCGTCTTACAGATGTAATAGCCACTAAAAAGACTACTTTCTGAGAGAGTGTCAATAAGGAAATCTCCCTAATGTTTTCAAACTGCGGTTTCTGAAGCATCGAGAACACCAGATTCAAATTCCACGGAGGCAGCGGTGGTTGAACCAGAGGGGCCACATGTCGAACCCCCTGAACAAACGTACTCGCCAATGAGTGAGTCGTCAAAGGTCACGAAAAAAGACAGCCAAAGCTGATATCTGCCCCTTAATTGTGCTTAATGAAAGTTTATGATCCACTCCTCTCTGCTAAAACAGCAGGATCCTGGAAACTGAATATGTACACGGACACAGAGATGTAGGCCTTCCATGTACAATGATAAATCTTCAGAGAAGAGGACTTCCGTGCCCTCAGCATAGTGGGGATTACCGAATCCGACAGTCCTTGGTCCCTTAGCACCTGGCCAGCTATGCCATTAAAACCAGTGACGACTATGTCGGCATACCAAGGACGTCGAGGCCAATCTGGTGCAATCAGAATCACCAGAATCCCATTGGCCTCCACTCTGCGTAGCAGAGGGAGTAGGAGCTGGGGGGCATAAATCTACCGATAATGCCCTCATGGAGCCACCAACAAGTCGGACGCGCCCGCCCAGGGGTCTCTTGACCTGGCCACACACCTATGTACCTTCCGATTGAGTCGAGAGGCGGAACGAATGACTAGCTGGCTCACCCGAATTTGACAATCCAGGGATGTTGGAGATTTGTCCCATTTGGAAAGGATCTCTTTTTGCAAGACTTGAGTGTGGAATGGAGCATACGGTACCGCCTCATAAGTGCCTGCCATGAAACCAAGAACTTGCATGCAAAAACGCAGCGACGATCACCTGTGGGACACCAACAACTTCACCGCTTGAAACGTCTGCAGCTTGTCTGAAGGGAGAAAGACTCTCTCCTCTGAGGAGTTCAGAATCAAGCGTCGAGTCGGCACCAACACAGACTTCTGGAGGTTCAACACCCAACCAAACTCCCAGAGAGTTTGTATGGCGCTCGCCACATCCTCCCTTAATTCTGAAGCGGAAGCTGCTCTCAGATCTTCCAGGTAACCCACAATTGCGATCCCTCCTGGTCTTAGCAATGCCAGAATTGGGGCTGGCACCTTGGTGAAGACCCTTGCAAACGTCTAGGCCAAAAAGGGAGAACTACAAATTGGTAGTGCTCGTCCCCGACCACAAATCATAGAAACCTCTGATGCCTGACACATATGGGGACATATAAGTATGCATCCTTGATGTCCAAGGACGCGTAGAAATCCCCCTGGTGGAGTGCAGCGACCACGGAGCAAACTGATTCCATCCTGAACCTTTGTACTTTCACAAAGCTGTTGAGGGCCTCGAGATCCAGGACCGGACAGATCCCTTCCTTCTTTGGGACTACAAACAGATTGGAGTAGAATCCCCGAAACCTTTCCGGCGTCGGCACAGGTACTATCACCCCGTGCAGCAGCAGGTCCTGTACTGCCCGGAACAGGGCCTCCCGACGACCCGGAAGACGATGAAGGTTGGAGGGAAAAAATCTGTTTGGCGGACAAGAAAGAAACTGTCTTGTAGCCTGATGAAACCAGTTCGCAGACCCACTGGTCAGAAAGGAGGGAGGTGCACTGGGCAGCAAACTCGCAAAGACGACCCCCCACCCAAGAGTGGGGCGAGGGCAAACCTTCATGCGGCAACAGATTTGCTTGCAGGCTTGTTTGGCTTGCGAAACCAGGGACGCTTTTGTCCCTCAGCAGGCACCTTATTGGACTGGAAACGCTTATCTGCCGACCCAGGCGGATGAAAAATCCGCTTCTGAGCGGAAAAGGAGGGCCTCTGCCTAAGGCATGGCTCCTTACCCTTTCTGGACTGTGGGAGCCAAGTACTCCCCCCCCCCCCCCGGTATCATCCAAATAGCCTCTCCGCCTGGAAGGGCAAATCAGACAGCTCTTTCTTAGAAACCTGGTCTGCAGACCAGCATTTAAGCCAAATCAGGTGACGTAGCACCACAGCTGATACTGAGGCTCTAGAAAGCAAAGGGGCCGTATCTAGGGTCGCATAGCAAACATACTTCAGGCCCTGCACCAACTGGTCTGCCAGTTCCACGCAGACCGGGGAAACCTGTTGCTTCTCCAACTCAAGGTGCAACAACTTAGCCCATTCAGTAAGCACCTGTGACACCAAGGCCGTGGCTAACACTGACCGCAATGCTGACCCTAACACCGTAAATGTGGACCGGGCAACTGCCTCAGCCCTTCTGTCGGCAGGGTCATTGAAAGCAGGTGTCCCTTCCACCGGAATCGTAGTTACCTTATTTAACCTGGATACCGGGGGGTCAACAAGCAGAGGAGATGTCCATTTTTTCAGGAAACTCTCTGAAACTGAAAAGGCCCGCTGTGGGCTTCCCCAATCCTTGTAAATAAACGTATATAAATAAGTTAGGTAGGAAAATACCTTAGCAGTGCGGGCCGGCTCGTGGGACCCAAAAGGGACCGACACCTCTGCAGATGCCCCCGCCGTATTATCCTCTATCTTTAGGGTATCCCGCACCACTGTGATAAGTGCTCCTACTAGCGCTGACCCAGACACGGAGTCATCCTCACTGTCCAAATGGTCCTGGTCCGCGTCCTCTGAAACATCAGAACAGAGGCCACCTGTCACAGCAGGGCCCGAGTCCGAATCAGTGCTTTCCCTGAAAACGGTGGAGGGAGGGGGTGTTTTTTTACCTCCCTTGCACCCACACGCCGCTTCCACCCTGGCAACAAAGGACTCCAGGACCGCTGACAGAGCGTCCATAGGCACCGCAGGTGCAGGGAGGATAAGAGAGAGAGAGGCGCCTCTGAGTGTAGACTGTAAAATTCTTATTTAATGCACAGGTGGTTAAAAACACTCACATTAGGTAGTACATTAACAGGCAATGTAAAGATTCCAAACCGGAGGGAGACCCTCGACGTGTCATCTGTATCCCTTGCGCTGGGGGAGTCCTGTTGACGTGTGTCCGCTCCTGGGGGCTGTATTAGATGTGCAGAACCGGCCGATGTAGAGCCGTGAGCGTTAGTCCGAGGCGTGGAACGCACGAGGAACTCCGGGCGACGACGTCACAGGGGATGCAACGCGTTTCCTGAGCTGGCAAGACCGTGTATGACAGGACGGCTGCGCTCCTTTATCAAGCACGCAGGTGCAGGGGAACCAGTTGCAATAACAGGGATGTCTGGGGAAAAAGCGCCAGATTCTGACTCCATGCTGACCCACTCTTGCCTGTCACCACTAGGGACCTAAGGCAAGTCACAAAAATTGCCCACCCTCCTAGCTGCCACAGACTGAGGGGCCCCCCCCCGCAGGACTCACCAACCCTGACCCAGATAATGTGCTGTGCTGCCACCATCCGCTCTCCCCTGTGCCAGCCACAAGGTGTTCTGTGTCAGTTTCGCATTGTTCCACACTGAACCAGTGCCCAGTGCTAGAGTAAAACAAAAAACGGAGGCTACTAGAAAAAACGCCTGAGAGTGTGCGGGGAAACAGGCCGTTGGACTTAAGGAAAATGGCCGCGGTTAAGAAACTGACCACGGCTACAAGAAAATGGCCGTGTTTAGCATGGCGCCCAGTCCCCACATGGCAACACACAGATACACAAAACAACGGCCTAAAAACAGGGAGAAACTGAGCGGACCACCAACCGCCCAGCGCAGCCCCCAGCCAGGAACCAGAGGACCCCCTGCCAGGTACGTGCACTGCATCCCTTATGCCCAGTCACGGAGCAGCCCATTAGCATGGGGAGAAGGGAAAGGGACAGGGAGAGAAGAAAGGGAGAGGGAGAGACCCCCTAGTCGACCTCCCGGGGAATGCCCAGCTGCTCCATCCTGCCGAAACAGGTGGAACCATACTTACTCCTCCTTCAGGGACTGCTGGACGCATTCCACGGACAGACCCATCACCCGAGCAGTACAGGGTGGCTGTCAGCCACAGCACACTGTGACAGACAGCAGAAGCCCAGTCATATGTGTGCCCCAGAGCATATAGTTAGCCGGCTGATGTTGAAGTCGTAGGCGCTTTAATGTGTGTTGAAGCCAAAGCAAGTGTAAAATTAGCCCTTTCTGTTTTGGCTATGGGACAGGAAGTAAAGGGAAATCTCCCCAATGGGGCACAGGGGTTATAATCATCCCTTACTCTTTTCAAAATAAAATAAAAAAAATAAATGTTTTGACTTTAGTTACACCTTACCACTTCAATACCGGGCACTTTCATCCTCTTGCTGCCCAGGCCAATTTCAGCTTTCAGCGCTGTCACACTTTGAATGATAATTGCACGGTAATGCAGCACTGTACTTTTTTTTACACAAATAGAGCTATCTTTAGGTGGTATTTAACTGCTTGCAGACTGCCCACTGTACATTTACTGTGGCAGAACGGGCGCTCTGTGCCAGGTCACATACCTCGTACGTGATCTGACACTTAAGGGTTTGATGCATGCGCTGTCGGCGACCAGCTCCCACTGATTGTACACAGCGAGAGCCCAGCGGTGGGTACTGCAGACTCGATGTACGGTAGATAGTACAGACAAGGCAGATTGTCGTTCTGTCAGAGGGGAAGGTACTGATCCTGTGTTTCTGCTAAGCAGGAACATGGATCTTTAGCTTCCCCTAGTCAAAAGCACCTACCCCACAGTTAGCAAGCACAATTTAGGCACACAGTTAAGCCTTTGATCGCCCCTAATGTTAACCCCTTCCCTGCCAGTATCATTAGCACAATGACAGTACATATTTTTAAGCACAGATCACTGTATTAGTGTCACTGGTCCCCAAAAAGTGTCAGTTCGGTGTCAGATTTATCTGCTGCAATATCGCAGTCCCGCTATAAGTCGCCGATTGCCACCATTACTAGTAAAATATATAAATAAATGAAAACATCCCATAGTTTGTAGACGTTATAACTTTTGCGCAAACAATTCAATATACTCTCGTTTTAAATTTTTTTACAAAAAATATGTAGCAGAATACATATCGGCTAAAATCGAAGAAATTCGTTTTTTTTTATTGGGTATGTTTAATAGCAGAAAGTAAAAAATATTTTAAAAAAAATAAAAATTTTCCCCCTTTTTTATCACATCCTTTTTAATTTTTTGCAGAAATCAGCTTTCCCTATTGGTCCTTTCCCATTACTTTTAACTTTTTTCCTTAAAATTAGGCTCTCCAGAGCTGTGTGATCGTTATGTCTTTAGAGTATAAGCAATCTGCACTCTCATCAAGTGAACTGGATTGCATTTCATCATCCTGAACGAGACTTGCACTATACATACACTGACGCCTTGTATTCCATTTGTTAATGTAATGTTCTCAGTGCTTGAAAGGTGTACTGTTTTTGCACCTACAACTGTATAGAAGCATACATAATTGCTGTAGCTCTGATTTTGTGATCTTGTTGTAATACAATGATAAAAAAATAAAAATAAATGAAGTCTACTTAGAAGTGTCAATTTTTACAGTATAGTGTGCGTCTTGTTTTTCAGCTATACATCTGAAAAAGATCTTAATGTAAATAATCTTAAAGCATATTAATGCATTAACCTTGCATAATGTATAACTACGATAACATTATTTCTAAGTACAGTTCTAATGAGCGGTCACTGATTCAAAACAGGTGTGCGGTCACCGAATTAAAGCCCTTGTTCACACTGAAGGCAGGTTTGAAATCGCGCGAGTTCAGCTGAACTTGCATAATTTAAACCCACATTTCAGTGCGACTTCGGGGGGCGATTTGAAAGACATTTGTGCGGGTTTCATGCACAGACATCTACTGAAAAATCACCCCTGAAGTTGCCAAAGTAGTGCAGGAACTGCTCCTGGGAATTGGTGCAGCGCCGCAAAGTCGGCGTCGCACCGATTTGGACAGTGCCATCGCCAGCAATAGGCTGTCATTTCATTTGACATGTCAATTCCCCCAGATGTGAATAGGGGCATAAAAGTGATTGTAAACGAACATCTTTTAAAACAGCCATTTAGTTTAAAATAAACAAAAAAGCAAAACATTTGTGTATAGATAAAAAAAAAAAAAAAGGGAGCATTTTAAATACCCTTTCCCCCCCTTTTTATAAATGCTCATATTCCATCTGTTCTCAGCTGCTGTTTTTAATAGGAAAGCACATGGACTGGCAGGAACACCTGAGATTTCACACTAAGGAAGCAATACAAAAGGGAACAGGAGACGTTTTCATACAAGAACATGGTACAGCAGGCACAATATCATTTGTAAACTGGAATGATATTGTCTTTTAGACCCCCGATCCCTCCTTTACACTTCAGTGTATTCAGATCACTGAAAACGGCAATTCTGAATACTGTATATTTTTTTTAAACCGGCAGCCGAGTAAACGGGAAGGGACGTCATGACGTCGCTTCTGTGTTTACTATTAGGATACTGGAATGAAGCCGCTTACGGCTTCATTCCAGTCCCTCCCTAGCCGCTGGAAGCGGCAGATGTGAGATCGGTGCTCCCGATTGAACGGGAGCCCCGGTAAGAGCGGCGGGAGGGGGGGGGGGGGAACATCCCCTCTCACTCCTCCAGCATAATAGCCTCATTAGCCACATTGGTTGTTATGGCTGGATAGCCGATCACCCGCTGTGAAAAACGGTACCGGGGTGATGCCTGCAGGTTATGGGCATCATCCCAGTATAACCCTCGGAAGCCGAGTACGCACATCTGCGTAGGCTTGACGGGAAGGGGTTAAAAATCCTAATTTTCTTGTTCATACATGACGGGAAACAGAGACTTTGATAATTACCTAGTATGATGTCCCATATCAATGCCCAAATTGAGGGGAGACACAGATCAGAAACATAGACCGCCAACGGACCAGAGGAACTATACTGCTGGCTGAAGAACACTGCGCCCGAAAAAGACTTCCTCATGCCCTCTTACATCCACCTGATAGAATCTAGTGAATGTATGGACTGAAGACCAAGTTGCAGCCTTGCAGACCTGAGCCATGGAGGCCTGGTGATGCACTGCCCATAAAACACTAACTGCTCTAGTTGAGTGCGCTTTAACCTGAAAAGGAGGAATCTTCTTCTTTACACCATAAGCCTGAACAATAACCTGTTGAATCCATCTAGAAATAGTGGATTTCAATGCTGCCTGGCCCTTTTTTGAGCCTTCTGGCAGAATAAGAGCGGTTGCCTGCAGATACATACTGACTGCTCTTACAACATCTGTAGAGTGCAACAACTTCTCCTCCACAGACGGCGGATCTGGAAAAAAAAAAAGGGGGGGGGGGAGGGGGTAGGACCACATCTTGATTCAGATGGAATCCTGAAACCATTTTAGGCAGAGTGAGGATGCAACACCACCCTGTCTTTGTGAATAATCAAATACGGCTCTTTACAAGAAAGTGCTGCTAACTCCGATACCCTTCTAGCCGAGGATATGGCTACCAGAAAAAAAAAAAACTATTTTTGTCAAAAAGATCTAAAGAAGCATGTAAAACAGACAAAACCAAATTCAAATTCCATGGGCACACAGGAGGCTTAACCAGCGGATTCAAGCGTAAAGCCACCTGAATAAAAGCCTGGACGAGGGAATGAGAGGCAAGAGATCTTTGAAAAAATACTGACAAGGCCGAGAGGCCACAACCCTTCAGAATGTGGGTCTCAACTGCCAAACCGTCAAATTCAGACTTCATAAGGCAGGATGGAATACTGGACCCTGTGAGAGTAGATCTGGGCGCAGCGGAAAAATGTCTATCTTCTGCCATCTTTATAATCTCTGTATACCAAGGTCGCCTAGGCCAAGCCGGAGCCACCAGAATTACCGGCTATCCTTCCCTCTTGACTCTTCGCAAGAATCATGGGAGAAGCAGAACTGGAGAAAAAGCTCGATGGCCAGGCTGGGGAGACTATAAGGATCTATATTATCCAGCCTGTCACCCAGCCGGCTGTTGATAGAAGATCACAGGATCTTAAAATCTTGCTCAAAAGGCAAAATAACAGAAATAATTCCCAGGACCGATAGTCCCACAGGGAGCCTAGGTCCTTCTCCTTCACTAGGCAGAAAAAAAAACTGAGCTGCAGGAAGCAGGCTGAGGGGTTATTGCCAGAGGGACTGCCCCCTGAGCAGAACTGTACAGTTCAGTTGTTTTTCACATGTATTACATGTTCTGCCTAGTCCTCTCCTGAAGGTGGCGTAGTAACCCTACGGTCGAGATTAATGGAGCTGTGTCCGTCAACGAATGAAAGAAAGAAAAAAAAAAAAAAAATAAGGTTTTACCTATAGTTCTACTTTAAGCCCAAAAGCAAGCATTTTTTTATATTACAGCTTACAAATTTTTCAATTCGATAGCTATATTAGTCTCCTTTTTTAGGCTTGCTTTCTTCTATTTTCATCTGGTAATCCAGCGAGCAAATATATTGTTTTTCACAGCACAAACACTCCAGCAGAATGTATCAGTTTACATGGATGAGACAAACCACTCAACTCTGGCAGGGGTGATTAAAATGATCAGTTTTATTCATCTATTCATGCAAAATCTTTATCCCAAAAAGGAAAAAAAATCTGTTTGCTGTAACTGATTATAAAAGTGTGAGCTGCATTTGGCTTCAATTTGTTAGTAGTTCTAAATCAGCTAATCCATTCAAAACTCCCCTCCCCACAGACTGACAATGCTGCTGTCTGATGTGCCTCCTGTGTTTATTTCTCCAGAGTTGTCTCTCACTAATTCTGGAGTGTGTTACTAGCTAGGTTAAAACAGAGGGAAAAAAGCCAAAAGAAAAGAAAACCGGATGCAGCCACCAGATCTAATGATTGGTAACCTGCCATAAATGAAATTTTTTGGTTTTGGGTTTAACTACTTGCCAACCGGCCCATAGCCGAATGATGGCTACAGGGCGGTTGCATAACTCTGGGAGGGCGTACAGTGACGTCCTCCCAGAATCCCGCTCTTGCGAGCCCCCTGGGGTGCGCACCTGAGAGCATCTGTGACCATCACAGATCACGGTAAATGGCCGCTGATAGCGGCCGTTTACCGCGCGATCGCTTTGTCAAATGACAGAGCGATCACTTGTAAACAAACCGGCGTCATGTCATGATGCCGGTTCCTCTCTCCCCCCTCTGAGTACCGATTGTATGGCAGCAGCGCTGCGGGCTGGATCTGTAGTGCCCACAGCGCTGCTCAGTGACAATTGCAGTCACATCCAGCCATCCATACCTCTATACTCAGCCATACCCTGCCATACCCAGCAATACCCAGCTGTACTCGGCCTCTGGATGTGGCCAGGCTGTGGAAGTCTCACACATGAGGTATCGCCGTACGCGGGAGGAATAGGAGAATCTATTTTGAGGTGTCATTTTTGGTATATACATGATATGTGTTAAAAATATTGTACAAATGGACAACTTTGTGTTAAAAAAAAAAAATAACCACTTCCCGCCTGCCGTCATTTGACGTCCTTGACTTTGTGCAGGGACATCTCAATGATGCCTGCAGCTACAGGCATCATTCATATATCAGCTTTTTCCGCTGGCGATTCCCTACACCATAAGAATGATCATAGTGGCAGTTGTATTCTCTAGGGTCTTTGCTAAATTATATAATGTATATATATTTTGGGGTTCTACTTAATTTTCTATAAAATAAATCATGATTTTTACATGTAGGAGAGAAATGTCAGAATTGGCCTGGGTGTCCAGAACGCCTGACGGGGCTCCCTACATGTTGGGCATCTGTATGTGGCCATGGTGTGTAAAAGTCACACATGTGGTATCACCATACTCGGGAATAATAGCAGAATGTGTTTTGGAGTGTAATTTGTGGTATGTATATGCTGTGTGTGAGAAATAACCTGCTAAAAAAAAAAAAAAAACCTCACCATGTATCTTTCTATATATCTTGCCATGTCTTCTTTCAAAAAAAGGGGTCATTGGGGGGGGGGGGGGTATTTGTACTTTTCTGGCATGTTAGGGTCTCAAGAAATTAGATAGGCCGTCAGTACTTCAGGTAATTTTCAGATATTGGCACCATAGCTTGTGGACTCTAACTTTCACATAGACTAAATAATATACACTAATATGTACTTATATTTACCAGGAGATAGGTAGCAGTATAAATTTTGGCCAAAATTTATGAAGAAAAATTACTAGATTTGCTAAATTTTATAACAGAAACAAAAATAAAAATTCTTTTTTTTAACAGAATTTTCAGTCTTTTCTTTTATAGCACAAAAAATAAAAACCAAACGGCGATTAAATACCACCAAAAGAAAGCTCTTTGTGTGAAAAAAAAAAGGATAACAAATTTCATATGGGTACAGTGTTGTATGACTGATTAATTGTCATTCAAAATGTGAGAGAACCAAAAGCTGAATGAAAATTGGTCTGGTTAGGAAGGGGGTTTAAGTGCCCAGTGGTCAAGTGGTTAATGCCACTTTTAAAAATCAGTAACAAAACAGGTACGTGTTTGTAATTTGTGTAAAGTTCAGTTACCCCAGACCTTTCAACAGAATAAGAGTATTCATCACACTTTATAGCTACCTTGGCTGCAGGGACAAGCTTATGACAAGCTCCACAACGATAAAGGTTGTCTCCGTAAAATATTTCTTCCTCCACAAACATGTTGTATAAAGACTCCTCCAAGCTGCACATTTCTTTCACAGCCACTGTGAGGTCCAGGAAATCTTCCTACGTGAAATATATTGAATTCAGAATTACAAAAGGAGTTATCAGAAGGCAGATAAGCGGTGAGACATAATTTATTATTTCTTCATTTTGTATGCCACATATCTCACTATTTATGTCTGTTTAAATCTGTTGTCAGCTTGGATCAACAAATAAATTACCCATTTTTTTTTTTTTTTTAAAGGGTAATTTATATTAACATTCTTTTAGTTACAAAAGAAAAAAAAAAAAACAAACACATCTACACAGACTGCTCATAGTATAAAAAGGCAAAAAATCTTCACAACCAATATTGTAACCCGAGCAGATAATGCGGCACATCCAGTGAAGAAAAAAAACAAACAAAAACAGATTAAGAATGCAGACTGATGACAAGCAGCCATATAAAAAAATAAAATCACATGTGTGGTGGCAATCAGCATTTAAGAAAACTGCGAAAGGTATGGACTCCAATAGGTTTAGAGCAAAAGGACATTTATAGCACGTAACATGAGATATAAACATGGAGTATATAACTCCTCTGAAGCAATGGACATTGTTGATAACCACCCTGATCATATTTTGTCAAATTTCTTCAGACTCCAGAGGAATATGTAAATTTATACTGGAGTAAGACCTTGTTTATAAGATCTATCCAAACTTAGATAATGGGAGAATCTACCCCTTTCCATTTCAGAGACAAAGCTTTTTTAGAATAATAAAAAAAAGGAGTAATGTATAAAAAATAAAAAGTATATATAGTAAAGCACTCCTCAAAATTAAAAAAGTTAAACAAAAGTAAAAAAAAATAAAAATAAAAAAACTATACAAAAATATAACTGTATATAACAGGGGTCCAAAAACTTTTTAAACAGGGGGCCAGTTCCATGTTCCTCAGACTGTTAGATGGCTGGACTATAGTTTAATATCACGCGAGCTGGTCTAGGAGAACTTTTAACAGTGAGCTCCGTGACACAGCAGTCTCCTGCTGTGTTACAACCAACTGTCGGAAATCCAGCCCTGGGTGGGGTGGGCCGGATAAATGTCCTCGGCCGACTGCATGTGCGTTATCCAAACAAATAAATATTGCATGTTCTAGCAATAAATTGCATGTGCAATAGTAAACCACAAATATAAATAAAAAGAAGTTTAAAACATCAAAAATATCCATGTTAAGGCCATTGGGAAAAAAAAAAAAAAAAAAAAAAGAAGACCGAAAATTCAGTTTGCCCCTGCCCGCCAATGCCGCCTACCTGTGCAGGGGAAGAGAGAGGAGAGCCGCCATGCAATCCTGTCCCAGGATTGGACGGGTGATCTGTCTATCAAAGTTCCCCGGACAAGGGGGAGGGGCTGTATGTGACGGCACGTGGTGGGAAACACAGAGCTATTGAAATGAAAGGTATTCCCAGCTCTCTGATCAACCAGGCGGCGGCTCTCCTCTCTCTTCCCCTACAATTGCTGGGAGAACAGCTCCCATAAACCCTGGTTGCCAGCAGTGCTCCCCACTCCCAGGCAACCCACTCTAGCCAGCCCTCAAAATCCACTCGCAAAATGCAAGCAGGCGAGTGGAAATTTTGGAGGGCTGTACTAGGGGTATAGTAAACTCAATTAAATATTCAAGTTGGATTAACTTGTCTCTGCCTGAAAGAACTGTTGAGATTTGATTCTCTATTACATCTTCCCAGATATCCTCATCTAGTGAGGGGATATCAGTTATTTTCTTAATCCTTGAGGAGGACAAGGATAGTAAAGCGAAGTAATATATTAGAAAGTTTTCAGTGATCTTTCTAAATCAAAGATTCTCAGCCATCGCTTCGAAAACCATCCTTGGATAAAAACTGAAGATTGATAAACAATCGACAAATGTTAATAGCACTAGAGCGACTTGGTATAAACCAGTCTGGTCTGAATTGATCATTGTGGCAATGATGTTATTCATTCTATTTGCCAACACGTTAGCTAGGATATTGGCATCAACATTGACTAAAGGATAGCAACAATATCGACTCACAATATTTGGGATCTTTGTTTGGCTTTGGCATCAGCACAATCAACTATTTTCTTAGGGAAGCTGGCAAATTGCAGTATCAAAGCCATAAGAATACAGAGATAATAACCAAGGTATAGGAAATTCTTTGTATATTGATTACCATTCAATTGGATATCCATCTAGGCCAGGGGTTTTATTCAGTTTAAAAGAAGCAATGACCTAATTTTCTTCAGCTGTAATAAAGGCAGTGTCTTTTGTGGTATATGCAATTTGAGATTTATAGAAGAGAGCAGAAATCAGTGCATGCCTGGGTGATTCCCCCCCCCCCCCCCATCTGGGTCCTTAGGGCCTGGGAGCTATCATATACAAAAGGCATGGATGTGGAGGTGCATTCCACTGTGGCTAGATAGGCAAACATTTTACTATTCATGTCCTCAAACTGAAATGTTTTTGATACAGTAATTTGTTTTGGGTCTTTTCAACCAGGAGCAGGTTGAGTTGTCTAGGTTGGTCCCTCCACACCTGATAATTATCGGATGTGGGGTTTTTGATGTATTCGGCATCTAATGTTTTATCCTTCCAGAAATGGTACCATGTAGAGTCCCCCCAGGTGTTGGTCTCAAAAAAATAAAAAAATAAAATAAAAAAATAAACATAAAAACTTCATTTAGCTATGACAGACCCCAAAGTCCATCATGGAGTCTGTTGAAGCTAGTAATTGTCCTAGTCTCCGAAGTCTGTAACCCTCACAGTCAAGTTGAGAACCCTTGAGTTTGCCCTAAATCTATCAATCAATAACTGGAGAAAGAACCATATTTAGGTCACCCGCCAAAATAAAAATCGGACCCTCCGCCACAGGGAGCAGCAAGAAAGCATAAATGGAAACTGGGAAACGCCAAACCTGCCTGTCTCACTAGTAATTAAAGTGTAGTAAGGGAGATTCTAGGAGGTTTATTGTTCCATGTGAATGAGGAACAGAGGGCGTCAATTTATTTGAAATATTTCAAAGTGATATTTCAGAGTCATAGTGCACAGAGAATTTGCAAATATGTAAAGAAATCTAGGTAGAAAATGCATTAGAATGACCTAACCCATGAGATCTAGGGGCAGAGACACCCATAATTTAAGATCATCTCTAAAAGGTTCAATGAGTGGCAGAAGATTGTGTAAGAATTAGGAGGCATGTTAGCGATGGCTTTTGGATCTAAGGGAAAGAGGGATTTTTCTAGATTTCTAACCTTGAAGCCTAAAAACCTCCCAAAAGTACCCAACAGTGCTAAAGGGTGGGAGAGGGAAGAGAATGGAGTCCTCCATGTAAAATATGTGGCCCATTCACACTGCAACGCAGCTTAGAGCTGTGCTGCAGCATTCTGTGATAAAATGCAGACATGCTACATTTTATTACAGTGCAGGGCCAAATCGCACTGCAGTAGACTGCTGTGAATGACGTGTATGTTTTGTACACTTCAAATAAAGTTAGTAGAAAAGACAAAAAAACAAAAAAAATTTAGTATTTTTTCTACAGCTTTCCTATAAAATCCTTTTATTGGAGTACATCACAGGACACAGAGCCAGTTATTATATTAAGAACTACTTGGGTTATTACGCCACCTATAGGTGAATGAGCATGGGTAGACCAAACAGGAAGTCCATACATTGGATATGGTGTATTCCAATATTAAGTAGGCCTACAGAGCCATTCCACTATCCCATTTGGGTCAGACTACCTTTCTTTATTCCGGCATATATTCCTATCAGGCAGAAAATAGCTCCAGAGTGGAAAATAAGCAGAATTTGTCCAGAGGTCTTTCTCTCACGGCTACAGGATGGTTTTGAAAGAACAAATTGGGAGATATTTGAGCAACAGGATTTAGATCTGTATACAGAAACAGTTCTGGACTATATAAAAACTTGCGTGGACAATGTTACTGAGGATAAAAGCATTCAGGTCTTTTCAAATCAGAAACCCTGGATGAAGCAAATAAAGAGTCTTCTTAGAGAACAGAATAGAGCATTCAGGGTCGGAGATAAAGCAATGTATAGTATTGCAAGAGCTAATCTGAAGAGGCATAAAAGAAGAAAAATTAGCCTATAAAAAGAAAATTGAGGACCATTTTAATGGAAAAGATGCAAGGGAGGGCTAGAGGGGAATACAGTACTTGACACAACATAGAGGAACTACAAAAATGGAAGGAAATTCTAGTGCTTCACTGGTTTGAGGTTGTTTTACCAAACCAGGATATAGGGTGTCCCAGGAAACTGTACACTCACTATACAGGAATGTGAGATGAGGCAGACATTTAAGGCTATGAATATGGAGGAAATCATCAGGTCCAGACAGAATCCCAGGCAGAGTAGTTAAGGCCTGTGCTAATCAATTAGTGGAGTCTTTGTCAAGATTTGTAATCGATCACTATCATATGCTGTTGTGTGGGCATGTTTAAAATCAGCCACTATTATTCCAAAAAAGTCAACTGTGGGAAGTTTAGACGATTATAGACCAATAGCACTGACCTCACTACTAATGAAGTGCTTTGAGAGGTTGGTCTTGAAATATATCAAAACTAGATTACCGGGTAGTTTAGATCCTTATCAGTTTGCGTATTGGGAAAACAGAAGCACAGAAGATGCGATCGCTTTAAAGTTGCATGGGGCACTAAGTCATCTGGAGCATTCGGGACACTACATAAGGATGTTGGTTATAGATTACAGCTCTGCCTTTAATACCATCATTCAAGATCGGTTTGAAGAAAAAAAATGCAAAAAAAAAAAAAAATGCAAAAAATTAATTGCCGTCCTTTGTTTTGGAAGAGGGATTTTTTTGGTCCATCTCTCACAGATGGTCAAATTGGATAAGTTTGTTTCTTCAAAGCAAGAAATAAGTACTGGAGCACCGCAGGGTTGTGTGTTAAGTCCCTATCTCTATGCGCTGTACACATATGACTGCACCCCCTATTATGACACCAATAACATAGTTACGTTTGCCGATGACACTACCATAATCTGTTGTATCACTGGAGATGAGGAGGAGCAATACAGGAGAGAGGTTGATAGGATATGGGAATGGTGTACAGCGAATAGCCTGATCCTAAACACAGGGAAAACAAAAAGCAACGGATTGTAAATTTCAGAAGGAACAGGCGTGAACAAGCACCGCTTTTTATTAAAAGCGTGTGCGTGGAGTGGGTCTCTACCTTTACGTTTTTGGGAACATGCATTTCTAAAAAACTTATCGTGGACAATCAATGTTAAATCCTTTATTAACCACTTTCAGACCGGACCATTTTGCTGGTCAATGACCAGAGGTCTTTTTACAATTTGGCACTGCGCTGCTTTAACTGGTAATTGCGCGGTCATGCAATGTTGTACCCAAACAAAATTTGCGTCCTTTTTTTCCCACAAATATGAGCTTTCTTTTAAAGGTATTTGACTGACTCTGCGATTTTTATTTTTTGCGATATAAACGTAAAAAGACCGCAAATTTTGAAAAAAAATGATATTTTCTACTTTTTGTTATTAGAAAAATCCAATAAACTCAATTTTAGTCATACATTTAGGCCAAAATGTATTCAGCCACATGTCTTTGGTAAAAAAAAAGTCAATAACTGTATATTTATTGGTTTGCGCAAAAGTTGTCACATCTACAAACTAAGGTACGTTTTCTGGAATTTACGCAGCTTTTAGTTTACGACTGCCAATCTCATTTCTTGAGGTGCTAAAATGGCAGGGCAGTACAAAACCCCCCCAAATGACCCCATTTTGGAAAGTAGACCCCCTAAGGAAATTGATAAGTGGCATGTTGAGCCCATTGAATATTTTATTTTTTTGCCTCAAGCGATTGAATAATGACAAAAAAAACATTTTTTTTTTTACACAAAGTTGTCACTAAATGATATATTGCTCACACGCTATGGGCATATGTGAAATGACACCCCAAAATAAATTCTGCTGCTTCTCCTGAGTACGGGGATACCACATATGTGGGACTTTTTGTGAGCCTAGCCGTGTACGGGGCCCCGTAAACCAAGCACCGCCTTCAGGCTTTCTAAGGGCGTAAATTTTTGATTTCACTTCTCACTACCTATTACAGTTTTGAAGGCCATAAAATGCCAAGATGGCACAAAACCCCCACAAATGACCCCATTTTAGAAAGTAGACACCCCAAGCTATTTGCTGAGAGGCATGTTGAGTCCATGGAATATTTTATATTTTGCCACAAGTTGCGGGAAAATTACAAACTTTTTTTTTCTCACAAAGTTGTCACTAAATGATATATTGCTCACGCATGCCATGGGCATATGTGAAATGACACCCCAAAATAAATTCTGCTGCTTCTCCTGAGTACGGGGATACCACATATGTGGGACTTTTTGGGAGCCTAGCCGCGTACGGGGCCCCGAAAACCAAGCACCGCCTTCAGGCTTTCTAAGGGTGTTACAGTTTTGAAGGCCATAAAATGCCAAGATGGCACAACCCCCCCCCCCCCCCCAAATGACCCCATTTTGGAAAGTAGACACCCCTAAATTTAGGGGTACACTTGTGAGACTAGGTAATAAATGGCGGGTGCCCTGAAACTATAAAAAAATAACTAACCAACCAGCGTCACCTGTAACAGTTATATGGTGATCACTGGTGAAAGGGTTAACTAGGGGGCAATCAGGGGGCTTTATGCGGTAGTATATGGGGGTCCCTGGCGCTATAAAAAGCTGCGGCGAACCTAAATACCTACCTGCCTAACTAGCGTCACCTGTGACACTAATACAGCGATCAGAAAAATGATCGCTTATTAGGCTGGGTTCACACTGGAGCGATGCGGGAACGCCACGAATCCGCGGCGGGTTCCCGCATCGCATGCCTCCCGGCGGCAGTTCACACTGCCCTATGCAAACTGCTGGGAGTGTCAGTGAAATGTTAATGACACCCCCAGATCAGTTCGCATATCGCAGTGCGATCTGCAAACTCGGATCGCATGGTGTGAACACCCATGCGATCCGATTCTGCTGCGGACCAAAAAAAAGGGTCCCGTGCGAGTTTGCGGCGGGTGCGACGCAAATTCAGCCATACTATCTGTATGGCTGAACTCGAATCGCACAGAGATCGGATGTGATTTGCACTGCAGTGCGGTGCGAATCACATCCGTTCTCATAAACCGCTGCAATGTGAACCCAGCCTTAGAGACACTGGCGACGGGGGGTGATCACGGGGTTAAACCTTTATTGAGGGGGTTAGGGGGGTACCTTAGAACTAAAGGGGGCTAACCCTAACTGCCCTAACAGTTATTACAGTCACAAATGACACCCGCCGGGTGATCACGGGGTTAAACCTTTATTGGGGGGGTTAGGGGGGTACCTTAGAACTAAAGGGGGCTAACCCTAACTGCCCTAACAGTTATTACAGTCACAGATGACACCAATGCACAAAGAAAAAAAAAAATGCAATTGGTGTCACTGTGACTGGGGGGGGCAGGGGTAATTGGGGGGGTGTGAGTGTGCCTGGCATGTTCTACTGTGTAGTGTCGTGTTGGTGCAACTCACCGATCCTCTCTCCTCGGTGCCGGAACGAAAAATACCGGACACGGAGGAGAGATTACATCACTTCCTCTGCCTGTGTTTACATTACAGGAGAGGAAGTGATGTCACGGAGCATTTCCATTCGTCGGGAGCGATCGCGAGGGGGTGGCCATGAATGAATGGCTGCCCCCTCATCCCGGATCGCTCCCGAACGAATACCGACCGCCGCAGGCACCGGGGGGGGCCCGATCAGGGCCCCCCACCCGCGGGAAGGCAGGGACGTACAGGTACGCCCATATGCCTGCCCGTGCCATTCTGTCGACGTATATCGTCGTGCGGCGGTCGGCAAGTGGTTAAGAAATCTCAACAGCGTTTATTTTTTGCGACTCCTTAGGAAGAATGGCTTGGGAAGAAAGGTACTAGAGACCTTCTATCGCTCTTCCATTGAGAGTACATACGTAGTGTATTCTAATTTGGTATCCTAGTTGTACGCAGGTAGATAAAAATGCTCTAAAGCGAGTGGTTCAAATAGCGCAGAAAATTGTAGGGTGTGAACTTGTTTCTCTAGAAGAAATATATACGAGACTCGTTGCCTTTGTAGAGCAGGAAAAATAGCGAGAGACCAGACTCATCCTGGTTGTCAATTTCTTTGAATTATTGCCATCAGGGAGATGTTTTAGGGGGATTAAAACAAGGGCAAATAGATTTAGAGAGATTCTTTCCCAGGGCTATTAAGGCTATCAACGCAGGAATGAAATGAAAGAGGTCAATCTTATTTGAATGAATAACTTGTATAGTGCTACATATGCAAACTAAATCCCCACAGGGCGCTTTAGCTGCCAGTGTCAGTCTGGGTTTTCAGAAGAGATGGGTCTTGAGTTTCTTCCTGAAGGCCAGATAGTTTTCCTCCGAGCATTCCATAGCCGTGGTCCTTGTACGGCGGACCATCATTTGCCTTTTAATTTTTGATGCGTCTTGGGGATGTGGAGGAGGTTCTGGTTAGTTAACCGGAGAGTGCGACCTGGGGTGTAGTGCTTTATTTTGTCGCAGAGGTATTGCGGGGCTTTTCCTTGTGCACATTTGTGAGTGAGGCAAAGGGTCTTGAATGTACCTCGATCCTTCACGAATAGCCAATGGAGGTTCCTCAGGGATGGGGCGATTGATTCCCAGGGTTTTTTTTCCAGTTACCACTTTGTAGACGTGAAAGTTGGTATTTCGGAAGTCCTAGATAGAAGGAATTTGCGTAGTCGAGTCAGGAATTGATGATTGTTCCAACTACTGCTGCTGTATCTCCTTCCGGGATGAAGGGGATGAGTCTACGCAGTAGGCAAAGAAGGTAGTGGGATCCGGTAACTACGGATCCTATTTGTGCATCCAACGTCATGTTTGAGTCAAAGATGACTCAGAGGCTTTTGGCTTTAGTGCTGGGGGTGATGGGTTGTCTGAGAATGGTGAGTGGTGTGGACATCGGGCCAAGGTTTTTGTTTGCATGAAGGAAGAGGAGTTCTGTGTTGGATCCGTTGAGTTTAAGGGTCTCTCCGTCATCCAATCGTCGATCAATGAGAGACAGTTTTTCAGTGCCTGGTATTGGTCTTTTTTGTTGGTGATGCATAGGTAGAGTTGGATGTCATCCGCGTTTTTAGTTTTAGTTTTTAATATGAGGATACGATTTACACTGGGACGCTTTTATATATTTTTTGGTATAATTACATTTTGTGTGGTATTTGTATGGTTGATAATTGTGATGAATAATGTGTGGATTAGAAATGTAAATTTCATTGTGAATTTTTTTTTATACAATGACAATAAATCTTATCTTATGCCCTCCCAAATATATTCCCAAAAGAGGGGAGGGACCTCTGTGTCCTATGATATACTCCAAGAAAAGGATTTTACAGGCAAGCTGGAGAAAAAAAAAATCCTATTTTCTTTATTGTACATCACAGGACACAGAGCCGGTTATTATATTCAACTTATAACAACTTAGGACATCCCAAAGCAATATCCTTGAGGGGTGGGAGACACCATCATAGAAACTGTAACCAGAGAAGGACCTTCTCTGCTATTTGGAATACGATGAGGCCAAAGGCAGTATCGTCTAAGTTATTGACATCCACCTGGTAAAAATCCTGAAGCTGTATAAACCAAAGACCCAATTGTGGTCTTGCACACCTGGTCCACTGACACCCAATGACGGATGGCCCAAGATACTCCCACACACCTGGTAGAGAATCTCTCCCCAGAAAAAAAAGAAAAAAAAAAAAAAGGGGGGGGGGGGGTTGCCATTTAAACCATAGGCATCGATTAACTGGATAAACTGGATCTGCCAGTTTATCCAGTTAAATATTCGACCTGAATGCTGCCTGCCCTTCCTGGGCCTTCTGGCAGCACAAACCAGGATTCCTGACCTGTGTTGACAACTAAAGTAGATCCTGAGCACCTGAACAACCTCTAGAGTATGTAGCGATCTTTCTCCTGCCGACTGTGGATTAGGAGAAAAATAAAAGGCAAGACACTGCCCTGATTCAAGTGAAAACTAGAAACCACTTAAGGAAATAAAAGTTGATGAGGACACATCACCTTATGATGCAAGACCAAGAACGGCTTCTTGACTGAAAGAGCCGCCAACTCTGACATTGCACAGTGAAGTGATAACAACCAAAGAAGCCACCTTCTGAGATAAAAGGACAAACAAAATCCCCTGATTGGTTCAAAAAGTGGCCCCTGCAAGGATAATCAAGATCAAGTTCCAAGGACATAAGAAGGGCCTGACAGGTAGGACTGTCTAAGTTACATTCTTTATGAGGTATGTACAAGGAGTGAGAAATAATGGCCTCTGGAAAAGAATGGTCAGGGACGAACTCTGACCCTTAATGGTATTTAAGGCCAATCTCCTTTCCCCTACCAATTGGAGAAAGAAAAAAAATCTCCCACTCACATATTTCTGCGGGTGCCACGTCCTGGCTTCACCCCAGTCAAAAAAATTGGCCCCAATTCTTGCTTTTGGGGCAGTGTATAGGCCGGGGTGTCACCCAGGTAAGGAACCTAGGGCTGGTTCATTGGTGTCTTTAGCCTGCAAGGAAGTGTGTAGGTATTGAATCCAGTGGACCAGCATCATCATTGGGCAACTAGCACTTTAAAGTAGATGTAAAGCCTAATGGCCCAATTAAAGAAACTGAACAGTATCAAAGTCAAGTGGGAAACTTCTCTTTGGGACAGGAAATGATATGCCAGGGAGTCTTGGCATAAAGTTTCCTGTCCCAAAGAGGATTTAGAGTCTTTGTTTAGGCTGAAGAAAGACTCCAGAAAGGGGGGTTTCCCACTTGACTTTGGTACTGTTCAGTTTCTTTAATTAGGCTTTACATCTACTTTAAAGTGCTAATGCAAGGAACATGAATGCAGAAAATGATGCTTGCTAATTTATTGGCACTATGTCAGCATTGTTACCCTATGCACAGAGTTGACTTTGGGGTAGTGTTTCTGGCAAAATCATCAGGGATCAACAGGTTGTCATTTCTGTATCCAGTGCTGACTGGGCAGGAAACATGACCAGTCTCATAGGAGGAGGGGCACACCTTTCATTCATCCACCAATTATGGAATGATTTGCACTTTGGGAACCTAGTTCTGGTGCTATTAATGTAGCACAGGGGTGGAAAAGGTGGGTATAGTTGGTACTTTAACAATTGCCATGCACGGGCGGCGCTGCTGATATTAACCCTCATAGCACCAGAGGATCATTGTTGCGAGGGTATCTGGGGCCAGAGGACTCGGGATTGCTAAAGTAAACAGCAGACACCAGTAGACATGACATACGTAACTACTGGTAAGCATTCTGTTCACATTTTTTTCACCAAACTTTAGCTTTAATAATTTGTTAGTGTGTATAAATTCCTGCTTTATACTTACAGCAGTCAGCCAGATACCCAATAAACAGACCTGTTATCTAGCTTTTAAAGCCTTGGCTACTAGGATGTATTACATTATATAAACT
Source organism: Lithobates pipiens (assembly GCF_037356315.1). NCBI lineage: Eukaryota > Metazoa > Chordata > Amphibia > Anura > Ranidae > Lithobates > Lithobates pipiens. The sequence continues at coordinate 123,982,547 of NW_027507784.1, forward strand.
TTAAAAAAAAATCATCTGCTTGTACACATTTAGTGGCTAATTACTTTTTTTTTATACACAATAAAAAGTCATTTGGTAACTCTTACCTGTCTCTCGCTAACATAACCGCACTCCCGGCAATTAATACGGTTTACTACAGTGCCATGGTATAAATTCTTGATGAGGTTGTGACCAGAGGTGCCTTCCAAAGAGCTTTCCAAGGCACTAAACAATATCCGATTCAACTCTTGGACATCCTGTTGGCCAGTCTCCTGCAAGGGTTATAGGTACAAATGAAAAATAATTAATAGAATAAAACCTAAAGTGATTGTACAGGTTCAATTTCTATTTTCCTAAAATAATAAACATGTTATAGTTAGATGCTCTGTGCAATGGTTTTGCACAGAGCAGCGCCCCAGCCTCTTCTTTTGGGTTCCCCCGCCGATGCTTCTAGCTGCTCCTCTTCTCTGAGTGTTCTATGGGGCTTGCTATGGGGGCACTTGTTTGGGCTCAGCCCCGTCCATGATCTCTGCTCACAGAATTTGATTGCTGGGTGTCTGGTGAGAAGAGGAGAGAAGAGCAGCGCTGCTGCAGACAGGCGCAAATTCAGGCTCAGGCAGGTAAGTGTTGGGGGGGTGGGGGTTGTAGGAAACTGACATGGAAAGAAACCTTTACCTTTGTAACCACTTTAATGATAATTAGGAAGGTTTTGAACAATATTAGCGTGAGGTTGTTGGTACAAGCAATTCCTAGCACATCTCTCAATTTATAAATTAGGTCAAGGCAAATAAAAATAAAACAATAAAAATCATGTATAGTACATTTTCTGTGCAATAAATAAACCTTTTCCAATATCACATTAAAAACCCTACAAGTACAGAAAAATTTTGATTTTTTGTACCTGTACCTCACCTGTAAAAATCTATGTCTTGGAGGACTGGGACTGTCTTCGCATGTTGTGCAATTGTCAAAAACTTTTTAGATATTGGAATATTGCACAGAAGAAGCATGTCAGTAACCATCCCCAGAAAATCAAGAATGTGTCTTGATGACTAATTGAGGAAGACTGGTCAATAGCTATTACTATAGACTTTTTTTTTTCTTCTTATCAATGATCTCAAGGCACTTGGGACCATAGTCACCAAGAAAATAATTGGCAACACACTACACCATGAAGGAGTGAAATCCTGCAGCGCCCGCAGGTTCCCCCTGCTCAAGAAAGCACATGCTCAGGACCATTTGAAGTTTGCTAATTAACATCTGAATGATTCAGAGGAGAACTGGGTGAAAGTGTTATGGTCAGATGAGACAAAAATCAAGCTCTTTGGCATCAACTCAACCTGCCATGTTTGGAGGAGGAGAAGGAATGCTGCCTATGACCCCAAGAACACCATCCCCACCATCAAACATGGAGATGGAAACATTGCGCCTTGGGGGTGTTTTTCTGCTAAGGGGACAGGACAACTTCACCGCATCAAAAGGGATGACGAACGGGCCACGTACTGTCAAATCTTGGGCGAGAACCTCCTTCCCTCAGCCAAGGCATTGAAAATGGGTCGTGGATGGGTATTCCAGCATGATAATGACCCAAAATACACGGCCAAGGAAAAAAATAAATAAATAAATAAATAAAATAAATAAATAAATAAAAAATCAGTGGCTAATAAATAAGCACATTAACCTTCTGGAGTGGCCTAGCCAGTCTCAGACCTTAATCCCATAGAAAATATGTTGGGGGAGCTGAAGGTTCGTGCCTCAAAACCTTAATGAGGATCTGCAAAGAGGAGTGAGACAAAATCCTTCCTGAGATGTGTGAGATTGCCAACAAGGGTTTTGCCACCAAGTGCTAAGTCATGTTTTACAAAGGGGTCAAATACTTATTTCACTCATTAAAATGCAAATCAGTTTAGAACTTTTTTTAATGCTTTTTCTGGATTTCAATGTTAAAATAAACCTATCATTAAAATTATAGATTGATCATTTCTTTGTCAGTGGGAAAATGTAAAAAAAAAAAAAAAAAAAAAAAAAAAATCAGCAGAGGATCAAATACTTTTTTCTCTCAATGTATGTATGTATGTATGTATGTATGTATGTATGTATGTATGTATGTATGTATGTATGTATGTACATATATTAGGGATGCACCGAAATTTCGGCCGCCGAAACATATCGGCCGAAAATGCCCTTTTCGGCAATTTGCCGAAAGAGAAAAACGGCCGATAATGGAGCCGAAAATGGGGCGTGGCCTGGACGGGGCTCTGCCCCCCGCCCCTGGTGACGCCCATCATGGGGGATGTATAGCGCAGGAGAGCTGCCTCCGCCGCCTGTTTGATCACAGCGCCGGGAACATCACAGCTTTCATTTCAATAGCTGTGTGTTCCCGGCCGCGCGCCGTCACATACAGCCCCTCCCCCTTGTCCGGGCACTTAGATAGACAGATCATCCGCAGGACTGGACGGATGATCTGTCTTTCAAAGTGCCCGGACAAGGGGGATGGGCTATGTGTGAAACGCGCGGCCGGGAACACACAGCTATTGAAATGAAAGCTGTGATGTTCCCGGCGCTGTGATCAAACAGGCGGCGGAGGCGGCTCTCTTCCCTGCACAGGCTGGCTGCAAAATGGCACACAGGCACACTGGCTGCAAAATGGCACACAGGCACACTGGCTGCAAAATGAGACTGCTGCAATGGGGCACACTGGCTGCAATGGGGCACAGGCACACTGGCTGCAATGGGGGACACCTCTTGTACCGTGTCCCCAGTCTCTGACCATCTCCTGTACCGTGTCCCCAGTCTCTGACCATCTCCTGTACCGTGTCCCCAGTCTCTGACCACCTCCTGTACCGTGTCCCCAGTCTCTGACCACCTCCTGTACCGTGTCCCCAGTCTCTGACCACCTCCTGTACCGTGTCCCCAGTCTCTGACCACCTCCTGTACCGTGTCCCCAGTCTCTGACCACCTCCTGTACCGTGTCCCCAGTCTCTGACCACCTCCTGTACCGTGTCCCCAGTCTCTGACCACCTCCTGTACCGTGTCCCCAGTCTCTGACCACCTCCTGTACCGTGTCCCCAGTCTCTGACCACCTCCTGTATAAAAATATTTTTTAAAAACAGTCATTTTCGATATCGGTTTTCGGCCAAGTGTATTTTTCATTTTCGGCACCAAAAACCAATTCGGTGCATTATATATATATATATATATATATATATATATATATATATATATATATATATATATATATATATATAAGGGGTTGACAAATTTGCTTGGAATCTAGGAGCCAGCTAAAAAAGTTAGGAGCCAGGTCCGTGACGGCGATCTGGACCTGTCCCTGGCCTGACATGGAGACGAGTGAGGGGAAGATAGCCCCCAGCCCCCCACATATGAGATCACCTCTCATTGGACACACCGCTCGAGTGCTAAATGGCCGCTGTGATTGGTCATTTAGCATGATCTGTGATTGGCTGTATCCAAGGGACACGGCCAACACAGAACTTCCCCGATGCTCGCCCATGGCAGCGTGCAGAGGGGAAGTAAACAGGAGGATGTCTAGGGACGCCCTCCCGGCAATTGGTGTCCGCGCTGTAGACATCTTTCGTCTATAGCGTGGGCACGAAGTGGTTAACAAAAGAATGTGACTATTATTTCCGACATATTCCCGCTCATTTACTGCCATTTCCCTGCTAAGGGTTCGATCAGGTCCGCCTGAAAAAAATATATATATATAAATAAATTTAATAATATATATATATATATATATATATATATATATATATATATATATATATATATATATATATATATATATATATATATATATATATATATATATATATATATATATATATTATAATGAGAAGCCATTTACCAGCCACCACACTCACCGTTGGGCAAAAAAAAGGCAGGGGAGCTTCACTCCATTAGGAATTAGCATTATTGGAATAGGGTGTAATTTCTACATCCACCACAAGATGGCGCCAGACTACCGAAAGATTTTAGAAGGCCGCAAAGCCGCGGCCTCAATTACTGGCCGGCGCGGCCCGATGGAATTGCGCGGCGGAGTTCGGGGTCCAAATGGAAACAGGATACCCCAGCAGCGTTGCCCCAGTCGCCAGGACACGAAATCTAGGCGCAAATGCGACCTGGCGACCGGGTTTGTCGAGCCCTGTATGTATATATATATATATATATATATATATATATATATATATATATATATATATATATATATATATATATATATATATATATATATATATATATATACATATACACATACATATATACACACACACACACACACACACACACCACTTTTTTTCCTCTGGTAATGGGAGACCGGGTAAGAGGTGAATATATGCACGGGTATATAATGGGTTGGGGGGATATGGTAGAAGGAAAGGCAATTTCTAGGAAGAGTAGGGTTAATGGACTGAATTCTAGCTAACTAAACTAAGTACTGCGAGTTACGGATTGGGGGCATTTTTTTCTGACGGTATATATTAACCCGAAAGAGATTTACAGACCTCACTGTTATCCCAGCCAAAGCTGCTTGTGAGGTCAGTGGTTGATGCGGCCTGTTGATCCACGAGGAGAAGCTGAGCAAACAGTCGTTGTAACTGTAATGGAATGATCCGAACCTGGAAGAAGAGTGCATAGTGAGCAAGACAGGTGATGTATTAAACCCACCTCCAATTATATATTTGAAATAGATTAACTTCTATAGTCCCAAGGCTATTCTGACAGTTCTCACAATGTACATCTGCATTTTTTTTGCTAGAAAATTTATTACTTAGAAGCCCTAAACATTATATATTTTCTGAAAGCAGGGGCCCCTAGAGAATAAAATGGTGGCTGTTGCAAATTTTTATGTCACATAATATTTGCGCAGCCGTTTATCAAATGCTAATTTTCAGGAAGAAATACACTTTTTGAATTATAGTACTGACAAACGACATAATACCCATTTTTTTGTAAAATATAAAAGATGATGTTACACTGAGTAAATAGATACCCAACACATCACACTTTAAAACGGCGCATGCCTGTGTGGAATGGAAACAAACTATGGTACAATAAATTATCCTTAGGTGACCTCACATTTGCGGTGTGATCATGGTTTACATGTGTGTGCTTTTGCATTTGCGTAAAAGCACAGGGGACGAGAGAGGTTTAAAAAATAAAACAAAACAAAAATAAAAGGTTTAATGTATTTATTTGTTTTACATTTTTCTGTTTTACATTTTTACGGTCTTAATTTTTTATTTTTTTTTAATTCAACTTTATTACTATCACAAGGGATGAACAACATCCCTTGTGACAGCATGGGCAGTGACAGGTACTTTTAATGGCAAGATCTGGGGAATTTTAGACTCCAGATCTCTTCTCTGCCGTTCAGAGCAGTCAATCAAACTTTACTGAATGAATGAATGAATGACTTGTATAGCGCTAGTTGGTAACGTTTATTAAACGAAAAGCTGAAACCAGAAGGTACAAAATCATCATCACTTCCAGTTTCTAACGTCACAGAAGAAATCAGAGAATGGAGGTTCCATCCACTCTTCGCAGTGCTTCCGATGCAACAGGTCGCATAGGTCCCTGACTTCCCAGAGGAAAGGGAGAGGACAGGAAAGGCAATGGGTGGCATCCTTTCCACCCTCTGTAAAAGTGATGGGGTGATTATAGCCATCCAGATCACATTTATATCGCCACTAAAAATGTTGATAACAATATCGTGGCTGCAGCAATTGCCATGATTCTTGTTATAACCACTTAAACTCTAGGATGTACCAGTATATCCTACTGTGGGAAGTGGATAAGCAATGGCTTTTTTTCCATCAGTCCACCATGGAACAATGCCTGTAGCCATACCTGGGAAGTCCCCTGGAAACTGGAAATCACTGTAGTAGGCATTGCCACTACAGTGATTGAAACTAGCTTTCGGGTCCTGTGCTTTCAGAGAAAACTTTCTATTTTTCTTATTTAATGCAAAGTCTCCGATTGGACAATGTAAAAAACGTGATGTCATCTCCCCACCTCACCCCATTGTCCACCCAAAGAACGCTTTGCATTCATTGAGAAAATTCAAAGTGCCACATGAATGGCGCCTGTGCCAAGCAACCTTGTGTTCACAATGCAGCAGAACAGTCGCTTGACACAGGACCCAGAAGCAGGTAGAGATTTATGTAGTAAAGCAGCCTACTTCAGTGATTTTAAGCCTCTACGAGTCTACAGGGTTCCCACAGGTATGCAAGCTGGTCCAATGTAACCTTTGTAAAGATTGCCATACCTAGAATAGATAAACTATGGTACCATAGAATCAGATACTTACAATCATATCCACATAATAAGAAAAAGGACCTGTCCTTCAAACAAATACCTTGGAATCTGGCACATCTTTATCTTCCAGGGATCCAAGCTCTTCGGGGCTCAAGGCAAAAAGGGCTTCTACAGAATGGGAAATAAAAGGATTTTTTCATACTCCCTCAAATGATTTTCTTGCAGAATTTGTTGAGGCACACAACATCATAGGTATGATCTCTGCTTACATGAGGATGGACACTTAGAAACTGGTTTTCTTCCTGAGAGGCTACTCTAAATTAGATTTGTAGAACAGCACATACCTTTTTAGGACCTTATGGAATTTAAAAACCTTGGTTAAGCTCCATCTATGCTTTTGCCCTTGCCAATCCTTTTTATAAAGTTGTGCAAACCCTGGCAGCAGTACCGATTAGCATGCACACACAAGTATTAGTTACAGGCAGCATCGACTGTTCATCAGGTGTATACATGAACACCCCTTTTTTATGTTAGTGGGTACTAGGCCTTAAAAGGAAACCTGTCAGAACATTATATAAAGTCACTAATCTGGAGTTCTAACTGCAGTGGCTGCATAATATACAAGTACAAGTCATTTGGGTGAAGGTGGTGAAGCTTTGCTTTGTAAAAAAAATACCCAATCAGGTTCAAGGAAAATATCATTTTTGCTTGCACATGCTTGGATGATGGAAATCAGCAGAGTTTGATCACATTTAAAAATGAGTGCAACTGCACTTGAAAAGTGCACAGTCTGATTTTAGTAACGTAACCCTACTGACTTATTGAAGTATAGATGACACTTTTGAATGTTCATGCAAAGACTGGTCTCTGAGTCTAAGAAGAACGCTCCAGAGATAGCCAGGGTCAGGATTCACAGGGAAAAAAATGCTATTTTATTTATTTTCAGCTGAATGTATCTCTGGATCTGTTGATATTTTACTAATTGCAACAGTTACTTCTGTATTTTGAATTGTGTCAAGGTTCGCCAAGCTTAAGATTTACTTTTAAGAAACCTGTGGCAAACATGATCAAAACTGCATTAGCAGAGGTTACTTTCAGCAAAATCTGCATGTAAAAAAAAAAAAAAAAAAACAGCAGATGCAAACAGCTGAAGTTATGTGCAGATTTAGACTTTTCCTGCAAGAGTAAAGCGTGCCCTTCTCTGCCTCATGAGCCTCCTGATTGTTCAGGGAGGTTACCCATCACAGTGACAGACCAATTAGGAAGCTTGAGGATAGAGGCGATAGTGCTAAGCTGGACATTTACATACATAACATTTTTTTAAAAAATGTAAATAAATCTTCAGCAGAATGGATGGATGGATACACCAATCATGACAACATGGTTTTCAATTAAGGCAACATGTGCTGATGCATCACAACCAGTTTGAACTGGCCATATGAGCAAAAAATTTACTATTCAAGTACTGAAGAGAGAATAAGCACAATAGCCCTAGAAATAGAAACATTCAAAAGCAAGTCAGTAAGGCAACTCATAATTCTAACCTGACTGTTTCCTTTAACCACTTTCAGACCGGACCAATTTGCTGGTCAAAGACCAGACCACTTTTTGCGATTCGGCACTGCGTCGCTTTAACTGACAATTGCGCGGTCGTGCGACGTGGCTCCCAAACAAAATTAACGTCCTTTTTTTCCCCACAAATAGAGCTTTCTTTTGGTGGTATTTGATCACCCCTGCGGTTTTTATTTTTTGCGCTATAAACAAAAATAGAGCGATAATTTTGAAAAAAACGCATTATTTTTTACTTTTTGTAATAATAAATATCCCCCAAAAATATATAAAAAAACATTTTTTTCCCTCAGTTTAGGCCGATACGTATTCTTCTACATATTTTTGGTTAAAAAAAAAATCGCAATAAGCGATTATTGATTGGTTTGCGCAAAAGTTATAGCGTTTACAAAATAGGGATAGTTTTATAGCATTTTTATTAATCATTTTTTATTATTTATTTTTTTTACTAGTAATGGCGGCGATCTGCGATTTTTATTGTGACTGCGACATTGTGGGGGACCCATCGGACATTTGACACATTTTTGGGACCATTGTCATTTATACAGTAATCACTGCTATATAAATGCAGTGATTCCTGTGTAAATGACACTGGCAGTGAAAGGGTTAACCAGTGGGTGGCCGTGTAGGGGTTAAGTGTTCCTAGGGGTGTGTTACTAACTGTGGGGGGGTTGGGCTTTCATTTAGTGTACACTGATCTCTGCTCCAATTACATGGAGCAGAGATCAGCGTCACTAGTTGCTAGGCAGAATGGAAAAATGTTGTTTATACAGCATTTCCTCCATTCGGCCGCTCCGTGAGACGATCGCGGGGATGCCCGCGGCGATCGAGTCCGCGGGTCCCGCGACCGGACTCACGGGGGTCCCGACCAGCGCGGTAGCGCGCCACCGGCGGCGCGCTCCCGATGGCACGGCGGCAACGAATATTGGACGTACATGTACGCCAATATGCCTGCCCGTGCCATTCTGTCGACGTACATCGTTGTGCGCTGGTCGGGAAGTGGTTAATCATAGCAATCAGTGTGTTGTGTTATTACTCTTTTTATAGACAGCACAGATGTAGCCATAATTTTACAGAATCAGTATTTCCAACTGGCCTACAGCTGTTTCAGGCTTCTTAGCTCTTATTAGTGTAGGATGTGGTTTTATGATGTCTGGCTTGTGAGTCCAGGGACCTGTGCAGCCATTAACGTCAAGGTGAGAGATGGTACAACAGGAATCTTTACTTTTCAAACAGCCAGCCCAAAGAAAATGGTATTTTAGCTGTATGTGAGGTCTGATAGGCTGAGTCAACAGGAAGCGAAAAAAAACAAAAAACTATTTTCTTTGGAAATACAGGAAAGATAGATATAGAGAGACACCAAATATAAAAAAAACATTAGAGCTAGTATTTCTGCATCTAAAATGAATAGAAAGTAGGTTACATGGTTTTCTATGGCATAGTTCACACCAGTGCTTGCATTTTCAGTGCGTTCCAGTAAAAAAAAAAAAAAAAAAAAAAAGTAGAGCATGCTGCATTTTTCCTGCACAGAGCTATACTGAAATGCATTAAAACACACCAAAAACACACCAAAATGTGCATACATGCATCAAAACGCACTGGGCCCCAGTACAGAGAAAGAAAACAGGAGGAAGAAAAAAAAAAAAGCATCTAGAACGCATTTGGAAATGCATCAAAAATTTACTGGAACGCAAGAAAAAACGCATATATGCAGAAACTTACCTAAGATGGATTCTGGAGGACATTTTTGTGCTGTGAACTAGCCCTTACAGCCAGAAGTAGAAACAGTAAGTCAGAAAGGTTTTAAGAAAAAGCATGCCAACCTTACCTCTAAATTCTGGGGTGAAAAGCAGAGTTTGTAGCAGAGAGTTAAGGTAGCATGTACCTCCCTGGTTCCTAAGGCCACTTAGTTTGGTCTCTCCACACGGTTCCAGTACTTCAAAATCTTTGGCTCTTGCCTTTTTGCCATTACTAGTTGTGCTGTTTGATAGGAATGAGAAATCTTCCTCTTCTTCAAACAAGTCCCCAAACATCTCTAGTCAAAGAGTACAATCATGAGAAACAAAATGAGTTGAAGAGAGAAAGAGAGAGAAGTGCTATGGCTTACTACTGCTACCTCAATCTCTGTCATGTTAGTAATGTTAGTTTCACATTAACAAGAGTAGGATCCTTTATACATAGGTCACATCAATGCCAACTCTTGAAATACATACTGTATTTATTGACGTATAACACGCACTTTTTCACCCTTAAAATGGGGTGCAAAGAGTGTGCATGTTATACGCCGATACTGCAATTTGGGCTGCCTAGGAGGGAACGGGGGGGGGGGGGGAATGTAATGGGGCGAGCACATCAGATCTCCCGTTTACTCAGCAGCCTCTTTAATAGGAAGTCCCGTCTCCTGGACCAGCAACCACCAGTGTTCTGTCTATAATAGAAGCTGGTCCAGGCTTCTTAAAAAAAATAAAAAAAAAATAATTGATCACTTTTATTCCTATTACAGTGAGATATGGGGTCAATAAGTAATGTCACAGCCCATCAAAGTACCCGAGTACCTGTCACAGCCCATCAGAGTACCCAAGTACCTGTCACCAGCCCATCGGAGTACCCAAGTACATGTCACCAGCCCATCGGAATACCCAAGTACATGTCACCAGCCCATCGGAGTACCCTAGTACCTGTCACCAGCCCATCGGAGTACCCAAGTACCTGTCACCAGCCCATGCCTCATAGAATATATGTTGTTTGCTTTTCAAAATGGGGTAATTTTGTGGGCAATTCCACTGTCCTGGTGCTCAAGGGCCTTCAAAAGTGTGATAGGTAGGAATGAAATGAGATGTGTAACTTATGATCCTAGAACGCCTGAAGGTTTCAATGTTGGGCCTCTGTATGTGGCCAGGCTGTGTAAAAGTCTCACACATGTGGTATCGCCATACTCAGGCGGAGTAACAGAATGTGTTTTGGGTGTAATTTTTGCTATATAGATGCTATGTGTCAGAAATATCTTATAAATTGACAACTTTGTGTAAAACGATTTCTGAAGACTTGTGTAAAAAAAATAAACTGTTCAAAAGACCCATAATGCCTCATGGAATAGACGTTGGGGTGTTTGTTTTCCAAAATGGGGTAATTTTTGGGGTAATTCCATTGTCCTGGTGCTCCAGGGCCTTCAAAATTGTAATAGGTTGTTAGGAAATTAGAGGTGTAATTTATGCTACAAAAATGCCTAACGGTGCTCCCTACATGTTGGGTCTCTGTCTGTGGCCAGGCTGTGTAAAAGTCACACACATTTGGTATCGCCATACTAAAGAGGAGTAGCATAAAGTGTTTTGGGGTGTCATTTTTGCTATATACATATTTTGAGTTAGAAATCTCTTATAAACTGACCACTTTGTGTAAAAATAAATAAAATTAAAAAAAAAAATGTATTTTCTTTTCGTGTTTTCCGAAGACTTGTGGGAAAAAAAAAATTTACCATTCAAAAGACTCATTATGCCTCATAGAATAGATGTTGGGGTGTTTGCTTTGCAAAATGGGGTCATTTTGTGGGCAATTCCATTGTCCTGGTGCTCCAGGACCTTCACAATTGTAATAGGTCATTAGGAAATTAGAGGTGTAATTTATGCACCTAGAACCCTGGGGTCTATTTGTATGAAAACATTTTTTAAAAATGTTGTTTGGGTACAGTGTTGCATGAGTAATTGGCAAAGTGGGAGAGCGCGGAAAGCTAAAAAATTGGTCTGGGCAGGAAGGGTGTATAAATGTCCTGTATTGAAGTGGTTAAAAAGTTATAAATATAAAAAAGGGGTATAAGTAGCGAAGTTCTATCCATTTTTTGCATGATAGATTTTTTTTCAACTTTCCATCTAGTAAATCTTCTGCCCTTGTTGTTTTAACTTTGGATAGTAAAACTTTTTTTCTGCCAGTAAATACCTTATACAGCCCATTTCCTGTTTCTTCTCTGGCTTGTCTGGTAAAGTCTAGACTTATGAATCATGCACAGCTCGCTCTTTCACTCTTGTGAGAGTTTGCCAGGAAGGGAGGGGGGGGTGAGTCATACAAGGGCGAATGAGAGCTGCAGAGCTGGAGGTGTGCCTCTGAGCGTCTGTAAATTCAGGAAGTGAGCAGGCAGCAGCTTCAGCTGCCCACAGTTAAAATGGATACAGCCAGACTTAGTGGAGGGAGATTTCTGCAGCATATTTGGCAAGTGCAGAATCACAGTATATATAAAAAAATATGTAAAGTGGTTGGAGAGAAGCTTCAGAACGTCAAAGAGGTTTTTATTGCAAATGATGTGAGCAGACTGCAGTTCCTCTTTAAAGAGGGATTCCACCTGCAAAAAAAATATTAAAAGCCAGCAGCTATAAATACTACAGCTGCTGACTTTTAATAAATGGACACTCACCTGTCCCAGGGGTCCAGCGATGCCGGCAGCCGAGGCCGATCGATCACTCGGCTCTCGGCTGCTGCCGCCACCATTCTAGGTGAGGGAATCAGGAAGTGAAGCGAATCGGCTTCACTTCCCGGTTCCCTACTGCGCATGCGCGAGTCGCGCAGCGCAATAGGAATTGTCCACTCTGTCTCCGAGACCCGTGTGTGTCCCAGCAGACAGCGTGGCAGGACAGGAAGAGGCATAGACTCCCACGGGAGTCTATGCCCGGAAGTGGGTGTAAATACCGGTCTTTGACAGGTATCTCCACCCCCCTGAAAGGTGCCAATTGTGACACCGGAGGGGGGGGGGAGGGTTTCCGATCAGCGGAAGTTCCACTTTAGGGTGGAACCCCGCTTTAAGTAGCTAGTGAACACTCTCCTACTTTCTGTCTCACTGCATAGCTTGATATAATTGCTAGCATTTTAAAGATTTTGATTGACTTTAAATCTCAAATGGTCAAATAGCATATAGTATAGGATGAGGAAAGATTTTTACTTTGCTGTGTCCCTGCTGGGGAAATTCAGCTCATTAGTCCTGGTGACTAGTGATGAGTTTAGGCATCCTCGGACTAGGATCTAAAAACGTGTACAAGCGTATCAGGAAGTTGTCACCTGTACAGGCCAATCATCAGAGCAGGGCACTTCATACCATGTAGCTACACATACAAGGGATGTGTATCCATGTGACTATGAGGCAGGGAATGCTCTGACTGTTGATGATTGGCCCGTACAGAAGACAGCTCCTGGCTGGCTCCCCATATTTTGGATCCTGGTATATACATGCCAGAGTTCATCACTGCTGGTGACCATATTTACTGGGACTGAAAGTGAGGTAAAATCCAAAATGTTTAAAATTGTCACCAAGACAGGAATAAAGCATAAAAAAAAAAAAAAAATCTCCAATGGGGATACTGGAGAACTGTTCAAAGGTCCATTTACAGCAGAAAGCAGTACCATGTCTGCGGCCTGAAGCACATTGTGTTAGCCAGCCCATTCAAGATAAATAGGTTGCTACACACCTCAATGCACCAAAAACAAAACAAAAAAGGGGGAGGGGGGTCCTGCTATCCTGCTACATTTTTTCACCGCAGTGCAACACATATTAGGAAGCAATTTTCAATTCTGTCACACAGTAAAGGAATGCTTAAAGCTGAATTCCAGGAACTCAGCCACTTTGTAAAAGGTTCTGGGTGCTGTCCGTGGTGCCCTTTTTTTACTTGCGTGAATGCCTGGGATTTTGGGGTGGCTTTTGGGGTGTGCCCCCTTGTAAGAGAAGGGATACCCCGGGGACTTATCCTATTGATTTGGATGCTGGTGCAAAGGGGGGGGGGGGGTATCGTGGATGGTGCTCAATTGTTTTTCTACAATCTGGGCATTTAGCCTCATCTGAAGTCAGCTTCTGATATAAGAAGCCTTGGGCAGGCACTTTACAGCTTTGGTGTTGTCATTACATCAAACGCCTCTGGGTGTTCATCTGTCTATCCCACAGTGGGGTTGCTTTGACCAGCCTTGGGTTAAGAACTCGCTCAATACATCCAGATCAAAGATAACACACTGGTAAACAATGGTTGTTTAGGTAGCCAGAACAGCTATATGTAGTTCCTTATTAACCAACAAGCATAGTAGGTGCCAGTTGTACAATTGCTTTGCAGTTCCTAAAGCCCACTATACAGCTGGGCTGGAGCCAACGAAAGTAATTCCTGCATATTCCACCAGCAGCATATGAACATCGTGGGTAGCAGAGACTTCAACCAATACGATAGGCAGGACAGCCAAACAGGTTCTTTTATGGAGCATTCCTTCAGCACTACAACGGTCGTAATTTTCTTTTCCTGGTGCCAATCCATGGCAGCATACTAAACTCACCCAGTTCGTTCATAGTGATGTACAGGGAATGGGCTGCTGTGTGGGAAAAAATACTTTACAGCTATGCACTGGTCCTGTGGGCAGAAGTAGGCAAGGGTACTACCACCAGTATGTTGCCATGGATTGGTGCCAGGAAAGGTAAATTATGTATTTGATACAATATTCAGTTTTATTTTTTTTTAGTGATCACATGACTTCTGTTCTTAGCTGCATATCGGGCTTAGAGAGCTGGGGGTGGAGAAACAGCAGGACACTAATCTTTCTAGTGAAGAGCTGTGCAGGGGAACATGTCAGCACAAGTCTTGGCCCTTGGAGGACAGGCAGGTTATCTCTCCACACAGCCAGAAAATGGACCATACTGGGATGGATGTGCTCTCATGCCTAGCATGGTCATTGAAATAGGAAAGTAGAAGGACTGTCAGGAACAGCAGGGACTTCACACAAATGGAAGAATTACAAGGTACATGGTACAACAACCACATATAAGGAATACGAAATGCTGGGGTAACAAAAATTTTATTTTGTGTGTCTTATATTTGTCTGGAGGTCAGCTTTAACCACTTCCTGCCTGCCATATAGCAATATGACGTGAACAAAGTGGTTAAGTTATCCTGACTGAACGTCATATGACATCCAGCGGGATAAGCCGGGGGGCACACAGCACGGTGGTGTGTCAGTTTGTCACCGCAACTCCTATCTAGGTAAAGAGCCTGTCTCGTAGGCTCTTTACCACATGATCAGCCGTGTTCAATCACAGCTGTTCACAGTGTAAACAGGAAAAGCCGTGTATCGGATTTTCCTCTATCGTGTCTGGCATAGGCGAGTAGAGGAGAGCTGAACGGCTGCTCTCCTGGCGGGGGGAAAGGGGGGGGGTGGCTTGCACTAATTATCAGTGCCAACCCCCCAGGATGCCCACCCATGACCACCAGCGATGCCAATCAGTGCCCATAAATGATGCCATCTATCAGTGTCCATTAGTGCTGCATATTAGTGGTCGTCAGCCAGGGGTCAAGTCCTGAGGAAAAAAAAAGTGTGGGAACTCCCACCCAAGATTCACTCCTCCACCAAAATAAATAAAAAATGATACGCTCATATGCACGAACACTTCAAAAGTGGTATTTTTCATCCAATTTTCATATTGCTTCTCCTCTGGGTTCTCTCAACATATGGCACTGATGATAGAGGAAGGGGGATTCAGCGGGACACACAGAGAAAGTATGCAGGAGACTGGGGGGGGTGAGGAGACAGAAAATCAGGAGGGGCGGGCGGGGAGGAGCGCATCACGAGAGGTCTGACTAAATACAATCTCTTAGCAGCAGGGACCTGATCTACCCATCAGCTAGCTGTGATTGACAGGTAGATCGAAGAGGAAGCTGTCATGGGGCCCCCTACTGGCAATGCCTGAATGGTCAGGTGTGCGGCACTTACTATTGCGAGCTGTGTCGGCAGCTGCTGGTGTAGCACCTGCTACACAGCTCACATACTTCAAAATCTTGCAGGACTGCTAACGGGAACCGAGTTCCTGTTGTGGAAAATGTACAGGAACTCCGTTCCCATGCGACTAGAGCCCTGCCGTCAGCGAAGGAGAAAACTTACAACATTTTCAAAATTTTCGGTTTATAGCGCAAAAAGCTCAGTGGTGATTAAATACCACCAAAATAAAGCTCTATTTGTAAAAACAAAATGATAAAAATGTTGTTTGGGTATAGTGTTGCATGGCCGCGCAATTGTCATTTAAAAAGCGACAGCGCTGAAAGCTAAAAAGTGGTCTGGGCGGGGGTATAAGCGCTCGGTATTGAAGTGGTTAAAATGACCACAAGACCGGTGTGAATGGCAGGAAGCCAACTGATCACTGCTATTATCAGGGTGAAAAAGATTCTGGGAATTCCATAGCTAATGGGAATACCAATCAATACACACAGTGATACAGCAAAGACACGGGGGTCTTCTCTTTATTTGCTATGAACACTCTGTAACCTGACACATGGCATCAGTGAATATAGACAGGAAGGAAGCGCGCGCGCGCGCGCACACACACACACACACACAGGGTTAAACGATAGGAAGCCCGGGTCATCTCCTCACACACAACGATCAGCCATGGCTCCAAAGACACACACAGCAACCCCAAGCCCACCTCGGGGAGCAGAGCTGAACATTTCCCACACACCGCTTACACGACCACCCTTTACCTGTCACCAGAAGGTTTTCTAACCAGGGGAAGTGCTACATGGAAGCCGCCATGTTTATTGTGTACTCTTGTCTAGGTGTGAGGAATGCTGGGGTGTGTAGTTTCAGTAAATTCAAATCAACGACACGAAGAGTCTAGTGAACTACAAATACCGGCATGCTCTGCTTCATTCCGGGAAGGAAGCGGAGCTCTTTCATTCGGAATGATACAGCTTTATTTAAAGTCTTATCAGGGCACACAAAATCTGTTCACACCACAGACACAGGTTTAGGATAGGGGCGTGCCACTGTGTATCCCAGCTTGTTCATTTATGCTGTGGGCGGGGCCGTGGTCTTTGTGAGTGGCTAGGCACTGGCAGTCAGGAATCAGGATATTCATACAGTATTTGAAGTTGTGGTGTAATGTAGGAATGTATTTGGCTGAGAAAGTTAGGTGATTTATAAAGTAACACATAAGAACTATCAACTTATGCTGTTTAATGCTTCAAAAAAATACTTAAAAAAACAAGCAGAGCCATGACTATAGTGCCAACCTAGTGAGGTAGGTGTGTGTGAGCTTGTCTACAATTACAAGCTACATAGTCACTATTTAAAAGGAAGTTTTCCAACAGGGGTAATCATCAGTGTTCTGTGACAGCGTTCCCCAACGAGGGGATTAACGTAAACATGCACAGTAACTGCTGTCAATCATCTTTTTGTAGCAGACACTTAGAAAACTGTTTAAGTCAGACAATTCAATTCTTAGTAGCATAAATATCAAATACCAAACCAGTCAACGGTGATACCCTTGGATGCAGGTTGCTCACTGATTTGGTGGCAGTGCTTCATTACCAGCATGGGCTGCCACTGCTTGGTTAGCACTCCTAGAGGCCGTGTAAAAGGCTCCAGCTCTCCTGTGGTAAAAGCCTTTATGCTTCCGCAAAGGCTGGAAGGTCCAAAGGGGAACAGAGAAAGTGAGCTTTACCACCATACGGTGGCAACAGATAGAAGGGATTTTCCCATCATTAAGGTGTAGCGCTAACCCCGCTGAAATTAGCTAGTTCTTCCCCATACAATACAGAGTACGGTTGAAATGGATCAGACTAATCATCTGTTGAGTATCTGTCCCTGTCCTAATTTGGTTGTAGTCTCGGAGAAGGTGCCATCTTGGTCTTCACATCCTTTCACACGATGGGAGGGGATGCAGCGGGTGGCCATTTTGAGCAAGGAATATAAAAGCAGTTTATATACAGGAAAAAATATAGACTTTATAGTATAGAAAAGATACATAGAAAATGGGCATTTTACCTGATCCATCACACAGTCACCCAAGCAATAGCCCATTCACTCCGGCTCCAATAAACACTCTAGGGGTTGTCATTTTGTAATTTATTGCTTTTACAATTTGTATCAGGAGAGGGATTGGGGCATGGGATACTCCAAAATGCTTAGTAGTAGTTAGAGGACAGTCTCTTCTAGTAGTGGTATTAGCTGATTGCAGACAGTCCAAAGCCACACAGCTGAAGACCATGGGGCAAATTTTTGGGTATCTTGTTACCATTTGTCAGTAAGCAACTTTCAGTAGCCAGTTCAGCTTACAGTACACAGTCTCATGAATCAAATTAAGGTCACTACTCACAAGTCCCCAGGTTAGCTGCCTCCTTCCATCTTCCTTTGGGCACAGTCCAGTGAGGGAGACGGCACCTCTCAGGGCCAGGTCCCAGATGGAGTGGTTTCTGCAAACAACTTTGAGCAAAATCAATTCAAGTTCTCTGTCCTGGCCTCTGGAGCAGTTGTACAGTCCATGGGTTGCCCAAAAGCATCAGCCCTGTACCTCCAAAGCTCTTCAGGGGAGATGGAACCCTGTTCCCCAGTGTCTCAGACTATTTATCTGCATTCCTTTCTGGTAAATTCCCCTCCAGGGATTGGCCAGAACCTGATAAATATTCAGGCTGGTCATTTTGAGTCTCTTGCCCTTAGCTGTGGATGCTTTTTCCAGAGACAGATTGAAGCAATCACTCCCAGCCTGTGAGATCCTTAACAGGCCAGAACAAACAATTACTGAGGGTCAGATGGGAAACATCTAAGTAGAATGATACATGGGCCACATTGAAGTCCAGAGTATCCTTCTCCCTGCTCTTAGCCAGGATTTTTTCTTTTTTGCTAGAAGAAATGGTAGAAAAAATGTACTCAAATGAGTTGGGTTCCTGAAAGCCTGGGGTATGGTGAGTTGATTAGAGTCCACTTGTGGTAAATTCAGTTGATTAGACATGATTTGGAAAGGCACACACCTGTCTATATAAGGTCCCACAGTTAACAATGCATGTCAGAGCACAAACCAAAGCCATGACATCCAAGGAATTGTCTGTAGACAGGATTGCATTGAGGCACAGATCTGAGGAAGGGTACAGAAACATTTCTGCAGCATTGAAGGTCCCAATGAGCACAGTAGCCTCCATCATCTGTAAATGGAAGAAGTTTGGAACCACTAGGACTCTTCTTAGAGCGGGCTGCCCAGCAAAACTTTGCTGGGCAGCAAAAAAGTGATCGGGGGAGAAGGGCCTTAGAGAGGTGACCAAGAACCCGATGGCCACTCTGACAGAGCTTCAGCATTTCTCTGTGGAGAGAGGTGAACCTTCCAAAAGAACAACCATCTCTGCAGCACTCCATCAATTAGGCCTTTATGGTAGAGTGGCCAGACAGAAGCTGCTTCTTAGTAAAAGGCACATGACAGCCCTCCTGGAGTTTACCAAAAGGCACCTAAAGGACTCTCAGACCATGAGAAACAAAATTCTCTGGTCTGTTGAAACAAATTGAACTCTTTGGCCTGAATGGTAAGAGTCATGTATGGAGGAAACCAGGCATCGCTCATCACCTGGCCAATACCATCCCTAAAGTAAGGCATGGTGGTGGCAGCAGCATCATGCTGTGGGGATGTTTTTCAGTGGCAGGAACTAGGAGACTAGTCAGAATTGTGGGAAAGATTAATGCAGTAATGTACAGAGGCATCTTTGATCAAAACCTGCTGCAGAACGCAGACTGGGGGGAAGGATCATCTTCCAACAGGACAACGACCCAAAGCACACAGCCAAGATCACAAAGGAGTGGCTACGGGACAACTCTGTGAATGTCCATGAGTGACCCAGCCAGAGCCCAGACTTGAACCTGATTAAACATCTCTGTAGAGATCTGAAAATAGCTGTGCACTGATGCTCCCCATCCAATCTGATGGAGCTTGAGAAGTCCTGCAAAGAAGAATCAGAGAAACTGCCCAAAAATAGGCACGCCAAGCATGTAGCATCATACTCAAAAAGACTTGAAGCTGTAATTGTTGCCAAAGCTGCTTCAACAAAGTATTGAGCAAATGAATACTTACTGTATGTACATGTGATTTTTTTTTCTCAATATGTACATGTGATTTTTGTTGTTTTTTATTTTTAAGAAATTTGCTAAGATTTCAAACAAACTTATTTCACGTTGAAATTATGGGGTATTTTATGTAGAATTTTGAGGAAAATAATAAATGTAATCCATTTTGAAAAAAGGCTGTAGCATAACAAAATGTGGAAAAACATGAAGCGCTGTAAATACTTTATGGATGCACTGTAGCAGTTTGTTGGCTGACCAGTCTGCTAGGCAACTATACACACACACATATTTCTGTCTAATCAATCTGCTTTGATGCTTGATCTGCATGCAATCTACAAACACACAATGCAATTATACAATTTTATATGTACCTGTAGGCCATGAGGTGCACTATCAGGTAGAATCAAGCTTGACATACACAAGTAGTTTTTTTTTCATTCGGCCAGAAGATTCCTTCATCCACAGAAGTTAATCATCCCTACTGTGACATTGTATTCTAGCAGCGTGACTTGCAGTTGTCAAAATACACTTGTATGCAAGTGCAGTTAGCTAGTCTGCCACTAGGTGGTTCTGTCCCAGAATAGTGTGGGATGACAGAGAATAGTGTAATCAGGTGCTAGGTCCCCTTTAGGCTGGATTCACACTATTGCGAATTGGATGTGGGGAAGCAGGAAATTTTGACCGGCTTTCTATGAGGCCAGTTCACAAATCTCCGGTGCGAGTTTGCACAGGGGTTCTGTGTGTCCTTTGGTCCGTTTCAGGTCCAAATTCAGACAAAAATGCGGGCTGAAATCGGACTTGAAACGGTGAACGAGGACGCACTGGACCCCTGCTGTGAGCCACAGGCAAAGATAGTGTTAACCCAGCCTTAGCTAGAGCCTCCTGTAGTGATGTAATGGCGGAGTCAATGCCCATACTGTATATAAGCCAGGTTGAGAGGAGCCTTGTGGCAGTTAGGGCATGAGAGCCAGATATCCCATAATGGGCAGATGTAGTCATCTAGTGCAGGGGCCCTTGACAGGGCTGGAGGACAACGTGAGATAGGCGAAAACAATATATACTCCATAAGATGAAAAACAATAATTAATGATGTATATAGAACTTGCAACTGCTGTACACAATGTGCTAATTACTTGATAACATACAGTGGATACATTACAGCGCTTGCAGCATTATAAATAAAGCAAATAACTTATCATAATTATGTTGAAGTATTTCAAAAATTATACTATTAGACCCCTTTCACACTGAGGCAGTTTTCAGGCATTTTACACCCAGGTGGTGTGTTTGTGGGACGTTAGAAAAAGTCCTGAGAGCAGCATCCTTGAGGCGGTTTGTGTATACCGTGCTCCCAAAATGCCCCTGTCCATTGCAATGAATGAAGCACCACAACATGGGAGTTTTCAAAACCTTTTTTGGGCTTAAAAGTGCCCCCCTAGCGGCCAAAAAGCAGAGCAGAACAAAACAACGTTAAAGCATTACTAAAACGAGCGATGCTTTACCACGAATACATGGGCGGCCCAAGTGTGAAAGGGGTCTTAAAGTGCTCTAGTGCTCCAGAAA
Source organism: Lithobates pipiens (assembly GCF_037356315.1). NCBI lineage: Eukaryota > Metazoa > Chordata > Amphibia > Anura > Ranidae > Lithobates > Lithobates pipiens. The sequence goes on from NW_027507784.1 coordinate 124,003,772, forward strand.
AAAATAATTCAAAAACTATAAAATTACAACGCTTGAAACAGTGCAAAATGTAAACAACAACATGTGGGATTGAATTATATTTTTACAAAAACGGCCCAATATAGATGCTCTTGTGCTCCAATCCACTGAAAAGTGCAAAGTGCTTTAAACTTCCACTCTGTGATGTGACACACTCCCCTTCAATGTCCCCACTCACCAGATAAAATGGACTCCCTAGCCTTTTAGTCTAAGGGTAAAGTAAGCTGATATCTGGCTAAGGATAATGATTTAAACAGGTCCACAAGACATCTCTCCCAGCGTGGTTAAAGTTGCAATATTCACCAGGAAAGGGAGCTCATAGTGAAGTTCTGTATGATCGGTATTTATTGCGCAAACAAAAAATTCCTACTCACAAGACACCAAATTACAATGGGCATGTAATTAGATACAGGGATACAATCCAGAAGCGCCGCATCCAGCATGCACTCCACCGAAACCGGAAGTGACGTTGTCTGGACTCGGCACCGGAAATGACGTCAACACATTTGGGAAGTCCTCTGGCAAGGAGTGGGCACAATGTGGCGTAGGTTCAGGGCTCCAAGCAGGTGGGTTGCTCTAGCAAGAAGAAGTGAGGCAGAGACTTGTACCAGTTGGCGCCAGCCTTGGCCAATCATAAGCCCTCTTACATATTGATCAGTGACTGTAGCTGCTGACAAACATTTTCCAGCTTTGCTCTTTATGGTTTTTGAAAATTAATATTCCTAAAACCACAGTTGGGTTTTCGGGTTAATTTTTCCAAACTATGGTTTCAGTGCCAGTCTAGCTGGATTGTGCTGAGTTCTCCTTGGCTGCAGGTGTCGCTGTCACCGCCAGCAAGTGGTAGAACGCAGTCTAGTTGGTTGTATTGAGTACCATCATTGTCTCGGTACCAGCCTTGTGGAAGTATTTTCCTGCTGTGCATTCTGGGAGGTTGTATTTAAGGTACTGTGATGACGTGCTTCGGGGTTCCGGTCCAGATGAGATTTTCTGTCTGTTTGGTCCTGGTCCTCCTGACCAGCCCCCATGGCCCTCCTGCCATGGGGTGCGGATCCATGCAATTCCGAGCCTCGGGGCTGGATAGCCTGAGGCAAAGCAACTGCAGGGACAGGCCTGAATGGATATGAGGCCATAATGATTCAAAGGTGGTCCGGTGCCGTCTCATCTAGGGAGAGGCCCAGCAACTCTAGAAGCATTCAGGGGAGGACTCTTCGGGATAAGGCCATGCTCAAGGCTGGTTTCTCAGAAGGAGCCTGGAGGCTCAGTTGAAGAACACTTTGTGGATCTAGATTCATACGGTATCGCTGGACTGGCTGAGAGATACTGGTAGCATATGATAGTTCTCTAAATGCCTACATCCCTCAGTTACATCCAAGTCTGTGGCAGAGGCTTTTATTTCTCAAGTGTTCTATATCCAAGTCTGTGGCAGAGAGTTTGTTTCTCAAGTGTTCTATATCCAAGTCTGTGGCAGAGACTTTGCTTTACTTGACACCCTGCCGGCTGCTGGCCTAGTGAGAGAAGGTCTATCCGGAGGTTGCGAGAATCCAGCTGTGATACGTTTATTCTCTGGATTTTGCTGTTCCAAAAGTACCGGAACTTCCTTCCTAACCCTCTATCCTGCATTACGAGACTATGTTATCTTATAAAATAAATAACCCAAAAGAAGATCCAGTGTCAGTTTCTGCATTTCTTTGGGCCATCTACCACGGGAACCCCTAGACAGAGGCGAGGTCAAGAAGGTAACGGTAAGCCCAACAAAACCAGCAGCTCCTTCGGGGGTCAGTGCTACACTACTAAGTAGGAAAAATAATATGTCTCCTCTCCTAGTCCATCCTATCCCTATACAGTTAGAACACACCAGGGGTAACAATTAACCCCTTGATCACCCCCTAGTGTTAATCCCTTCCTATGCAAATTTTGTCTGGGTGCAGCATCGAACGACCGACCAATAGTCAGTTAATGTGACACAGTGCCAAATTGTAAAAAGAGCTCTAGTCAGGAAGGGGGTAAAATATTCTGGGGCTGAAGTGGTTAATGAATGCAGTGTAATTACCTGAATTGGATTCGGTATCAGCCTTCAGCACTCCCTGTACAGCACAGCAGGAACGTGTGAATGGAAGACACAGTACAAAGGGAAAATCAGCTTATGTGCTGTCAAGAGCATGCTGATAAGGAAAGAAAGCAGAGTAATGCTGTGTACACACAATCAAATTATCCGGCGGAAAAATCCAGTGGAGTCCGCCGGACAATCCGCCCATGTGTGGGCTCCGGCTGACTTTTTTTACCCAAAAGTCCGGCGGACTTAGAAAGTATTTTTGACCCAAAAATTGTCCGCAGGCCCTTGTCCTCATCAACATGGGGACAAGGTGCTTTCCTGATCGACCGGGTTGCGTGCTCGGATAAGGGTCTGATATGGACCTGGGGGGGACCCCCACCCTGTTTTTTTGGCATAGGGCTTCCCCTTTAAGTCCATACCAGGTGACGGGGCCAGCGACGTGTCTATCTCGCCCACCGAAGGCGGCGACATTGACTTCCTTCGCTAGTCCCGGCTACCTGGAACCACGTTCAAAATGAACGGACTTTCCTCCGTGTGTGGGCAAGTCCATTCATTTCAAAAGTACGGCGGATAGTCCGGCAGACTATAGGGTGGACCTAGTCCACCAGAAAAGTCCTGTGTGTGGGCAGGTCCGCTCGTTGGGACAGTCCGGCGGACTTTACGGTGGTTTGTCCGCCAGACTAAGCCCTTGTACACACGGTCAGAGATTCCGTCAGAATGTGTCCAATCGGAGCATTTTGTCGGATATTCCGACTGTGTGTGGTATGCATCGGACTGTTTCGGTCTGAATATCCGTCGGACCAAATTTTCCAACTTGCCGTTCAGGTAAAACTACTGCTCGTAATCGATATAGCACATTCGTCACGCTGCAGTGTTAAAAAGTCTTTCCTGAAGTGCATGCTCTTGTTCTTTACAATGCTGCAAGAAGGAACTTCTTTTGATGCTCATAGACACACACACTTCTCCTGAACGTATTTCCTGACTCTTTTTTAACCATTTCGGCAATACAATTTTTGATTTCGTCACATCTACACAATTTTAGATTTTTTTTTTTTTTTGGATGCATTTATTTTTTGTTTTTTCCTAAACATCTCCTTTTTTGACAGTTTGCTCATTTCTCAATTTTTTGGGGTGTGTTTTGTGTGTAAACTTACCACAACAACATTATTATATTTTTTAGATTTTCTTTTTTAATCTACAGGAGGTTGTTTAGTGTTGGTACCCCTTGTTATTCATTTCACTTTGTATTTTTGAAATGTACCTGCCTGCTCACAAATAAACTGGCCTTTTGGAAGGAAAACACATACGCAAGTATTTCATCAAACAAAAAAAACGTTATTTTGGTCGCAATAAAATAAAAAGAGGAAGGCGGCACTGGAGAAACTTGTTACTTTGGTGCAGCCTTTGGCCCCCAGGGCAGACGTGACCTAATTAGAAAAAGAAAAATTGATGGCCTGAGGAGTACATATCTCAGGGAGAGAAGTCTGGTCCAGAAGTCCTAGAGATCAGGAAAATCAGATGTCATTTATGTCCCCAGGATGTGGTTCTTCAAGAGGCTGCATCTTCTGGCAGACCAGACTGAACCCAGGCCATCACTCTATCGTCTTCCTTAGGCACTTACCACCAGGCATCCTTCGAGGCTGTGGCTGGGCTCCTGTAGTTGGGGCAGGAGGAGGAGAAGGAGGGCGTTGGTCGACCTCCTGGCTTCCATTTGCCACAGCCTCCCCCTGACTGTGGTCTTCCTGTGTATGAAAATGGGACATAGTTTTAGTTTTTTGATCATCAATCACACCATTTTGAGCTCCTGACTTTTGCAAATTGAATGTTATCAAATAGAACAGACTATCATTCTGAGCCCAGCATTTTTCTTTCCTGTCCCAATCATTTTTGGTCACTACTGTCTATTGATATGTAAACCACTTTGTTAAATCACAACTTACTGAGCAATTAGAACATCTAGTTAACATCATTAAATGTACCACAGGAAATATGTTCAACAATGCAATACCTGTCTCAAGCTAGGCCCCACCACATGTTGCTGCCTGGAAGGCCCAGGTTGGACGTTGGAAGCCTCAGCTGGGGGTGAAGGATGCCTTGAAGGAAGACGGTCGAGTGGTGGCCTGGGTACCCCCTGGTCTACCAGAAAATGCAGCCTGTGGAAGTAAACCATCCTGGGGTAATAAACGGCATCTGGATCTCCTGATCTCAAGGACTCCAGGTGCTTCTTTCTCTCCCTGATATATGTAATCTTCATGACCCCAATTTTCCTATTCATATAGGCCATTGGTGGTGAACCTTGGCACCCCAGATGTTTTGGAACTACGTTTCCCATGATGCTCATGCACTTTGCAGTGTAGTTGAGCATCATGAGAAATGTAGTTCCAAAACATCTGGGGTGCCAAGGTTCGCCATCACCGATATAGGCCATGTCTGCCGTGGGGACCATGATCCGCACCAAAGAAAGAAGTTTCTCCAGCGCTGCCTTCCTCTTTCTTCAGTCGTAATAAAACTGGTTGTTGATCTGCCACAGGCAAGGCATCTCCTTGTACAGTTGGAGGAATAGCCCCATAAAATTGGGGTTTTGAAATGGATCCATCTTGTCTGCAAGAACAACACAAGACAAACCCTAAAATACTAATAATGCCATGAAAAACCCTCCTAATCTTGTCCCAACATCGGCCTAGATAGAAGCAGTCTAGTCTAGTGATGCACCAAGTTCAAAATTTTACCTTCGTTTGCACGATCGTCGCGTCCGCACCAAACTCTGTTCCCAGATCATACGTACGACACACGCGTGTTGCGTTTTATATACAGTGCGCATGCGTGAAACTCCGCCCACCCCTGAGTTCTTTCTAGACTATTCCCCGCCCCTTCGCTTTTGGCGCAGTGGGGAGAGCACATGGCGGAGAGAACACGTGCACAATCACAGTTACACTAACGAGGAGGAGGGTGAGGAAAGCCGGGAGCCTGAAACGTCCCGAACCAGGAAGAGAAAATTTAAGGCCTCAAATGTGTCTTTTGGAGAGATGTTGGAGATGGTGGACATATTGAACAGGACCGACTATGATAGGAAGTATGGACTTTACCCAAACCCAAATATCAGAAAGGCCAAGATCATGACTAAAGTTGTGAAGAGTCTTCAGAAGAATTTTGGGGTACGCCGATCCAAGGATCAACTGAGAAAACGCTGGTCAGACCTGAAACTGAGGTAACACGAGCAGTACATAAGGATCAAGCGTGTTCTTAAAAAAAGTAAGTAGTTGTCGTGTGTTCATATGATTATTCTTGCTTGCATACTGCTCCATGTGCTTTGATTTCATGTTGTGCATTTTAAAATGGCCACTTTCAAGTTCATGGTTTCATTCATTCATAAGAAACATCGTTCTGCAGGTAAGTATTCCAGCTTAACAAAGTGTCCACAATAATGCTCTCACCTTGGAACTCAGACAAAAAACACAATTGTACAACACTTCCAAGCAATGTTTCATATTCCTATTTCTGCCCTCTGTGTGCTAATTATTCTTTTTTTACATTCTCATAGGGGAGAGAAGACTCGGCAAGTATGAGGACACCAGGGACCACACCCCTCCCAAAGAAGGGCAAATTCGAAAACCAGAAACAGAAGAGGAGGAGGAGGAGGAGGAAGGAGAGATCGTTGAGGTTGGGCAAATTGTCACCACAACAGGTGAGTGTCGGAGAACACAGCTTCCGGTAAGCTCATCAATGTATGTCACCATATTTTTATTACATGGTGTGTTTTTTTGCTTTGTTTTGTAGGTGATGTGGAAGAAGATTCATGTTTTACCAGTGAAAGTGCCCAGATCCTGATTGGGGAGATAATGGGGTGCAATCGGGATTTGGAAAATATACAGCAAAACATCAATGATGTTAAAAATAAAATGAAGAACATCATTGATGTTTTGGGGAGAGTGTGAAACAGCCAAAACTAGCTAGAGTTTTAGTTTTGCTATTTTAAAACACAACTTTTGTATTTTTCGAAAATCCAAATTTGGAAGATGCACAGAGTGTGTAAACATGCGCTATCTCCCATCATGGGGGATCAATGTACGTGTTTTGTGGAAAGTGGCTGAGATGAAGGGGTTGCAGCCCCAAAACATGTACATTGATCCCCCATGATGGGAGATAGCACATGTTGACACACTGTGTGCATCTTAAAAATTGGGATTTTACAGGGGTGATACCCCATGTGATAAAGGCAATATCAGCCCAGTTTTTACAAACTCATGTCTGACATTGTCTTCACTTTTCAAAGTTGAACTTTGTAAGTTCCTGTGTTCTGTATTTTATGCTGTGATACATGCCTGTTTACACAAAAACACCATGTAAACAAAAATTACCTTAAATAATGTTTTTGATACACACAATTTCTTGGTTTGTTGTAAAAACCTTTTCTAAACGCACATGTGAATGTGCTTGGATTAAAAAGTTAAATTATCAACAATGTGTGGCTTCCTTTTTCATTCCGCCACAAATGTATTTGGAGTAAAATTTTAGTTTGTGGTGAGAATGGGTGTTATTTACTAAAGGAAACTCCACTTTGCACTCCAAGTGCAGTTTCAGGTGCACTTTTGCAGTGCACTTGTAGGGCATAGTGGATGTGCCTTTAGTAAAAAACACCCACAGTGATGTGTAAATTTGGACAATAATGCCATTTTCCTGCCATGGTGCTGAAAATTAGCACGATTTTGGTCAGTAATGCACTACATACATTAGTTAACAAAAACAAGGTTTGTGTGTAGCAGACCCACAACATAATAAGATTATCTGAAGAAGAGACTGTCCCCTCATCTCGCTCAGAAATTGGGTTTGCACTGTTGGTGAAAAAGGCACAACTTGAAAAAACATAAATATACCTAGGAGACACCTAAAAGCAAGCCAAGCAGTAAATGAAGGAGTTTCAAAGAAAAATTTATTGTGAAAATGCCTCTCAGTCTGGCATATCAATGGCCCCCCTACCCACAAAGTAGTCCATGTATTGGGTTCTAACCTCACGGGCGCTTTGAGGGGGGCAAGCCAGCTAGGCGTTAGAAAAAGGCGAAACCGGCTGGCCAGTATACCAAAAGTGTTCTCCACCACTCTTCGGGCTCTGGACAGGCGGAAATTAAAAATCCTCTGGTCTGGGGTGAGGGTCCTCATCGGGAAAGGCCGCATCAGATGGTTCGCCAGGGCAAACGCCTCATCCGCGACGAAGACGCGAGGAGTCCTTCCAGATTCTCCTCTGGGGGTGGCAAGCCCAGACTGCCACTCTGGAGATGCCAGTAGAACTCCGTCCGTGCGTCCACATACAAAAACTCATATGTCGCAGACACCACCACCAACATCACGATACTATGAAACCCCTTATAATTATAATAGTATGACCCCGAGATGGGTGGTGGGATGATGCGGACGTGCTTCCCATCTATTGCTCTTCCAAAATTTGGAAAGTCCCAACGACTGGCAAAGTGGGAGGCCACAGTCTGCCATTCTTGTGGTGTTGAAGGACACTGTGGAGTGAAACAAGACCAAAAATTAGTAGTTTGACAAATCAATATTGCAAGCAGATTAGACACCAACATTTTTGGGCTAAATTAGTCTAACATTTTGGGAACTGAGTATTTAAAGCCTAAGTATAAGGCCCCCCTATCAGAGTCATCACGCCCCTATCCCCCCCATCTGATGGGCCCTTGCTAAAAAATGAGGGGTGATATTTTGGACAGGTAACCCAGCCCTCTCTACTTGATTGAGAGCTGAATGCCAAAATAATGTGTGATACTTTGGGAAGCCCCTCCTTACTTACACTATTGACAGCCCACCGGACAGGTAAGAAGTGTCATAATACCAAAAAGAAAACAAAATGGAAGCACATTTTGACATTCTGCTATTACATATCAAGATAATTAACCTCTAGAGATCCGCGCTATAGCCGAATGATGGCTACAGCGCGGACCTGCTTTGCCGGGACAACGTCTATTTACGTCGTCCCGTGCACGAGCGGCCTGCGCGCCCCCTGAGTCTATGAGACTCGCCTGATCACGGATCCGAGCAAGGGGTTGATCCCGATCCCTTACCACGTGATCAACTGTCAACCAATGACAGCTGATCATGTGACAAAACAGAGCCGGTAATCAGCAAAAAAGCCGATCACCGGCGCCCGCGATCGGGACATCAGTCCCGATCACGGCCAGCGTATCAGTGCCCACCTGCCCCCTGACAGTGCCACCTATAGAATAAAAAAGTGCCCCCCATCAGTGCCCACAGTGCCACCCATTAGTGCCCACAGTGCCACCTATCAGTGCCCACAGTGCCATCTATCAGTGCCCACAGTTCCACCTATCAGTGCCCACAATCTGCCGCAAAAACAGTGCTGCACCTCAGTGCCACATATCCGTGCCCATCAGTGTCATCTACCAGTGCCCAGCAGTGCCGCCCATCAGTGCCCAGCAGTGCCGCCCATCAGTGCCCAGCAGTGCCGCCTATCAGTGCCACCTATCAGTGCCCATCAGTCTCATCTATCAGTGGTACCCATCAGTGCCCATCCAGCCACCCATCCGTGCCGCCCATCTGTGCCATCTTATCTGTGCCCATCTTTGCCCATCAGTGCCGCCTTATCTGTGCCCATCAGTACTGCCTTATCTGTGCCCATCGGTGCCACCTTATCTTTGCCTATTAGTGCCAACTTAACTGTGCCTATCAGTGCCCAACAGTGCAGCCTATCAGTACCCACCAGCGCCGCCTCATCAGCGCATTTCAATAAAGGAGAAAAATGACCTGTTTGCAAAATTTTATAACAAACTATTAAACATGATTTTTTATTTATTTTTTATTTTGCATTGTTTTTTGTTTGTTTATCAAAAAATAAAACTCCCAGCTGGAATTAAATACCACCAAAAGAAAGCTCTATTTGTGGGAAAAAAATGATAAAAATGTCATTTGGGTATGGTGTTGTAGGACCGCGCAATTGTCATTCAAAGTGCATCAGCGCTGAAAGCTGAAAATTGGTCTGGGCAGGAGGGGGGTTTAAGTGCCCAGTAAGCAAGTGGTTAATAGGTGAAAAAACAAAATAAAAAATGCATTTGAAAGTATTGAGGCAGGCCCTTGCACTACATGCTTAGGTGAATTCATCCATAAATGTGAGCATCAAAAAGGTAGGTATAGTGTGTATTGAGTTTGGTAAAGTCATCAGATAGAGGATTGCTATCAGCTGAGCTAACAATTGGGGGGAGGGGGGTTCCTGATGAGTTTGGCACAACCAATTTTTTTTTAAAAAGTCACTCTGCATGAATTGAAGCACACACATAACATTTGTAGACATTTTAGGGGGTGTTTAGGGGAAAGCAATACTATGAAGCTGACAAAAGACATTGCTAAGTGACTAGACTATAGTTTTATGGGCCAAGAAGAGCATGGTGTGGAAGTTAGTGAGGCAAATATGCCTGAGGACAAAGGGGCAGAGTATATGAATTAGAGCATATTGCAATGATGGTAATTTGGGAATGAGGAAAGAAATGCAAGACATTAGCAATCATGAAATACATAGAATGTGATGTTAAAGGATAAAACTTACCTTCATATAGTCCTTCTGCAGGACCTGAATGATGGCAGAACAGGCCTCTGGAATAATGATCCCCAGAGCCTGGGGGGAGATGCCTGTGGAGAACTTGAGGTCCTGAAGGCTTCTCCCTTTTGCCAAGTAGCGCAACGTGGCAATGAGTCTCTGCCCTGGAGTGATGGCTTGCCACATGCAGGTATCCTGCCTGCTGATATAAGGGGTCAGCAAAGCCAGCAGACAGTGAAAAACGGGGTCCGTCATCCGGAGATAATTCCTGAAATCATCAGGATTATTCTCGTGGATCTCACGGAGCAAAGGTATGTGCGAGAACTGGTCATGCTGGCGCAACCAATTCTTGGTCCACAAACGCCTCCCCTCCCTGTTCATGGACCGGGCTTGTGTCAAAGTAACAACCCCAACACGAAGCCCCTGCACAGCACAAACTCTACGACGAGTACGTAGACGAAACATGGTTTCAAAATGGTCGGCTCGTCAGAACGGACAACAGAAAGCACCGATAAACAGCAATGCCTGAAAGAACGACCTGAATAGCAGAAGCAAGCAGACAATAAGAAATGCAAATCAAAGCGTACTATACCAAGGTATAGTCCACAATGAGAAACAAATACTTACTGACTGCACGCACTGATTATCAGATACGCAAAGACAAGCACAAACCGAAGAGCAGTAGCGATCTGAATCACAAATCTGAAAAGCGCGAATCGTCTCTCACCAAACTTCTACTAACACGCGATAGACACGAGATCAGCAGAAGGAGCCCAAAGGGTGCCGGACGTGGTGCTGAACTACCTTTTGTAGGCCCGCCGTACACGGCTTACGTCACTGCGTTCTTGGCAACCGTAAATTCCAACAACTTGATCCGACCGTGTATATGCAACATCACTTCAGGACTTCGTCCGGAATGAATCCGTCGGAATAACTCCGACCGTGTGTACAAGGGCTAAGTCCACCGGATAGTCTGATCCGTGTGTACGTGGCATAAGGCTCCATGCACTCTGGGCTTAAAAAAAAGTCAGTTCCCTTGGCAGAAAAAATAAATAAATTCTCATATAGAGTCTTTTTGAACACAGTTTAGGAGTGTTTAGCATTTTATTTTTTTTGCCAGAAAGCTCCAATCAAAACTGCAAAACAAAAGGGTAATTTTTCCTGCCTCTAAACTCTGAGCTTAAAAGGTGCCTGTAATCGTCCTAATGTGCATGGACGCATAGGATAACATTGAGCTGCTTCTACAGGCAAAACTATAGAAACAGTGATTTTTAAGGTTCTGTGCATGGACCCTGACAGAGATGAGCTCATCCTTGTGTTGCTTCTTCTTTCGCTGACCAGTAACTGGCTGGGGCAGATCCAGGATGACCTGGGCTCAAAGGAAGTGGATTGAATAATGTTTGCCATCAGACAAGAATTTCTAATGGGAAAAAATACTGTAGGAGAAATATCTGAAATGAGGGTGAATATCGCAGCAAAAGCTGGTTTTGTCATATCTTTTAATGGGCAGTGCATTTTTATCTTGTTATTTTTGGCTAGAGTTCTGGTTTAACCTCAAATGATCTAATGTTTTAGATGTTCCTGACCAGTACCTTTCACATTCTGCCCTTTTCTTCCAGTGTACTTTGAATTCAAAGACTTTCAACTCTGGTACAATTGTTTTGCGTTACCATTTATTTTGGTATATTTTAGTCTCTCTTGGCAAAATGTAGTATGCCTGAAAGAACTAATTAGTAAAACAACAACACATTCCTAATCTAGTCCAAATAAGAGATGTTATTAATTAATCTAACTATCCTCAGATGACATGTTTTTAAGATGCAGCCAATGTAGGCTTAATTTATAACAAGGGTCAGAAACCCCTGTTATACAGTACAAGCCAAGGCAAACACTGCCTTCTCCACTGATGTGTTTTATTTTGTAAAGTTTCCAGGTAAGTCCATTCACACAGGGGCAACTTTGGATCCGACTAGTCGCCCATAGTTGCCCCAAGTCGTGCTACATGAAAAAATCAATGTAAGTGAATGGATCCATCTTAATGGACACTACTGCAGTTGCTCCGACTTCAGAAAAGGTTCCTGTACTACTTCAATCTGACTTCTAGGCAACTTGTACCCATAGAATTCAATGGAAGTCACTTCCAAGTCGGATCTCCATCTATATTGAAGCAACTTTACAGGAAAAGTCGCCTCTCTAATAAAAACCGTCATGGGTTCCCCTCCAGGGGCAAACCAGGCCCTTAGGTCTGGTACAAATTTTAAGGGGAACCCCTATGCGGAAAAAAACGGCGTGGGGTCCCCCCAAAATCCATACCAGACCCCGATCCGAGCATGCAGCCCGGCCGGTCAGCAAAGGGGGTGGGGACAAGCTGGTTTTGTCATATCTTTTAATGGGCAGTGCATTTTTATCTTGTTACTTTTGACTGGAGTTCTGGTTTAACCTCAAATGATCTAATGTTTTAGATGTTCCTGACCAGTACCTTTCACGTTCTGTCCTTTTCTTCCAGTGTACTTTGAATTCAAAGCCCCCGTAAACACAGTCGGACATTCCAGCAACCAAATCCGTCAGATAAATTCCAATGGATTTAGTCCGGAAGAGGTCCGGAAATGGTGTCGCATACACACGGTCGGACTAAGTTGTCGGAAGTTTCGGTTGCCAAGAACGCGGTGACGTAAGCCACGTACGACGGGACTAGAAAAAGGAAGTTCAGCACCACATCCGGCACCATTTGGGCTCCTTCTGCTGATCTCGTGTTTATCGCGTGTTAGTAGAAGTTTGGTGAGAGACGCTTTTCAGATTTGTGCTTCAGTTCGGTACTGCTCTTCAGTTTCTGCTTGTCTTTGCGTATATTATTATCAGTGCGTGTAGTCAGTAAGCATTTGTTTCTCATTGTGGACTATATCTTGGTATAGTACGCTTTGATTTGCATTGCTTATTGTCTGTTTGCTTCTGCTTTTCAGGTCGTTCTTTCAGGCATTGCTGTTTATCGGTGCTTTCTGTTGTCCGTTCTGACAAACCATGTTTCTTGTACGTACTCATCGTAGAGTTTGTGCTGTGCAGGGGCTTGGTGTTGGGCTTTTAGCTTTCACACAAGCCATCGAAGGCCATAAAATGCCAAAATAGCACAAAACCCCCCAAAATGACCCCATTTTGGAAAGTAGACACCCCAAGTTATTTACTGAGAGGCATGTTGAGTCCATGGAATATTTTATATTTTGCCACAAGTTGCGGGAATATTACAAACTTTATTTTTTTTGCACAAAGTTGTCACTAAAGGATATATTGCTCACACATGCTATGGGCATATGTGAAATGACACCCCAAAATACATTCTGCTGCTTCTCCTGAGTACAGGGATACCACATGTGTGGGACTTTTTGGGAGCCTAGCCGCGTACGGGACCCCGAAATCCAAGCACCGCCTTCAGGATTTCTAAGGGCATACATTTTTTATTTTACTCCTCACTACCTATCACTACCTATCACAGTTTTGAAGGCCATAAAATGCCAAGATGGCACAAAACCCCCCCAAATGACCCCATTTTGGAAAGTAGACACCCCAAGCTATTTGCTGAGGGCCATGTTGAGACCATTGAATATTTATTTTTTTTGTCCCAAGGGATTGAATAATGACAAAAAATAAAATTATTTTTTACAAAAAGTTGTCACTAAATGATATATTGCTCACACATGCCATGGTTATATGTGGAATTGCACCCCAAAATATATTCCGCTACTTCTCCCGAGTATGGGGATACCACATGTGTGGGACTTTTTGGGAGTCTAGTCGCGCACGGCACCCCGAAAACCAATCACCACCTTCAGGATTTCTAAGGGTGAAAATTTTTGATTTCACTCCTCACTACCTATCACAGTTTCGAAGGCCATAAAATGCCAAAATAGCACAAAACCCCTCAAAATGACCCCATTTTGGAAAGTAGACACCCCAAGCTATTTACTGAGAGGCATGTTGAGTACATGGAATATTTTATATTTTGCCACAAGTTGCGGGAATATTACAAACTTTATTTTTTTTGCACAAAGTTGTCACTAAAGGATATATTGCTCACACATGCTATGGGCATATGTGAAATGACACCCCAAAATACATTCTGCTGCTTCTCCTGAGTACAGGGATACCACATGTGTGGGACTTTTTGGGAGCCTAGCCGCGTACGGGACCCCGAAATCCAAGCACCGCCTTCAGGATTTCTAAGGGCATACATTTTTTATTTTACTCCTCACTACCTATCACTACCTATCACAGTTTTGAAGGCCATAAAATGCCAAGATGGCACAAAACCCCCCCAAATGACCCCATTTTGGAAAGTAGACATCCCAAGCTATTTGCTGAGGGCCATGTTGAGACCATTGAATATTTATTTTTTTTTTGTCCCAAGGGACTGAATAATGACGAAAAATAAAAAAATAATTATTTTTTACAAAAAGTTGTCACTAAATGATATATTGCTCACACATGCCATGGTTATATGTGGAATTGCACCCCAAAATATATTCCGCTACTTCTCCCGAGTATGGGGATACCACATGTGTGGGACTCTTTGGGAGTCTAGTCGCGCACGGCACCCCGAAAACCAATCACCACCTTCAGGATTTCTAAGGGTGCAAATTTTTGATTTCACTCCTCACTACCTATCACAGTTTCGAAGGCCATAAAATGCCAAAATAGCACAAAACCCCCCAAAATGACCCCATTTTGGAAAGTAGACACCCCAAGCTATTTACTGAGAGGCATGTTGAGTCCATGGAATATTTTATATTTTGCCACAAGTTGCGGGAATATTACAAACTTTATTTTTTTTGCACAAAGTTGTCACTAAAGGATATATTGCTCACACATGCTATGGGCATATGTGAAATGACACCCCAAAATACATTCTGCTGCTTCTCCTGAGTACAGGGATACCACATGTGTGGGACTTTTTGGGAGCCTAGCCGCGTACGGGACACCGAAATCCAAGCACCGCCTTCAGGATTTCTAAGGGCATACATTTTTTATTTTACTCCTCACTACCTATCACTACCTATCACAGTTTTGAAGGCCATAAAATGCCAAGATGGCACAAAACCCCCCCAAATTACCCCATTTTGGAAAGTAGACACCCCAAGCTATTTGCTGAGGGCCATGTTGAGACCATTGAATATTTATTTTTTTTGTCCCAAGGGATTGAATAATGACAAAAAATAAAAAAATAATTATTTTTTACAAAAAGTTGTTACTAAATGATATATTGCTCACACATGCCATGGTTATATGTGGAATTGCACCACAAAATATATTCCGCTACTTCTCCCGAGTATGGGGATACCACATGTGTGGGACTTTTTGGGAGTCTTGTTGCGCACGGCACCCCGAAAACCAATCACCACCTTCAGGATTTCTAAGGGTGCAAATTTTTGATTTCACTCCTCACTACCTATCACA
The DNA here is from genome assembly GCF_037356315.1 of Lithobates pipiens. Taxonomy (NCBI): domain Eukaryota; kingdom Metazoa; phylum Chordata; class Amphibia; order Anura; family Ranidae; genus Lithobates; species Lithobates pipiens. The sequence goes on from NW_027507784.1 coordinate 124,018,846, forward strand.
GTTTCGAAGACCATAAAATGCCAAAATAGCACAAAACCCCCCAAAATGACCCCATTTTGGAAAGTAGACACCCCAAGCTATTTACTGAGAGGCATGTTGAGTCCATGGAATATTTTATATTTTGCCACAAGTTGCGGGAATATTACAAACTTTTTTTTTTTGCACAAAGTTGTCACTAAATTATATATTGCTCACACATGCTATGGGCATAAGTCAAATTACACCCCAAAATAAATTCTGCTGCTTCTTCCGAGTACGGGGATACCACATGTGGGGGACTTTTTGGGAGCCTAGCCACGTACGGGACCCCGAAAACCAAGCACTGCCTTCTGGATTTAAATATAAAATGCTACCAAAAAAACTGTTAGCGATCGCAGGGATCAGGCCTGACTCTGCGATCGCTGCAGTTATGTGTTTAGTGTTTTGTAAGTGACAGTGATCGATCGATACTGCACTTGGGTGGGCTGGGCAGAGGGGCAAAACGCAGGTGCCAGCAGGTATCTGGGCTGATCAAGCTAACAATGCGTTTTTTTGGAACCCTGAACTGCTGGGGACGCTAGTATAGATCTGATCAGATCAGATATTGATCTGTTCAGGTTCTATACCACTATAGGAGGTTTATGCTTTGCGTGTGGGTGTTAGCGGTACTGGCACTAACCTAGCGCTGCCTGGGGCGACGCAGACCCTGACCCTAAAATCTAATTGATATCACCCACCGGGTGATCAGGGGGTTAAACCTTTATTGGGTAATAAATGGTGGGTGACCTGATGCTATAAAAAGCAAACTAACCAGAGTCACCCGTAACACTTATACGGTGATCAGTGGTGAAAGGGTTAACTAGGGGCAATCAGGGGGTTCAAATTTTTATTAGGTAGTATATGGGGGTCCCTGGCGCTATATAAAAACCTGATGGGGAACCTAAATAACTAACTGGCTAACCAGCGTCACCAGTGACACTTATACTGTGATCGTTGGTGAAAGGATTAACTAGGGGCAATCAGGGGGTTAAAACCATTATTGGGTAGTATATGGGGGTACCTAACGCTATAAAAACCTGGCGGTGAACCTAAAAAAATAACTAGCTACCTAGCGACACTAGCGACACTAATGCAGCAATCAGAAAAATGATCGCTTAGTGACACTGGCAAAAGGGGGTGAAAGGGTTAACTAGGGGCAATCAGGGGGTTAAAACCATTATTGGGTAGTATATCGGGGTACCTAGCGCTATAAAAACCTGGCGGTGAACCTAAAAAAATAACTAGCTACCTAGCGACACTAGCGACACTAATGCAGCGATCAGAAAAATGATCGCTTAGTGACACTGGCAAAAGGGGGTGAAAGGGTTAACTAGGGGCAATCAGGGGGTTAAAACCATTATTGGATAGTATATCGGGGTACCTAGCGCTATAAAAACCTGGCGGTGAACCTAAAAAAGAAACTAGCTACCTAGCGACACTAGCGACACTAGCGACACTGATGCAGTGATCAGAAAAATGATCGCTTAGTGACACTGGCAAAAGGGGGTGAAAGGGTTAACTAGGGGCAATCAGGGGGTTAAAACAATTATTGGGTAGTATATCGGGGTACCTAGCGATATAAAAACCTGGCGGTGAACCTAAAAAAATAACTAGCTACCTAGCGACACTAGCGACACCAATGCAGCGATCAGAAAAATGATCGCTTAGTGACAGTGGCAAAAGGGGGTGAAAGGGTTAACTAGGGGCAATCAGGGGGTTAAACCCATTATTGGGTAGTATATCGGGGTACCTAGCGATATAAAAACCTGGCGGTGAACCTAAAAAAATAACTAGCTACCTAGCGACAGTAGCGACACTGATGCAGTGATCAGAAAAATGATCGCTTAGTGACACTGGCAAAAGGGGGTGAAAGGGTTAACTAGGGGCAATCAGGGGGTTAAAACCATTATTGGGTAGTATATCGGGGTACCTAGCGATATAAAAACCGGGCGGTGAACCTAAAAATATAACTAGCTACCTAGCGACAGTAGCGACACTGATGCAGCGATCAGAAAAATGATCGCTTAGTGACACTGGCAAAAGGGGGTGAGAGGATTAACTAGGGGCAATCAGGGGGTTAAAACCATTATTGGGTAGTATATCGGGGTACCTAGCGATATAAAAACCTGGCGGTGAACCTAAAAAAATAACTAGCTACCTAGCGACAGTAGCGACACTGATGCAGAGATCAGAAAAATGATCGCTTAGTGACACTGGCAAAAGGGGGTGAAAGGGTTAACTCTAGGGGCAATCAGGGGGTTAAATCTTTATTGGGGGGTGATAGGGGGCTACCCTGGACCTAACAATAACTGCCCTGACAGTTTTAACTGTTACAACTGACACTGAATGCATTGATCAGTAAAGAAATTATCAATGCAATCAGTGACACTGTGACTGGGGGGGAGAGGGGGCGGGGGGGATCGGGGGGCGATCGGGGGGGGGGGTTTGTGTGCCTGTGTGTACCTACATGTCAGTGTAGTGTTGGTGCACACTTACTTTTAGTCTTCTCCTCGTAGTCCGGTCAAAAAGAGACCGCCCCGAGGAGAATGACATCACTTCCTCCTTCCTGTGTAAACAATACACAGTGGGAGGAAGTTCGTCATTGGCCAAGAGCGATCCAGAGGGGGTTGCCAGAAACCAACGGCCATCCCCTCATCACGGATCGCTTCTGCAGCGAACCGGACCGCCGTATCCAGCGGGAGGGGGTCCGATCGGACCCCCCACCCGCTGGAAGGCAGGCACGTACATGTACGTGCTTGTGCCTGCCTGTGCCATTGTGATGACGTACAATGGCAATACGGCGGTCCTTAAGTGGTTAAGATAATTTTTTTTGTAACTTGGCGTTTTTGTGTAAACAGGCATGTATCAAAGCGTAACATACAGAACACAGGAACTTACAAAGTTCAACTTTGAAAAGTGAAGACAATATCAGACATGAGTATGTACAAACTGGGCTGATATTGCCTTCATCACATTGGATCGGATTGGCAGAGGCTGTTACATCATCAGCCCGCGCCTCTGACTCTCACAGCCAATCCCAGCAGGCTGCAGAGGTTGTTACTCCAATCCGAGCAGGCGCTGTATTCATTAATAGAATACCTTGCTCGCCGGGATGGCTCAGCGGTGTATATTGTATGTATACAGTATTACCGCACACTCGGCGAGTATCCGGAGGGCTTGACATCCAGCGGATGGCTGGCATATGATAACCCCAGCTTTATATCCGGCGTATAAGACGACCCCCACTTTTTGCTCATTTTTTTTACTGTAAAAGGTCGTCTTATACGCCGGCAAATACGGTAATCATATGAACACACCACAACTACTTACTTTTTTGAAGAACTTGCTTGATCCTTCTGTACTGATCGTGCTTCCTCAGTTTCAAGTCTGACCAGCGTTTTTTCAGTTGATCCTTGGATCGTCGTACCCCAAAATTCTTCTGAAGACTCTTCACAACTTTAGTCATGATCTTGGCCTTTCTGATATTTGGGTTTGGGTAAGGTCCATACTTCCCATCATAGTCGGTCCTCTTCAGTATGTCCACCATCTCCAACATCTCTCCAAAAGACATATTTGAGGCATGAAATCTTCTCCTCCAGGATCGGGACGTTTGAGGCTCCGGGCATTCCTCGCCCTCCTTCACGTTAGTGGAACTCTGATTGCGCACCTGCGTTGTCTCCGCCATGTGCTCTCCCCACTCCGCCGAAAGAGAAGAGGCAGGGAATAGTCTAGAAAGAATGTCGGGGCGGGCGGAGTTTCACTCATGCGCACTGTATATAAAACGCAACACGCGTGTGTCGTACATACGATATGTGAACAGAGGGAGAAGCTGACGTGTCGATCGTGCAAACGAAGGTAAAATTTTGAACTTGGTACATCACTAGCCTATACTGCTTCTAGATTGAGGCCTAAATTAGTGGAGTTTAGCCTGACATTAGGGTTTGTCTTGTGTTGTGTCTTGCAGAGATTATGGACGGTTTCGATGACCACAGTTTCCTCCCTCTGTTCATCAATAAATACAGGGAGCTGCCCTGCCTGTGGCAAGCTATGCACCCACATTACAGTAACAGACTAAAGAGGCAGGCAGCAATGGAGAAACTGGTTGAGTTTGTGAAGCCGGTGGTCCCCAGGGCAGACATCCACTATTTAAAAGTGAAAATTGGTGGCCTCAGGAGTACATATCTGAGGGAGAGGACCAAGGTGCTGAAGTCCATGCAATCTGGAGCTGCAGCAGATGAAGTTTATGTCCCCAGGCTGTGGTATTACGAGAGGATGCAGTTTCTGTCAGACCAGGCTGATGTCAGAGAATCCCTCTCTACCCTTCCTTCCACGCGTCCTTCTATGCTACATTCTACACCCGCTGAGTCTTCCGACGCCCAACCTGGGCCTTCCACTCAGGAAGAACTGGGGGAGCCCAGCTTGAGCCAGGTATAGTATTGTTCTACATATTTTGGGAGTAAAAATGAATGATGTTAACTTGATTTTTGCTCACTAATTGCTGATTTTAGAAAGTGTTTTACATATCAATAGACAGTAATGGCCAAAACCTTTGGACCAAGAATGAAAAATGCTGGGCTCAGAATGATAGTCTTTTCTATTGGTTAACAATTTGCAACAGTCTTGATGTGAAAATTGTGTGTGTTTGATGAACCAAAAACTAAAACTATGTCCCTTTTTCATACACAGAAAGACATCAGCCAGGAGGAGGGTGTGGAATGCAGCAGCCAGGAGGTGGCTGTGGAAAGTGGCAGCCTGGAGGAGGCAGGGGTAAGTGGCAGCCAGGCGGTGGTTGGGCGGAGGAGCCTGACAGAATCCCAGGTCCCTCCCCTCCGACCTTCCACGCAAAAGGGTGAGAAAGGGGGGGAATGTGGAGGAGTCGGCTCTGAAGCTGATCGGGGAGGTTTCAGCGGCCCTCAAAGCCACCCCCACCTATCAAGAGGCCTTTGCCGCCTTGGCTGCATGTAAACTCGAGCAAATGGAGGAGGGGCAAAAGATCTTGTGTGAGGAGCTCATTATTCACACCCTCAACAAGGGTCTGTTGGGCCAAATCACACAAGCAACACACTTGTGTGATTTGGCCCATGCCCCTCCTCCTCCTCCTCCTCCTCCTCCTTCTGCCACACCTCCAGCACCACAGCCACAGCCTGGAAGGAAGCGTGGAAGGAAGACCAGAGTGTGATAACCTGGGTTCACTCTGGTCTGACAGAAGATGCAGCCTCTTGTAGTACCACAGCCTGGGAACATAGATGTCATCTGCTGCTGTTCCGGGTTTCTTGGACTTCTGGACCAGACTGCTCTCCCTCAGACATGTACTCCTCAGGCCACCAATTTTTGTGTTTAAATAGTTGATGTGTGCCCTGGGGGCCAAAGGCTTTGCTTATCTCCCCAGTTTCTCCAGCGCTGCCTCCCACTTTATCTGTTACTGACACCTAAATAAAGGTTTTTTTTGTTTGAAGAAATACTTGCGTATGTGTTTGACTTCAAAAAGGACAGTTTATTTGTGAGTAGGCAGGTACATTTCAAAAATACAAAGTGAAATGAATAACAAGGGGCACCAACACCAAACAACCTCCTGTAGATTAAAAAAGAAAAACAAAATGCAAAAAAGATAATAATGGTGTTGTGGTAAGTTGAAACCCAAAACACACCCAAAAAAATGCAAAGATAAGCAAACTGACAAAAAAGGAGATGTTGATGAAAAAAACCAACCACCAAATAAAAAAATAAATAAAAAAAAAAGATTGGGTAAATGTGATGATTTAAAATATTGTATTGCTGAAATGAGTAAAAAGACTCAAAAAATACGTTCGGGAGAAGTGTGTGTGAATATGAGCATCAAAACAAGTTCATTCTTGCAGCATTATAAAGAACAAGAGAATGCGCTGCATGAAAGAATTTTTAACATTGCAGTGTGACGAATGTGCTATATCGATTACGAGCGGTAGTTTTACCTGAGCGAGTGCTTCCGTGTCCGAATTTGATTGTGAGCATGCGTGGCACCTTGTCTGTCGGAGTAGGCTACACATGATCGGACTATGTCCGATTGGAGCATGTTGTCGGAAAATTTTATAGACAAGTTGGAAAACTTGGTCCGTCGGATACTCCGACGGAAACAGTCTGATGGAGACCACACACAGTCGGATTATCCGACAACACGGTCCGATCGGACACCTTCCGTCGGAATGTCCGACCCTGTGTACAAGGGCAAAGACTTTCAACTCTGGTACAATTGTTTTGCGTTATCATTTATTTTGGTATATTTTAGTCTCTCTTGGCAAAATGTAGTATGCCTCAAAGAACTAATTAGTAAAACAACAAAACATTCCTAATCTAGTTCAAATAAGAGATGTTATTAATTAATCTAACTATCCTCAGATGACATGTTTTTAAGATGCAGCCAATGTAGGCTTAATTTATAACAAGAGTCAGAAACCCCTTTTATACAGTACAAGCCAAGGCAAGCACTGCCTTCTCCACTGATGTGTTTTATTTTGTAAAGTTTCCAGGTAAGTCCATTCACACAGGGGCAACTTTGGATCCGACTAGTCGCCCATAGTTGCCTCAAGTCGCGCTACATGAAAAAATCAATGTAAGTGAATGGATCCATCTTAATGCACACTACTGCAGGCGCTCCGACTTCAGAAAAGGTTCCTGTACTACTTCAATCTGACTTCTAGGCAACTTGTACCCATAGAATTCAATGGAAGTCGCTTCCAAGTTGGATCTCCATCTATATTGAAGCAACTTTACAGGAAAAGTCGCCTCTCTAATGAAAACCGTCATGGGTTCCCCTCCAGGGGCAAACCAGGTCCTTAGGTCTGGTACGGATTTTAAGGGGAACCTCTACGCGGAAAATACGGCTTGGGGTCACCCCAAAATCCATACCAGACCCCTATCCGAGCATGCAGCCCGGCTGGTCAGAAAAGGGGGTGGGGACAAGCGAGTGCCCCCCCAGACCGTATCAGGCTGCATTCCCTCAACATGGGGGGGTGAGTGCTTTGGGGAAGGGGAGCACCCTGCGGCCCCCCCACCCCAAAGCACCTTGTCCCCATGTTGATGAGGACAAGAGCCTCTTCCCGACAACCCTGGCCGTTGGTTGTCCGGGTCTGCGGGCGGGGGGCTCATCGGAATTCGGGAGCCCCCTTTAATAAGAGGGTCCCCAGATTCCAGCCCCCCACCCTATGTGAATGAGTATGGGGTACATCGTACCCCTACCCATTCACTTGAGGGAAAAAACATACTAGACAGGTTTTTAAAGTAATTTATTAGGCAGCTCTGGTGGTCTTCTTCTGACTTCGGGGGTCTCTTCTGACTTCTCCACTCTCCAGCCTTTTCTCCTGGTGTCTGGTTCTTCTCCTGCTCTCCAGCCTCTTCTCCAGGTCTCCGGTTCTTCTCCCGCTCTCCGGTTCTTCTGCCGGGCTCCTCCTCTGACATCTGCTGCTCTTTTGCCGCTCTTTTGCTATTGGTGGCCTGGTCTTCTCTATCGTCTTGATCCCTCTTCTCTTCTTCTGATGTTGACACAACGCTCTCTCCCGATGTAATGCAATGCGTGAGGTGTGCAACGACTTATATAGGCATGGGGCGTGGTCCCCAGGTGATGTCACCCAGTGACCCCGCCCCTTATGACGTCACAGCACGCTGGGACTGTGACGTCATAAGGGACGGGGTCACTGGGTGACATCACCCGGTGACCACGCCCCATGCCTATATAAGTTTTATTATGTAAAACATTTTTTTTTCTACCAAAACATTTAACAGAAGGTACAATTATGATATAATACAGATGTATTCTCAGAGAATTATGAGTTTACAAAAGGAAGAGAGAGAGCACAGCAGACCTTCAAAAGAGAATGGGGTGAGGGGGAGTAGTCTCTATTCTGTCACTTATTGGCTTGCATGTTTAAAATTCAGCTTGCGCTACTGTCAGGGCCTTGCTACAGCAAGACAGAGATGCGTGCCTGTGCGCATGCGCACATGGGTTCCAGTGTTGGTCCAATGAGCTGAGCAGCAGCGCGTGTGTGCGTGCACAGGCACGCACGCTAGCCTCTGCTTGGCGCCAATGGGCCTTTAAGCTTGTGCAGTGCTGTTTGATCTGCAGCTTACCTGTGTTCTGAAACCTGTACCTGCTCTCTGTTACCAGTACTGACCCGGCTCTGCTGACTTACCTGCTTTCTCCAATCCTGACCTCAGCCTGCCTGACTCTGCTAAACCTCTCATGCATGATATTCTGTTGCCAACTAGTGCCTGTCCTTTTGACCTTGCTTCAGCCTGCTGCCTTGCTCTATCTGATTACTTGTGCTGACACGGCTTGTCTGGCCCTGCTCCAGCCTGCTGCCTTGCTCTTTCTGATTTCCTGTGTTTGACCCGGCTTGTCTCACCCTGCTCCAGCCTGCTGCTGATCTTGCATCAGCCAGCACACCTTATTGCTGACCTGCATCTGCTTCTGCTGCCATCTGCATTTCGGTCCTTCCTGGTGATCCATATCCACCCTTCTGTGTCAGCTACCACAGATCTTACAGGCACTCCTACCTCTCTGTGCTATCAGAGCCACTGTCCCAACTCCAGTGGCTCCCGAGCCAGGGCTGTAAGAGAGGTCTCCTCCTACAAGTCATGCTCTACGATAACGTACGTAACAGTATCAAACAACCATGTCTGAACCTGCGGCAGGAACCTCACCAGTTGAGGAGATTTGTCAGCACCACGCAGCCCTCATGCAGGCCATGAAATTTCTATAGGAGGGCTACGTTTGGCTGGAAGAACGAGTACATAATTTAACGGTTCCTACTAGTGCAGCTTCAGCATCCTCTGCTGCACCTACACAGACTGCTTTCCACTCCCTCAGTGGTGATGCTACCACCCAAACCAAGAGTCCCCACTCCAGAGAAGTTTGCAGGGGACCGAACTAGATTCTCAGTCTTCCGCAATGCATGTCAGCTGTATTTGCTCTGCAACCCTGGACTTTTTCACTAGAATCCACCAAAGTGGGATTTATAATTTCTCTGCTTCAAAGGGAACCCCAGACCTGGGCCCATCAGTTAATTGAGGAAAACAATGTACAGACGCATGCTATGTCATCCTTCTTTGACACCATGGTCCAGCTTTTTGAAGACCCACAGCAGACTGCCACAGCAGAGACTGCCCTGTTTGTGCTCTAGCAAGGCCGCAGAGCGACTGAGGACTATGTTACGGACTTCAGATGCTGGAGCACAGACACCCAGTGGAATGACGCAGCTCTGCGACACCAGTTTCGCATGGGTCTTTCCAAAAACCTCAAGGATGAACTTGCCCAAGTGGAAATACCCAATACCCTTGAAGGATTGATCACCCTAGCTATCCAGATGATTGGTGGCTCCGTAAGTGCTGATCAGAGTGTTCCGCCCAGCAGGGCCATCCTGTATGGATAACACCAAGAGCTCCAGTCGCTGCATCACGCTACCTGACACCACCCAGTTCAGGCCTTAGCAGTTTAGCATCTGATGTTCCTGAGCCTATGCAATTAGGATTGATGCAACCAACCCTGTCTCCTGAAGAGTGAGCACACTGCCGACACTGTGGAGAGGCCGGCCACTATGTGCGCAGCTGCCCTGCAAAGACTTGTAAGTGTCCATCTTCTGTTCCTGCTAACCTGTCAACATTGTCTGCCAATACCACTCACCTTGCTCTTCCACTCTCGTTCCAGCTCCTGGAAAGAACAATCTCAGTCAACACTATCGTTGACTCCGGGGCATGCAGTTGCTTCATTGATCTAACCTTCGCCCATTCAGCAACTTATCCCACTGCAATAAAAGACGCATGGACTTTCTGTCTACTGATGGTGCTTATATAAAGTCAGGATGGGTAACCCAGGAGACCCCTCCATTACCTGTTATCATCTCCTCCAAACATAAGGAACTACTGAGCCTTGACGCCATCTCCTTCCCATTGTTCCCTGTTATCTTGGTTCTACCCTGGCTTCAGGCCCACAATTCTCAGATCAACTGGATATCCGGAGAAGTCAAATTCTTGCCATCCTACTGCCAGAGACATTGTGTGTCAAAGCTCCCTGATCCATCAGCCACATTGTTATGTATGGACTCTGATCAAAACATACTCCAGTCAGTGCCTGAACCGTATGACAGATTTATTAACCTCTTCAGCAAATGTGGGGCAGACACACTTCCCTCTCATTGTACTTATGACTGCCCGATCAAACTTCTCCCTGGAGCTGAGATTCCTTTTGTGTGCATTTTTCCACTTGCAGAACGGGAGCAAGGGGCATTGAAGGAATACATCAACGAAAACCTCGAAAAGGGGTTTATCCGCCCTTCTACCTCTCCAGCAGGTGCAGGGATATTCTTCGTAATGAAGGACCAGTTCCTTCGTCCATATGTGGACTATCGAGAATTAAACAAAATCACAATCAGAAAAACTCTATCCCCTGCCTTTGATGCCTGAGCTATTTCAGCGATTACGGTCTTCAACTATCTTTACCAAATTAGATCTGAGGGGATCCTATAACCTGGTCCGCATCCGAGCTTGGGATTAGTGGAATACAGCCTTTCATACCCGATTTGGTTACTACGAATATTTGGTCATGCCATTTAGACTCTGCAATGCCCCTGACACCTTCCAACATTTTATCAATGGTGTGTTTAGAGACTTTTTAGATGTTTTTGTAATCGTCTACTTGGACAATATTCTGATTTTCTCAGGATCTCTTGACCAGCATAGTGAAGTAGAATAATAACGTATTGAACAAGGCAGGACTTCTGTGATGCAGGTTTATTAACCGCTGGGAACATACAGCCTTACAAACAAAGTATTACAAGATGCAGGTCTAATTTATACAGTTTCTTACAATGCAAGCATATTAGGTACAACATGTTTGTTTGGTTGCTAAGATCTACGTCAATGTAACTAACCATAAATCTGACACCTGTCTTATAGGCTTCTCTATATTTATGGAATAACATAGTATACATTAATAAAGATTAATAACTATTGCTTTACTTATTGAATAAGAATATTGACAAGGCCACTACTATATAATAATCATTATAATACTAATAATATGAATAATAATAATTATATTATCAATAAAATATATGCAAATTAATATGAATAACATAAAATATATATTGGTTAATATGAAATTCTACTACAATAGAGAACATGTGTTATGCCAGCTTCGCCAAAACAGATTGTATGTAAAGGCAGAAAAATGTGAATTTGAGCAGCAGAGCATTCAGTTTTTAGGGTTGGTGATTTCTCAGACAGGAATTAAAAATGGACCCCTAGAAGGTGTCCGCAATACTGGATTGGCCTGCACCTACGAACAAGAAAGAGTACAATGTTTTGTGGGCTTCGCAAACTTTTACAGGAAGTTCATTAACCACTTCAGCCCCGGACCATTTTGCTGGTCAAAGACCAGACCACTTTTTGCGATTCGGCACTGCGTCGCTTTAACTGACAATTGCGCGGTCATGCGACGTGGCTCCTGAACAAAATTGACATTCTTTTTTTCCCACAAATAGAGCTTTCTTTTGGTGGTATTTGATCACCCCTACGGTTTTTATTTTTTGCGCTATAAACAAAAATAGTGAGACAATTTTGAAAAAAACACATTATTTTTTACTTTTTGTTATAATAAATATCCCCCAAAAATATATAAAAATTTTTTTTTCCCTCAATTTAGTTCGATACGTATTCTTCTACATATTTTTGGTAAAAAAAATCATAATACGTGATTATTGATTGGTTTGTGCAAAAGTTATAGCGTTTACAAAATAGGGGATAGTTTTATGGCATTTTTATAAATATTTTTTTTTTACTAGTAATGGCGGCGATCAGCAATTTTTATTGTGACTGCGACATTATGGCGGACACATCGGAACATTTTTGTCACATTTTTGGGACCACTGTCATTTATACAGCAATCGCTGCTATATAAATGCAGTGATTTCTGTGTAAATGACACCGGCAGTGAAGGGGTTAACCAGTGGGTGGCAGTGTAGGGGTTAAGTGTTCCTAGGGGTGTGTTACTAACTGTGGGGGGCTGGGCTTTCATTTAGTGAACACTGATCTCTGCTCCAATCACATGGAGCAGAGATCAGCATCACTAGTTGCTAGGCAGAATGGGGAAATGCTGTTTACAACGGCATTTCTCCATTCAGCTGCCCCGTGAGACGATCGCGGGTATGCCCGTGGTGATCGAGTCCGCAGGACCCGCGACCGGACTCACGGGGGTCCCGACCGGCATGCGAGCGCGTCGCTGGCGGCGCGCTCGCGATGGCAAGGCGGCAAATTTAAAGGGACGTACAAGTACGCCCATTTGCCTGCCCGTGCCATTCTGCCAACGTACATCGGTGTGCGCCGGCCGGGAACCGGTTAAGGGGTTCTCTGCCATAATCACTCCCATCACGTAGCTGACCAAGCAAAACCTGCAAATTCACTGGAAACCGGAGGCACAAGATGATTTTGAGACACTTAAGAGACTTTTCATCCTGACCCATCATTAGAAAACTAAAAAAGGCTCCGCTACATCCCATCATCCGATCACCGGTCACTTTGGGCTCCTGGTTTGACGCCCTCTGAGTTCTTTATACCTGATCTTTTAAAACAAGACCCTGGTGGGGTGTTTAGCCACAAGCTGTTTGTTGCTTGCCTCTGGTGATCATCACTTATCAGTGATGGAAGATTGCACGATTTTATCACAATTTCTCAGTTATTAATTGGGACTTTATCGATTATTTGATTTTTATCACATTCACTTTTCATTTTTTTTTCATCATCACACTCATATGGACTTTTATTCATTTAAGCCAGTGTTTCTCAACTCCAGTCCTCAAGGTGCACCAACCAGTCATGTTTTCTGGATTTCCAATATTTTGCACAGGTGATTTGATCAGTTTTCACTGCCTTAGTAATTACCGCAGCCATTTCATCTGAAGGGAAATCCTGAAAACATGACCTGTTGGTGCGCCTTGAGGACTGGATTTGAGAAACACTGATCTAAGCACTCAATTTATGTGGCAACATAAAAACATAAATGTTTTCAGGATTTCCCTTCAGATGAAATGGCTTTATATATATATATATATATATATATATATATATATGTATATATATATATATATATGTATATATATATATATATATATATATATATATATATATATATATATATATATATATATTTATATTTAATTTATTTAGCACTGGTGTATTACCAGGTGTCACTGTCAGCGCAGCTATCTTTTTAGTTTTCTAGTGTTATATGTCTGTATTCCATATATTCCATATATTAGTTGCTGCTTTAAGTTTGTGTTTAGTTAAAATTAACTCTGTTAGGAGCGCGGTATTTTTCCTTTTTTCATCTGACCCATCATTGCCCTACATCTTTGAGGTAGATGCATCCGAAATGGCAGTAGGGGCAGTTATTTCCCAGCATCAGGGTATTAAGGACTTAATGCATCCTGTAGCATTTTTCTCACAGAGGCTTTTCCTAGCAGAAAGGAATTATGATGTAGGAATGGGAATTATTGGCCATCAAAATAGCTTTGGAAGAATGGAGGTACTGGAGGTACTTGTTGGAAGGAACTGCCCATCCAATACTAATATACTCTGATCGTAAAAATCTGGAGTATTTAAGATCTGCTAGGGGCTGAAACCACGGCAAGCCCGATGGGCCCTGTTTGTTTCATGCTTCTCTTTCCACATTACCTATCGACCTGGATCAAAGAATATTAAACTAGAGGCATTATCTCAAATGTATGATGACCCCAAGGACCTACCTGTTCCAGACACTATCTTGCCCTCAGGTAACTTTCTGCTACTGCAAACAGATCTCCTCTCTTGAATCAAAGAAGCCTCTACGGACATTTTTAGTCCCCCTGGGGCCACCCTTACATCTAGAGATGGATTACTTTGGAGAGGGAGACAATTTTTTTCCCCAGAAGATGTACAAGTAGGGGTCTTGAAGCTACTTCACGATCATCCACTGGCAGGTCAGTTTGGCATCCATAAAACCCTGGATCTGGTACGGAGGCCTGGTCTGGAGGAGTTTTGCAAAAAGTATGTGAACTCATGTCCTGTCTGCACTCAAAACAAGATGGCAAGAAGTAGGGCTGTTCCTGATAGATCATGGAGGCTGATCTCCATGGATTTTATAGTAGAGCTCCCATCTTCTGAAGGATTTACTGCAATTTTTGTAGTTGTGGACCGATTATCTAAAATGGCCCATTTCCTGCCGTTAAAAGGCCCCCCGTCCATTATGGAAACCAACAGAGTACTTATAAAGGAAATTGTCAGATTACACAGAATCTCTGTAAACATTTTTTCCACTTTGCCTTGTCCGCTAACTGAAAATTTTCACAAGTATACAGGCTGTGATTTATGCCCAGAATTTGGGGCCTTAAAGCAAATCTGCTGGGGCTTGACTGTCCTTTCCAACGTTTTTTTTGTATTTTAAATAAGCCTTTGTCACTACTACATTATTTTGCCACCATAACACACACAGCTGTTCACTGTAGAAGTGGACACTGTGAAGACCCCAAACTGTATGTAGTTAGAATAATGGGCTTTGCATTTTCTGCAGACCCTGAAGATGCCTCCCTGATTCCTCTGACAACTAGGTTGAGTCCTCTGAAAGCACTGGTGACTGTACTGATTACATCCATGCAATAGACAGTTAAAATTGAGGACTCCCTAAATTTTTCCTTACCCCCTCATACTTTGATAAGTTTATTTACAAAGATTGGGAACATCTGAAGCGTCCTTTTTTGGTTCCAAAGCACTTTGCAGTACATTACACCTTTGAGGAGGCCCTTCTGAAGAAGTGCCTCCTGTGGTAGATTCCCCCTATTTTGAGGTTAAATAAAGCAGCCATGATACATGTGGAGGAGTCTCCCTCCTTTAACCACTTGCTTACTGGGCACTTAAACCCCCCTCAGTCCCAGACCAATTTTCAGCTTTCAGCGCTGATGCACTTTGAGTGACAATTACGCGGTCATACAACACTGTACCCAAATGAATTTTTTATCATTTTTTTCCCACAAATAGAGCTTTCTTTTGGTGGTATTTAGTTACAGCTCGGAGTTTTATTTTTTGCTAAACAAACAAAAAAAGATGCAAAAAATAAAAAAATAAAAATCATGTTTTAATAGTTTGTTATAAAATTTTGCAAACGGGTCATTTTTCTCCTTCATTGAAGTGCGCTGATTAGGCGGCACTGATAGGCTGCATTGGTGGGCACTGATGGGCTGCATTGGTGGGCACTGATGGGCTGCATTGGTGGGCACTGATAGGCTGCACTGGTGGGCACTGATAGGCATAGTTAAGGCGGCACTAATAGGCACAGATAAGGCGGCACCGATGGGCACAGATAAGGCGGCACTGATGGGCAAAGATGGGCACAGATAAGATGGCACGGATGGGTGGCACGGATAAGTGGCACGGATGGGTGGCACGGATGGGCACTGATAGGTACCACAGATAGATGGGACTGATGGGCACTGATAGGTGGCACTGATAGGTGGCTCTGATAGGTGGCACTGCTGGGCACTGATGGGCGGCACTGCTGGGCACTGATGGGCGGCACTGCTGGGCACTGATGGGCGGCACTGGGGTGCAGCACCTGAGGCAGATTTTGGGTGGCACTGTGGGTGGCACTGTGGGTGGCACTGCTGGGTGGCACTGTGGGTGGCACTGTGGGCACTGCTGGGTGGCACTGTGGGCACTGCTGGGTGGCACTGACAGGGGGGCACTTACTTTATTTCAGGATGGCACTGCGGGTGGCAGGTGGGCACTGGCAGGGGGCAGGTGTCCGTTTAAATTGCTGGCCGTGATCGGGACTGATGTCCCGAACACGGCCGCCGGCGATCGGCTTTTTTTTTTTCTCCTCGCGCTGTCAGCGCGAGGAGGAATACTAGCCGATTACCGGCTCCGTTTTATCACATGATCAGCTGTCATTGGCTGACAGCTGATCACGTGATAAGGGGTCGGGATCGACCCCTTACACGGATCGGTGATCAGGCGAGTCTCACGGACTCGCCGATCACAGAGCGCGCCGCGCGCGCCCCTCAGGGGGCGCGCAGGCCACTCGTAACCGGGACTACGTCAATAGACGTAGTCCCGAAAATGTGGGTCCGCGCTATTGCCGTCATTTTGCAATAGCGCGGATCCCAAGTGGTTAAGGAACCTGCAGACCACTGAACAGAATCGGTTGCCCATTCTATCTTTACCATTGCAGGGTCAGTGTTGAGGCCTGTGTTGGCCATGGCTCTGGGGTCTCAAGCGCTTAGCGACTGGGCCAAGGTGCCGCGGCATAATTTTTTCTCCAGACAAGTGGATCAGGTGTACGTGGATCTGGCAGACCAGCTGGTCCAGGACCTACAGTACTTTTGTGATGTATACTTGAATGCTGCTCTGCTGTTTTACAAGCTCTACATTTTGGCAATTGATCTTTGGTGGGGGTTTTGGCCCAAATTATGGTCTTCTATCCAGACTTCTAAAAAGGTCTTGACAGATCTACCCTTCCAGGGAGAATGTCTATTCAGTGCTACCTTGGATGACTTTATCAAGAGCATCATGGGAGGCAAGAGTATTTTAGTCCCACAGGCCAGGGGATTGAACCGTGTCGGAAGCCTGAGCCTTCCTTTTGTCAGGAAAGGTTTCACCTGCTGGTGGCACTGTCAGACCTTTGGTTTGCAGTACTGGTGTCCACCAGAGGGTGTCTCCTAGCAGTCTGTAACTGTCAGGAAAGGTTTCACCTGCTGGTGGCACTATCTGATCCTTGGGTCGCAGTACTGGCGTCCAAAAGCGAGTGTTTCCCGGCAGTGTGGAGCTGACATTATCTCCTGCGATCAGGCGTCACCTGAGAATGATTGCAGAAGATGGACCTGTACCCGTGATCTGTGATCCTGACTCTGTACCTGTCCCTCCTGTGATCCTGTTACTTTGTAGCTTTGCCCTGCAGCCTGATCCTGCTCACCTTCTCCCTGTGCTTCCCCCAGTGCCCGTTACCCAGCCTGTTTAGCCGATGCCTGTTACTCAGCCTGTGGGGCCGGTGCCCATTACCCAGCCTGTGTAGCTGGGGCCCACTACCCAGCCTGTTGAGCCAGTACCCATCATCTGGCTTGCTGAATAGGTGCCCGTCACCCAGCTTGCCGAGCCAGTGCCCGTTATCCAGCCTACTGGGCCGATGCCCATTATCCAGGCATCCAGGCACCAAGTAAGTTTAATTACTACCTTAATCAGCCACAGAACCTGGGAAATCAATGTTTTCGCTTTTAAAGCGATGAGGTGGCAACCCTATTCATATTTTGTGTTATATATAGAGAGATTCTTACACTGTACTCTATACACAACAGGGCAGGTCTATGTGGGATTGTTGTGCTGGACTAGTGGGCTCTCGGGAGACCCAGTCACACATCGCCTGTGGAGCTTCTTTGATGCCTTGGGTGTTAGGCCCCTTTCACACTGGGGCGGTGCGGGCGTGGGCGGTAAAGCGCCGCTATTTTTAGCGGCGCTTTACCGTCGTTTTAGCGGCGGTCTGCGGGCGCTAGCGGGGTGGTTTTAACCCCCGCTAGCGCCCGAAAAAGGGTTAAAACTGCCCGCGGTATTGCCGCGCTGTCCCATTGATTTCAATGGGTAGGAGCAGTTTAGGAGCGGTTTAGGAGCGGTTTAGGAGCGGTGAATACACCACTCCTTCACCACTCCAAAGATGCGGCTAGCAGGACTTTTTTCACTGTCCTGCCAGCGCACCGCTCCAGTGTGAAAGCCCTCCGGCTTTCACACTGGAGTGAAAGGGGCCGGTTTTTTTCAGGCGCTACACAGGCGCTATTTTAAGCACTGTAACGCCTGAAAACCACCCCAGTGTGAAAGGGGCCTTAGTGCAGATTTGCCCACACTTGATGGACCGGACATTGAATTAAACACTTCCTGTTTTGGGGTGAGAGATATATATATATGCTTTGTTTAAGGTCACTTGTGTGTATGGCTTATCTGGTGAGGGGATATTTACCTTTTCTCCTCTTGGATATAGTGTGCTGATGCATCAATTCTGATTGATGTTGCATCTAGATGTGCACTCCCAGATCGTTCTTCATCTATTACTATTAGAGTTTGAACCAATGTACTTTTGCAGGGGAGTGTAGCAGTATTCAGGGTTTTTTTTTTACCATCTCAAGTGTTGTTGGTAACATGGCTATATGGCTAGTGAAATGGGAACTCTGGTTCATCACTGATACACTTTCTTGATTTATTCCCATTAGGTGTGCTCTTTATTATAATCTACACCATATACGGTGACCAAGTCTAATGTATGCTCCATATCAGTGAGGTGACATGGCTTTTCCTTTCTTGGTCTCCCGTTAGCCTGAACACATCCAACTATATATGTATGCTGTGTTGGATGGTCGGACGGGTGTGTGGTGGTCTTTTTTTTGCATGGTGACAGGTGTGTGTGAGTGCGTGTATATATATGAATATATATATATATATATATATATATATATTCAATTGTATGTTAATAATGAAATGATTAATTATGTCTTGTTTGTACATAGATGTTTTGTCATTCGCATATAGAGAATTAAGCCTTGACGTGGTAATGACAACAAAACATGTTGGCAGATCCCGTACAAGCCATGTGATACCGTATTTGATATATGTGCAGTATGCTTTCTACATATATTTGGGCTTTAGTTGCCCCTTTTGTTTCTTTCTCTTTTTTCTCTTTTATGAATATATATACTTTTTTATCTTTGATAATGATTTGTGTGTATGTATGTATATGTTGTATCTTAACCATGAGGACTACCATTTAAAAGCCCATTTTTTACAATATTATTTTTTTTTGGTTTTGCCTATAGATTAAATTAGTTTATTTTGGCGCTACTGTATGTAATCATTTTATTTTGTTCTTATTTTAACAGGGCAGTTCTAGCTCCAAGCCCATATGAGAGATACTGATTATATATTTTTATTGTACCATTTTAGTATTGTTTTTTGTAAATGTTGTTTATCATATTTTTATAAATGTTTTGTTAAATGTTCAACTTAATAAAAAAAATCAGTTTGAGGCGGTTTCTCCGCATCCAATTCACATAGCAAGAGAATGTGACTGGCTCCCTATGGAGCCGGTTCACATATCTCTGTTGCGGCTGCGTTTCAGGGCCAAATTCAGGCATAGACTCGGCCCTGATTGGTCCCTGAAACGGGGACCTGGGACGCACAGCCCTCCTGTGCGATCCGCAGCTGGTTTAAGTGTAAACCTAGCCTAAAATATTTAATACAGTGTTATGTATTGATTTTATTAACCACTTGACCACTGGGCACTTAAACACCCTTAATAACCAGACCAATTTTCAGCTTTCGGTGCTCTCACATTTTGAATGACAATTACTCAGTCATGCAACACTGGACCTATATGAAATTTTTGTCCTTTTTTTCACACAAATGGAGTTTCTTTTGGTGGTATTTAATCACCACTCGTTTTTTTTTTTGTGCTATAAAAGAAAAAATACAGAAAATTCTGTAAAAAAATGAATTTTTCTTTGTTTCTGTTATAAAATTTAGCAGATTAGTAATTTTTTCTTCATAAATTTTGGCCAAAATTTATACTACTACATATCTTTGGTAAAAATAAGTACAAATTGGTGGATATTATTTGGTCTTTGTGAAAGTTATAGAGTTCACAAGCTATGATGCCAATATCTGAAAATTGATCACACCTGAAGCACTGACGGCCTATTTCAATTCTTGAGACCCTAACATGCCATAAAATTATAAATACCCCCCAAATGACCCCTTTTTGGAAAGAAGACATTCCAAGGTATTTAGTAAGAGGCATGATGAGTTTTTTTAAGTTGTCATTTTTTCCCACAATTCTTTGCAAAATCAAGATTTTTTTTACTTTTTTTTTTTCACAAAATTGTTATATTATCAGTTTATTTCTCACACACAGCATATGCATACCACAAATTACACCCCAAAACACATTCTGCTATTACTCCCGAGTATGGCGATACCACATGTGTGAGACTTTTACACAGTGTGGCCACATACAGAGGCCTAACATGCAGGGAGCGCCATCAGGCGTTCTGGAGCACCCAGGACAATTTTGACATTTCTCTCCTACATGTAAAAATCATCATTTATTTGCTAGAAAATTACATAGAATCCCAAAACATTATATATGTTTTTTTAGCAAACACCCTGGAAAATACAATGGTGGTCGTTGCAACTTTTTATCTCGCACGGTATTTGCGCAGCAATTTTTCGAATGCTTTTTTTTGGAAAAAAAACAGTTTTGTGCTAAAAAAAAATAAAACACAGTAAAGTTAGCCCAATTTTTGCATAATGTGAAAGATGAAGTTGCGCTGAGTAAATAGATACCTAACATGTCACTCTTCAAAATTGCACATGCTCGTGGAATGGCGCCAAACGTCGCTACTTAAAAATCCCCATAGGCGACAATTAAATTTTTTTTTACTGGTTATATGTTTTGAGTTACAGAGGAGGTCTAGGGCTAGAATTATTGCTCTCGCTCTAACGTTTGCACCTCACATGTGTGGTTTGGACACCGTTTTCATATGTGGGCGGGACTTACGTATGCGTTCGCTTCTGCATGCGAGCACATGGGGACAGGGGCGCTTTAAAAAAAAAAAAAATTATTGTTCATTTTACTTTATTTATTTTAGTTTGACTTTTTTTTCCCCAAAAATAAATTTTTTGATCACTTTTATTCCTATTACAAGGAATGTAAACATCCCTTGTAATAGGAATATGGCATGAAAGGTCCTCTTTACAGTGAGATATGGGGTCAATAAGACCCCACATCTCACCTCTAAGCTGGGAAGCCTGAAAAAAAAAAAAAAAGATTCTGGCTTTGATCGTATTTGCAAGTCGGTAGAAGCACTGGAGGGCGGCGGGAGGGGGGGGGGATGTCTATGGCTGGGTATTGCAGGGTATCACCGACTATGGCTGGGTATGGCTGGGTATCTCAGAGTATGGCGTTGCAGTGTATTGCGTTGCAGAGCATTGCAGGATATTGGCGGGTGTTGCAGAGCATTGCAGAGTGTTGCAGGGTATTAGCGGGTGTTGTAGAGCATTGCAGAGTGTTGCAGGGTATTGGCAGGTGTTGCAGAGCATTGCAGAGTGTTGCAGGGTATTGCCGGGTGTTGCAGAGCATTGCAGAGTGTTGCAGGGTATTGGCGGGTGTTGCAGGGTATTGGCGGGTGTTGCAGAGCATTGCAGAGTGTTGCAGGGTATTGGCGGGTGTTGCAGAGTGTTGCAGGGTATTGGCGGGTGTTGCAGAATGTTGCAGGGTATTGGAGGGTGTTGCAGAGCGTTGCAGAGTGTTGCAGGGTATTGGCGGGTGTTGCAGAGCTTGGCAGAGTGTTGCAGGGTATTGCAGTGTTGCAGGGTAGTGCAGAGTGTTGCAGGGTATTGCAGAGTGTTGCAGGGTATTGCAGAGTAATGCAGAGTATTGCACAGTAATGCAGAGTATTGCAGAGTATTTCACAGTAATGCAGAGTATTGCACAGTAATGCAGAGTAATGCAGAGTAATGCAGAGTATTGCAGAGTATTGGCAGGGAATTGAGGGGTTCAATTTCGGTGAGCAGTGATGTGGGCACTGCAGATGCAGCCCACATTGCTGCTGACACCGATCTCTTCCCCCTCCGCTGTTCCGATCGGTACAGAGAGGGGGAGGGAGGAATCGGCGTCATAACATGACGCCGGTTTGTTTACAAGTGATCACTCCGTCATTTGACGGAGCGATCACGTGGTAAACGACCGCGATGAGCGGCCGTTTACCGTAATCCGTGATGCGCCGGGTCCTGTGGACCCGGCGGTCACGAATGCTCTCGAGTGCGCACCCCAGGGGGCGCGCGAGAGCGTAATTCTGGGAGGACGTCATATGAACACTGTTTGGATGGGATCTGACAGGGCACTCTGTAGTGCTCACTGGTTCCTGCTGTCCTCACACTTGCTCCCATGCATCCAGGAAGGATTCCTCCATGTGTTGTAGAGGGTCCCTCCAGTACTCAAGCCAAAGACCCGAGGTCACCCCCCCAGACTTGGGGGCTACCCTCAAGGGTCCGCCGACAGCCTCCTCAGCACTCCATCTCCAGCTTCCACCTGAACTCTGAAGACCCTGCTGGGCTGACTCTGAGTATTTATGTGGGGGCCTGCTCCTGCCAACCCATCCTGTCAGGGCACTCATGAATACTCCAAGCAGGTTCTCCTAACCTGCCTCCCATTCTTCTGGGAGTTTTTCAAAAGTTCCATAAGTAGGGGGAGGTACCAGAGATGCTGCCTGCTGAGACATCCAGCCTGTCAACCTGACCCAGATTAAAAACACACGGGCCTGGCTCCTTGCCAAGCCTATTTATCTACACAGCAGAAAAAAAAACTATTTACATTTCTAGGACACTAGAGGGTGCTACAGTTTTAATATATATATATTTTTTAGATCGGTTTTGTCTTAAAGTGGTTGTTAACCCACTCATTTAACTTTATAGAATCTCTATGATAAAAAAAAAGTAGTATATACCATATTTCAGAGCGCTGTTTGGTGCTCACGTGACCATTCGTCTCTCTCCTCTCTCTGACAGCTGTAGCAGGCAGGGCCTAGATTTCCCCACTGGCGTCTGTCGGGAGAGGAAGAGAGAGCTGGCTGGTCTGAAATGCGGTGTATACTGCATTTTATTTTATAATTCACAGAGATGGGAGCACACAGTACTAGCACACACGCAGAATTCTATACGTTTTTTTTTTTTAATGTTATTTCAACAGCAGGAATTTCAACAGCAGGAAGGGGGAGGGGGGGGGGGGGACTTGCATAACTCATTGCTGTGGACTTGCGAGGCTCTTGCTGTGGACTTGCGGGGCTCTTGCTGTGTAGACTCACCACTGCAACTTTGCTCATGCTGGACCAGTGAGGACCAGGGAGGACAGAGGAGAGATAGGAGAGCTGCAGATGATGGAGGCATATAAGCTAACCATGGTGTCGGGGCTCAGCAGCCATGATACCGTGGGCAGTTTACAGGGGGGCGGGGAAAACCAGGCAGGATCAGACAGTTATTTCAGCTCATACAGGGGGCCAAATGACCTAGCACAAACACGTGTTGTATAACATGCTTTAAGGGAACAGGATTTTATTTTTATTGTTTTAGGGTAATAAAAGCTTTAATGGACTATTCAGTGAATTGAGGTAAATTTTCAGGTAATTGGTAACATTTAGGCCAAAAACGATGAACTAGAAATATTTGAATGGGAGATTTAGTTTTTTTCGACTTCAGCCACTTTGGCTTACATTTTGCAATTATCTTTACTTCACTTTCACTTTTTAATGAATAGACCCTATAAAAACTGACTTACATAACTTATTGCTGTGGACTTGCATAACTCATTGCTGTGGACTTGCGAGGCTCTTGCTGTGGACTTGCGAGGCTCTTGCTGTGGACTTGCAGGGCTCTTGCTGTGTGGACTCACCACTGCAACTTTGCACTTGCTAGACCAGTGGTTCTCAGCTCCTGTCCTCAGGACCCACTAACAGGCCAGATTGGAAAGTGATTGTGAAGGCTTGTTTTTTTTTTAAAATAACAAACATATCATACTTACCTTGGAGGGCTTTTTTTTTGTTTTGTTTTTAAGAATGTATTTTTTTTAGGGTGGCCCTCCACTTTAACCACTTGACAACTGGGCACTTAAACCCCCCTCGTGACCAGACCAATTTTCAGCTTTCAGTGCTTCGAAACTTTGAATGACAATTACTCAGTCATGTAATACTGTACCCAAATTAATTTTGTGTCCTTTTTTTCATACAAATAGAGCTTTCTTTTGGTGGTATTTGATCACCTCTGTTTTTTTTTTTTTTGCTCTATAAATTAAAAAAGACCGAAAATTTTGAAAAAAAATAAAATTTTTCTTTGTTTCTGTGATAAAATTTTGCAAATAATGAATTTTTCTTCATAAATTTTGTCCACAATTTATACTGCTACATATTTTTGTTAAAAATAACCCAAATTAGTGTATATTATTTGGTCTTTGTGAAAGTTAGAGAGTCTACAAGCTGTGGTGCAAATCATAAAAAATTGATCACACCTGATGTACTGGTGGCCTATCTCATTTCCTGCAACCCGAACAAGCCAGGAAAGTACAAATACCCCCCAAATGACCCCATTTTTGAAAGTAGACATTCCAAGGTATTTAGTAAGGTGACAGATGGCACTAATATGTGGCACTAATGACACGTGACACTGACAGATGGCACTAATATTTGGCACTGATGACAGATGGCACTAATACGTGGCACTGATGACATGTGACACTGATGACAGATGACACTGATAAGTGGCACTGATGACATGTGACACTGATGACAGATGGCACTGATAAGTGGCACTGATGACAGATGGCACTGATACTAGCTGGCACTAATTTGTGGCACTGACACGTGACACTGATGACAGATGGCACTAATACGTGGCAGTGATGACATGTGGCACTGATAACTTGTGGCACTCATACATGGCACTAGGGACAGGTGGCACTGACATTTACTGTGGGCACTTTATTTTCCTTTTTTTTTTCTCTCTTTCACTGGCCGCTGCAGCCGTTCGTCTCTCCCTCCTCACACACTGTCTCTGATGTTTACATATGAGATCATCTCTCATTGGACACTCAGATCACGCTGTAAATGGCCACTGTGATTGGCCATTAACAGCGATCTGTGACTGGCTGTGTCCAAGGGACACGGCCAGCACAGAATTTACCCAATGCGTGCTTGCGGGATCGCGCATTGAGGAAGTAAACAGGAGGACGTCCAGGGATGGCCTCCCCTCAATTGGCGTCCACGCTGTAGCCGTCTTTCAGCTATAGTGCAGTCGCCTAGTGGTTAAAGAGGGCTGGTTTTAAATTTTTTTTTTTTAAAGTCAGCAGCTGCAAACACTGTAACTGCTGACTTTTAATAAGCACACTTACCTGTCCCGCGATGTCGGCCGTCTGAGGCTGACCCGTCCCTCGGCTCTCGGGTCCCGCCATTTTGGTTAAGGGAAACAGGCAGTGGAGCCTTGCGGCTTCACTGCCCGTTTCCTATTGCGCATGCGCGAGTCGCGCATCGCTTTGTGAATGGGTGCTCTGTGTTCTGGGACACACAGTTCCCAGAACACAGCGCGACCCATTACCCAGAAGATACCGCACGGAGGAGAGACGATAGAAGATCTCCGCGGAGGAGGAAGAGGGAGATTAGGATGATATGCCTAGAAACAGGCATTTCTGGTAAGGTGAAAGAACACGAGGGTTTACAACCCCTTTAAGTATTACCTTGGGGAGATGCAGACTAGAATACTGCAATCACTGAGCAGCAAATGATATCACCTGTGATGTATTTCAGATAGCATGCAAGCCTGGCCTGTTAGTGGGTCCTGAGGACAGGATTTGAGAACCACCGTACTAGACACTTGCCACTCAAGTTTTCTACAAATTGGAAAAGTGTCAACTAGAACTTGTGCTTCAAGTGCTCTGTAAGTGTACGACTTGCCAGTGAAAATGTGCAGCAAGTTAACCAGACTTAAATTTTTCACAGGCATCTTTTTGGTGACATTCTAAGCCCTTGTACACACGGTCGGAGATTCCGACGGAATGTGTCCTATCGGACCGTTATTTATTCCGACTGTGTGTGGTCTCCATTGGACTGTTTCTGTCGGAATATCCGACGGACCCACTTTTCCAACTTGCCGATAAAATTTTCCGACAAAATGCTCCGATCAGACATACCCCGATCATGTGTAGCCTACTCCGACGGACAAAGTGCCACGCATGCTCAGATCAAATTCCTAGACCAAAGCTATTGGCTACTAGCCTGAACGTAGTCCCGTCGTAACGAAATAACATCATCACGTTATGTACAATCAGATTTTCCGACAACTTTGTCCGACCGTGTGTATGCAACAGTTTCGGACAAAATCCGTCGGACAAAATCCAACGGATTTGGTTGTCAGAATGTCCGACCGTGTGTACAAGGGCTAAGAAATAAGACAGTACAAAAAAAACGCCTATTCCTTCTGACTCCATTATTTGCCCATTAGCTGTGATGATTTTTTTCTGTTTTACTCTGGTCAAGGTGAAAAAAACAGAACATTTTATCATACTTACCGTAATTTTCCTTTCCTGGTGCCTATCCATGGCAGCATACCTGTGATAAGCTCCGCCCCAGAGTCCTCCCCTCAGGATAGTTAATAGCTTATAAAAATGAACACTATGTCCCCCCCTAGCATTCTCCCATTATATCAAATACCAAGGGAGGGTATGTATGCTGCCATGGATAGGCACCAGGAAAGAAAAATTACGGTAAGTATGATACAATTTTCCGTTTTTTTGGTGCCTCCATGGCAGCATACCTGTGATACAATAAATAGCTAAAACAAAGATGGGTAATGCTTCTAAGAAAACTTTTATTTAACTGGTTCCCGACCACCGCACGCCGATGTACGTCGGCAGAATGGCACGGGCAGGCATATTGGCATACAGGTACGCCCAATCTTCAATGCCGCGCTGCCATCGCGAGCACGCCGCCAGCGGCGCGCTCACGTGCCGGTCGGGACCCCCATGAGTCCGGTCGCAGGTCCCGTGGACTCGATCACCGCGGGCATACCTGCGATCGTCTCACGGGAAGGCTGAATGGAGAAATGCCGTTGTAAACAGCATTTCTCCATTCTGCATAGCAACTAGTGATGCTGATCTCTGCTCCATGTGATTGGAGCAGAGATCAGTGTTCACTAAATGAAAGCCCAACCCCCCACAGATAGTAACACACCCCTAGGAACACTTAACCCCTACACTGCCACCCACTGGTTAACCCCTTCACTGCCAGTGTCATTTACACAGGAATCACTGCATTTATATAGCAGTGATTGTTGTATAATTGACAATGGTCCCAAAAATGTCTCAAAAATGTCCGATGTGTCCGCCATAATGTCGCAGTCACAATAAAAATCGCTGATCACTGCCTTTACTAGTAAAAAAAATAAGTAATAAAAAATTATTAATAAAAATGGCATAAAACTATCCCTATTATGTAAACGCTATAACTTTTGCGCAAACCAATCAATAATCGCTTATTGCAATTTTTTTTTACCAAAAATATGTAGAAGAATACGTATCGGCCTAAACTTAGGGAAAAAAAAGTTTTTTTATATATTTTTGGGGGATATTTATTATAACAAAAAGTAAAAAATAATGAGTTTTTTTCAAAATTATCGCTCTATTTTTGTTTATAGCGCATGTATGTGCCATTGCTTCAGTGAGTGTGCCATTACTGTATGGGAGTGACGTCATCGCGGCTCCGGCCAATCACAGCGCCGGAGCCGCGATAACCGGAAGTAACCACTGGGAGTGATGTCGGCTGCCGGAGTGGTGTATGGGCACCACAGCGAGGGCTTCAATCTCAGGTGAGTATTACATAATGAGCTAGTATGCTATGCTTGTGCCTTTGTCTTGCAGATGTTTAGTTTTTTTTTTAAAGTAGGTTTACAACGGTACTAGTTCACATCTATGTGGCCAGTGCATTTTTGGAAATGTTCGGTGACTTTTTTCAAATGATTTGCAGGTAATAGATTTCAATGGAACTGCACCAGAAACGCAACTGTTGCGTTTGTGATGTGATTTTTGATGTGTTTTGCGGTTATTATTTTAACACTGTATATAGCTGGTTGCTAACCGGGGGGCCAGGAAGCCAGCTGCTGCGTCTTTAACAATCAATGAATCTTCAGCTGTCAGCGATCTCCCCACTGAAAGTAAAAAAAATGGCAGCCAAAAAAAAATTGCAAAAAAAACTGTATGGGGTCCCCCCCGGTCTATACCAGGCCCTTCGGGTCTAGTATGGATTCAGAGGGGACCCCCCTACGCCACAATTTAACAAATGGCATGGGGTTCCCCCCCAGTTCATTACCAGGCCCTTTGGGTCTGGTATGAAGATTAACCAGTTGCCGACCGCCGCACGACGATGTACGGCAGAATGGCATGGGTAGGCATATGGGCGTACTTGTACGTCCCTACCTGCCCGCGGGTGGGGGGCCCGACCGGGCCCCCCGGTGCCTGCAGTGGTTGAATTATCTTCAGGAGCAATCTGTGATGAGGGGGAGGCCACCGATTCATGGCCACCCCCTCACGATCGCTCCTGACGAATAGAAACCTTCCTCTGCTCCTGTAATGTAACCAGGAGCAGCGGAAGTGATGTAATCGCTCCTTTTGCCGGTCTTTTCATTCCGGCGCTGAGGAGAGAAGACATATGTGAGTTGGACCAAACACTAAACTTACAGTAGAACATGCAGGCACACATTTCACCCCCCAATCAACCCCCCGATCATCCCCCTGCACTCGCTGTCATAGTGACACCAATAGCAGTTTTTGTTTTATTATTGATTATTGCATCGGTGTCATTTTGTGACTGCAATAAGTGGTAGGGCAGTTAGTGGTAGGCCCCTTTAGGTCTAGGGTACCCCCTAACCCTCTCTAATAAAGGTTTAACCCCATGATCACCCCCCATTGCCAGTGTCACCAAGTGGTTGTTTTTCTGATCGCTGTATTAGTGTCACAGGTGACGCTAGTTAGGTAAGTATTTAGCTTCGCCGTCAGCTTTTTTTGTCAGGTACCCCCATATACCACCTAAGAAAGGTTTTAACCCCCTGCTTGCCCCCTAGTTAACCCTTTCACCATTGATCACCATATAACTGTTACGGGTGACGCTGGTTAGCTAGTTAGTTTTTTTATAGTGTCAGGGCACCCGCCATTTATTACCTAATAAAGGTTTAACCCCCGATTGCCAAGTGGGTGATATCAGTTAGGCTTTAAGGTCAGATAGGGACTGCGTTGCCCCAGGCAGCGTCAGGTTAGTGCCAGTACCACTAACACCCACGCACGCACCATATGCCTCTCTTAGTGGTATAGTATGTGAACGGATCGATATCTGATCTGATCAGATCTATACTAGCGTCCCCAGCAGTTTAGGGTTCCCAAAAACACAGTGTTAGCGGGATCAGCCAAGATACCTGCTAGCACCTGCGTTTTGCCTCTCTGCCCAGCCCAGCCCACCTAAGTGCAGTATCGATCGATCACTGTCACTTACAAAACACTAAACACATAACTGCAACGTTCGCAGTCAGGCCTGATCCCTGCGATCGCTAACAGTTTTTTTGGTAGTGTTTTAATACAGTCGCTAACAGTCAGGAGTTTTTTTTCCTGTGAGTCTCACTAGTGTACCAGTAAATTTAGAGCCCAAAATGGCAAATCGAAGGTACACTAGTGAAGAGGTCTACACGTTTCTGAGCATGACAGATAGTGAAGAAGAAGTCACTCATCTGCCAGATTCATGCTCAGAATAGGATCCTGTAGACGACGGCGGCTCCATGACAGATGGCCAACCTGGCATTGAGGTCTCTATAGATCTATTGTGGACCAAAGCAATTTGTATGCTGGTCAATACAATCCCCAGTCTTCCATTGCCAGAGATTGGAGACCAATTACGGTTTCTGAATTTAAGATCTTTCTGGGCCTTTCTCTCGACATGGGCATAGTTAAAATGAGTATGTTGCGGTCATATTGGTCCACTGACCCAATGTATCATATGCCCGTGTTCTCTGCTTCAATGGCCAGGGCAAGATACGAACAGATTTTTGCAGTTCATGCACTTCAATGACAATGAACGTCCTTGTGGAGACCCTGAATAAGATCGGCTCTACAAAATTCGGCCCCTCGTAAACCACTTCAACCAAGGTTTTGCAGACTTGTTTACTCCACATCAAGTTGTCTGTGTTGATGAGTCCCTTTTTAAGTTTTAAGTCATTCAAACAGTACCTTCCCAGCAAGCGTGCCAGATACGGGGTCAAGATGTATAAGCTCTGTGACAGGGCTACAGGCTATTGTTAGGTACCTGATGCTGAGCCTGACTTGGTAGGAGAAGACCTCTCTTACGACTCTGGTGCAGGGGCCACTGGAATGGAGACAGTGAGCACAGCGGGATAGGAGTGTCCGAGCAGGTCGCAGCAGATGATGTGGAGCAGAGTGAAGATCCTCCGGGAAGGCTGTAACTGCAGGAGCTGGCTGGGATGACAGCGGATCAGCGACCAGAGGACCAGCAGATGCTGGAGCAGCGGCTACAGGACCTGGATAGGTTACAGCACACTCGGGGCAAGGCAGAAGAGTAGTCAGGCAAGCTGCGTGAGAACGCGTCAGGCAAACAGGCAGATGCAGCAGGCTGAAGCAAGGCCAGATGGCAAGCAGGTGTTCGGCAACAGAGATCAGGCAAAAGTGCATAAGCCGTGGTCAAACAAGCCGGGATCGGATTAGAAGAGGTCAGAGCAGTCAGACAGGAGGCGGGTTGGTAACACAGGATCAGAACTGTCAGGAATCAAGAACTTGGGCACAGAGCTGCAGATGAAGAGTGCCGCATAAGTGTAGCTGGAATCCTTTTAAGGCCACTGGCCCCAAACAGCGCTAGCGCGTGCACCCGTTGTACGCACCCCCGCACCTGTCACGCACGTTTGCGCGCCTGCAATAATCACACACGTGCGTGCGCCTTAAGCACGCCGATGCCTAGATCGGTCGGCTGCACGCACGCATATTCGCAAATCTTATGCTAGTAGTTCCCTGACATTGCCCCCCCCCCCCCCAAGGGGCAACCTCCAGATGCCCAACAAGTCCTTTTTTTCAGGGTGGGAAGAGAAGAAAGCACAAATCAACCTCTTAGCATGAATGTTACTATCGGGCTCCTAGGAGTTGCTCTCAGGGCCATAACCTTTCCATTTAATCAGGAACTGTCTTTGCCCTTGCTTCCTTCTACAATCAAGGATGGCCTCAACCTCATACTCCTTGCTTCCATCCACTAGGACAGGCTCAGGAGGTCTGGCTCCTCTATCGGGGAAAGGAACGGCCACAGAAGTTTTTAACAGAGAGACATGAAACACCGGATGGATTTTCAGCGAATCAGGCAAAGACAGTTCATAAGAAACTTTGTTCATCTTCCTCCTTCTTCGAAGGACAGGCTAATTTAAGGTTATTAGTAGAGATCCATACCTGGTCGCCGATCTGCAGGTTCAATTCTCCTCTTCTCTTCCAGTCAAAGCCTCTTTTGCTGTCTGCCTGTGCCTTGGCTACCACCTCCTGCAACACTCAATTGTTGCGGCTGTGGAAGTTTACCACGTCATGGACTGCCGGAACTTGAGACTCTGGAATGAGATCATGTAAAAAAGATAAGTGAAAACCATAATTGGCAAAAAAGGGGGACTGTCCTGTGGCCGAGTGACTATCATTTTTATATGCAAATTCTGCTTGTGGCAGCAGTGACACACAGTCATCCTGTACAATGGACGTGAAGCATCTAATGTACTGTTCGAGAGTCTGGTTTGTTCTTTGTTTGCCCGTTGGTCTGGGGGTGATAAGCGGATGACAGGGCTAGTTTGATCTTCAGAATCTTACACAGAGCCCTCCAGAAATGTGAAGTGAACTGTACATCCCTGTCTGATACTATATTAGCAGGGACCCCATGCAATCGAACAATTTCCTTGATGAATATACGGGCAGTCTCGACAGTGGATGGAGTCCCCTTTAAAGGTAAAAAATGGGCCATCTTAGATAGTCAGTCCACGACCACAAATATGGTTGTACATCCCTCGGAGCATGGAAGTTCGACTATAAAGTCCATGGTGATAATTTTCCATGGTCTATCGGGTGTGGGTAAATGTTTTAGTAGTCCCCAAGCTTGGTTTCTTGTTGACTTTTTCCGGATGCAGACAGGACATGAAATAACGTATCTTTTGCAGAATTCCCCTAGACCGGGCCACCAAAACATGCGTTGCACAAGCTCCAATGTCTTGCGAGCCCCAAAGTGCCCTGCCAGTGGGTGATCGTGGAGAAGTGTTAGGACTCTGACCCGGACGGCTTCCGGAACAAAATCTTGACTCCCCCTCCAAAAAAGGCCCTTTCTGCATGTCAAGGTGATTCCGGGGAGTTTTGCAGAGTTTGCGGATGCTTCTCTGATCTGGGAAAGAAGGTCTGTTTGCACGAGTAAAAAGTTGCTTGCCGGTATGATGGTGTCTGTGGTAGAAGAATCCTTAGGGCTATCATACATGCACGAGAGCGCATCTGGTTTCACATTCTTTGATCCCGGTCTGTACATGATGTGGAAACAAAAACGTGAGAAAAATAAGGCCCAACGAGCTTGCCAGGTTTTTAGTCGCTTGGTTGATCTTAAATATTCAAGGTTCTTATGGTCCGTGTAAATCAATACTGGGTGAACCGCACCCTCTAACAAGTATCTCCATTCCTTCCATGCAGATTTAATGGCAAGTAATTCTCGGTCACCAACATTTCTCTCTGCAGGAGAGAGTTTCCAAGAAAAGAACCCCACGGGATGCATCAAGTCCTTGCTGCCTTGCCGTTGTGAAACGACTGCTCCCACAGCTATCTCGGAGGTGTCTAACTCTAAGATGTATGGTAAAGAAGGATCAGGGTGGCTGAGGATTGGAGCTGAGGTGAAAAGTCTCTTGAGTCTTTCAAAGGCATCTTGAGCTTCAGAGCCCCAGTGAAAGCGTGCGTTTTAATTGGTTAGTTGTGTGATGGGGGTGATTATAGCGGAGAACATTTTAATAAATTTTCTTTAAAAGTTTGTGAAGCCTACAAAACATTGAACCCCTTTTTTATCCAAGGGTACAGGCCAGTCAAGTATAGCAGACACCTTTTGGGGATCCATTTTGATACCCGTTGAGGAGATTTCCATTGCGAGAAACTGAATGCTCTGCTGCTCAAATTTGTATTTCTCAGCCTTCGCATACAGTCCGTGCTGACAGAGACGAAACAGAACTCTGCAAACATGTCTCCGGTGCTGGTCAAGTGATTCAGAGAAAATTAAAATGTCATCTAAGTAAACAATTACAAAAAGGTCCAAAAAGTCTCTGAACACATCATTAACGGGGTGCTGGAAGGTATCGGGGGCAGAAGGGCATTACCAAATACTCATAGTGGCTGAATCGAGTCCGGAAGGCCGCTTTCCACTCATCCCCGGCCCGAATGGGGACCAGGTTGTAGGCTCCCCCCAAGTCTAACTTGGTGAACTTGGTGAAGATAACGGCCGATCTTAGTTTTTGAAAAAGTTCTGGTATCAGGATAGCGGTTTTTGACCGTGATTTTGTTCAGCTCACGATAGTCCACACAAGGACGAAGAGTCTGATCTTTCTTAGTGACAAAGAATATTCCAGCGCCTGCAGGAAGGTCGAATGGCGGATAAACCTATTCTCCAGATTTTCATTAATGTAGATCTTCATAGCTTCCTGCTCTTTTTCAGATAAGGGGAAAATACGCCCAAATGGGATCTTGGCTCCCGGGAGAAGTTCGATCGGGCAGTCATAGAGACGGTGCGGCGGAAGGGAGTCTGCACCCCGCTTGCTGAAGACATCAAGAAATTCATGGTATGGTTCAGGGACAGACTGGCACAGATTCTGGTCAATGTCCAAGCACAGAAGAGTAGTTGAAGAATCAGAGGGTTTAGGTAGGCAATGCTTTTGGCAGTAGGGAGACTGGAACTTCACTTCCCCGGTGGCCCAATTGATCCCGGGGTTGTGAGCCTGGAGCCAGGGTATGCCCAGGATCACGAGGAATAAAGGAAAGGAAATCACATCAAAGGTCCAAAGTTCCTTATGTTGGGAAAGAGTAGTAGCAGGCAGAGGCAGGGTCTCCTGGGTCACTTGGCCTGATTTAATGCGGGAACCATCAGCCAAGTAGACGGAAAGTCCCTGTGTTTTCTCTCGAAGGGGCAAAGCATGCTGGTTGGCAAAGGTGGCATCAATGAAATAATTGCATGCTCCGGAATCAATGATGACATTGATTGAGACAGACTTTCCTCTGAACTGTAATGAGAGAGGGAGAGCAAGGTGGGTTGTGTTGGCAGGTAAGGATGAAGAACTGGCAAGAGCAGAGATTGGCACTTACATGTCTTGACAGGGCAGTTGTTCACGTAGTGACCTTATCCACCACTAGGGATGAGCTTCGAGTTCGAGTCGAACTCATGTTCGACTTGAACATTGCCTGTTCGCCTGTTCAGCGAACAGTGAACAATTTGGGCTGTTCGCAGCCAATTCGAAAAGACGGGACACCCTATACAAGTCTATGGGAGAAATCTAAAGTGCTAAGTGATGTAAAGTGCTAAGTGCTAAGTGATGTAACGGAAACGCAGGTTTCCGTTACATCAGAGGGGGCGGGGTCACCCATACGTCACTGGGGAACTCCTGGCTCCCTTCACCAGCGTCAGAGGGGGCGGGGTCAGGTGACGGGTGGCCCCGCCCTCCTAATATATGAAACGTCAGCGATGGGATCCCCGCAGTGTCTCCGCACTGGAGACAGAAGACGGATGTATGGACAGCGCTGGACTGAGAGATCCCCCGTCGCTGGATATGATCATCCATCGCTGGACCCCGGAGATTCGTCGCTGGATAGCAAGAGTGGATTAGCACCGCTGGAATCTTTTTTTTATTTTTTTTATTTTTAATAAAGGAATTTTTCAAAAGTGTGTTTGTCTTATTTAACCATTTTTACACTTTCTTTGTGAAATGGTAGGGGTACTTTTGTACCCCCTTACCATTTCAAACAGGGGGGGGGCCGGGATCTGGGGGTCCCCTTGTTAAAGGGGGCTTCCAGATTCTGATAAGCCCCCCGCTCCCGCAGACCCTCACAACCACCGGCCAGGGTTGTGAGGATGAGGCCCTTGTCCTCATCAACATGGGGACAAGGTGCTTTGAGGGGTCACAGACCCCCAAAGCATCCTCCCAATGTTGAGGGTATGTGGCCTGGTACGGTTCAGGAGGGGGGGGGGCGCTCTCTCGTCCCCCCCTCTTTTCCTGCGGCCTGCCAGGTTGCGTGCTCGGATAAAGGGTCTGGTATTGATTTTTAGGGGGACTCCCACGTAAATTTTTTTTTTTAATTTGATGCGGGGTTCCCCTTAATATCCATATTAAACCTGAAGGGTCTGGTATGGATTTTTAGGGGGACTCCCACGTAAATTTTTTTTTTTACATTTGACACGGGGTTCCCCTTAATATCCATGTCAGACCTGAAGGGCCTGGTAATTGAATGTAGGCGAACCCCCACGCTTTTTTTTTTTTTATCAATGAATGAATGAATTGTCGGCTAATACAGAGAACACTCATTGAATGTTCTCTGTATTACGGGGAGCCGACAATTTAGCCGCAAGTGATTTTAAAAGACTTTTTTTCCTGCACAAATGACACTTTGTGCAGGGACAGTTCTAAGCACCAGAAACATGCGCCCCTTCACAGGCATACTATAGATACTCCCCAGCTACGAAATTTAAAGGAAAATTACACTTTTATTGTTTCACTTTAATCATTATTAAAATCACTGCTCCTGAAAAAACGGCAGTTTTTAAAACTTTTTTTTGCAATGATCCATGTCCCCTGGGGCAGGACCCGGGTCCCCAAACACTTTTTAGGACAGTAACTTGCATATTACCCTTTAAAATGAGCACTTTAGATTGTGAACGTTCGAGTCCCATAGACTTTAATAGGGCTCTAAAGTTCACACGAAGTTTAGGTCTGTTCGCAGGTTCTGGTGCGAACCGAACAGGGGGGTGTTCGGCTCATCCCTATCCACCACAATAGAGGCATAAGTTCAGCTGACGGCGTCGCACATGTTCCTCCGGAGCAAGGTAGGTTGCATTAGACCCAGTTGCATAGGTTCCGAAGTATCAGGAGCTGAACCAGCAGGATCCACCCAAGGGGCGGGTAGGTAACAGGTTGCAGGAATCAGGGCTTTTGCAGTCATCCAAACCGGGCAGCTTTGTTGGGAGGAGTGTTCGGACCAGCGCTCTCAGAGCCAGCGGTCTATTTGAATAGCTAAGGAGAGGCGTGAAATCAAAGACGTGAAATCAAAAATTTAAGCCTGAAGGTGGTGCTTGGTTTTCGGGGCCCCCTACTCGGCTAGGACCCCAAAAAGTCCCACACATGTGGTATCCTCGCTCTCAGGGGAAGCAGCAGAATGTATTTTGGGGTGTAATTTCACATATGCCCATGGCATGTTTGAGCAATAGAACATTTAGTGACAACTTTGTGCAAAAAAAAAAAGTTTGTAATTTTCCCGCAACTTGTGGCAAAATATAAAATATTCCATGGACTCAACATGCCTCTCAGCAAATAGCTTGGGGTGTCTACTTTCCAAAATGGGGTAATTTGGCTGGGTTTTGTGCCATCTTGGCATTTCATTGCCTTCAAAACTGTGATAGGTAGTGAGGAGTGAAATCAAAAATTTACGCCCTTAGAAATCCTGAAGACGGTGCTTGGCTTTCAGGGCCCCGTACGCGGCTAGGCTCCCAAAAAGTTTCACACATGTGGTATCCCCGTACTCAGAAGAAGTGGCAAAATGTATTTTGGGGTGCTATTCCACATATAACCATGGCATGTGTGAGCAATATAACATTTAGTGACAACTTTTTTTTCTTTTCTTATATCAGGGGACACAGAGCCGTAGTACTTACTACGTGGGCTATATCGGCGTATCAGGTGCTGGACACTGGCACACCCCTTAAGGCGCAAACTTCCCCCATATAACCCCTCCCACTACTGGGGGTCCTCAGTTTTTTCGCCAGTGTCTAAGGTGTTGGGCACGTGTAAGGATGTGTGTACTGAGCTCCACGGGCAGTAATCCTTTGATGAGAGCCAGAAATCCTGACCGGATCCGTTCTGATGTCTCTGATGAAGGCAAGTTTTCTCCTTTAACATCACATTCTATGTATTTAATGATTGCTAATGTCTTGGATTTCTTTCCTCATTCCCTAATTACCATGATTGCAATATGCTCTCATTTATATGCTGTGCCCCTTTGTCCTCATGCATGCTGGAAGCTTTTCAAGTTCCTTTTTTGTCCTTCATGCATATTTGCCTTCACTAACTTCCCAGCATGCTCTTCTGGGCCCATAAAACTATAGTCTAGTCACTTACCAATGTCTTTTGTCAGCTCCATAGTATTGCTTTCCCCTAAACACCCCCTAAAATGTCTACAAATGTTATGTGTGTGCTTCAATTCATGCAGAGTGACATTTTTTTTTTTTGGTTGGGCCAAACTCATTAGGAACCCCGCTCCCCCCAACTGCTAGGTCAGCTGATAGCAATCCTCTATCTGCTGACTTTACCAAACCCAATACACACTCTACCTACCTTTTTTCTGGTTACATTTATGGAGGAATTTACCAAAGCATGTAGTGCAAGGGCCTGCCTCAATACTTTCAAATGCTATATATTTTTTCTCCTATTATTATCTTGATAGGTAATAGCAGAATGTCAAAATGTGCTTCCATTTTGTTTTATTTTTGGTATTATGACACTTCTTATCTGTCCGGTGGGCTGCCAATAGTGTAAGTAAGGAGGGGCTGCCCAAAGTATCACACATTATTTATGCATTCAGCTCTCAATCAAGTGGAGAGGGTTACCTGTCCAAAACACCCCCCCTCATTTTTTTGCAAGGGCCCATCAGATGAAGGGGGATGGGGGGGGGGTGACTCTAATAAGGGGACCTTATACTTTAGGCATTAAATACTAATTTTCCAAAATGTTATACTGATCTTGGTCAAAAATGTTGGTGTCTAATCTGCTTGCAATGTTGATGTGCCAAATTACTAATTTTTTGTCTTGTTTCACTCCACAGTTTCCTTCAACGCCACAGGAATGGCAGACTGTGGCCTCCCACTTTGCCAGCCATTGGGACTTTCCCAATTGTGGAGGTGCAATTGATGGGAAACACGTCCGCATTGTCCCACCCCCCAACTCGGGGTCCTACTATTATAATTACAAGGGGTTTAATAGTATCGTGATGTTGGCGGTGGTGTCAGCGACCTATGACTTCCTGTATGTGGACGTGGGTCAAAACGGCCGGATGTCGGATGGCGGAGTGTTCTCACGGACGGAATTCTACTGGCATCTCCAGAGTGGCAGTCTGGGCTTGCCACCCCCAGAGGAGAATGTAGAAGGACTTCCGTTCGTATTCGTCGCAGATTAGGCGTTTGCCCTGGCAAACCATCTGATGCGGCATTTCCTGATGCGGACCCTCACCCCAGATCAGAGGATGTTTAATTTCTGGCTGGCCAGAGCCAGAAGAGTCGTGGAGAACACTTTTGGAATACTGGCCAGCTGGTTCCGCCTATTTTTGACACCAATCCACATGGCGGAATATAAACTCAATCACATTGTGCTAGCCTGCTGTGTTCTGCACAATTTCTTGAAAAGACATTCAGCAAACTATGTGGTCTCAGTTGGCCCAGATGCAGACTTGCCTGAAAATTACAATCTCACGGCCCTTGAAGCTGCTCGTCCTGGCTTGCCCCCCCAAAGCGCCCGCGAGGTTAGAACCCAATACATAGAGTACTTTATGGGTAGGGGGGGCCATTGATATGCCAGACAATGTCTGAGAGGCATTTTTGTAATACATTTTTCTTTGAAACTATAATCATCTTTGTTTTCATTTACTGCCTGGCTTGGTTTTAGCTGTCTCCTAGGTATTTTTGCTTTTTTTTGTTGGGCCTTTTTCTACAACAGTGCAAACCCAAGTTCTGAGTGAGATGAGGGGACAGTCTCTTCTTCAGATAATCTTATTATGTTGTGGGTCTGCTAC
The DNA here is from genome assembly GCF_037356315.1 of Lithobates pipiens. Classification (NCBI taxonomy): domain Eukaryota; kingdom Metazoa; phylum Chordata; class Amphibia; order Anura; family Ranidae; genus Lithobates; species Lithobates pipiens. The sequence continues at coordinate 124,057,520 of NW_027507784.1, forward strand.
ACACACACCTTGTTTTTGTTATAGGGGTGTTTCAGACTCTCCCCAAAACATCAATGATGTTCTTAATTTTATTTTGAACATCATTGATGTTTTTCTGTATATTTTCTAAATCGCGATTGCACCCCATTATCTCCCCAATCAGGTTCTGGGCACTTTCACTGGTGAAATGTGATTCTTCTTCCACATCACCTAAAAAAAAAGCAAAAAAACACACCATGTATTATAAATATGACGACATACATTGATTAGCTTACCGGAAGCTGTGGTCTCCGACACTCACATGTTGTGGTGACAATTTGTCCAACTTCAACGATCTCTCCTTCCTCCTCCTCATCCTCTGCTTCTGGTGTTGGAATTTTGCCTTCTTTGGGAGGTGTGGGGTCCCTGGTCTCCTCAGACTTTCTGAGTCTTCTCTCCCCTATGAGAATGTAAAAAAGGAATACTTAGCACACAGAGGGCAGAAATATGAATATGAAACATTGCTTGGAAGTGTCGTACAATTGTGTTTTTTGGCCGAGTTCAAAGGTGAGAACATTATTTTGAACACTTTCTAAAGCTGGAATACTTACCTGCAGTGTGAAGAAATGTAGTGAAGTGTAATTTGGGAAAACATTGTTTTGGGAGTGGGCTAACGAACAATGTTTCTTACGAACGATTGAACACATGAACTTGAAAGTGTCCATTTTAAACTGTACAACATTAAATCAAAGCACATGGAGCAGTATACAAGCAAGAATAATCATATGAACACATGACAACTACTTACTTTTTTGAAGAACACGCTTGATCCTTCTGTACTGATCGTGCTCCCTCAGTTTCAGGTCTGACCAGCGTTTTCTCAGTTGATCCTTGGATCGTCGTACCACAAAATTCTTCTGAAGACTCTTCACAACTTTAGTCATGATCTTGGCCTTTCTGATATTTGGGTTTGGGTAAGGTCCATACTTCCCATCATAATTGGTCCTCTTCAATATGTCCACCATCTCCAACATCTCTCCAAAATACATATTTTAGGCCTTAAATCTTCTCCTCCAGGATCGGGACGTTTCAGGCTCCGGGCTTTCCTCGCCCTCCTCCTCGTAGTGGAACTCTGATTGCGCACCTGCTGGGTCTCTGCCATGTGCTCTCCCCACTGCGCCGAAAGAGAAGTGGCGGGGAATAGTCTAGAAAGAACGTCAGGGTCGGGTGGAATTTCACGCATGCGCACTGTATATAAAACGCAACACACGTGTGTCGTACGTACGATCTGTGAACAGAGTGAGGAGCTGACGTGCCGATCGTGCAAACGAAGGTACAATTTTTAACTTGGTACATCACTAACCTAGATTGCTTCTATATAGGCCTATGTTGGGACAAGATTAGGAGGGTTTAGCATGGCATTATTAGTATTTTATGGTTTGTCTTGTGTTGTGTCTTGCAGACAAGATGGATTCCTTCAAGAACTCAAATTTTATGGGGCTATTCATTGATCTGCTGAGGGAGCTGCCCTGCCTGTGGCAGAAGAACAACCCCTTTTATAATGACCAAAGAAAGAGGAAGACAGCGCTGGAGAAACGTCTTGCTTTGGTGAAGATCATGGTCCCCACGGCAGACATGACCTATGTGAAGGGCAAAGTTGGTGCCCTGAGGTGTATATATCTCAGGGAGCAAAAGATGCACCAGAATTCCCTGAGATCAGGAGATCCAGATGCCATTTATGTCCCCAGGATGGTGTACTACGAGAGGCTTCATTTTATGGCAGACCGGGGGAACCCACGCCACCACTCTCCAGTCTTCCTTCAAGGCTTCCTTCACCCCCAGCTGAGGCTTCCGATGTCCAACCTGGGACTTCCAGGCAGCAACATGTGGAGAGGCCCAGCTTGAGACAGGTATAGCATTGTTGAACATATTTCTTGTCGTACATTTAATGATGTTAACTAGATGTTATTATTGATCAGTAAGTTGTGATTTAACAAAGTAGTTTACCGTATATACTCGAGTATAAGCCGAGATTTTCAGCCTCTTTTTTGAGGCTGAAAGTGCCCCCCTCGGCTTATACTCGAGTCATCGCTGTCTGCCCGCTCGATCAGCGTGTCGAGCAGACAGACAGCGGCCATTCTATGATTCAAAAGCCGCGCCTCCGGCTCCGCCTTCGCCTGTGATAGGCGGAACACTGAATTTCCCAGCAGCCTGTGTTCCGCCTATCACGGGCATCGTCTCATCCTCGTACTACGGACGAGGATGATACGACGTCCGTGATAGGCGGAACACAGGCTGCTGGGAAATTCAGTGTTCCGCCTATCACAGGCGAAGGAGGAGGCGCGGCTTTTGAATTTTACAATGGCCGCCGACGAAGAGGGCACGGGACGGAGGCAAGGCAAGGCACGGCACGGGACAGGACGGGACGGGACGGGACGGGACGAAGGCAAGGCACGACACGGGACGGAGGCTCGGGACAAAGGCTCGGGACACAGGTAGGCTGGACACACACACACACACACACACACACACACACACACACACACACACGGATGGAGACACACACACACGGATGGATGGATGGATGGATGGAGACACACACACACACAGGGATGGATGGATACACACACACACAGGGATGGATGGATGGATGGAGACACACACACACAGGGATGGATGGATGGATGGAGACACACACACACAGGGATGGATGGATGGATGGATGGAGACACACACACACAGGGATGGATGGATGGATGGACACACACACACACAGGGATGGATGGACGGACACACAGGGATGGACGGACACACAGGGATGGACGGACACACAGGGATGGACGGACACACACACAGGGATGGACAGGCATGTCTCACCCTCGGCTTATACACGAGTCAATAAGTTTGCCAGTTTTTTTGGGGGTAAATTGGGGGCCTCGGCTTATATTCGGGTCGGCCTATACTCGAGTATATACGGTACATCTCAATAGACAGTAGTGACCAAAAATGATTGGGACAAGAATGAAAAATGCTGGGCTCAGAATGATAGTCTGTTCTATTTGGTAACATTCAATTTGCAACAGTCATGAGCACGAAATGGTGTGATTGATGACCAAAAAACTAAAACTATGTCCTATTTTCATACACAGGAAGACCTCAGCCGGGGGAGGCTGTGGCAGGTGGCAGCCGGGAGGTCGACCATCGCCCTCCTCCTCCTCCTGCCACAACTACAGGAGCCGAACCACAGCCTGGAAGGATGCCTGGCGGGAAGTGCCCAAGGAAGACCAGAGAGTGATGGCCTGGGTTCAGTCTGGTCTGACAGAAGATGCAGCCTCTTGTAGGACCACATCCTGGGGACATAGATGGCATCTGCTCTTCCTGATCTCTAGGACTTCTGGACCAGACTTCTCTCCCTGAGATATGTACTCCTCAGGCCACCAATTTAGCATTTTTGAATTAGTTCATGTCTGCCCTGGGGGCCAAAGGCTTCGCTAAATTGACAAGTTTCTCCAGCGCTGCCTCCCTCTTTAGTTGTTTGACACCTAAATAAAGGTTTTTTTTGTTTGAAGAAATAGTTGCGCATGTGCTTTACTTCAAAAAGGACAGTTTATTTGTGAGCAGGCAGGTACATTTCAAAAATACAAAGTGAAATGAATAACAAGGGGCACCAACACCAAACAACCTCCTGTAAATGAAAAAAGGAAAACAAAATTCAAAAAAGATAATAATGGTGTTGTGGTAAGTTGACACACAAAACAAACCCAAAAAAATGCAAAGATGAGCAAACTGTCAAAAAAGGAGATGTTGATTAAAAAAATCAACCACAAAATAAAAAAATAAAAAAATAAAAAGACTGTGTAGATGTGACGATTTAAAATATTGTATTGCTGAAATTAGTAAAAAGAATGTTTGGGAGAAGTGTGTGTGAATATGAGCATCAAAACAAGTTCATTCTTGCAGCATTTTAAAGAACAAGAGAATGCGCTGCATGAAAGAATTTTTAACATTGCAGCGTGATGAATGTGCTATATCGATTACGAGCGGTAGTTTTACCTGAGCGAGCGATTCCGTGTCCGAATTTGATTGTGAGCATGCATGGCATCTTGTCCGTCGGAGTAGGCTACACATGATCGGACTATATCTGATCGAAGCATGTTGTCGGAAAATTTTATAGACAAGTTGGAAAATTGGTCCGTCGATACTCCGACGGAAACAGTCCGATGGAGACCACACACAGTCGGATTATCTGACAACACGGTCCGATCGGACAGTTTCCGTCGGAATGTCCGACCGTGTGTACAAGGGCTAAGAGATTTGCCAAACTGTATCCTATGGAAAAGGATTTCTATAAGAAATGGGGGATTCCAGCGGTTGATGCTGCGATTACCTCTGTAAATAAGAACCTCACATGTCCGGTTGATAATGCACTCATGCTGAAGGACTCAGCGGATAAGAAGCTGGAGCACCTTTCTAAGAACCAGATGGCTTTAGCAGGTTCAGCAGTGCAGCCACTTCTGGCCGCAATGGGTGTATCCCAGGCCATTAAGGAACAATTTGAGGAGATGCTTAAATTTTTACCTGTTGAACAGGCTCAGCAGTACGCTGATTTAGCAGACGCACTGTGTTTCACAGTGGATGCTATTAGAGATGCGTCCATTCAGATTTCACATCTGATGTTGGGACTAGTGCATTCTTGCAGAGTTCTTTGGCTTAAGAGTTGGTCAGCCGAAGCACCGTGTAAGAAGCTCCTAGCCAGGTTCCCTTTTCATGGTGAAAGGCTATTTGGAGAAGATTTGCATAAATATTTACAAAAGATTTCCAATGGCAAAAGCTCTCTGTTGTCAGTAAAGAAGAAATTTAGAAATTTCTCATTTAAGCGGGCCTCTTTTCCTGTATCAGGGACATCAGCCTCTAGGCAGTCTCGACGGCCTCAGCCGTCAGGTTCAAGGGGGAAACCCCAGGGACAGCACCAAGGTCAGAAAAGATCTTGGGGAAAGAAGCCCAACAAGCAGAGTACTAAAGCCTCCTTATGAAGGGGCACCCCCGCTTGCTCGAGTGGGGGGAAGGCTCCTGCAATTTTCAAAGATCTGGCAGGAGCAATGTCAGGACAAATGGGTGGCTTCTGCAGTGTCTCTAGGCTACAAATTAGAGTTCCGAGTTTTTCTGTCTCCTCGGTTTCTAAGGTCAGGGGTTCCCAAGGACCCAGAAAGGAAGAAGGCTCTCCTTTTAGCACTGGACCATCTGCTAGCCAAGACAGTCATATCAGAGGTTCCCTTAGAGCAGCCGTCATTAAATGGCGGCCCTTGCCGCCAGTGTAGTAAACGACAGCAATCACTGGTTTGCTGGGACCGCAGGTTTCCCCAGCAACCAGTGACACTGCGTGCATGCGCCCGCCCCATGCTCCTGGCAGCGTCTCTCGGAGCTGAAGAGACACTCACGGGCAGTAGGGGTGTGATGTCACGTGCGCGCCCCTCCCCCCCTGCTGCCCGCGGTTCCCGATTCCCGGGTCCTGGATCTCATTGCGAGGCAGCTTCAGTTGTGCCCACCCTCCTGCAGTTAAGGTATGTGGGCACATTAGGGATCTATAAATAAGAATGCTTTTATTGTGCACACTGTTGGGCATATTTTAAGGGGCACACTGGTATATTTTTAATATGCACAATGCTGGGCTTTTTTTTTGTAAGGGGCACGCTGATGGGTATATTTTTTATGTGCACACTGATGGGCATGTTTTGTTAAGGTGCCCCTTAACAAAATATGCCCATCAGTGTGCACATTAAAAATATACCCATCAGCACGCCCCTTAAAATAAAATGTGCCCATCAGAGTGCCCTTTAACATAAAATTTTCCCATCAGCGTGCCCCTTAATAAAAAATAAGGGTCACGCTGATGGGCACCTTTTATGTTAAGGGGTAATCCGATGGACAAATTGTATTTTACGGGGCACGCTGATGGGTATATTTTTAATGTGCACATTGAAGGGATATTTAGCTTAACTGCTTTCATTCTTTAAGAAATTTAGTTTCCATTTTGTGTCTCTCTCTCTCTCTAACATCCACCTCACAAAATGTATGCTCAAGTTTTGCTAGTCTAGTTTCGTTTCCCATGTTACTGTTATCTTATTTAGTTGTTTCGTTTCTTGGAAAGCACATGATTTTGAGGAATTGCTAGTTTCACTTTTATTGTAGGCTGTACTTGTATATGATTGGATAATCTGTATGACACGTTCAAAGGGTGGTACTTTCTGAAAGCCCCCTTTAAATATTCACACCAAAGAATAAAGATTAGATTTGCTCGGAGAGACTTTGTTGTTTTGTGTCATTGTCTCAATGGGCTAATCTCCCAGGCCTATGTGGGGATTGAACGTCACACTTTGACAGACATGAAGGGGTTAAGAAATCACCTTTAGACAATCTACATTTTCCTTCAGTTTGGGGGCTCGTCCGGGGTCGATTATAATATATGTCTATATGGTGAGTTGAATTGATATATGTATCTCTCACTGACATCTATTCAGAAATCGTTCTTTGAACCTGAAAATGTATGTAGAAGTTGTTTTCAGACCTCGTTGATAAGTTTAACTGCTCCGAGAAGCAGTAAAAAAAAGCTGTTCTGAGTTAACAGTGATAAAGCCTTGGGTGGGCTTTAATGGACTCTGAGAAGTTCATTTAATAAGACTGCTTTAAGAAGCAGCACCTGTTCCCGTGTGAACAGGTAGAGAATACTTGGGTGGGCTTTAATGGACTCCGAGAAGTTCATCTAATAAGACTGCTTTAAGAAGCAGCACTTGTTCCCGTGTGAACAAGGAGAAAGCTCTGGGGGGGCTTTCACGGACTCTGAGAAGTTCGTAGGAAAATGATTTATACAGTACTGTAATCATAAGAAAAAGTCTGCTAAAGTGTGACGGACAAAACTCTTCTCTTTGCTTATCTTCCTATCGCCTGTAGAAGTTTATAAGATGATCTGTTAACTGTTTGTGTGGAATTTGTCAACGTTGTAAGGTAAGACGACGCTTTCCACTGCACTGTGTTATAAGGGTACGTAAATAAAAGGCGACAGAGGTGTCTTGCGGTGAACTCCCGACTCCTTTTTGTGATTGATGGAAGTTCCCCAACCGAAACGTAGAGCGATGCTACAGTATCCGGTGATGTATTTATGTTTTCTCTTAATGGTTTACATATGAATGTTTTGACTCCAATGTATGAGATAGTGAGCACAGTAGCAGTGTTAATAACACTCTCTTAAGGTAATACATGAATTGGCATAGTCGGTAGTATACTCTGAGGCTAACTTTTGATCAAAATATGCTATTTGAATAATTATTTTTGCTACTGACATCTCTTGCACAGGGGAATCCAGATGCAAAATTTGAATATTTGGCTTTTTGCCAACAGGGTTCAAGTGCTAATATCTCACTGACCGAAATAGATAGTGAGGAATTGTTTGCGGCATTGGTACTACAGCAATTGAAAGTACAGTTTGAACCCGTTGGCACGCTGCCAAAAATTTGAACTATAAATAAAAATTGTTTGGTTATAAAAATAAGAAAGTAAAGGAAATAAAAGTCAGAATGTTTAGAAAGAAAAATAAGGATGAAAATAAACATGCTGTGGAGATCCCCGGCTGGACCGAGGCTCCCTATAGCATCCTAGCCACAACATTGTCCACGATGGGTTTAACAGAGACATGAGATGGTGGATTTAAGGGTTAAATAAATGTTTTCTATGCATGTACCATGCGCCCCCCTCCTCCCCCTTACATTCCACAACCAGATAAGAGTTTCATGAAAGACTTCATTACATGAGGACACAGTAAATATCAGAGTGGGCTACAAGCACAATAACTGATTTCTGACAGCGAAGGATGCTGCAGGATGTTTTGACATCCTTAAGCAAACACCAGTGCAGACACATTATCAAAATGATTTCTCAGGAAATAAAAGGGGTAACTTTTATAAAAGGGAGGGGGCAAGGACAAAGAGGGGGTTACACACAGAGACAACCAAGAGGGAAATTGTCTCGCCCTACATTAACATTAACCCAGTAAAAAGGCAAATGGTGACTATAGGTTTGTACAAGACCTAAGGGCCATCAATAGCCTAATGGTACCGATTGCCCCAATAGTGCCTGATGTGTCATCAATACTGCCATACCACAGGATGCAGAGTATTTTATTGTGATTGATTTATTGAATGCTTTTTTTATTTCCATCCCTGTGGATGAGGAGACACAGCCAATCTTTGCTTTCTAACAAACATATATGGTGTAGAATGCCCCAGGGCTATGTAGACTCCTCTGCAGTCTATCCCATTGTCCTCCAAACTACTCTCAGAGCTTGGATACCAGGACACTGTTCATCCCTGCTGCAGTATGTGGCTCCTCATCTGCAGTTCTACTCGGTGGCCACCCTGGAGGATGGGAGGGATCTTTTGAAATGTTTTTTTGAAAGTGGTCACAAAGTGTCAAAGAAATTATTGCAATGGTGTCAGGAAATGGTTGCATATCTTGGTTGTGTACTCTCAAAAGGAGAAAGGAAAGTCAATCACAAAAGAGCTATGGTTCTTGTGGGTCTGCCCCACCCACTTACTAAGAAAGACATGCTTACCTTTCTTGGTATGATTGGTTACTGCAGCCAATGAATACCTGACTGTTCCTACTATGACAATCTCCTGAGACAAGCCACAGGTTCAGACATGCCAGACTGTATAAAATGGTCAGATGAAATGTGCAATGCTTTTGTGTATTTGAAAAATGCTATGGTAATGGCTCCAGGGCTCGGCCTCCCTAATTATGGAAAAAAATGTTTTATTTGTTTTCAAGGGAAAATTGTAAGACTTTGTCAGGTGTCCTCGCTCAGGAACATGGAGGCAAGTTGCGCCCTATTGTTTTTTTTTCCTCAAAGATGGTTCCGGTGCAGGTTCAGGGCATGCCTGTGTGTCTCAGAGCTCTCACGTCCTGTGCGATGATGGTTCAGATGACCACTTCTTTCACTCTGGGGCACGACACCACACTTCACACCACCAACAATGTATCAATCCTATTGAAAAATGTACATACACAGCACATGTCTGCTCAGAGGTTGAGTGGCTATGAGGTGATCGTGCTGTCTAATCCAAAATTGCATATCAAATATGCTTCTCCCACTGCAGGACTAGCACCAATCTTAAATGTCCTTTAGAATTAAAAGGAGAGCAGGATGAGGTTGTGCCACAACACGATTGCATAAACCTCATTCACCAAGACACATCAGCCAGGTCTGATTTATCTTTCACAGCACTGCAGAGCACACACAGGCCAACAAACAGATAGCCAAGGGAAATGCTCTGGCTGGTTTAGCTGCTAAACAAGCTGCTATTTCACAAAATGCACACATCTAAATGCCCATGCTAGCCCCAGAATTGCCCTTCTATGATCAGGTTCTTTCAGATTTGCAGGGATGTGCAGAAGAAGCTGATCTCAGGGATTGGGACAAAATAAGTGTGCAGAAAGATCCAAAGACTGGACTTCTCTGCAAAGAGGGGAAGCCATGTATACCAGTAGCTAGTGCATCACTTTTTATTTCCCAGTACCATGGAATAGGTCACAGAGGCTGGAAGGCCACTTGTGAACTATTGGAGAAATATTTTTATTTTCCAGAACTTTCCTGGAGGGTTAAAGATTATGTATCAAGATGCATCACATGTATCAGGAGCAACCCACACAAGGCCAAACACTCCTTTTACACATTTGCAGATTGACTTCACACATATGCCCAAACTAGGCAAAAGACAGAAATATCTTTTGGTAATTGTGAACATTTTCTCAAGATGAGTTGAACTTTTTGTAACCACAAAAGAAGATGCACAAACAGTAGTGAGGATCCTCATTCAGGAAATCATTCCTCGATGGGGATGCCCACTTCAAATAAACTCAGACAATGGACCTACATTTGTATCAAGGGTCTGCCAGGACTTGGTAAAAACTCTCAAGATAGAATGGAAGTTTCACATTCCCTACCACCCTCAAAGCTCAGGGATAAGAGAAAGAATGAACAGAACAATTAAAAAGACAAAATAAGAAAGGCCACAGGAGGAACCTTTGCCAACTGGAAGAAGGTCCTCCCAGCAGTCCTGGCAGAAATAAGAATGACCCTTCCAAGACAACAGGGTATTCACCTTTTGAAGTCTTGATGGGTCTACCTTTCCCCACCCCATGGGCCAGAGCACCTTTAATGATAGAAAAGGGAGATTTAGACTTAATACAGGAAGAATATGTAAGGAAATTGGTTGAAACATTCGATACAGTTGAGAGAAATGTTGCTCGCACCTCTCCTTTTTCTTCACAGGAAGCTACTCACCTCTTTAAGGTGGGAGACACCGTGGTGGCCCAAGGCCCAATAGCTGAACAGAAGTAAGAAGCAAGAGTATCCCTTTGGACCTCCTACCACAGTGGTTGCATTGACCAGAACAGCCATCCCAGTGGAAAATTGCCAGTCTTCGATCCATGCCAACAGAGTGAAAAAGGTTGCCCAAAGCCCCAAGAGCTGGAAGGAGATCTTGGATACAGGAGACCCTCAAGCCGAAGTCCAAGCAGAGGAAGGAGGAGTTCCTGGGAAAGCAGGTCCGGCCAGAGAAGATGACCTCACTTATTTCACCACAGACTTCTGCCAATGCATTTTGCCTCCTGATCCTGATCTCTCTGACAGTGTTCCTACCCACCTGAAGATTTGGGTGCAATTAAAAGTATCTTTTGGAACACACACACAAACACACAAGAGAACATTACAGTGACACAAGTTAGAATCAAGAGAGAGACTGGAGATAGTTTTACTGATAAGATGCTTTTGCTAAAATTTAAGTATGCTTATGCTCGGGAAAAAATCAGGGTATGAAGAATGTAGGATATGTAACAAATTACATCCTAGCACTGCCTGAATTTCCCTTTTGTCTGTACCTTTAAATATTTCCTCCTTTCTCAAGGAGACTCCTCCTCCGGTATTCCTGACTAACATATCCACTCTGTACATAAACAACTTTGTTACCTTTCCAATAGCAGGTCGAAGTCATTCCCCGGATTGGTGTTTTATTTTAGGGAATGAGACGCAGACTAATCCTTCTTTCTGCAGCAGGTCAATATTTAACATCAAGATGTGGGAATCCAGAGTCTCTGCCCCTGCCTGCTCACTGTTTCAAGTATCTGACCCAGGGCTAAACTGTACTTTGCAAAACTTTTCTTCTTTCCCTAAAAATGTAGGTGAAATATTGCACCAATAATCGCGACACAGGACAAGTACACTCATGAGATTGTCGCTAAGAGACCTTTTGCACTAGGACAAAGTATTTATGTATGTTGTGGGAAAGTGTGTTATCCCTGGGTGCCCCTTCATGTTAAGGGATGGTGTTACCTTGCATACTTGGTACCTGTCATGGGAGTGGTAGGGGATGATAAAAGGGGACATCCCTTAGAAGTCAGCTCCAGCAGGAAGCTAGGGACATTGCTAAAACATGGAACCCATTTGCCAATGCAGGATTTGGGCTTGGAGGTATATTTTCATGGTTAAAAGACATTGTCCTTGTTATTGTTATGATATTTATCCTTGCTCTGATTCTTTACCTCTGCTTTAAGTGTTGCACTTGCATAGTTGCACGCCTTCAATCTCCCGATAAGGTTCTATCCTACATGACATACATGAAAAGTCATCAGGCAATCAACACCACAACCCCAAAGAAGTATTAAGACACAACATAGAATGTAGAGATCATCTTATATGATCTAAGAGGGGATTGAAGGGATATTTAGCTTAACCACTTTCATTCTTTAAGAAATTTAGTTTCCATTTTGTGTCTCTTTCTCTCTCTAACATCCACCTCACAAAATGTATGCTCAAGTTTTGCTAGTCTAGTTTCGTTTCCCATGTTACTGTTATCTTATTTAGTTGTTTCGTTTCTTGGAAAGCACATGATTTTGAGGAATTGCTAGTTTCACTTTTATTGTAGGCTGTACTTGTATATGATTGGATAATCTGTATGACACGTTCCAAGGGTGGTACTTTCTGAAAGCCCCCTTTAAATATTCACACCAAAGAATAAAGATTAGATTTGCTCGGAGAGACTTTGTTGTTTTGTGTCATTGTCTCAATGGGCTAATCTCCCAGGCCTGTGTGGGGATTGAACGTCACACTTTGACAGACATGAAGGGGTTAAGAAATCACCTTTAGACAATCTACATTTTCCTTCACACATCGATGGGCATATTTTGTTAAAGTGGTTGTATACTCATTTTTTTAACTTTTACCTACAGGAAAGCCTATAATAAGGCTTACCTGTAGGTAAAAAAAAATCTCCTAAACCTGTACGGTTTAGGAGATATTCCCCTCGGTATGCGCCGCTGACTGCAGCGGCGCATGCGCACAAGGGGATTCTCGGCTGAAAGTCTGGCAGTGGCCGGCCCGGCCGGGATGACGATATCGCGGCTCCGGCCACTCACAGCGCCGGAGCCGCAATACCCGGAAGAAACGCAGAGGGAGCATGTCAGCTCCCTCAGTGTGGATCTGGCCAGATGTCGGGGCCCCGTTCTAAGGTGAGTATTTCATAATGAGCTAGTATGCGCGGTTCATACTAGCTCATTATGCCTTTTGCTTTGGTTTACTACCGCTTTAAGGGGCACGCTGATGGGTACAGCAAAATGTGCCCTACAAAATATGCCCATCGATGTGCACATTAAAAATATACCCATCAGCATGCCCCTTAAAATAAAATTTGTCCATCAGAATGCCTCCTAACATAATAGGTGCCCATCAGTGTGACCCTTATTTCATGTTAAGGGGCGCGCTGATGGGCAGATTTTATTTTAAGAGCAACACTGATGGGTACATTTTATATTAAAAGGGGCACTTTGATGGGCAAATTTTAAGTTAAGGGGCACGTTTTGTTGTGTCCATCAGAGTGCCCCTTAATATAAAATGTGCCCATCAGCATGACACTTATTTTATGTTAAGAGAAATCCTGATGTGCACATTTTATGTTAAGGGACACTGTGATGGGGACACCTGATGTAAAGGGGCACTGTGGTGGGACACCTGATGTAAAGGGGCACTGTGGTGGGGACACCTGATGTAAAGGGGCACTGTGATGGGGACACCTGATGTAAAGGGGCACTGTGATGGGGACACTTGATGTAAAGGGGCACTGTGGTGGGGACACCTGATGTAAAGGAGCACTGTGGTGGGGACACCTGATGTAAAGGGGCACTGTGGTGGGGACACCTGATGTAAAGGGGCACTGTGATGGAGGCACCTGATGTAAAGGGGCACTGTGATGGGGACACCTGATGTAAAGGAGCACTGTGATGGGGACACCTGATTTAAAGGCGCGCTGTGATGGGGGCACGCTGATGGGCATATTTTATTTTAAAAGCAACACTGATGGGCACATTTTGTATTAAGGGGGCACTCTGATGGGCAAATTTTAACTTAAGAGGCACGTTTTGTTGTGTCCATCAGAGTGCCCCTTAATATAAAATGTTCCCATCAGCGTGACCCTTAACATAAAATGTACCCATCAGTGTGACCCTGATTTTATGTTAAGGGACACCCTGATGTGCACATTTTATGTTAAGGGGGACTCTGATGGGGACATCTGATGTAAGGGGACACTCTGACAGGAATGTCTGATGTAAAGGGGAACTGTGATGTGGACACCCGATGTAAAGGGGCACTGTGATGGGGACACCCGATGTAAAGGGGTACTGTGATGGGGACACCTGATGTAAAGGGACACTGTGATGGGGACATCTGATGTAAAGGGACACTGTGATGGGGACACCTGATGTAAAGGGGCACTGTAATAGGGACACCTGATGTAAAGGGGCACTGTGATGGGGACACCTGATGTAAAGGGGCACTGTAATGGGGACACCTGATGTAAAGGGGCACTGTAATGGGGACACCTGATGTAAAGGGGCACTGTGATGGGGACACCTGATTTAAAGGGGCACTGTGATGGGGACACCTGATTTAAAGAAGCGCTGTGATGGGGACACCTGATGTAAAGGGGCACTGTGATGGGGACACCTGATGTAAAGGGGCACTGTGATGGGGACACCTGATTTAAAGAAGCACTGTGATGGGGACACCTGATGTAAAGGGGCACTGTGATGGGGACACCTGATGTGATGGGGACACCTGATGTGAAGGGGAACTTTGATGGGGACACCTGATGTAAAGGGGCACTGTAATGGGGACACATGATGTAAAGGGGCACTGTAATGGGGACACCTGATGTAAAGGGGCACTGTAATGGGGACACCTGATGTAAAGGGGCACTGTGATGGGGACACCTGGTGTAAAGGGGCACTGTGATGGGGACACCAGATTTAACTTGATCTGGGGACACCAGATGTAACTTGACAATAAATATTGTTGAAATGCTAAGGAAATTGTACATTTCTCAAAGTTTTTGATAGATATACAGTTACTACAATATTTCAGTCATAGCACAGACTTGAGATTCGGACCTCGGCCCAAAGAAAATGTTGGCGACCGGACCTCCTTGAATTTTAATTCATTACCCCTGCCTTAGAGGAACAGGGCACAGGTTTTTATTCAAACCTCTTCACTGTCCCAAAGCCAAATGGGAAAGTAAGACCTATCTTAGATCTCAGAGATCTAAATCGGCACTTGAGCATCCGATCCTTCCGCATGGAGTCAACTCAGTCAGTAGTAGCCATCCTCCAAGGAGGAGAATTTTTGGCTTCAATCGATATCAAGGATGCCTATCTTCATGTGCCAATATTTCCCGCTCACCAGAGGTTTCTACGCATCGAAGTAGAAAACCATCACTTTCAGTTTGTGGCCCTGCCATTCTGTCTAGCCACAGCTCCTCTAGTATTCTCAAAGATTCTGGCTCCTGCTTTGGCCAGATTAAGGGCTCAGGGCATAATGGTCCTAGCCTATTTGGACGATCTACTCTTAGTAGATCATTCTGTTTCTGGGTAAGACCATGGTCTGGTAACAACTGGAAAAATCCTCCTTGAGACCATCCAGGAGAGTACAGTACCTGGGACTAATCATAGATACCAGGCAGGGAAAGGTATTTTTACCTCCAAAGAGAATCAGTTCCATTGTAGAACTAATTTATCTCATCAAGGCAAAGAAAAAGCCTTCCATTTGGTTGTGCATGAGATTATTGGGGAAGATGGTGGCCTCCTTCGAGGCCATCCCTTACGCATAGTTTTATTCAAGATTGCTACAAAGCGCAATCCTGTCAGCCTGGAACAAATAGGTTCAGGCCTTAGATTTTCCAATTCAGCTTGCTCCCGAAGTACGTCAGAGCCTGAATTGGTGGCTGATATCCTTCAAAATCCTTCAAAAGGGAAGGACATATTTACCTTCCACCTGGAAGGTAGTAACCACTGATGCCAGTCTTTTAGGCTGGGGAGCGGTCCTGGAAGAGGATTCTGTCCAGGGAAAGTGGTCCAGGTTGGAAAGGATCTTGCTTTCAGAAACAGACTGAGACAGAAGTACAATCAATTCACACATGTTTATTAATAAAAAGGTAAATAGAAAAAAGCGTAGTCAAGCATAGCCAGAGTCCAGTAGCCAGATCGGGTAGTCAGCCAGTCCAAAGTTCATTAACCAGATCGGGTAATCAGCCAGGTCAGAAGTCAGGGATCCAAGGAGAGCAACTGCAAGCAGGATAAGAAGCCAGGAGGGATGTCAGCAAGCCAGTCTTGAAACAAACAGCAGGAGATGGTTCCTTGTGATGTGACCAGGCAAAGGAAAAAGTGAGCTGGAAGGCTTTAAATAGGCAGGTCAGACGAGCATCATCGGGAACAGCTGGTAACTGTGGAAAGAGAAGAGAGCTGGCAATTAGCCGACAGCCGAGTGGCCAGCCCAGAGGAGGAAGGGCTAAGCCAGCCCTGACAGTACGCCCCCATGACCCCTCTCCCTCGGAGGGCCACCGGGCTTGAGGGGAAATCGTCTATGGAACTCGCGGAGGAGGACAGGGGCATGTACATTAGAGGATGAAACCCGGACCATACCCCTTCCAATGCACCAGGTACTGTATGCGCCCACGGAACCTACAGGAGTCAACAATGGATTGTACCTCATACTCCTCATGGTTCTCAACCTGAATAGGGTGAGGATGTGGCACTGAGGTGGTAAATTGGTTACAGACCAACGGTTTCAATAAGGAGACATGAAACACATTTGAGATGCTCGTAGTAGGAGGAAGGTCCAACGCATAAGTTACTGGGTTAATCCTGCGAAGGATACGGAAAGGCCCAATAAACCGAGGTGCAAACTTCAGTGAGGGAACACGAAGCTGGAGGTTGCGAGATGACAGCCAGACCCTGTCCCCAACCTGGTAGGAAGGCGCAGGCAGGCATCTGCGGTCAGCATGGAGTCTGTACCTATCATTAGCATGATGCAAAGCCTCCTGGACTAGTACCCAAGTGGAACGAAGATGCTCCTCTAATGCAGGAATACTCTGCGGAGCAAACAAGTCAGGCAACATTAAAGGTTGGAAATCATAATTCGCCATAAATGGAGACAACGTCCCTTGCCTATCGGCAGTTTTCATTCCCGGTGTAGAGAATTGGCAGGCGGACTACTTGAGCCACCAACAATTGTTTCCAGGAGAGTGGTCTCTTCACCCCAACATCTTTCTTGCGATATGTTAGAGATGGGGTACTTGAGAACGAGGGATTAGCATGCGGAACAGACGCATTTGTTTTCACTGATCTATGCGTTTCCTCCAGTTCTGCTACTTCCGTGTCTTCTCCACAGGATCAAGCAGGAACGAAAGGAGGTGATTCTGGTGGCCCCAGTGTGGCCCAGAAGATCTTGGTTTGCCGAAATCATAAATATGGCGGTAGGAGTCCCTTGGACTCTGCCATTATGGCCAGACATCCTCACACAAGGTCCGTTATTCCATCCTACCTTACGGACGCTAAATTTAATGGTTTGGCTATTGAAACCCACATTCTAAAGGATCGTGGGTTATCTCCTTCAGTAGTGTCTACTTTGGTTAATGCCAGGAAGCCGTCTTCCAGAATTATGTACTATAGGTTCTGGAAGGCATATGTTTCTTGGTGTAGATCCAGGGGTTGGCACCCCAGGAAGTATGTCATAGGTAGGGCAAAAGGGAATGTAAAGCCGCGTACACACGGGCGGACTGTATGGCCAACTTAGTCCGTCGAAACACATTTCAGCGGACAGTCCGCTCGTGTGTGGGCTTCAGCAGACTTTTTCAGCGTGCAGTCTGGCGTACTAAGTATTTCGGAATTTCCGTAATACTGTCCGTCATACTTTGGTTTCAGCGGACAATCCGCTCGTGAGTAGGCTAGTTCGACGGACTAAGAATGGCGCATGCTCAGAAAGGATTTACACGGCGAAAGGTTGCATTGCTGTGTATTGGACTTCCTATTTCTAGTCCCGTCGTACGTGCTGTACACGTCATCGCGCAAGCTTTCGACGGACTGTTTGTGCATCCGTGTGTGGTCAAGTCCGTTCATTCGAAAGTAGGACGGACTGTCCGTCGGATTGTATGGCGGACTAAGTAGGCCATACAATCCGCCCGTGTGTACGCGGCTTAAGAGCGCTAAAGTAAAAAAATATACATAAAATAAACATGCACAGAACAGCAGCAGCATATATTGTGCGACAACACCAAAATACAATAAATAAAAACAAAACTGCGCTTTTCCAAATATTAAACTAAAGTCCAAATTTAATTTCAAGTCCCAAGGAAGTAAAACGTTGTTCAAATATTTGTAGGAAAAAGAAAAATTGAGATTCCTAATTCCAGACACCACGGTGTGCATGCATGAATTCCAAACAGTGCCCGATCACCATAAATGTAAGTTATGCTCACCAGATAGCAAGCATTGAGGGCGATTGGCTAAACTCAGCCTAAGGCCTTTAGGCTTGCAGATGTCCACACCAGGAAACAGAATACACTAGGTCTGTTCCATACATCCTCACAATTCTCTCAAAAAGAAGAAAATGGCTGCCATAGTGTAGTATATTAGATAATGACGAATAGATTTATTTAAAAGTTGCACTTACAATTCCGTAAAGCATAAAACGCATGTAAACAATGTTGCCGGCCGGCATTAAATGAACGGAGCCTGTCCTCCTTGAACAAACAGCATGGTGATGTCACTCTGTACCCTTCCAGATGCGTTTCGTCACTAATCGGACGTTTTCAATGGGGAATTATTTAATATAGAGTCTGGAAGGCATATGTTTCCTTGTGTGGATCCAGGGATTGGCACCCCAGGAAGTATGTCATAGGTAGGATCCTTGATTTCCGGCAAATGGGATTAGAAATGAAGCTGGCTTTGAGTACTATCAAGGGCCAGATCTCTGACTTGTCAGTATTTTTTCAACAGCCTCTTGCTTCTCACTCTCTGGTGTGTAGCTTTATACAGGGGGTAGCACGGATTAATCCCCCTATTAAGGCACCTCTAAATCCTTGGGATCTAAATTTGGTCTTATTGGCTTTGCAGAGTCAACCTTTTGAGCCTATATGGGAAATTCCCTTGGTTATTTTGACAAGAAAGATAATCTTTTTGGTTGCCATTTCTTCTGCTAGAAGAGTATCGGAACTAGCGACTCTATCTTGTAAAGAGCCATATTTGATCACGCATAAGGATAAGGTGGTTTTGTGTCCTCATCCTGAATTCCTACCAAAAGTACTGACAGGTTTTCATTTAAACCAGGATATTATTCTTCCTTCTTTTTTCCCAGAGCCTCAATCTAGGGAAGAGAAGGCACTACATTCCCTTGATATAGTAAGAGCGATCAGAGTCTATTTAAAGGCGACCGCTCAGGTTCACAAAACAGATGTTTTGTTTGTACTGCCAGAAGGTCCAAAAAGGGGACAGGCAACATCAAAATCTACTATTCCCAAATGGATTCGTCAAGTGATTGTTCAAGCTTACAGCTTAAAGAAGAAAATTCCTCCTTTTCATGTTAAAGCACATTCAACCAGGGCGATTAGTGCCTCTTGAGCGGTGCATCATCAGGCCTCTATGGCTCAGATCTGTAAGGCCGCAACTCGGTCTTCTGTTCATACATTTACCAGATTTGATCAATTTGATGTTAAAGGTCATGGGGATATTGCCTTTGAGTGTAGTGTACTGCAGGCTGCAGCATGAGTCCTCTGGCCTCCTTTTTTCCCTACTTTTTTTATTGTGTCTCCCTCCCTTCAGTTGCCGTTGCCATGGGACATCCCACGTAGTAACTACTATGGCTCTGTTTCCCCTGATGTATGAAAAGAAAACAGGATTTTTAAAACGGCTTACCTGTAAAATCCTTTTCTTTGATGTGCATCAGGGGACACAGAGGTCCCTCCATAGTTGTTATACACTTGTATTGCTTGACTACAAAACTGAGGACTCCCAGTAGTAGGAGGGGTTACATAGGGTGTACACTTCTTACCTTAGGGCGTACCAGTGTCCATCAACTATCAGTGGCCCTATAACCCACATAGTAACTACGGCTCAGTGTCCCCTGATGTACATCAAAGAAAAGGATTTTACAGGTAAGCTGTTTTAAAAATCCAGTTCTTTTTTTTCAAAATTTTCAATTTATATCGCAAAAAATAACAAAGCTAACAAAGTTGCACAGAAATCTCAAACACATTTTTCACCCCTGACTTAGTTCTCGTTGGCTCTGTAGTAGTAGTTGGGTAGTCCTAACACACTTTCTGTCCTAGGTTGACCCCAAAGATATAGTACAAACTGCAACTATGCCCAGATGTCACATGTTTACAGATTTTGTTGTTTGAAACAAAGTTAATTGATAACTTTGTGATTTTAGTTAGATGTTTTTATGCAAGATTGGTAGATAAAGGCAGATAAATGTAAACTGATTATAGTAACATTCACAGCAATCTTACCGAGAAGTTCTTCAGCATGGGATTATTTTCATTTTTTAGAATATGGCTGTTTTTTTTAGGAACTTTTAACTTGGCAGATGCTGGTAAACTGCTAGTTGTCCCTATGGATGGTAGTCATTGGCTCAGTATGCGTCATGTGGTGGAAAGATTGGCACAGAAGGGGCATCAGGTTGTGATGGTGATGCCTGAAAGTAGTTTATCAATAAGTGGATCTGAACTTTACACAGTTAAAATTTACCCGGTGCTTGATGAAAATAAAAAAATGAAGGCCCATTTACAAGAGTTTGGAAGAAAGCACTTTATTGATCCTCCATTCCCTGGTGTTGCCTATACAATGCTTAAAGACATGCAAGAAGTGAGCTTACTTTTCCACAAAGTTTGTGAGAGCCTGCTTAGCAACAAACATCTTATCAGTGACCTCAGAGAGGAGAAATTTGATGCTATGCTCACCGATCCTGTATGGGTTTGTGGTTTGATTTTAGCAGAAGATTTAGGCATTCCTTATGTGAGTTTTCTAAGGGGATTGCCTTGTGCCTATGAATATGTAGGTGCACAGTGTGATAGTCCCCTTTCATATGTCCCTCGAATTTTCACTAAGAACTCGGATAGTATGACTTTTATTCAACGTGTGGAAAATGTATTGGTCAAACTTATGGAACCTTACTATTGTGACTTGATATTGCAGTCATTTGAGAGCCTTGCATCAAATTTCCTAAACAGAAAAGTTACTCTGATGGATCTCTACAGCAAATCTTCAATCTGGCTTCTGAGATATGACTTTATCTTTGAATATCCAAGACCAATAATGCCCAATATGATCTTTATAGGAGGAATAAATTGTGTCAAACAGAAGAGTCTACCTAAGGTAGGAGTCAACATTAGAAATTCGTTTTCTTTGTTAAAGCATGTGTATGAGAAAGGAAAGTTGCTTTTAATAACAAACTAAAATGTAGACGTGTCAATTGTATTTAAAGGAGGGAAAACCACACATATACATATAAAGCAATCCAAAATTAGTCGATTTAAAAACTCCTGAAAATGTAAATGATTTTCTAATACATCCCCCCCCCCCCAGTTAGGGAATACTTATAGTGATTGTAAAGTCTGTTTTTTTTTTTTTCTATAGAAATAACTAACATGTCATACTTACCTGCTCTGTGCAGTGGTTTTGCACAGGGCAGCCCAGATCATCCACTTCTTGTGTCCCTCTTCTGCTCTCCTGGCTCCTCCCTCCTGTCGAGTGTCCCCACAGCAAGCAGCTTGCTATAGGGGCATCCGAGCTGAGCAACAGCTCCCTGTGTCCATTCAGACCCAGTGCCCCGGTTCGCCCCACCCTCTCTCTCCCGATTGGCTAACTAATTTTGATTGACAGCAGTGGGAGCCACTGTCCTGCTGCTGTCAATCAAAATTGCCACTCAAAATTGCCACAATCTCAGCCAATCAATGGGGAAAGTCCTGGACGGCAGAGGTATTCGTGGACATCGCTGCATAGAGATGGGGCTCAGGTAACTATTAGAGGGGCTGAGGATGGCTGCTCCACACAGAAGTGGGTAGGGTTGAATATTGATGTTTCGAAGGCCAAACTGTGTCGCAGCGGTCTACAGATATTGGAAATAGGCCGTAGGAGGAAGGCCATAATCCCTGCGAAAGTCAGCAATGGATCGAAAAGTGTTCACGACAAATAAGTGAGAAATAAATCTAACCCCCCAGTTTGAACCAGTACCCCCTGTTTGTTCCACAGAATACTTCTGGTGGAGCATTGGGGGAGTATGTGGTATGTTTTGGACAGCAATAGCTTTGAAAGCTTGATTATCTGTAGGGTCATGAAGAGAACTTTCGTACCCTCCCATCCCCTAATGGAGAGGTGATGTATTTGATTTTGAAGCGATTCATAGGAAGGGAGGATGGCTGCCCCTAATGCTGCAGCCGCATTGTTCTCCTCTGGGCAGAACCACCAGTGTTCATGAGCCAGCTGTGAGGCCCCATAGTTAGTTTGGAGGCAAGGGAGTGCCAGTCCCCCCTCCAAAATTGGTCATTTTAACGTGTTTTTTGCTATCCTAGATACCCCCCCCCCCCCCAAATAAATGTAATGATTGTGTCAATTTCTTTGAATTTGCTTTTAGGGATGTATATTGGGGACTTACTCAGAATATATAAAAAGTGTGGTAGAAAGATCATTTTAAAAATGTTTATTGTACCCAACAGTGTCAGGGGAAGATTGGCCCAGGTCTTAAGTTTATTCCTCATTCTACTGATGAGTGGATCTAAGTTCATTTTGATGTATGAGGAGGTAGGCCACTGTATCTCAATACCTAAGTAGCGAAAAATGTGAACAATCTGCAATGGGCATAAGGGTGGTAGTGAAATTGAGGTGGATTGGTCTAGCATAAACAACAAGGATTTGTCCCAGTTTACCTGGTAGCCAGAAAATTGCCCAAAGCGCCGAATGACATCCAATAGAGTAGGAAGTGACAACTAGGGGTCTGCCAAATATATCAGCATGTTGTCTGCTTATAAGGAGGACACCTTTTCTTTCAGGCCCCCAATCCTCATTCCCATCACCGCCACAATAGATCTGATCAGCGTTGCCAGAGGCTCTATCGCCATTGCAAATAGTAGTGGTGACAGAGGGCACACCTGTCTGGTGCCTCTGCATATCATGAAGGGGTCAGAAATAATTGTATTCAGTCTCAATCTAGCTGTAAGTTTTTGATGTAATAATTGAACCCATTTAATAAATGTGCTACCGAATCCAAATTTTGCCAAGGATTCCTGTATATATGGCCATTGTACCAAATCAAAGGCTTTATGGGAGGGGCCTGCATGTCGTAATTTATTCGAAGTAGACCTGGGGGATAAATCCTGTCTAATTCGCTCCAATGACAGCAGTAATGACCGTATTTCATCTTTGGGCAAGTACTTTGGCTAAAATTTATATTTCCAAATTAATTAGGGAGATCGGTCGGTATGATTTGCAGAGAAGATGATCCTTGTGAGGTTTGGAGATAAGGACAATTAGCGCCTCAGACCAGACATGTGCACTGACAAAAAATGTGTTCATTTTCGTTTCATTCGTTTTTTTGGAAATTCGGAAATTCACAAATTTGGTTATTCAGAAGAAATTAAAAATGTTGGAATTTGGAAATCCTAAAATTCGGACTTTCAAATTTCCAAATTTTTGGAAAATTCTGAAATTTGAAAATCTGAAAAAAAAAGAAAATCGGTAAAATTCTAAATAATAACTAATAATAACGAACTATTAAATTATAGGTATTGGAATTTCCTCTCAAATTTGACTGTTTGTGAACGTAACGAATATAAATTTATCTGAAGTTCTGAATTATCTGAAATAACGAATGCCGCATCTAAACAAATGGAATGGAACAAATTAATTTTAATTAATAATAATAATAAATAATGTTTTTTTTATTATTGTTATTTATTATTAGAATGTTGCGTTCCATTCGTTTAGATATGCCATTCGTTCAGATAATTCATAACTTCTGCTAGTGAACGTAACGAGTACGAATTTAACAGCCAAATTTGAAAGGAAATTCCAGTACCTATAATTTAATATTTATTATTGGTTAGTTGTTGTTTAATATTTTCATTCTTTTGAATGTTCAGATTTTCATTCTTATTTTTGGATTTTTGAATTTCCGAATTTAGAATTTCTGGAAATTCGGAAACCTCTAAATTAAAAAATTCGTAACGAATTCGGAAATAAACGAATTGCACATGTGTACCTCCGATATAGAGAGCGGGAGCTGTTCCATCTTCAGGGCATAGTTATATACCCCGAGTAGATGTGGGACCAGTAGCTCTCTAAATTGCATATACCATTTTATAGGGAATCCTTCCAATCCGGGTGTTTTATTTCTAGCAAAGGACTTGATGGTATCTTCTATTACATGGTACGTTAAATGGGCATTTAGCAATGAAACCTCATAATCTAGCAATTTTGGAAGTGAACTATCCTGCAAATAATCGTCTAATTCCACAATAGTATAGTGGGCTTTGGTGGAGTAGAGAGTAGAGTAAAATGTAAGGAAAGCCTCCACTACCTCCTTTGTCTGTTCCACTGTCTGTATGCCCTCAGAGTTCTTGATTCTAGGGATGTTGCATGGCTGATAGTCAGGTCTAGACAGGTAAGCTAGCAGGCGACTATTTTTGTCGCCACATTCGAAGAGTTGTTGATTTTGACACAACAGTTTTTTCTGAGTTCGTTCAAGTAATACCATGTCCAACTCTCTGGCCTTGTGTTGCCAGACAGCGTGTGTCTTGGGCGCAGGGGACGCTGAGTAGGCAGTCTCCATCACTTGAAGCTCCCCTCCACATCCACTAGTCTGGAATAAGACTCCTTGCAGGCCTGCCCTATTGCCGCAGCAAAAGAACCACGCATGGTAGCCTTGAAGTCATCCCAGACCACAGGGATGAATACACTCTGTGTATTGGTGGTCCAGTATGAGTTCATATCAGCCATTCCCCGGTCTGTGACAGCCTGGTCCGCCAGCCATAGCGGGCTCAGTTGCCACACCCGAAAGGAGGGTGGCACTCCCAGAGCAAGGTCCACCAACGGGAGAGTGATCAGACACTGCCCTAGGGAGGTATCTGACGTCACTCACCATGCTAAGTAAATCAGAGGATAACAGACATAAATCAATACATGATAATGTACTATGAGAATCAGATTAACAGGAGTATTCCCTCACATCTGCATGTTTTCGTCTCCAGGCTTCTACTAGGTCATATTGGGTCAAATAAGGGCCTAAGGGAATAGGGGGTACAGTCACTGGTGGTGACTGTACCCCCCCATGAAATAAGACTCTTGCAGGCCTGCCCTTATGCCGCAGCAAAAGAACCATGCATGGTAGCCTTGAAGGCATCCCAGACCACAGGGATGAATGCACTCCATGTATTGGTGGCCCAGTATGGACTCATATCAGCCGTTCCCCGGTCTGTGACAGCCTGGTCCACCAACCATAGCGGGCTCAGTCGCCACACCTGAAAGGAGGG
The DNA here is from genome assembly GCF_037356315.1 of Lithobates pipiens. Lineage (NCBI taxonomy): Eukaryota > Metazoa > Chordata > Amphibia > Anura > Ranidae > Lithobates > Lithobates pipiens. The sequence continues at coordinate 124,082,380 of NW_027507784.1, forward strand.
TGGCACTCACAGAGCAAGGTCCACCAATGGGAGAGTGATCAGACACTGCTCTAGGAAGGTATCTGACGTCACTCACCATGCTAAGTAAATCAGAGGATAGCAGACATAAATCAATACATGATAATGTACCATGAGAATCAGATTAACAGGAGTATTCCCTCACATCCGCATGTTTTCATCTCCAGGCTTCTACTAGGTCATATTGGGTCAAATAAGGGCCTAAGGGAATGGGGGGGGGGGGGTACAGTCACTGGTGGTGCGTGCATAAAGGGCGCAGGAGTGCTGCCCCCTCTCTCCTGGCACCACTCTATCACCATAGATAGATTCATGCATTGCATGAATCTATCTATGGTCGCCGCTGACAGCCCCTATTCAGGTGTCCGGCCCTTTTTCGGTCACTGGGCACCTGAATTACAGAGGCAGGGTGTTTCTTGAAAGCACATGATTAGAGATGTAGGCTCTGAACAGTGGGCGCAATGCTGTTCATTCGCTGTTTACTCAGCTGTGTGTTAGCAAAGCGAAGGAATTCGCTTTTCTAACACTGAACCGCCTCTTAGCCAATCAGGTGCTCGGGTCTGTTACCTGTCACCTGATTGGTTGAAACATCAGGCGATGTGATTGGATACCTGATAGAGAGGAGCGTGCAGGACCCCGCCGATGACCCGCTGCGAGACAGGTAAGTGCCGGGCAATGCACATTGGCAGCATTTGATGGGGCACAGTAGTGGAAATTGATGGGCACAATAGTGGCTATTAATGGGCACACTGGCAGCATTTGATGGGGCACAGTAGCAGCAATTTATGGGCACACTGATAGCAATTGATGGGGCACAGTAGCGGCAATTGATTGGCACACTGGCAGCAATTAATGGGTACAGTAGCTGCGCTTGATGGGCACATTGGCTGCGTTTGATGGGCACAGTGGCTGCATTTGATGGGGGGTTTTTTTTTTAGTTTGTTTGCGCCCCCCCCCCCCCAAAAAAAAAATTTGAGCACCAGCCATCACTGGGTACAGTAGAGCTCCAAAATCTATCAAGAGAGTTGTCAAGGACCATATTATAATCTCCGGTTATCAATAAAGGGCCTTCTGCAATTTCCAGGATGGAAGTGAGTATGCGATCAAAGAATTGTTTAGTAAAGTGCGATGGGGTGTACAGGCTTGTCACTGTGTATAGTTTACCAAGGAGTTCTAGCACCGCAATTAAGTAGCAGCCACCAGGATCTAACTTAACCATTTTCAGACTGGACCATTTTGCTGGCTTAAGACCAGACCACTTTAACTGACAATTGCGCGGTCGTGCGACGTGGCTCCCAAACAAAATTGATCTCATTTTTTTTCCCACAAATAGAGCTTTCTTTTGGTGGTATTTGATCACCCCTGTGGTTTTTATTTTTTGCACTATAAACAAAAATCGTCAATTTTGAAAAAAACGCATTATTTTTTACTTTTTGCCCCAAAATAAATACCCCTCAAAATATATATAAAAAAATGTTTTTCCTCGGTTTAGGCCGGTACGTATTTTTCTACATATTTTTGGTAAAAAAAAACGCAATAAGCGATTATTGATTGGTTTGCGCAAAATTTATAGCGTTTACAAAATAGGGTATAGTTTTTATTAATCATTTTTTTTTTTACTAGTAATGGCGGCGATCAGCGATTTTTATTGTGGCTGCGACATTATGGCGGACACATTGGACATTTTTGACACATTTTTGGGACCATTGTCATTTATACAGCAATCGGTGCTATACAAATGCACTGGCAGTGAAGGGGTTAAACAGGGGGTGGCAGTGTAGGGGTTAAGTGTGTCCTAGGGGCGTGTTACTAACTGTGGGGGGCTGGGCTGTGTCTTAGTGAACACTGATCTCTGCTACAATCACATGGAGCAGAGATCAGTGTCACTTGTTGCTAGACAGAACGGGGAGATGCTGTTTACCCCCGCGGCGACCCACGACTGGACTCATGGGGGGTCCCGGTGGCACGCAATGGCAGGGCGCCAAATACAAATGGACGTACCTGTATGCCAGTTTGCCTGCCCATACCATTCTGCCAACATACATTGTCGTGCGCCGGTCGGGAAGTGGTTAATATGCTTGATAGTGACAGGAGCTGGTTTAGCAATGAAAATGGATGTGCCCTGAGAATATGTGGAGTGTATGGTGTAAGCTATTTTCTCTCTCGCAGTCTGGCCAAGAAAGTATCCCTCTGTTTCTGCATAGTTACTGAGAAATCAGGAAAGATAGTGATCCCACTGCCATTGAAGGATATACGGCCCTTTGCTCAAGCAGCCCTGAGAACAGCTTCCCTGTCTATGAAGTGTAGTAGTTTGATGAGCATGGCACGTGGCAGTGCCCCAATAGTTAATTAGGACAAGGGAACTCTATGTGCTCTTTCTATGGTGAATAGGGGCCAAAAGTAAATATCAACCACCGTTTCATGAAAGCCTTAGGGGCTGTGCCTTCTGAACCCTCCAGAAATCCCATAAAACGCTGATTATTACGCCTCAGGCGGCCTCCCTATCAATTAACTTATCAGTGGTATAATCTTGGTTTTGATGTAATTCTCTAACAGAGGCCTGTAAAGGACGGGTGTCAGCCTCCAAATCTCCTATGCACTGTTCTGCATTGGTCACTCTATGCACATCTTGTTTCAGGAAGGACAGATCTGATCGGCTAGAGTCTGAGTGGTAAGGGAAGTATGGCTGTGCTGAATAGCCTCCATGATCTGTGTCAGTGTGGGTTCTGCAGGGCCTGTGTCAGCATGGTCAGTACTGGGGAAGAGAGGAGCTGTGAGAGCAGGAGGGGATCATCAGGGCTAGAAGCAGAGGGGTTTTGTCACTCACCCTTCCCTGGATTGTGTTGCGCTGCTGCAGATGAAGAGGAGGGCTTGCTGTGATCCCATCCATTAGGCTGGAGCCGTTTTGCTGCAGCTCACATGGAGAAGGCAGCGGCGGAAATTCTGCAATATCCTCCAGCCATTTTTAACCATCCTCAGGTGTTCCAGGTAGTCTCAGGAGGGTAAGGAGGCTGGTGGGTTCCCATAGGAGCGATCCGGTCAGCAAGATGAGGCTAGGATAGAAGCAGGACAGACGGAGCTCAGGCAAGCTGCTTCCTCACATCCCAGTAGTTGGCGACGACCAGTAATCCGTGTCCTTAGTCTGCTTGTCTTCAACAAACTGTTTGCAGGCTTTCTTGTGCATTATCTTTAGAAGAGGCTTCCTTCTGGGACCTCAGCCATGCAGACCAATTTGAAGCAATGTGCGGCGTATGGTCTGAGCACTGACAGGCTGACCCCCCCACCCCTTCAACCTCTGCAGCTATGCTGGCAGCACTCATATGTCTATTTCCCAAAGACAACCCCTGGATAGGACGCTGAGCATGTGCACTCAACTTCTTTGGTCAACCAGGGCGAGGCCTGTTCTGAGCAGAAGCCGTTGTATGGTCTTGGCCACCGTGCTGCAGCTCAGTTTCAGGGTCTTGGTAATCTTCTTATAGCCTAGGCCATCTTTTTGTAGAGCAACAATTCTTTTTTTCAGATCCTCAGAGAATTCTTTGCCGCGAGGTGCCATGTTGAAGTTCCAGTGACCAGTATGAGAGAGTGAGAGCAATAACACCAAATTTAACACACCTACTTCCCATTCACACCTGAGACCTTCTAACACTAACACGTCACATGACCCAGGGGAGAGAAAATGGCTTAGGCCGCGTACACACGGGCGGACTGTTCGCCCAACCTTGTCCGCTGAACAGTGTTTGGGCGGACAGTCCGCTCGTGTGTGGGCTTTCAGCGGACAGTTTCAGCGGACAGTTGGACGGACAAAGTCTTTCGGAAATTCCGAAAAACTGTCCGCTGAAACTGTGTTTGAGCGAACAGTCCGCCCGTGTGTGGGCTTGTCCGCTGTACTTTCGAAATGAGCGGACTGTTCCCGCTCGGAAAGTCCGCCCATTTCGAGCGCGTGTACAGGTAGGCGGGGCCCGCGAAGGAGACGTCGCGGGCTCCGCCGCCTGGAATGGGCTTAAAGGGGAACCCCAACGCCGAAAAAAATCGGCGTGGGGGTTCCCCCAAAGTCCACACCAGACCCTTGTCCGAGCACGCTACCCGGCCGGCCAGGAAAGGGGGGCGAGCGAGCGCGCCCCCCCTCCTGAGCCGTACCAGGCCGCGTGCCCTCAACATGGGGGGGTGCCTTGGGGAAGGGGGGGCCGCGCGGCCCCCCCACCCCAAAGCACCTTGTCCCCATGTTGATGAGGACAAGGGCCTCTTCCCGACAACCCTGGCCGTTGGTTGTCGGGGTCTGCGGGCGGGGGGCTTATCGGAATCCGGGAGCCCCCTTTAAGAAGGGGGCCCCCGGATACCGGCCCCCCACCCTATGTGAATGAGTATGGGGTACAATGTACCCCTACCCATTCACCTGTGAAATAAAGTACAAAAAAAAACACAACACAGGGGAAAAAATATTTTATTGCACAGCTCCGGGGGTCTTCCGTCTTCGGGGGTCTTCTCGCCGGACTCCTCCGCTATCTGTGTGTAGCTCTTTTACTAGCGGAGGAGTCCGGCTTTCTTCCTCCCCGCCGCCGGCCTCTTCTCCCGACTTCGGGGGTCTTGTCCCCCTCTTCGGTTCTTCTGCCGGGCCACCGCGCCTTCTTGTAGCTCTTTTACAGGCGGTGGCCCGGTCTTCTGTCGCCGCTGTCGTCGTCGCCGCCGCCGCCGCCGCCTTCCGTTCTTGTTCTTCTTCTTGTTCTTCTTCTTCTCCTGGAGATGTTGACTCGACGATCTCTCCGGCCGGAATGCCAGGGACACGCTCCGCTGCCACTTATATAGTGACAATGGGGCGGTGTCACATGGTATATGTCACATGGGTTGGTCACATGGTGACCCCGCCCCCTTACGATGTCATAGTCCCCATGTGACATCAACCCATGTGACCAACCCATGTGACATATACCATGTGACACCGCCCCATTGTCACTATATAAGTGGCAGCGGAGCGTGTCCCTGGCATTCCGGCCGGAGAGATCGTCGAGTCAACATCTCCAGGAGAAGAAGAAGAACAAGAAGAAGAACAAGAACGGAAGGCGGCGGCGGCGGCGGCGGCGGCGGCGGCGGCGGCGACGACAGCGGCGACAGAAGACCGGGCCACCGCCTGTAAAAGAGCTACAAGAAGGCGCGGTGGCCCGGCAGAAGAACCGAAGAGGGGGACAAGACCCCCGAAGTCGGGAGAAGAGGCCGGCGGCGGGGAGGAAGAAAGCCGGACTCCTCCGCTAGTAAAAGAGCTACACACAGATAGCGGAGGAGTCCGGCGAGAAGACCCCCGAAGACGGAAGACCCCCGGAGCTGTGCAATAAAATATTTTTTCCCCTGTGTTGTGTTTTTTTTTGTACTTTATTTCACAGGTGAATGGGTAGGGGTACATTGTACCCCATACTCATTCACATAGGGTGGGGGGCCGGTATCCGGGGGCCCCCTTCTTAAAGGGGGCTCCCGGATTCCGATAAGCCCCCCGCCCGCAGACCCCGACAACCAACGGCCAGGGTTGTCGGGAAGAGGCCCTTGTCCTCATCAACATGGGGACAAGGTGCTTTGGGGTGGGGGGGCCGCGCGGCCCCCCCTTCCCCAAGGCACCCCCCCATGTTGAGGGCACGCGGCCTGGTACGGCTCAGGAGGGGGGGCGCGCTCGCTCGCCCCCCTTTCCTGGCCGGCCGGGTAGCGTGCTCGGACAAGGGTCTGGTGTGGACTTTGGGGGAACCCCCACGCCGATTTTTTTCGGCGTTGGGGTTCCCCTTTAAGCCCATCCCCGCCTACCTGTACACGCGCTCGAAATGGGCGGATTTGCCTCCTCCTTACGTGGGCGAGTCCGTTCATTTCAAAAGTTGAGCGAACTGTTTGCCCAACCTTGTTCATCAAACAGTCCGCTCGTGTGTGGGCAAGTCCGCTCATGCAAATTTTGAGCGGACTGTTTGCCGAAACTGTTTGACGAACAAGGTTGGGCAAACAGTCCGCGCGTGTGTACGCGGCCTAAGTCCCAATTTGGACATTTTCACTAAGGGGTGTACTCACTTTTGTTGCCACCAGTTTAGACATTATTGGCTGTGTTTTTTTGAGGGGACAGAAGATTTACACTGTTATACAAGCTGTACACTCACTACTTTACATTGTCGCAAAGTATCATTTCTTCAGTGTTGTCACATAAAAAAGGTATAATAAAATATTTACAACAATGTGAGGGGTATACTCACTTTCGTGAGATACTGTAAATGCATTAGCAGCACAGAGTTACCAAATTACAATTTTTTAATGAATGTAGTCGTTAATGATGCCAGCAGTGTAGCATGTGTAGCAGTCGATGATTGGCATGGATGGTTTAGCAGCTGATCCTGTTTTTCAGTTCACTGATATTAGTGCCCTAATGAGGCAGTATTATACATTTTTATAATGCCAGTGCTAATTCATTACCTTCTGCAATGTTATAAGCAGAACCCTCACTAAATTTCACTGGGTGACTGGGGAATTGAGGTCCCACTGAACAGGGGCGTAACTATAGGGGGTGCAGCAGTTGCGACCGCAACTGGGCCCTGTGCTGCAGGGGGCCCATGCAGCCCCCTCTACATATGGCTGGCAGCAGCATAGGTAGCTAGGGGTACCAGTGCACCATGCACACGGGTGGCTGGAGGTGGAGGGTGACTAGAAGAGCTCCATGCTCGACTATAGCACTGGCTGCTCTTTAGTTGTGCATTCCCCGCATGACCTGTGTCCTCGGCCGGCTCCTCAGAGTACCCCTCTCCTGCTCCATGCATTGATGCTCAGCCCGATGTCTGTTCTCCCCAGCCAGAGTTCCGCCCCCCCGAGTCCGGCCCACACTGCACTGCATACTTCTCCCGGATAAACAAACTTTAAGCACACAGATGCAGTGCAGCCCTATGAGAGCCGGCTCCCCGGAGGACACTGCAGGCTTGTCTGCCAGCCCCCCTCCTCCCCCATCATACACAGATGATGAAAGGTCTTTCTGGGAGATATACTGATCACCCGTCCAGCACACTGGATGGAGCCCAGGCCAACATGGATGAGTGCGTGGCCTGCAGCTTGGTCATGGTGAGTGAGAGGACCCCATCCCCCACACACCATTATTTACCCCCTCCATCTCCCCCTGGGGACAGGGGCCCCTTCTCACGTGGGGACAGGGGCCACCATCTCCCCTGGGGGCAGTAACTTCATCTGCCCTGGAGAAAAGGACCTCATCTCTTCTGGGGACGAGAACCCCATCCTGCCTAGGGACAGTCCCCCAATGGGGCACCTAAAAAAAAAAAAAAAAAACAATACAAGAAAACTACTGATGCCAGTGGTGGAACTACAGGGCTCACAAAGGTCATACCTGTGACCATGCCCTGGAGTTCCACCGCCAGACTCAGAGGGAAGGGCCCTGGCATGGTTTCTTGCATCGGGGCCCTGAAGATTTTAGTTACGCCACTGCCACTGAACACACTGCCGTGTTTGGGGTGAACTGGTTTAGGCCAGTTTACTGAATGAACTGGTCTGTGTGTGTCACATATGGCTGGGGATCTGGGGATTAGGGGCCTTCTGTGCAGTCTGCACTATTGATGGTGGTGTGCTTTGAGAGTACACCCATGCAGGCTACAGCTGATCAGGTCCAGAGAAGTTTTAACAGGAATAGCAGAAGTATCTTGTAGCACTGGGGAGCTGGAATTCATTAGAACAAAGAATGATGGGATTTACAAGGAACTTAGAGCTGCACAGGTGATCCAGGGGATGTAGGTCTGCTGGACAGAGTTGGAGTTAGAGACGGGAAGGACCAGAAAAGCTGGGAAACATTTATTCATTTTTTTTGGGTTTTTTTTTCAAAGCCATTATTTTTATTTATTTTTATGAGAAAAAAGGTGGACTATTTTCTTTTAAAATGATAAGTAATATATCTATGACATGGTATTCAAACTAAATAATATGAAGACCTTAATAAAAGATATCTGAGATTTTATGCAAAGTCTTAAATTATTGCAAGTTCTCTCAGCTGAAGACATTAAAAGCCTGGAACAAAGCTGCAATTTGCAAATATTTTAAGAAGAATGCTACAAGGGTGACAAAATGCATCATGGCATGCCAGAGGTGGCCTAAAGGCACTAAAATACTTTATGTAATTAAATGATGAGGACCATAATGAAAGTGCAAGTAGCTTTTCCCTCTAGAGTTCTCATTTCAGAAACACTCTTCCTGCTTTCTCTGGATAATCACAAAGTGTTTCTTCACCAGCAGCATCTTCAAGTAAGTTGCAAACCGCTACTCACAGAAATACACAATCCCTAAATTTATAGATACAATAGCACCTGAAAATTAAAAGCACATTGATCAAGCTCTTGCAAGAGCAATTTATGCCTCTGGATTAGCATTGTCAAAACCTGAAAATGCATATTGGCAGGAAGCTTATAAACTTATGAGGGAAAGGTAGGTGTTTACCTGTTCTCATAGAAAGCTGAAATGTTCTTAACATATACAGTCCTTGTTATTCCATTTGTAATAAAAAATTAAAAAGAAAGTTTAGTTTATTTACTGAATAAGCTGTACTTTTATTTTACACATAATGTCTGTCTGCTTATCTCTGGGGTTATATCAACTGTAGGGCCTGCACTCACTCTGTCTGCTTAAGTAATCTTCCCTCAAGCTTGTCTCTACCCCAGCCTCTAAGTAGGAACACGATATTAACCTTTGCACTGCAAGCCAGCCTTGCTGATTAATATTGTGTTTGGCTTGCTGTGTGCTTCTTGCTGTGTGCTCTACATCTTATCCTGTTTACCGACCTTTGCTTTTTCTTGACTGTCTCTGCTTGCCGTGTTTTTTTACTTTTCCTGCCTGCTTGTTGCCCCAAACTTTTGGCTTATACCCTGATTATCCCTTGTTGTCCTGGTCTGCTGCTTTCTCTCTATCCTCCAGTAGCCTACCATGAGCGAGATCTGGGAGAACCTGGGGGCCACGACCTGGAGGCAGTTGCAGAAAAGTCCATCCCCACCATCAGGGGCTCTGGTGAACACTTGCTTGGCTCTTAGATTCCATGCTCTAGGGAATCTCATGCTCTAGGTCCCAGTGTGATCCTTGTTGGTGCTCCAGAGGACCTGCTTTCCTGAACCACCCAGAGTTCTATTTGCAGCAGTCAGCCGTAGGGTCCACTAACTTAGCGATGCACTCCGACCTCAACGGGGTGCATTGTCACCTGGCAGTTTGATCTGCCATGGAACCGGCTGATGTGCCACTACCTGCCGATGATCCGCTGCAGGGCATAGTCCGCAGACTCGAGACCCAGTAATTTAATCAGACCCATGTATTGAGGTTCATTCAGGATTTGGCCCCCTGCTTTGAACAGCTTCAAACCTCCTTAGGACCCCCGGTTCAATAACCTCAAACGCTATCTGCTGCTGCACCTCTTCTGGTCACAGCCACAGCCACAGCCACAAATTCTTTGCATTTTTCTGCTCTGACCCATTACTCTGGGGATTCCAAGGCCTGCAGGGGGCTCCTTAGCCACATGAGACACATCAGGAATTGGCCAGTAGTACACAAAGACACAGATGAATTACTAGAAGCAGACAGATTTGGTAATGGTAATGGTAATGGTAATGAATGGTAGGCTGAAACTCAGAGTACAGAGGATACAACAGGTACAAGGATATAGGTTGCAGGTAGGAACACGCAGAGAGTCTATGGGGATAGGCTGGATGACATTGGGAACATTGGGGATATGAAGATCACACTGGAAGGCTCTTGGAGTCACTTGGAATCTCTTGAAATGTTGGAGACACTAGGGAACTTTGAATCTTGGGTTCACTCGGGATCTCAGAAAGTCAGGGGCACCTGGAAGCTCATGAAAACACTGGGGGGGGGGGGGGGCATGGCTCCTGGAACACTAGTTGTTGCTCAGGCAATGGCTGAGGGGATAAGCTTAGCTTAAATAGAAATGGAGATTGGTTGGGCTGGGACTGGGCATGGAAAATGACTGAATCAACTGTAGTCCTGAGTACATATCTTGTGGGATAACAGTAAAGAGTAGAAACTTGATTGTTAAAGCTATGAAATTATCTAAAACCGAGCTCTTAATATTTCCTCCCCCACGTGCCCCATCCCCTGACTTCTCTGCCAAGATCAATGGCACATCTATCAGTCCGTCCTCACATGCCAGGGTGCTAGGGGTAACCTTAGACTCTGAACTGTCCTTTCAGGTCCACATACAATCCCTGTCCAAATCAATGCCGCCTTAGCCTCCGCAACATTTCCAGAATATGCCCCTTTTTAACGAATGACCCAATCAAGCTTCTAATTCACTCCCTGATTATCTCTCACTTCAACTACTGCAACTGCCCCCTCATTGGATTACCTTTACATAGACTATCCCCCCTTCAGTCCATAATGAATGCCGCTGCAAGACTCATCCACCTTACCAACCATTCAGTGTCCTCAATCCCTCCACTCGCTTCCACTCACCCAACAAATAAAATTCAAAGTACTAACAATAATTTACAAAGCCATCCATAACTTTGCCCCCAGCTACATCATTAACCTAGTCCTCCCATGCTCGCCTCCAGGATTTCTCCAGAGTTACTCCCATCCTTTGAAACTCCCTACCCAAATCTGTCCGACTATCCCCTAATCTATCCATCTTTAGGCGATCCCTGAAAACCCTTCTCTTCAAAGAAGCCTATCCTGCTTCTAACTAACACTGTTTTACTTCCTCCATCAGCTCATCCCCCACAGCTATTACCTTTTGTATCAATTGACCCTTCCTTTTTAGATTGTAAGCTCTAATGAGCAGGGCCCTCTGATTCCTCTTGTACCAAATTGTAATGCAACTGTAATGTCTGCCCTCATGTTGTAAATCACTGCGCAAACTGTTGGCGTTATATAAAACCTATATAATAACAATGTTTGCTGCTGATCTGTGACAGGTGGAATGGCCAGTTTGCCTAAACTTGTGTTTGAAGCACGTTGGATTGATCCTCTGCAAGTTCTGACACACACAAATGGGTTCATCTATCTCTAATGCTTAGTTTGCATTGCCCAGTTTTGTGACCATCTATTGCTCTAGTCTATAGAAAAACAGGGCTAACCACGGACCATCTTCTGTGAATTGTAATGGATACAAGCCCATGCAGACCTACCTGTCAGCCACACAAATGCAAAAATGGCAGGTTTGGGACCCTTACACTCTATACCCCTGACCTCAGTCCACAACAACCCCCTTGTGCCTAGAGAAAATTTTACACAGGGCCCTTCATTATACTTGTGGTTTAAGTTAGGACTCCGTAGGTTCAGCTGAACACATGGTGTTCTCCAAGACAAGGGCAAATCCCCTGTCAAGCAGTTGTCACCAGAAGAGGTGCTCCTATTGGACGACTTCCCCTCAACTCCTGATTCTATGACAACATAAAAATGTTGGGTCTCCCATCACTTTCTGTACCTGAGACAGAGGTAACTAAGACAAATAATGATGGTGAATCATCCCAAAGACACAGACAGCAATAAATACCAGCCAAAGGTTTAAAACACTTTATTTCTTTATTTTACCTGGAGATCTGCCAGTAATACACCTACTGTCTTAAAATGGTAGTAGAGTCTTATTTTTCACTTCTACCTACAGGGAAGCCTATAATAAAGCTTACCTGTAGGTACAGTAAATATCTCCTAAACTTGCAGTGTGTAGGAAATATTCACACTACATGCAGCTGGTGACGTCAGCAGTGCATGTGCTCTGAAGCGACGACACACCCGTGCCATCCCTTCAGCGCTCTGTGCCGCGGTTGTGACTCCCATGCGCATGCATGGGAGTAACGTCATCGTGGCTCGACTGAACAGATGGCCGGAGTATGAGAACCTGGAAAGAAAGACCTGAGTGAAGATGGAAGCCTTGTCAGCGGTGACAGCGCGCCTCTGGAGGGCTTTGCTAAGATAAGCATTTCATAATGTGCTAGTACGTGATGCATACTAGAACATTATGTCATTGCTGACCAGTGCTATGGTTGAATACATTGCGATTTTACAAGGTCCTGGCAATGATTTATGGCTGAGACCTGCTGATCGGCTGTGTCCAATCACAACAAGAAGCCCTGTTTTTACAAAAATACACAGAACACCATCAGGCTGTTTCTTCTCCCCACAAAACAGGGAGAAAAACAGCCAGATCTCTTAGTAAAAGCAACACATATTATACACATTACACTTGTTAGGTACACAGTTAACCCCATTGATTGCCCTAGATGTTACCCCTTCCCAGCCAGTGTCATTAGTACAGTTCCAATGTATTATCACCGATAGCTGTATTAACGTCACTATTAATCTAAGTTAGTCAGTTAGTATACCTCCCAGCGAGGGTGTGTTTGCACCAGATTTCCCGCCACACTAACACAATCCCACTATAAGTTGCTGATCACAGCCATTGCCAGTATAGTGTCATATGTATTTGCATACATTTCAGTAAACTGTATATACCATAGTTTGTAGACACTATAATTTCTGCACAAACCAATTAACCGATTGCCGACCGATCACGCCGATATACGTTGTCAGTATGGCACTCCTGCGCAAACTGACAGTCCGCAAAAGCAGGATATAGGGTGCATGCCCACTGCCAATGGCGCGTGCTCCCATCAATGTCCCTCAATGTCTGCCAGCGGCCCACGATCTCAGTGAGGAGAAGCAGAATGAGGAAATGCCTATGTGGACAAGGCATTTACCTGTTCTGCCTAGTTACATGACAGGGATCTTCTGTTCCCTGTCATCGGGAACAGTAATCTCTGTCATATCAGTGGTAGCCCATCAGAGGCGTACCTAGGGTCTCCAGCGCCTTTGGCGAGAATCTGTATCGGTGCCCCCCCCCCTTCATTAAACAGTTAGAATTTCAGTTGTTTGTTTTTTTACATCAATTTCCTTTAATTTTAAATTGTCTGCATATCCATTAAATATAATGTTTAGGCTATACAGTCCCTTTTCCGATGGAGCATACACACGGTCGCATTTTCCGACCAAAAGCTCACATCAGACTTTTGCTAATGGCATTTCCGACCGTGTGTTCCTCCACTAGGCACGGAGGAAGAAGAAGAACCCTCCTATGCAGGGCCGTCTTTAATATTGATTGGACCCGGGGGAAAAAAAAAAAAATTTGGGGGGGGGCCCCCTCCCATGCAATTTCACTCTCCACCTGCTCTGAGACATAAAATAAATAGAAGCTGGACTTAAAATCAGTTTACTGTATCAGATCAGGCAGCAATTGTGATTGGTTGCCAGAGGTTACAGCATATCATTACTGCTTACTGACTGGTTGCTAGAAGTTACAGCACACATTACGGCTCACTGATTAGTTGCTAGAGGTTACAGCAAATGATTTCTGCCTGTTAATTTGTTGCTAGAGGTTACTGTACAGTAATAATGCTCACTGATTGCTAGAGGTTACAGCATATCATCTTCTCACTGCAGGGAAGCATGATATACATATGAATACCAGAATGCCACCTTTATTTACATATCAATGCAGCTGGCCACAGCTATTTGCTTAGTAATGTAGCTGCTATTTGCATATAAATGCCAGTTATTTACATGTAAACACAGGGTATGCAGGTGAGTCATCTGTACACAACAACAGGGCTAAAACTTCAAGGGACAAGGAAATTTAAACTGGGATAGTTGGCAAGTATGAGGCAGCTACTTTGGGCCCCACAACAATGACAGGGCCCAGGGCAGCTGCCCCTTTTGCCCTGCCTTAATGACGGCCCTGCTCCTATGCTCTGAATGTCCATTGACTGCGACAGCAGGAATTTTTGCTGCACCGCAATGCCACGGCATATATTAAACATACTCCTGCTGCCTTTGCACCTAGCTCTGGTCAGGGGTGACTGCAGGCTTAGTCTAGGTTAAAAACTAGCTCTGCCGCATAATGATGTGTTTTTCAGTGCATTCTTGTAGTGCATTTTTCCACAAATCTTTATGTTTGACTGCCAAAAATGCACCATAAATACACATACATGCATTTTTCATGCCCTCCTATTGAAGTCTTTGGAGCCAAAAATACAGGCTGCACTTTTCAAAAATCGCACTGTATCATGTTGCATTGATGTTAACGAACACCATTGAGAAATTTAATGATTTCCTGTTTTGTGCATTGCAGTGCAACAGCAGACACGGGATAAATCGCTAGTGTGAATGGGGTCTTAATGATACTTTAAAGCTCAATTTCAGTCATATGTGAAAGACAAATATTCAATACATTTAAAGCGGAGGTCCACCCTAAAGTGGACCTTCCGCTCATCGGAACCCTCCCCCCCTCCGGTGCCACAATCGGCACCTTTCAGGGGGGAGGGGGGTGCAGTTACCTGGATAATCCAGGTAACTGCACCCACTTCCGGGATAGCTCTCTGCGGAAAGGGGCGTAACTTACGCCCCTTTCCGCAAGTGCCCGCCCCTTCCCGCAAGTGCCCCGCTGCCTGCTGGGAAACACACAGATCCCAGAGGCAGCGGGGAGCGTCCTTATTGCGCAGCGTGATTCGCGCATGCGCAGTAGGGAACCGGGAAATGAAGCCGAAAGGCTCCATTTCCTGATTCCCATACCCAAGATGGCGGCGGCAGGACCCGACAGACGACCTAGAGATCGGCTTCGGGTGCCGACATCGCGGGCGCGCTGGACAGGTAAGTGTCACTATTTTAAAAGTCAGCAGCTGCAGTATTTGTAGCTGCTGGCTTTTAAAAAAAAAAAAAAAAACGCTTTAACTTTGCAAAAAATAAAATAATTTGTTAAAATAACTAAATATTTATTCAATAAATGTAATTTAAAGCAGTTATAAAGATAGTGGTGTTTAGCTCTGTAATTTAGAGCCGAGTTTAGCAATGTAAAAAAAATCCTGCTTTGGAGATGAGTATTTTGGCATAGTTTATGCTCATACGAACGTAAATGTATTCCGATGGATGAAGAATTACATGCTTAACCACTTCTGGACCGGAAGACCGGAAGGATTTGCCCCCTTAATGACCAGGCCATTTTTTGCGATTCGGCACTGCGTTACTTTAACTGACAACTGCGCAATCAGTCGTGCAATGCTGTACCCAAATAAAATGTACATCTTTTTTTTCCCCACAAACAGAGCTTTCTTTTGGCGACATTTGATCCCCTGTGCGGTTTTTTGATTATGCGCTATAAACAAAAAAAGAGCGTAAATTTTGAAAAAAAATTAATATTTTTCACTTTCTGCTATAAAACATTCCCAATAAAAAAATGTAAAAATCTTTTTTTTTTCATAATTTTTGGTCAATTTTTATTCTGCCACATATTTTTGGTATAAAAAAAATCCCAATAAGTGTATTTTGATTGGTTTGCACAAAAGTTATCAAACTACAAACTAGGGGAAAGATTTAGGTAATTTTGAAATTTGAAATTTTTTACTAGTAATAGTGGCGATCTGCGATTTTTAGCTGGACTGCAACATTGCGGTAGACAGATCGGACACCTAACTGACATTTTTGACACTTTTGGGGGGACCAGTAATCAGTGCTAAAAATATGCACTGTTACTGTTATACTGACACTGGCAGGGAAGGGGTTAACACCTCAGGGGCGATCAAAGGGTTAAATGTATGGGGGGTGTCAATAGAAAGTTAACAACACCCCAGATCAGTTTGCATATCGCAGTGCGATCTGTCAGTTTGGACAGGAATCGGATCGCATAGGTCTGAACACCCATGCAATCCGATTCTGCTGGGTCCTGTAACAGTGAAGAGAACTGCAGACATGATCAGAGAGACAGCTAACAGAAGAACTGACCTGTACTGTAGCGAGAGACAGCCAAACAGTGAAGAGAACTGTTACCACCACCACTGCACCAGGCACCACCATCACTGACTGCTGGGAGGAAACTTCAAAGGCCCCCCACTGCTCAAGAGGAAAAAACAGGCAGCGCTGGGGAAGACCACTGGTCTTGCACATGACCTATGGGAGGATCATAGATATGAGGCAGATCGGTCAGGTGTGCCACAGTTACAGATATATCTCCTCTCCCTTCAGTAGCTGAAGCCGACAGGAAGGAGAGGGAGACCGAGACTCCCGCTGCCCCCTATCAGCGCTCTGCAGTGCCAGCAGCAAGCAGCAGTGCTCAGCGGCGGCGCCGCCAGCCCACCGCTACTGCTGGCTGGGGCGACGCAGACCCTGACCCTAAAACCTAATTGATATCACCCGCCGGGTGATCAGGGGGTTAAACCTTTATTGGGTAATAAATGGTGGGTGCCCTGATGCTATAAAAAGCAAACGAACTAACCAGAGTCACCCGTAACACTTCTACAGTGATCACTGGTGAAAGGGTTAACTAGGGGCAATCAGGGGGTTAAAATCTTTATTAGGTAGTATATGTGGGTCCCTGACGCTATATAAAAACCTGATGGGGAACCTAAATAACTAACTGGCTAACCAGCGTCACCAGTGACACTTATACGGTGATCGCTGGTGAAAGGGTTAACTCTAGGGGCAATCAGGGGGTTAAAATCTTTATTGGGTAATATATGGGGGTACCTAGCGCTATAAAAACCTGGCGGTGAACCTAAAAAAATAACGAGCTACCTAGCGGCACCAGTGACACTAATGCAGCGATCAGAAAAACGATCGCTTAGTGACACTGGCAAAAGGGGGTGAAAGGGTTACCTGGGGGCAATCAGGGGGTTAAAACCTTTATTAGGTAATATATGGGGGTCCCGAACGCTATATAAAAACCTGATGGGGAACCTAAATAACTAACTGGCTATCCAGCGTCACCAGTGACACTTATACGGTGATCGCTGGAATGACATCACTTCCTCCCTGTCTATGTTTACACTACACAGGCGGGGGAAGCTTCTCATTTGCCAGGAGTGATTGAGAGGGGATGGCCAGAAACCAACGGCCATCCCCTCATCCCAGATCGCTCCTGAAGTGAAACGGACCGCCGCAGCCAGCGGGAGGGGGTCCGATCGGACCCCCCACCCACTGGAGGGCAAGCACGTACATGTACGTGCTTGTGCCTGTCGGTGCCATTGTGCCGACGTACATTGCCGTGCGGCGGTCCTTAAGTGGTTAAACAGTGGGGGGTTATTTACTAGAGGCAAATCTACTTTGCGCTACAAGTGCACTTGGAAGTAAAGTCGCTATAGATCCGAGGGGGACATCCAAGGAAAATAAAAAAGCATTTTAGCTTACACGATTGGATGATAAAATCAGCAGAGCTTCCACTCATTTCAGATCTACCCCTTATGCCATGTACACACGACCAGACTTTCCGGCAGACTAGGTCCGATGGTCTTCTCGACAGACTTTCGGTGGACTTTCCGAACGAACGGACTTGGCCACACACAATCCCACCAAAGTCCGACGGATTAGACTGCGATGACTTACGACCGGACTATAATAAGGAAGTTCATAGCCAGTAGCCAATAGCTGCCCTAGCGCCGGTTTTCGTCCGTCAGACTAGCATACACACGAATGGATTTTTCAACCGGACTCGAGTCCGTCGAAAAGATTTGAAAAATTTTCTAAATCTAAATTCCGTCTGATTTTTCAACAGCAAAGGTCAGATGAAGCCCACACACGATCGAATTGTCTGACGGATTAGTTCCGTAGGACCTTCGCTGTCAAAGTCCGCCCGTGTGTACACGGCATTAGATTTAGTGTGACTGCACTTTCAAGTGCACTTGTAGTGCAAAGTGGATTAGCCTTTCGTAAATAACCCCCAGTGTGTTACCTGTAGGATCACCAGGTGAAAGTAAAAGAATACATGCTAAATGAGGTAAAAGTAAGGGAATACATACTGAACAAAAAAAAAAATTAAAAACGAATGTAGCCACCACATTTAGGATAAGTTCACCTTTTAGGGGAAAAAATAATAAATGCACAAAGTTTTGCAGGAAACAAAAAGTGCATACCGTATATACTCGAGTATAAGCCGAGATTTTCAGCCTCTTTTTTGAGGCTGAAAGTGCCCCCCTCGGCTTATACTCGAGTCATCGCTGTCTGCCCGCTCGATCAGCGTGTCGAGCAGACAGACAGCGGCCATTCTATGATTCAAAAGCCGCGCCTCCGGCTCCGCCTTCGCCTGTGATAGGCGGAACACTGAATTTCCCAGCAGCCTGTGTTCCGCCTATCACGGGCATCGTCTCATCCTCGTACTACGGACGAGGATGATACGACGTCCGTGATAGGCGGAACACAGGCTGCTGGGAAATTCAGTGTTCCGCCTATCACAGGCGAAGGAGGAGGCGCGGCTTTTGAATTTTACAATGGCCGCCGACGAAGAGGGCACGGGACGGAGGCAAGGCAAGGCACGGCACGGGACGGGACGGGACGAAGGCAAGGCACGACACGGGACGGAGGCTCGGGACAAAGGCTCGGGACACAGGTAGGCTGGACACACACACACACACACACACACACACACACACACACACGGATGGAGACACACACACACGGATGGATGGATGGATGGAGACACACACACACACAGGGATGGATACACACACACACAGGGATGGATGGATGGATGGAGACACACACACACAGGGATGGATGGATGGATGGAGACACACACACACAGGGATGGATGGATGGATGGATGGAGACACACACACACAGGGATGGATGGATGGATGGATGGAGACACACACACACAGGGGTGGATGGATGGATGGACACACACACACACAGGGATGGATGGACGGACACACAGGGATGGACGGACACACAGGGATGGACGGACACACAGGGATGGACGGACACACACACAGGGATGGACAGGCATGTCTCACCCTCGGCTTATACACGAGTCAATAAGTTTGCCAGTTTTTTTGGGGGTAAATTGGGGGCCTCGGCTTATATTCGGGTCGGCCTATACTCGAGTATATACGGTATATAATATTTCCCTAAAGAGCCTGGAAAGTATTGTACGTGATCAGTGGATAAGGGGTGCATTGCTAGACTCCTGCAGACAAGCCCAGTAGGGCTTATAAATGAACTGCAAAGCAGCTCATCAGCGACCTTGCAGTCCATTCAAAACTACAAGCCGCAATGACTGACGGAAGTTGTGGTTCATGCACTCACAGGAGACTGTGAATGAATGAAGCAGCTGTGTGGGGGCGGAGCCCTACAAGATCACGTTATTTTCAAATAGTGACAGCAGGGACAGGGAGAAGATCCCCTGCTCCCTGTCATGGGTGAAACGGGGAGAGACTATAGCTGCAGCTGCTGAAACATGTTACATATTCCACCCTAAATAGCAGTGGAATATGTAACACGTTCCAAAAGTGAACTTTGTGTATGGTATATTTTGCTTGCACCAATGTAAATATATATTGTATATACTGTACAGTGGAACATTGGATTATGAGCATAATTTGTTCCAGAAGAATGCTTGTAATCCAAAGCACTCATATATCAAAGCGAATTTCCCATTACAAGTTAATGGAAACACAAATAAATCATTCCACATTCCACACGCATGGGCGTGGCCTAGGACGTGCACCTCATACTGCTATACAGGCAGCAACGCCAGCGCAGCCATTTCAAAGGCGAATTGTTTTATGAAATATTGTGAGTAGTTTGGATTTTAGATAAATAAATCGTTAACAAACAGTGTTGCACTATGGTTGTACTTCTGTTTCCTCCCTCATGCACTTGCTAAACGGACTATTTGCGGAAGTAAAAGGGCGAACATTCCCCCAGCACAGCAGGAGCAGAGCCCAAGGAAAGCTGCACAGTGGCTTATACTGTGACTGCTCGGCTAACCCTTTCAGGGTTCTCTGTCTGGTGAGCGCAATTATTTCTCTGACACTGAGTGGCGCACCGGAGAAGATTGTTCCTAACCTTTCTGCACTAGTCACTTTGGTCTACCCTTTTTACTTGAAGAGACTTTATGCGTTTTTTCGAGCAACTGTGTGATGCGATTTGAAAAAATTTGTTTGGGCATTGAAAGAATTCTTTTTGTTTTTGCTGTTCTAGGACTGTCACTCTTGGGACTCATAATATAGAGCACAGTTTACAGACCACTAATATAGTGACTTGTGGTTTGCATATGATCTCTCTCACTTAGCATATATGGTTTATTTATTTACATTTTTATGAAATATTTTCACTATTCTTTGGTTATAACACATGTGTACTTTTTGAGTTGCATGCCAACAGGAAAAAATTGTCTTTTCTACACAACACGCATTTATAAGAAGTATATATATAATATTTGGTAGGTACCACCTATAAGGTGGTCCTCAGGAGACCACACATTTCACATCAATTCACAGTATTTATTTATATTATTTTCCGGGGCAATAAACAGGGCCATCTATTTATTACACTGATTAGATCTTTACACACCTTTTTGACACCAGGATATTTGTTAGAAAAGGTTTTAGCGCCACAGCTTAATTCATACTTTATACTATAACTGTGGTTGTCCACACCTGAGTTCAATTTCTCTAGCCACACCCAGGCCTGATTATTGCCACACCTGTTCACAATCAAGGCATCACTTAAATAGGAGCTGCTTGACACAGTAAGGTCCACCAGAAGATCCTTAAAAGCTACACATCATGCCGAGACCCAAAGAAATTCAGGAACAATTGAGAAAGAAAGTAATTGAGATCTATCAGTCTGGAAAGGGTTATAAAGCCATTTCCAAAGCTTTGGGAATCCAGCGAACCACAGTGAGAGCCATTATCCACAAATGGCGAAGACATGGAACAGTGGTGAACCTTCCCAGGAGTGGCCGGCCGCCCAAAATTACCCCAAGAGCGCAGCGACGACTCATCCAAGAGGTCACAAAAGACCCCACAACAACGTCCAAGGAACTGCAGGCCTCACTTGCCTCAGTTAAGGTCAGCGTTCATGCCTCCACCATCAGGAAAAGACTGGGCAAAAATGGCCTGCATGGCAGAGTTCCAAGGAGAAAACCACTGCTGAGCAAAAAGAACATCAAAGCTCGTCTCAATTTCTCCACAACACATCTTGATGATCCCCAAGACTTTTGGGACAACATTCTGTGCACCGATGAGACAAAAGTGGAACTCTTTGGAAGGTGTGTGTCCAAGTATATCTGGCGTAGAAGGAACACTGCATTTCATAAAAAGAACATTATACCAACAGTAAAATATGGTGGTGGTAGTGTGATGGTCTGGGGCTGTTTTGCTGCTTCAGGACCTGGAAGACTTGCCGTGATAAAAGGAACTATGAATTCTGCTGTCTACCAAGAGATCCTGAAGGAGAATGTCCGACCATCTGTTCGTGTACTCAAGCTGAAACGAACTTGGGTTCTGCAGCAGGACAATGATCCTAAACACACCAGCAAGTCCACCACCGAATGGCTGAAGAAAAACAAAATGAAGACTTTGGAGTGGCCTAGCCAAAGTCCTGACCTGAATCCTATTGTGATGTTGTGGTATGACCTTAAAAAGGCCGTTCATGCTCGAAAACCCTCTAATGTAACTGAATTAGGACAATTCTGCAAAGATGAGTGGGCCAAAATTCCTCCAGGACTCTGTAAAAGCCTCATTGCACGTTATCGCAAACGCTTGGTTGCAGTTGTTGCTGCTAAGGGTGGCCCAACCAGTTATTAGGTTTAGGGGGCAATCACTTTTTCACACGGGGCCATGATGGTTTGGATTTTTTTTCACCTTTAATAATAAACACCTTCATTTACAAATTGCATTTTGTGTTTACTTGTGTTGTCCTTGACTATTGTTTAAATTGGTTTGATGTTCCGAAACACTTAAGTGTGACAAACATGCAAAGGAACAGGAAATGAGGAAGGGGGCAAACACTTTTTCACACCACTGTATATATATATATATATATATATATATATATATATATATATATATATATATATATATATATATATATATATATATATATATATATATATATTTATTTACAGTATATACTATACATGGCCAATTTCCCTGGAGGATGGAAGACACTGAAGTAGACAGCACTACTCCGGTGATCGCCACTTGCTTCCAGGTTGCAGGTAGGGTTGCCACCTGTCCGGTTTTGACCCGGACAGTCCGGGTTTGGACACATGTGCCCGGGTTTCCACCCGGCGGAAACCCGGGCACACATATCAACCATCCTGTGGCAGCCGGATCTCTGGCTCCAGCCACAACAAACATCTGGGGTGCATGATCATCCTGTCCCATGTCTGCTATCAATATTTACAACTTCACACACTGCCTAAACATCGGTGCACTCAGAGTCTGAGCCCAGCTCAGCAAAGGGCAGTGGCAGGTGCTCTGTTATTGGCTGAGCAAGCTGCAGGTGACAGGTCATGTGCGGGACGGACCGGATGGCGGACATGAAGGTCAGTGAAAAATTTGCTTGAGAGAGCCGTAGCTGCTGGTCATATGTGCATGCAGGGCTGCACTGTGTCTGGAAAATCGGGCGAGCCCTGCATGCTCCGGAGTGCTAATCCGCGCTGTGAGGTCACACACCTGAGGTCCGTCTCTCTCTCATCTGCTCTGTCAACCCAACCGGCCCCCCTTCTCCTCTCTGTCAGACCCCCCTTCTCCTCCTGTGAAATGCCCCCTCTAATCTATTAGACCCCCCCTTCTCCTCTTTGTCAGACCCCCCCTCTCTCTCTCTCTCTCTCTCAGACCTCTCTCTCTCTCTCTCAGACCCCCCTCTCTCTCTCTCTCTCTCTCTCAGACCCCCCCTCTCTCTCTCTCTCTCAGACCCCCCCTCTCTCTCTCTCTCTCTCTGTCAGACCCCCTCCCCCTGTCTCCTGTATCTTTCTCCTGCCTCTCTTTAACCCCCCCTCCCAACCCCTCTTTCCCTCCTCAGGTGATTGGGGCCCCAATCATTTCTAACAGCAGCCCTGTGAGTGAATGCTTCGACTCCCACACTTCCTGGCTCGAAGCAGCTCTTGGTAAGGCAGTCTATTGGGGGACTTTCAGGTCAGGGGACACTGATGAAGGGTCCCTGATCTAATCAAGGGGGGGGGGAGGGCAATATAAGGGAAGGGGAATCTGAACTTATAGAGGGAGTCTGTGGGGAGGGGGGGTTCTGACTGCTGTTGACCACTTAGAGACCCCCATTATATCAGCACCCCCCTACCTAGAGATCTCTATTAGATAAGGGAAACTCTCTTTATATAAGGACCCCCTTTGGAGACCCACATTATGATATAAGGATCAGTGTTTCCTTATATCACCCCTCTCTTTAGACACACCCATTATTTCACAGTCCCCTTACATCAACACCCCCCTTAGAGACTGGTCTCTAAAGAGAATCTGATATAGGGGACTCTGATTTAAAAGAATAATAAAAAAAAAAAAAGCCTACATTTTTTTTTTTAAAACACGCAGTGCAACCTCCACATATATTTATATTAATACAAATGTGAAAAAAATTAATTGTGAATGATGGTGGAAACCCCCAAGGATAATCCAAGTATTAATACACTCCAATCTTATTTAAACATACATATTGTTCAATTTCCACACACATACAATAGTGTATGAATAGTGGTGTAAATCCATTTCACAAGGTGCTGTGCTAATATCCAACGTATCCAACTCAAAAGGTGTTTATAAATTGGATATTAGCACAATACATTTTGAAATGGATTTACACCACTATTCATACACTATTGTATGTGTGTGGAAATTGAACAATATGTATGTTTAAATAAGACTGGAGTGTATTAATACTTGGATTATCCTTGGGGGTTTCCATCATCATTCACAATTAAGGTTGTGCTGCATTTTTTCAGTCTTTATTTTTTGGGGGTTTTAAGGGGATTCCGATCTAATGGGTTCCTCTATGGGGGTCCCTGTATTATGGAGGGTGTAATACTGACCCCTATATTAAGTGGGTGACACCAACCCTCTGTTATGGGGGATGAGGGTAATACTGACCCCTATATTACAAAGGGGGGGGGGGTGATACTGACCCCTGTATTATGACACCTAGGATTGCCAGCTGTGCGGGGTATACCGGAAATAGCTCAGGTTTTGAATCATGTGTCTGGATTTCAGTCTGCTTAAAACCCAGACACATTATTCAGACCGACTGTGGCTTCCCAAGTAACCAAAATAGTCAGACACCAATCTGTTGCCACCTGTTAAAATTGGGCACTCCAACTGTTTGCCGCGGTGTGCTAAGTGTGATGCATTATTGCTCTCCTCCAGGTCTTTAAAATCCTATAGCATAAAAAAATTTGCCATGCGGCGCTAAAGTGTTCGGGTTTGGCTTGAAGAAAAGGTGGCAATCCTAGTTGCAGGCTGCTCAGCATGGATGCCACTGAGAAAATGCCAATGCCAATTAGAGAACACTGGACCAATGTAACTATATAAAAATATACCATACCTGCAATTCATCTTTAAAGCGGAGGTCCACCCTAAAATGGACCTTCCGCTCATCGGATTCCCCCCCCCCTCCGGCGCCACAATTGGCACCTTTCAGGGGGGAGGGGGGTGCAGTTACCTGGATAATCCAGGTAACTGCACCCACTTCCGGGCTAGCTCTCTGCGGAAAGGGGCGTACATTACACCCCTTTCCGCAAGTGCCCGCCCCCTTCCGCAAGTGCCCCGCTGCCTGCTGGGAAACACACAGATCCCAGAGGCAGCGGGGACCGTCCTCATTACGCAGCGCGGCTCGCGCATGCGCAGTAGGGAACCGGGAAATGAAGCCGAAAGGCTCCATTTCCTGATTCCCATACCCAAGATGGCGGCGGCAGCACTCGAGTGTCGATCTAGAGATCGGCTTCGGGTGCCGACATCGCGGGCGCGCTGGACAGGTAAGTGTCACTATTTTAAAAGTCAGCAGCTGCAGTATTTGTAGCTGCTGACTTTAAAAAAAAAAAAAAAACGCGGAGTCCCGGCGGACTCTTGCTTTAAGGATTGCTAGGCTGCAATATATTACACTTTTGTTTTTGGGTTTAATACCGCTTTAAGTATTTCTGCCTTGTGCAAGACCGGTGGTTAATTTCATAATTTCAAGTCCCAGACCCATACTTGATTAGCTCTTGATATTTTAGATCTAAACACTGACGAGTCACAAACTAAACAGCAGGTTAAACAGCAACTTTTCCTGACAAAATTCCAAGTTCCTCCACAAGATAAAGGGAAGCTATCAAGGTTACCAACATGATCTATTAAAAAGAGCATTTTGCGTTTGATCATCTATAGCGATGTTGCCACGCAGCCTTGCTGTCTTTTTGTTCTTTTTGTGTGCCCTTAGTAAAGGCAATGGGGGCAGGCTGCTTGTTGTTCCCATGGATGGCAGTCACTGGCTCAGCATGCGTTCACTGGTAGCAAAGCTGGGTCAAAATGGCCATCATGTTGTGGTGGTCATGCCTGAAAGCAGCTTGGCAATGAGAAAGTCTGATCTATACAATATAAAGACATTCCCTGTCCCATACACCACTGAAGAGATTGATGCAATACTTCAGAAAATGGGCAGTGAACACTTTACTGCTCCCAACTATTTTCCTGGGACTGCTAATACAATGCTCAACAGCATGATGGTTGTATTTAATATGTTCTACAACATTTGTGAGAGAATGTTACTTAATGAAGACTTAATACGTGAACTTCAGGAAGAAAAGTTTGATGTTGTCCTTACCGATCCATTTTTACTGTGTGGAGTGATACTAGCGGAACATCTTGACCTGCCCTCTGTGAATTTCTTAAGAGGGTTGCCCTGCTCTTTTGACTATGTAAGTGCACAGTGTGAAACTCCACGTTCCTATGTACCAAGATTGTTCAGTAAGAATGAAGACAAGATGACCTTTATGGAACGTGTGAAAAATGTCATGATCAATGTGCTTGAACCAATGTATTGTGGGCCAATGTATGAACAATATGTGCAGCTGGCATCAAAGATCCTCAAAAGAGAAATGACCCCGGTGCAATTTCTAAGTAGAAGCTCTGTATGGCTCTTGAGATATGATTTTGTTTTTGAGTATCCGAGACCTATAATGCCTAACATGGTATTCATTGGAGGCATCCATTGCAAGGAAGGGAAAGTTCTGTCTAAAGTAAGTGTACTTCAGATATTTTTATGTGTTTTTACATCACCTTTTCCAAAACTATAAGCAAATTATTTTTTTGTTTTGGATAGAGTGGAGAGGGATTATTACACCAGTCAGGTTTTTAGTGCTGTCTGTGCCCCCTGTAGGGAGATTCGCCCCCTCTATTTGTCCTATTTATCTGTCGTGTACCTGGTGGAGATCAGGCTGAAGAGGGGAATTTTCCTTAATACCACTACTATAGCCGTCAGGTGGTTAATGGTCTTCTAAAGAGCAAATTTTAAATTCACAGTAGAGATGTGCCCATTCCTACAACAATAGCCAGTCTCTTGATAACTTTAAATTGCAATTTGTTCTTCATTTCACTACATTCAATATTTGTTCAGAATAAAATATATATATATTTTTTTTAACAAAATAAAGGCAAATGGAATGATTAGCTGTAATGACAAATTCTCTGGAGTTATTCTGTAATGGATATTGATCCCTCTCTGTCCCTTACCTTAATCATTTTTTGTCATAGTGTTACAACCAATTTGCACATGATAAATGAAAATCAAGAATTCTTATAGCATGCAGTACATAAGTATTATTATTTAGGTTTTGGTATCGTTTGGTACCCAACAGACCCAGCAATTAGTCTCCACCTGATGTAAGCTGCTGGAAGGGTACTTAGTCTCTCTTTTAGGTTCTCCCCATGTCTAAGTGTTTGTTATCTGTGTATTTTATGCCTGCTCCTGACCCAGGCTCTGTACCTCTTATCCTGACCCAGTATGTCTTTCATCTGCCACCCTGTCACTGACCCAGCTGCCTTCAACCTTTCATCTTGTTCCTACTGTTTATACCTGTTACCATGATCCTGTTGTCTCTAATTCCTCACCTTGTACCTGATCCCTGTCCTGGCCTCCTTCTTGACCCGTTTCACATGTTCTACTGTACACCTCCCCCCTGACTCGGCCCTACCAGATCTCTCCCCCTGATTGTATATAGTTAGTTAGATAGTAAGGCTATGTTTCACTAGGTTTCACTTATCACGTATTTACTTTTACTTGTAAACATTTGTATGGTTTTGTCACTTGCTGTGCTCCCAAAATAACGTAGTTCCAGTCTCCTTTGTGCAGCTACACAGATGTGGTCACACCTGCTTACACGAAAAAGAATACTGTAAGGGATCTTCCCGGGGTAGGGTGTGTTTGGACACAGTTCACAGCAGACTTGGAATATATGAAGCAGATCTTGGCGTTTATTCGTGGTACAAACAGTCCAGCAAACAAAACATACAGCAACACCGTGCTTTCTAAGTACAACAAAATAAACAAAAGACCTAGCCCGGCTGGGCGCTTACTAACAGGTTCTTCTCACCTATCTGACATTTATAAAGACAGCGTCTTTTCGTCTGGATATCGCAGGGTGGGTTTTAGCTCCAGCAGTGTCTGTGCTTGCAGCTTCCTTCAACATACAGGCTGTTCATTCCCTGGCTGGGAGCAATCACCTGCAGACCCTACAGAGCCTTTAGCTTCCCAGGCTAATTAGGATCCAAGCTCACCTGATCCCAAACCCAGAACTGGATCGGGGGATGTGGAATGACAGGTCCCTCTACCAAACCTACCTGCCATTCCATATAAACCCAGACCCGGCAAAATTAAATAACAATTCAGCAGCATATCACTGCTGAGAAACTGATCCATCCTGGATTTACCATCTCACACTGTGTAGCAACCTAGGTGAGATGTACACCCCCTCGATCACTTCTCCAGTGACATGTCTACATATCCCCCCCCTCTTTTTCAGACCGGAGGGCTGAGCCTTTTGTCCCCACAGACAACTTACCCTCGACAATGCGTCAGCATTTGCCTGTAATTTCCCTGGCCTGTGTTCCACAGTGAAATTAAAGTTTTGTAGGGAGAGAAACCATCTAGTCACTCTTGCATTTCTCTCCTTGTTTAACTTCATCCATGTTAGGGGGGCATGGTCTGTCACCAACTTGAATTTCCTGCCTAGCAAGTAATACTTTAACGATTCTAGGGCCCACTTTACTGCCAAACACTCTCGCTCCACAATGGCATAATTTTTCTCGGCCGGGGTTAATTTTCTACTCAAGTACGTCACCGGATGCTCCTCACCATTCACTACTTGTGAGAGTACTGCACCTAAGCCTGTGTTAGAGGCATCTGTCTGGACCAGAAACTCTCGTTTGAAATCGGGGGTAACTAACACAGGTGGTTGGCACAAGGCAGACTTAAGGCTTTGGAAAGCCTTCTCGGCCTCTGGGGTCCACGTGACCATTGCTGTCTTTCCGCCCTTTGTCAAGTCAGTTAGTGGAGCAGCAACTGAGGCAAAGTTCGGCACAAACCTACGGTAATACCCCGTAATACCCAGGAAAGCTCTAACCTGTTTCCTTGTCAGGGGTCTAGGCCAATTCTGTATTGCCTCAATTTTATTTAGCTGTGGCTTAATCAACCCTCTCCCAATAATGTAGCCTAGATATTTGGCCTCTTCTAGGGCTAGAGCACACTTCTCGGCATTTATGGTCAACCCCGCATCACTTATGGCATCCAACACGGCCTGTACCTTACAGAGGTGACTTTCCCAATCAGGGCTAAAAATGACCACATCATCGAGGTAGGCAGCTGAGTAATCACGATGTGGTCGCAGAATCAAGTCCATCAACCTCTGGAAAGTTGCAGGCGCTCCATGTAACCCGAATGGCATCACTACATACTGGAATAGCCCATCAGGGGTGGAGAATGCAGTTTTCTCTTTAGCCTCACCAGAAAGTGGAATCTGCCAGTAGCCCTTTGTGAGATCGAGAGTGGTTATGTACCTGGCGTTACCCAACTTCTCAATCAACTCATCTACCCTGGGCATAGGATACGCATCGAACTTGGAGATCTCATTCAACTTTCTGAAATCGTTACAGAACCTCCAAGTTCCATTGGGCTTTGGGATTAGCACAATTGGGCTGGACCATTCACTCTGTGACACCTCAATTACCCCCAGAGCAAGCATACGTTTTACCTCGGCAGATACGGCTTCCCTACGTGCCTCCGGTATCCTATAGGGCTTAAGGTTTACTCTGCTTCTAGGCTCAGTTTCAATGTGATGATGGATGAGGTGTGTACGCCCTGGGAGGTCAGAGAACTTTTTTTTGTTTTTCTGTAAAAATTCCTGAGCCTCCTGTTTCTGTGACACTGATAGAGTATCACCTACCTTGACTGGAGGGATTGGTTGTGACAAATCATTAACAGTATTTGTCGCCACCAAGGATTCCCTGTCTTTCCAGGGCTTGATCAAGTTTATGTGATAAACTTGGAAAGGCTTCCTTCTACCTGGTTGGTGCACCTTGTAGTTCACCTCACTGATCTTTTCAACAATTTCATAAGGACCTTGCCACTTCGCCAAGAATTTACTCTCAACAGTGGGGACTAGTATAAGGACCCTATCGCCTGGGTTGAATGTCCTGATTCTTGCGGACCGGTTGTAAATTCTACTTTGGGCCTCTTGAGCCCTCTGGAGGTGTTCCCTTACCAGGGGCATTACAGTGGCTATACGGTCCTGCATTTGTGCTACATGCTCAATAACACTCTTGTATGGGGTGGACTCATTCTCCCATGTCTCTTTTGCAATGTCCAGTAGACCCCTAGGGTGATGACCATAGACCAACTCGAATGGTGAGAACCCTGTGGACGCTTGGGGCACCTCCCTAATAGCAAACATGAGGTAGGGTAATAAATGATCCCAGTCACGACCATCTTTTGCCACCACTTTCTTCAACATATGTTTCAAAGTCTTATTAAATCTCTCCACCAATCCGTCCGTCTGGGGGTGGTACACAGAGGTACGGATGTGTGAGATTTTAAATAGTTTGCATAATTCCTTCATTACTTTCGACATAAATGGCGTACCTTGGTCAGTTAGGATTTCTTTGGGGATCCCAGTCCTAGAGAACATATAAAACAACTCACGTGCAATTGTTTTAGATGCAGTGTTTCTTAAGGGTACAGCCTCAGGATAGCGGGTCGCATAATCCAGGACTACCAAAATATACTGGTGTCCTCTAGCTGACTTTACAATGGGACCCACTAAATCCATGGCAATACGCTCAAAAGGCACCTCTATAATAGGGAGCGAAACCAAAGGACTGCGAAAATGTGACACTGGGGCACTAACCTGACATGTGGGGCACGACTCACAGTATTTTTTAATGTCATCATATATGGCCGGCCAAAAAAACCTCTGGAGAACCCTCTCTCGCGTTTTGTCAGTCCCCAAGTGTCCCCCAAGAACATGGTTATGTGCCATGTCAAGCACCTGACGCCGGTACGGCTTAGGTACCAGAAGCTGTTCCACAATCTCATCTTTAACCTTATTGACTCTATAGAAAAGATCATTAGTCACCGAAAAATGTGGAAATCTTTTTTCAGCATCTGGTTCCTGAGGTACCCCGTTCATAACAGCAACCTGCTCTCTCGCATTTTTGAGAGTGGGGTCCTGTAATTGTGCAGTCACAAAATTATCGCTAGACACCTCTAAGTCTAGTATATTTTGCTCAGTGGGAGGATCCTCCTCCCCAACCAGGACCTGCAAAGGAAAACAATCATTTTCATCCTGCATACTTTTATCATTCACAGCGGACAAGGCAACCTCCTTAGAGGTATCCTCACTCCTTTTGGGGATTTCTCTTTTTTCCCAGAGAGCCCAGAATAACGGAAAATCGCGGCCCAATATTACATCATGCATGAGGTTTTTAACCACACCCACTTCATATTGTACGGTGCCTTGTTTAGTCCCGACTTTAGCCCGCACTATAGGGTACACTTTTGTATCACCATGTATGCACACAACACTCATATGCTTGTTAGGCTCTAAGTCCCCAGCCACCAGACTAGCATGCACCAAGGTTACGAGGCTTCCTGAGTCCATTAACGCTTTAACAGGAAAGTCATTGATTGTGATGTTGCAGATTTGCGGTTCAGTCTCTAGTCCAGGAACTGCAGCACAAGATGGTTCCGCAAATAGCGACTGACGCCGGCTAGCGTCACATTCCATGGGTTCAGAGGTAAGAGGGCAATGGGCAGACACGTGTCCCGCCTCATGGCATCTCCAACACTGGATAGGGCCTGGTCTCTTTGGCAAGGAGTCCTTTTCAGAGCCCCTTAGCCACCCGGGACCATCACCAGTCTTTTGTCCCTGAGACACCACTTGAGCCCTTTTCCCCCCATCAGCACCCCTCCACACTCCCCCAACAGATGGAAGTCTTATACCAGCTGACGGCACAGATCTGGCGCTCCGGGGAGGTGAAGATGCTGCAGGAACATCGCGGAGGTAGTCCTCAGTCGCCTGGAACCTCTCCACAAGGTTGACAAGTTCGTTTGCGTCCCTAGGATCACCTTGTCCCACCCAGCGTTGCAGGTCAGTAGGAAGCGCTCGGAGGTAGCGATCCATCACGACCTTCTCTAGGATTTGTGCAGGAGTAGAAGTGTCTGGCTCCAACCACTTTCTTGCCAAATGGATTAGGTCATACATCTGGGACCTCGCTGATTTGTCCAGACTGTAGCTCCAGTTGCGTACCCTCCGGGCACGGACTGCAGTAGTAACTCCTAGTCGGGCAAGTATCTCCTCTTTTAGCCGAGTATAGTCCTTAACCTCTTGCTCACTGAGGTCATAGTAGGCCTTTTGGGGTTCACCTGTTAAATAGGGTGCAATTACCTCTGCCCACTCAGCAGCTGGTAACTTCTCTCGCTCAGCCACGCGCTCAAATACTGTTAGAAAGGCCTCAACATCGTCCTCAGCAGTCATCTTTTGCAGCGCTTTCTGCACAGTCCTTCTCCCAAAAAAAATCTCTGGAGCGGCTCCCTCCATTGTGGGTGGATTAGTAACCACAGGCGCCTCTCGATTTACTATCAGGTGCTCGATAAGTTGTTGTTGGCTTTGGCGCAAAGCTTGCAACTCTTCCTTATGCATCCGCTGTTGTGCAGCCATCATCTGCTGTTGTGCAGCCATGGACTGTTGTTGTGCAGCCATGGACTGTTCATGTCGTCTATTGGCCTCTGTCTGAGCCTGCTGTTGTGCAGCCATCATCTGCTGTTGTTCAGCCATGGACTGTTCATGTCGTCTATTGGCCTCTGTCTGAGCCTGCTGTTGTTGCAAACTCACTTGCATAAACTGCTTCAGCATCTCCTCCATGTTGCTGGACTGTTTTTGGAGTGTAGTTGCAGCTTTCACCCAGGACATCAGCAGCTGTAGCCAAGTCTGTCCACACCGTTGCCCCTAGCAACCGCGTTGCCCGCTACCTCCACCAATTGTAAGGGATCTTCCCGGGGTAGGGTGTGTTTGGACACAGTTCACAGCAGACTTGGAATATATGAAGCAGATCTTGGCGTTTATTCGTGGTACAAACAGTCCAGCAAACAAAACATACAGCAACACCGTGCTTTCTAAGTACAACAAAATAAACAAAAGACCTAGCCCGGCTGGGCGCTTACTAACAGGTTCTTCTCACCTATCTGACATTTATAAAGACAGCGTCTTTTCGTCTGGATATCGCAGGGTGGGTTTTAGCTCCAGCAGTGTCTGTGCTTGCAGCTTCCTTCAACATACAGGCTGTTCATTCCCTGGCTGGGAGCAATCACCTGCAGACCCTACAGAGCCTTTAGCTTCCCAGGCTAATTAGGATCCAAGCTCACCTGATCCCAAACCCAGAACTGGATCGGGGGATGTGGAATGACAGGTCCCTCTACCAAACCTACCTGCCATTCCATATAAACCCAGACCCGGCAAAATTAAATAACAATTCAGCAGCATATCACTGCTGAGAAACTGATCCATCCTGGATTTACCATCTCACACTGTGTAGCAACCTAGGTGAGATGTACACCCCCTCGATCACTTCTCCAGTGACATGTCTACAATACTCATAGGGTGGCTTGACATCTCCAATGTATGTGTTGCATTAATGTGTGGTAAAACTCTAACAAGCAGGGGCGGACTGACCATTGGGCCACTCGGGCATTGCCGATTAACAGCTTCAGGGCGGTTGTATAACTCTGAGAGGCCGTTAATTAACGGCCTCCCAGAATTCTGCTCTCGCGCGCCCCCCTGGGGCGCGCACACGAGATTATCCGTGACCGACGGAGTGATCACTTGTAAACAAACCGGCGTCATAACATGACGCCGGTTCCTCCCTCCCCCTCTCTGTACCCATGGGTACAGCGGAGGGGAAAGAGATCGGTGTCAGCAGTGATGTGGGCTGCATCTGCAGTGCCCACATCGCTGCTCACCGAATTTAACCCCTCAATACCCTGCCAATACTCTGCAATACTCTGCAATACTCTGCAGTACCCTGCCATTACTCTGCAGTACCCCCCATTACTCTGCAGTACCCCCCAATACTCTGCAGTACCCCCCAATACTCTGCAGTACCCACCATTACTCTGCAGTACCCACCATTACTCTGCAGTACCCTGCCATTACTCTGCAGTACCCCCCAATACTCTGCAGTACCCTGCCATTACTCTGCAGTACCCCCCCAATACTCTGCAGTACCCTGCCATTACTCTGCAGTACCCTGCCATTACTCTGCAATACCCCCCATTACTCTGCAGTACCCCCCAATACTCTGCAGTACCCACCATTACTCTGCTGGACCCGCCATTACTCTTCAGTACCCCGCCATTACTCTTCAGTACCCGGCCATTACTCTGCAGTACCCGCCATTACTCTGCAGTACCCCCCAATACTCTGCAGTACCCTGCCATTACTCTGCAGTACCCCCCAATACTCTGCAGTACCCTGCCATTACTCTGCAGTACCCCGCCATTACTCTGCAGTACCCCGCCATTACTCTGCAGTACCCGCCATTACTCTGCAGTACCCTGCCATTACTCTGCAGTACCCCTCAATACTCTGCAGTACCCTGCCATTACTCTGCAATACTCCCCAATACTCTGCAGTACCCCCCATTACTCTGCAATACCCCGCCAATACCCCGCAATACCCTGCCATAAATTGCCATACTTGGAGATACCCAGCCATACTCGGGGATACCCTGCAATACCCAGCCATAGACGCCCCCCCCACCCCTCACCACCCTCCGGTGCTTCTACCAACTCGCCAGTACGATCAAAGCCAGAATCTTTTTTTTATTTTATTTCAGGCTTCCCAGCCTAGAGGTGAGATGTGGGGTCATATTGACCCCCAGATTTCACTGTAAAGAGGACCTGTCACCCCATATTCCTATTACAAGGGATGTTTACATTCCTTGTAATAGGAATAAAAGTGATCAAAAACGTATTTTTGGGGAAAAAAATGTCAAACTAAAATAAATAAAGTAAAATGAACAATAAAAAAATAAAATAAATTTAAAGCGCCCCTGTCCCCATGTGCTCGCATGCAGAAGCGAACGCATACGTAAGCCCCGCCCACATATGAAAACGGTGTTCAAACCACACATGTGAGGTATCGCCGCGAACGTTAGAGCGAGAGCAATAATTCTAGCCCTAGACCTCCTCTGCAACTCAAAACATGTAACCAGTAAAAAAAATTTAAAGTGTCGCCTATGGGGATTTTTTAAGTAGCGACGTTTGGCGCCATTCCACGGGCATGTGCAATTTTGAAGAGTGACAAGTTTGATATCTATTTACTCAGCATAACTTCATCTTTTACTTTATGCAAAAATTGGGCTAACTTTACTGTTTTTTTTGTTTTTTTTAAGCACAAAACTGTTTTTTCCCCCCAAAAAACACGTTCGAAAAATTGCTGCGCAAATACCGCGTGAGATAAAAATTTGCAACGACCACCATTGTATTCTCCAGGGTCTTTGCTAAAAAAAATATATAATGTTTTGGGGTTCTCTGTAATTTTCTAGCAAATAAATGATGATTTTTACATGTAGGAGAGAAATGTCAGAATTGTCCTGGGTGCTCCAGAACGCCTGATGGCGCTCCCTGCATGTTGGGCCTCTGTATGTGGCCACACTGTGTAAAAGTCTCACACATGTGGTATCGCCGTACTCGGGAGTAATAGCAGAATGTGTTTTGGGGTGTAATTTGTGGTATGCATATGCTGTGTGTGAGAAATAACCTGATAATATGACAATTTTGTGGGAAAAAAAAAAAAAGGAAAAAAATCTTGATTTTGCAAAGAATTGTGGGAAAAAATGACAACTTCAAAAAACTCATCATGCCTCTTACTAAATACATTGGAATGTCTTCTTTCCAAAAAGGGGTCATTTGGGGGGTATTTGTACTTTTCTGGCATGTTAGGGTCTCAAGAATTGAAATAGGCTGTCAGTCCTTCAGGTGTGATCAATTTTCAGATATTGGCACCATAGCTTGTGGACTCTATAACTTTCACAAAGACCAAATAATATCCACCAATTTGTACTTATTTTTACCAAAAATATGTAGTAGTATAAATTTTGGCCAAAATTTATGAAGAAAAAATTACTAATCTGCTAAATTTTATAACAGAAACGAAGAAAAATTCATTTTTTTCGCAGAATTTTCAGTCTTTTTTCTTTTATAGCACAAAAAATAAAAAACTGAGAGGTGATTAAATACCACCAAAAGAAAGCTCAATTTGTGTGAAAAAAAGGACAAAAATTTCATATAGGTCCAGTGTTGCATGACTGAGTAATTGTCATTCAAAATGTGAGAGCACCAAAAGCTGAAAATTGGTCTGGTTATTAAGGGTGTTTAAGTGCTCAGTGGTCAAGTGGTTAATGCAGCCACCACAGTTGTACTGGTAAATCAAAATATATCTAAAACTTTTTTCTTAAAAGTTGAAAAGTTTTGACACAAATACATTTTTTTACAAAGTCTGCTGCTTCAGTATTTTTTAATCTTTTTGTCAGATGTTATGGTACACTGACTTATAATTACAAGCATTTCATACTTGGCAAAGGATTTTATTGACAATTATATTAAAGTGTGTGTAAACCCGATTCATGAAATTTGACCACATATATCTGCAGTGTTTACTTATCTCTCTCCAAAGCAATAAGTCCCGTGATTTTCTGCTGCTCTGTTCTTCTGTTATCAGCATGATAACTTCTGACAAGTTCTCTGACACATGAAATAAAAGCAGCTGTAAATTTGTGTCGAGGAGGGTGCATAAATAGATTAGCAGAGAGCTGGTATATTCACAGCACAGCTCTGCAAGTATCTTCCTTCCTCTGCCTATGTGGAGGGGGGTGGGGGTGCCTTACCTCTAATCAGCTGTCACACAGTGTAAGCCAAGACTATACTCCCACTGCTGAAACAGGAAGAACAAAGTTTAACATGATCTTCACTTTCTAAAGAATATAGAAAGCTGAAGACAGCAGATATACATGTAAAACTTATATAGGGAGATTTGTATCATCCCTGAGTATCATCTGAGGTTGTTCGCTTCACTGGGTATACGTGAAGGTTTACATCCACTTTAAGTTTATGCAAAGAGTCAATATTTGCAGTGTTGACCCTTCTTTTTCAGGACCTCTACAATTCGTCCTGGCATACTGTCAATCAACTTCTGGGCCACATCCTGCCTGATGGCAGCCCATTTTTGCATAATCAATGCTTGGAGTTTGTCAGAATTTCTGGTGGGTTTTTTGTTCACCTGCCTCTTGAGGATTGACCACACGTTCTCAATGGGATTAAAGTTTGGGGAGTTTCCCATCCATGGACCCAAAATTTGGCTTATCCCCTTACTATCCTCGTTGTTCCAGCCTGCTGCTTCCTTCCTCTATCTCCTGTAGTCTACCATGAGCGTGAGCTGTGAGACCCTGGGGGCCGTGACCTGGAGCCAGACTGCAGCGCAGTCCATCCTCACCACTAGAGGCTCTGGTGAACACCTGCTGGCTCTTAGACTCCACCCTGGGGAATCTATGCTCTAGCTCCTGCTGGGATCTGTGTTAGTGATCTAGTACAGTGGTCATCAACCCTGTCCTCAGGGCCCACTAACAGGCCAGGTTTGCAAGATAACTGAAATACATCACAGGTGATAACATTTTCTGCTCAGTGATTGTAGTATTCTAGTCTGCATTTCCCCAAGGTAATACATAAAACCTGGCCTGTTAGTGGGCGCTGAGGACAGGGTTGATGACCACTGATCTAGTAGACCTGCTTCCTGAACCTCCCAGGGTTCAATCCGCAGCAGTCAGTCCTAGGGTCCACTACCTTAGCGGTGCACTCCTGACTCCTATGGAGTGCATCTGTCACCTGGTCTAAGGTGACCTGACATTGATTCTGTAGTTTGTGTATGTTATATATAGTTCAGGACATTTATGTTATTGTACAAATGCAAAATTAGAAAATTGTACTTGGTTGCACATCATACTTCTAAAATGCTATTTGACATGTTCCTACAAACTATGCCCAAAATGTCATGTGTTCTTGGATGTTATTTGAGAGACAAATAAAGTTAATTACCCCAGCAGGGTACCCCTGTCTGACGCTGTGGCCCGGTGTGGGGGTCTGGCAAAAAAGCTCCAGTGGCCTGGACCTCCGCGCCCAAGTGCCGTTCTGCAGCCACCCACGACCCCGCACCGCCGTTTCCTCTCTCAGTTGGGCCAGGAGCCTTTCCACATCTGCCATGCTGCTGCTGGAACTTTCCCTCATACTGTGGTGACTCATGGGGAGGGGGCCTACCCTTTTATCTCCTCTTGTCCCCTCCCCCTCGGCACCATCCTAAACCCTCTCTATCTCATGTTACCACTCTCTGTTTTCCATGTCATGTGAACCCTGTGCCTATATTATTTCATTTATTTTGCTTTTCTGGTAAGTTCCGGGGGATGTTTTCCTTAACCACTTTCAGACCGGACCATTTTGCTGGCTTAAGACCAGACCACTTTTTGAGATTCGGCACTTTGTCGCTTTAACTGACAATTGTGCAGTCGTGCGACGTGGCTCCCGAACAAAATTGACATCCTCCTTTTCCCACAAATAGACCTTTCTTTTGGTGGTATTTGATCACCCCTGCGGTTTTTATTTTTTGTGCTATAAACAAAAATAGAGCAACAATTTTGAAAAAAAAAAAAATTTTTTTTACTTTTTGTTCTAATAAATATCCCCCAAAAATATCTAAAACAACATTTTTTTCCCTCAGTTTAAGCCGATACGTATTCTTCTACATGTTTTTGGTAAAACAAATCGCAATAAGCGATTATTGATTGGTTTGCGCAAAAGTTATAGCGTTTACAAAATAGGAGATAGTTTTATGGCATTTTTATAAATTTTTTTTTTTTACTAGTAATGGCGGCGATCAGCGATTTTTATTGTAACTGCGACATTATGGCGGACACATCGGACATTTTTGACACATTTTTGGGACCATTGTCATTTATACAGCAAACCGTGCTATACAAATGCACTGATTCCTGTGTAAATGACACTGGCAGTGAAGGGGTTAACCAGGGGTTGGCAGTGTAGGGGTTAAGTGTTCCTAGGGGCGTGTTACTAACTGTGGGGGGGCTGGGCTTTGTGTTAGCGAACACTGATCTCTGCTCCAATCACATGGAGCAGAGATCAGTGTCACTTGTTGCTAGGCAGAACAGGGAGATGCTGTTTACAATGGTATCTCCCCGTTCAGCCGCCCTGTGAGACGATCGCGGGTATCCCCGCGGCGATCGAGTCCACCGGACCCGCGACCGGACTCACAGGGGTCCCGACTGGCACGAGAGCGATGGCAGGGCAGCATATAGAAATGGACATACCTGTACGCCAATATGCCTGCCCGTGCCATTCTGCCAACGTACATCGGCGTGCGCCGGTCGGGAAGTGGTTAATAAGGAATAAGAAATAATATCCAGAGTGATGAATATCTTTTGTAATGCTTTACTGCAGTACAACCTTTTGACCTTCCTGGGCCACATTGGAAGAAGAGGAATTGTCTTGGGCCACACATAATTTTTTTTATATTATAAAGTAAAAGAGGGTAACATAAAACTAGTGCAATATTTGAAACTGTTTTTCATAAACCAGTACATCAATTATCTGGTATGATAAATGTAGTAGCAATTCTAAATAAATTCTTAAGGTGCTTATTGGATATTTTGGTTCTAATTTTGCCCTTCGTGTGTTTGATCCTTGAAAATAGTTGTTCCCATATATACAGTGTCTTGAAAAAGTATACATACCCTTATATTTTCCACATTTTGTCTTGTTACAACCAAAAATGTAAATGTATTTTATTGGGATTTTATGTGATAGACCAACACAAAGTAGCACATAATTGTAAAGTGGAAGGAAAATGATAAATGGTTTTCAATTGTTTTTACAAATAAATCTATGAAAATTTGTATTCAGCCACTTTTACCAATTGCCCTCAAAAGTTACCGAATTGGTAAGTAGAGTCCACCTGTGTGTAATTTAATCTCAGTATAAATACAGAGGTTTGTGGAGAACCTCAGAGAACAAAGAGCATCATGAAGGCCAAGAACACAGCAGACAGGTCAGGGATAAACTTGTGGAGAAGTTTAAAGCAGGGTTAGGTTATAAAAAAATAACCCAAGCTTTGAACATCTCATGGAGCACTGTTCAATTCATCATGCAAATAGTATGGCCCAACTGCAAACCTACCAAGACATGGCTGTTCAACTAAACTAAAGGCTAGGCAAGGAGAGCATTAATCAGAGAAGCAGCCAAGAGGCCCATGGTAACTCTGGAGCAGCTGCAGGGATCCACAGCTCAGGTGTGAGAATCTGTCCACAGGACAACTATTAGCAAGAAGAAAGCCACTGTTGAAAGAAAGCCATAAGAGGTCCTGTTTTCAGTTTGCGAGAAGCCGTGTGTTACTTTTTCGCCAAAATGCAAAACGCTATGTGTGGCGGAAAAATAACACTGCCCATCACCCTGAACACAACATCCCCACCATGAAACATGGTGGTGGCAGCATCATGTTGTGGGGATACTTTTCTTCAGCAGGGACAGGGAAGCTGGTCAGAGTTGATGGGAACATGATGGAGCCAAATACAGGGCAATCTTAAAAGAAAACCTGTTAGAGTCTGCAAAATACTTGAGACAGGGGTGGAGGTTCACGTTCCAGCAGGACAATGACCTTAAACATACAGCCAGAGCTACAATGGAATGGTTTAGATAAGGCATATTACTGTGTTAGAATGGCCCAGTCAAAGTCCAGAGCTAAATCCAATTGAGAATATGTGACAAGACTTGAAAATTGTTGTTCACAGACATTCTCTGTCCAATCTAACATAGATTGAGCTATTTTGCAAAGAAGAATGGGCAAAAATGTTACTCTCTAGATGTGTAAAGCTGATAGAGATATACCCAAAAAGACTTTCAACTGTAATGGCAGTGAAAGGTGGTTTTACAAAGTATTAACTCAACTATTTATCATTTTCATTCCACTTTACGATTATGTGCCACTTTGTGTTGGTCTATCTCATAAAATCCCAATATGATACAATTAAGTTTTTGGTTGTAACATGACAAAATGTGAGAAATTTCAAGGGGTGTGAATACTTTCTCAAGGCACTGTAAAATAAAGTTTAAAAAAATTAAAGCACTTAATCCACTGCACTCATGCGCAAATGCAATTGTGTACGTTAATCCCATGCACATATGTAAATGGCGATCGCGGCACACATGTGAGGTATCGCAGCAAACATCAGAGTGAGAGAATAATTCTAGCACCATACATGCTGTGTAACTCTAAATTGGTAACCTGTAAGGACTTTTAAGGCATAGTCTATGGAGGTTTTTAAGTACCATAATTTGTGGCCATTCCATGGACGCTCACAATTTTAAAGCATGACATGTTAGGGATCTATTTACTCAGCCAAACATCTTTTATATTTTACCAAACAATAGGGTATTTCATTGTTTATGTGCACTAAAATTCATTAAAGTGTACTATACCCCCCCAAAAAAATTGCGTTTGAAAAACTGCTGTGCAAATATCGTGTGACATACTGTAAATTGCAACAACTAACATTTTTCCCCTACATGCTCTTGCTTTCAAAAATATACAGAGGTTTTAAGGGGAACTCCACACCACCATTTAGAGTCTGCAAAATATTTGAGACAGACCAGA
Source organism: Lithobates pipiens (assembly GCF_037356315.1). Lineage (NCBI taxonomy): Eukaryota > Metazoa > Chordata > Amphibia > Anura > Ranidae > Lithobates > Lithobates pipiens. The sequence continues at coordinate 124,123,424 of NW_027507784.1, forward strand.
CCCTTATCCGAGCATGCAGCCTGGCAGGCCAAGAAAAGTCAGAAAAGTCAGAGATGAGCGAGCGACCCCCTCCTGAACCATACTAGGCCACATGCCCTCAACATGGGGGGGGTGGGTGCTTTTGGGCAGGGGGGATCTGTGCCCACCCATCCAAAGCACCTTGTTCATGGGGACAATGGCCTCTTCCAGACAACCCTGGGCTGTGGTTGCTCGCCCCCTTTTACTAACCTGCCATGGATTTTGGGGGGACCCCACGCCATTGTTTTGTTAAATTTTGGCATGGAGTTCCTCTTAATATCTATACCAGATCCAAAGGGCCTGGTATGGATTTTGGGGGATCCCACATAGTTTTTTCCTTTAATTCTGTCATAGGGTTCCCCTTAACCACTTCAATACAGGGCAAATTCACTCCCTTCCTACCTAGACCAATTTTCATTTTTCAATGCTCTCACAATTTTAATGACAATTACTCATAACACACTGTACCCAAACAAAATTGTTATTTTTTTCACACAAACAGAGCTTTCTTTTGATGGTATTTAATCACCACATTTTCTTTTTTTTTTTTTTGCAATCCAAGTAAAAAAACTGCGAAAATGTTGAAAAAAATATATATAAATGATTTCAAATAAGTACCTTTTGTTCATAAATTTGGGCCAAAATGTATACTGCTACATGTCTTTGGTAAAAATAACCCAAATTAGTGTATATTATTTAGTCTGTGTGAAAGTTATAGAGTCTACAAAAAAATTATCACACCTGATGTACTGGCAGCCTAACGCATTTCTTAAGGCCCTGAAATGTCAGGACAATACAAATACCCCCCAAATGACCCCCCAATTTTGGAAAGTAGACAGTAAGAGGTGAGTTTTTATTTTTTTATTTTACATAAAATTGTCATAATAACAAGTTATTTCTCACACACAGCATATGTATACTTCCAATTACACCCCAAAATACATTCTACTACTTCTCCTGAGTATGGCGATTCCACATGTGTGAGACTTTTTCACAGCCTGGCCACATAGCAAGGTCTAACATTCAGGGAGCACCATCAGACGTTCTAAGAGCATACACATCATTCCTACCTATCACACTCTTGAAGGTCCTGGAGCAGCAGAAAAGTGGAATTACCAACAAAATGACCCCATTTTGGATAGAAAACACCCCAACATATATTCTATGAGACATGGCTGTAGATAAGTTCTCATAAGTGCTTTACAATGCGCCGGTAGGGAAGTGGTTAACATCCATACCGGACCCAAAGGGTCCATCCACGCCGTTTTTTCCCCCATTTTTTTATTTTATTTACATTATTGTTTTTACATTTACTTTGTTAAATTTAGCTCTCAGCGGGGAAACGCTAACAATCTATTGACTCTGCACTCGTCCTTGCATTGACATTCATTGAAAAAAAATTGAAATTATAAGCAGCTGTCAAACGGGTGCAGAAAAATTGGGCCTTGGATGTTTGTGCTGCCTGAACACTGTAACCCCTCACAGTTACTCTTGCTGGGTGCAGGAACGGGTCCTGCTGTTTAAAATTAGAAGAAAAAAAATGTAATTTCATGCAGCTGTCAAACAGGTGCAGAAAAATCAGGCCTCTTCTGCAGTTGTGGCTCAATAACACGACCAGTACCGGAAAAAAAGGAGAGACATGCCCCGCCTGCAGAGGATGCACCATGTCCGCGACCCTCACTTTTCACTGTAGACACAGATGCTGCTTGCCCTCTTTTAGTGGCCTGTGAGCGTCTGCCTCTCCCTCTTGGCCTTTCAGACATGATGAGGATTTTTGGGGGGGATTTTTATAACTTTTTTATTATAGAGTGTGGGATTGAAATATTGTGCTTGGGTACAATACTTTTGTGCTTGGTGCATCATAATCTGTTTTATTATTGTTGTAAGAAAATAAGGGTGCAGCAATTGAGGAGACTTTTTTTATTTTACTGCTGCTGAAAAAACATATAATAACATAAATGTAAAAAAATTAAGAAAGGCCAAAAAAACAAAACAGTGGTAACGCAGAAGGAAGACCACCTGCAACTCAGAAGAAAGAACAGCAATTAAGGAGAATTTTTTTTTTTTGCTACTGAAAAAAAAAAATTATTCAAAAAGCCTGAAAAAAAAAGAAAAAGGGAACCACTGCTGACGCATAAGGAGTAACACCTGCGACAGGGGGGAGTACTAATAATGCAGCAACAGAACCTGATACTGCAAAAAAAAAAAAAGATTACTGAAAAAAAACTGGGATCAGTGGTGACACAGAAGGGTTGTACACACCAACACTTCAATAGCATCACAACACTGTGTTACTCACACAACACTATACTGTGTTATATACACTGCACTACAATGTGTTCTATACACTGCACTACACTGTATTATATACATGGCACTACACTGTATTATATACGCCACTGTGTTATATACACGGCACTACACTGTGTTATATACACAGCACTACACTTTGTTAAATACAAGACACTACACTGTGTTATATGCACTGCACTACACTGTGCTATATACACTAATCTGACTGACCGCACAATACACTAACTAACATGCCTAATCTCCACTAATACACAGCAATATACATGGCTGCCATGTAAGCAGCCTTATATAGTGTGGTTGCATGGACTTAGCCCCTGAGCCATGATTGGGCAAAGGCACCCGGCCTTTGGCCAATCATAGCTCTCACAGTACATCGTGCTGTGATTGGCCAAAGCATACAGGTCAGGTGCTTGATTTGGCCAATTGGCAGCAATCAATGCACTGTGATCTCTCACTTTGATTGGATGGCAGTTATTAGGGACACTGACTTGTAACAGTGAGTTAAAATGTTTTTTTACATTGTGTTTACATACTTTCACCCCAGCAGTACAGTGTCATCATAGTGACACTGCATTACTCTGTGGGAGGGTTAATAGGGATTTTTTTTTTAAACAATGATTGTTTTACAGCCATGATTGCTGTAAAAGCAATAATTTCTCACTCTCTTTGGCTGCAGGAATGCAGCCAGTGGGAAATACGGTGATAGCCGTGATTGGTCACAGCTATCACATGGTACAGTGCTGCTGTGACTTGCTTTGTACCACGTGATCTCTTTGACCTTTGAATTTATTTAGTATTCATTTTCAAGTCCTTTTGCTTTAACATATAGCTAAACAACATGTGAAGATCAACCCTATTTTAATTTCAGTTTATATTATATAATACCGTATTTTGTACATCTTGAAGGTACTGTACATCAATTTAACATTTTGTCCTTTTAAGACTAAAAAATATACAGATAAACTTTCTAAACTCCGTGTTCAAGTATTTTGCACAGTGATGTAGTGAAGACTGTTAAAGATTAAATAACAAATGCTTAAAAGCAGCTTACACATCAGCTGATTTTCAGCAGACATGGCCAAAATGTTTTACTATGTACAAGTCACGGCTGTCCTTATTTTCTTTTCTTCTGGATATGTAACATTTGTTGAGCCTGGTAACGTGCTTGTAATACCTGTTGAAGGCAGCCATTGGCTTAGCATGCGTGCAGTTATGGATGTGTTGGGGCAAAAAGGACACCAGATTTTTGTAGTAGCGCCAGACTTCAGTATCCATATTCAAGCCTCTGAAGGTTATGAGATCAGATTTTACCCTGTGTCATATTCTCGTGAAGATCTACAGAGTCATTTTAAAACTTTTTCAGCTGAAGTTTTCACAGAAAGACCTCTTCTGCAGAAGATTCTTAAGATGCATGAGAAGATGAAACAAGGAGCAGCCCTAATGTTTGATACTTGTTTTAGACTACTGAACAACAAAGAGTTAATACGGACCTTAGAAGAGACCACTTTTGATGTTGTTTTCACAGATCCCGTGCTTCCATGTGGCCAGATCCTTGCAGAGCATCTTGCAGTACCCTCGGTGTACTTTTTGCGTTCCATATTCTGTCAGAAAGATGCAATATCTTCTCAGTGTCCAATACCACTGTCATATGTACCACGGCAGTTATCAGGCCTTACTGATCATATGACTTTCCCTCAACGACTGCAGAACTTTCTTTTTGAAATAGTTTCACATTTTCTGTGTGATGTACTTTACTCTCCATACCAGCAACTGGCTTCTGAGTTCCTTCAAAGAGAGGTCAGTTTACATGAAATTTTAGGTCATGCAGCCATCTGGCTAATGAGACTTGATTTTGCTTTTGATTATCCAAAGCCGGTGATGCCCAATATTGTCTTTATAGGGGGAATTAACTGCGTTCAAAGAAAACCTCTAAATCAGGTGAGAATTCTAACAATTTGATGTGCTAGTATTTATTATGAATTTCTACTGTATGTGTATTTGTTTACCAGGTCCCTATAAACATACAAAGTCTGTCGAGTGTAGGTAAATGTATGTGCATTGACATGTGTTGGCATGCTGTGTTGCATTTTAAAATGAAAAGTTCTCTGTACATCCTGGAGCATGCACAGGGTCTATGGAATGGCTGAAATGTCAAACTTGTGCTGATTTGCTGTCGTCGTTGAGGCATGTTGCGCTGCACTGGTAAGCTTTAACATGTCTTGCGTTTTGCTGAGAAAAACTGGAGCTTGCTATACTTTTTTCCACTGCAAACCAGTGTATATTAGCACAATGCACCAGTTTGAGCTGCTCCCATTCATATATCTAATTTTTACAGGTCCTTGAATTGACATTCATTGAAAAAAATGTGTCAACGTGTATGGTGTGAATGGACCCTTAATGTCAGCTTGAGCTATTCAACTTTTAAGCACCAGACTCTCTACAACAGGTGGTAAGAGGAGAATTGAAAACATGTAAAGGGTCTTGAAGCACCATGTCCTTGCAGGTATTTACTGTGTATACTGTGTATTTACTGTGTAATAAGCCATTTAACCACTTCAGCCCCTTGGAAGATTAGGCTGCTCAATGACCAGAGCACTTTTTACAATTTGCCACTGCGCTTCATTAACTGCGTGGTCATGCAATGTTGAAACCAAACTAAATTTGCGTCTTTTTTTTCCTCCACAAATAGAGCTTTCTTTTGATGGTATTTGATTGCCTCTGGCATTTTTATTTTTTGCGTTAGAAACGGAAAAAGACTGAAAATTGAAAAAAATACATTTCTACTTTTTGTTATACGAAAAATTGAAAGAAAAAAACAAATTTTAGTCATAAATTTAGGCCAAAATGTATTCGGCCACATGTCTTTGGTAAAAAATGTGCATAAGCATATATTGGTTTAGGCAAAATTTATAGTGTCTATAAACTAGGGTACATTTTCTTGAGGTGCTAAAATACCAGGGCAGTACAACTCCCCCCAAATTACCACATTTTGGAAAGTAGACACCCCAAGGAAATTGCTGAGAATCTTGTTGAACCCATTGAATATTTTATTTTTTTGTCACAAGTGATTGAAAAATGACAAAAAAAATAATTACACAAAGTTGTCACTAAATGACATATTTCTCAAACATGCCATGGTTATATGTGGAATTACACCCAAAATACATTCTGCTGCTTCTCCTGAGTAGGTGAATACCACATGTGTGAGACTTTTTGGTAGTCTAGCCGTGTACAGGACCCCGAAAACCAAGCACTGCCTTCAGGCATTCTGAGGGCTTAAATTTTTGATTTCACTCCTCACTTCCTCACAGTTTTGTAGGCCATAAAATGGCAAGATAGCACAACCCCCCCCCCCCCCCCCAAATGACCCCATTTTGGAATGTAGACACCCCAAGCTATTTGCTGGGAGGCATGTTGAGTCCATGGAATATTTTATATTTTGCCACAAGTTGCAGGAAAATGAAATTATTATTATTTTTTGCACAAAGTTGTCACTAAATTATATATTGCTCAAACATGCCATGGTTATATGTGGAATTACCCCCCAAAATACACTCTGCTGCTTCTCCTGAATACAGAGATACCACATGTGTGAGAATTTTTGGCACTTACCCGTGTATAGGACCCTAAAAACCAATCACTGCCCAGTATCCCCATACTCAGGAGAAGCAGCAGAATGTTTTTGGGGTGTCATTTTACATATGCCCATGGCATGTTTGAGCAATAGATCATTTAGTGATTTAGTGAGGTGTCTACTTTCCAAAAAGAGGTCATGGGGGGGGGGGGGGGTGTTAAACGGTCCTGGCATTTTATGCACAGCATTTAGAAGCTTATGTCACACATCACCCACTCTTCTAACCACTTGAAGACAAAGCCCTTTCTGACACTTTATGTTTACATGAAAAAAACATTTTTTTTTTTGCAAGAAAATTACTTTGAACCCCCAAACATTATATATTTTTTGAAAGCACATTAAAATGGTGGATGTTGCAATTTTTTTTCACACAGTATATGTGCATCTATGTTTCCCTCACATTTAACTTGTCTGACTATCCGTTCCGGTTCCTGAACTCTGCTTCTGTTTTGACAACGTTTTGTTCTATTTACTTTTATTATTAAACAAGTATGATCTAACTGTACTTCTGTCTCGGCCTGATTTCATGGTTTCTGACATGGTCCAAAAGAGTTGATTCTTCCCAGGGTGGCCAGCAGCTTTGGGAGAATGGTAAGTCTGGAGCACGCCAGTACGAAGACTCTCTGGGACAAAGCAACAGTCACAAGGTTTCTCGGGAGGAGCATGGACTTGAGCAGCAAGAATTTTGTCACCCAAAGGAGAAGTGAGACTGGTGCGACCCGTAGCCAGAATACGATCAGGAGGAATCACAGGAACCAGAATCGACTCCAACTTGGATGTGGAGGAAAATTGTCTTAACAAGGTGTCAAATAAATAGAAAAAAATCCGTGCTTGGCAAAAACCAATAAAGAAATCAGCAGCTGAACACCATAATCAAGATACTGGGCACAATAAAAATAAAAGAAAAAAAGTGCAGCACTTAACCAATAAATATTACTGAGACTATTGAACAATTAAAGTGCAAAAAGTGCCAAAAAACCTGTAAAAAATAAATGCACAAATACTATTAAGAATAAATCAAGTGTTTAAAAAAATATGAAAATTTATATATGAAAAATTATATATTCAAGTGTCCATATATATTGCAAAAACAAAAGAATATTGTCCAATGTGTGTGTAAAGATAGCTGAAGCTTGATTGCTTAATCAGATTGTATTTGACCACGTGGACCCATCACCTCTAAACACCACTTAAAGATGGAGACTTTCAAGATCCCCAGTGACCCCCCTGATAGGGGAGGTCAAACTGCACGAATTGTATCTCAGATCCCACCATAGTTACCCAGATGTCTGGATGCCAGAGATTGTCCTGATCTTTCAGATGTTTCACAATCTTTGGATTCACATGGCTACTCACAGCAAACCTCTAAACGACGTATCACCATGAAAAAACAAAAGTGCACCAAATCGTGTGATATGGTTTCAACTAAAGATTTATTAGAGCCTGATGCTTAAGCACACATAAAACTACTCCACCGAGTCACAAGAAAAATATACAAGTGCCGTGACAATGCAGATGACAATTTCTTGGAAAAGTAGCCACAAAGATGCATAGCGCTCTCAGAGGTAGGACGTTGAGACAGAAGGGGGCCAACTCCAGTCTCAGAAGCATCAACCTCAAGGATAATTGAGACACAATATACAAGGATACGGACAATTGTAGACACGCACCCACACTCAAGTTGAACTGGATGGACTGGTGTCTTTATTCAACCTTACTATGTAACTATAAAACTATAATAAAAGGTAACGTAGGATCAAGATGTGCCAACACAGGAGTAGAAACAAAGGCAGCCTTGAGACTCTCAAAGGCCTTAACGGACTCCTATGTGGGTTACCATCTTTTCTGGTCATATCAGTCAAGGGCTTGACCAGAGATGAGAAGTTCTGAATAAACTTCCGATAATAGTTGGCAAAGCCCAGGAAACTCTGTAGAGGACGTAAACTCACAGGGTTGCTCCCTTGAGGTGATCAAATAACTCCGTACTCAACAGAATAGGCATTCTTAATTGTGAAACAATTGAGACCCCTATAATTAATACAAGGTCTCAGTTCACCACTCTTCTTTTTCACGAAGAAGAAACCAGCACTAGCAGGGGACAAGGATGTGCAGATGAAACCTTGATAAAGTGCGTCTGCAACATACTTCTCCATGGTCTTATCCTCCAAGAGCGACAAAGGGTAAACCAAGCCACGGGGGGGGGGGGGGGTTGACGTCCCTTCTGGTTTCTGATCCTGCTTGCTGTTCCACTGTTTCCTGATTTCCTGGCCTGTCTGAAGTACGCTGATCTTTGGCTCCCTGACATCCTGGCTTGTCTGACTATCCGTTTTGGTTACTGGCTATGATTTGACCACGTTGCTCTGTTTACCTTTTACTATTTTTTTTATTAAACATGTTTGATATTAAGTGTACTTCTGTCTCGGTAGCAGTATATATTTTGGCCCAAATTTTTGAAGAAAAATTATGTATTTGCAAAATTTTACAATAGAAACTAAAAAAAAAGTGTTTTTTTTTCAAAATTTTGAGTCTTCTTTCGCTTATATCACAAAAAATAAAAAAATCAGCGGCGATTAACTTCCTCATATCCATGCTATAGCTGAATGACGGCTAAAGAGCGGATCTACTTTGCCGGGGCACTGTCATGACGTAGTCCCCTCTTGTCCCCTTTCAGTGCTTCCTACGCACCCTCACGAGCACACATTGGGGAAAATTTGTAATGGCTGTGTCCAAGGGACACAGCCAATCACAGATCATGGCAATCATAACACCCATTGGCGTGTCCAGTGAGAAATGATCTCAAATGTAAATCTATGATATTATCTCTCATTGACAGCTGTCCCTCCTAACACAGAGTGTGAGTGTGAGGAGGGAGAGCTACCTGTGCTGATTAGTGAGTAGTGATGGACGAACGTTTCGCCCGGCGGTCGTTTCGCGGCGAATTTCCGACTTTCGCCGTCCGCGGGTTCGAACGCCTTTTTCCGTCGTTCGCCCCGGCGGACTTACGTGTTTAATGTATACAAGAACTTTAACCTTTCGTGACACGTTTATCATGTGTTACAGGACAACCAATTGAGACATGACAGCTCATGGACACTTGGACATTCCCCCTAACCTATAAATACACCCGATCCGGTGGCCATTTTACATTCTTTCTTCTGTCACTGTAGGGAAAGGATCCTGTGTGGAGTAGGGACAGAGAAAACGCTAGCTATTTGGTACACAAAAGTTCTTTTCAGGACTGGTATAGGTGTTAGGTCAGCAGCCTGAGTTTCTTTTGTCAGTTTAGATAAAGGGACAGAGCGCTGTATGCTGCTATTTTAGGGACAGCTCAGCCAGATTAGTCTTTCTTCATCATCATCATCATCATCATCATCATTAGCTGTTACTATCAGGTCCACAAAAGAGCTGTTCCAGCTAATCGTTCCAGCCTACTCTTTTTTGCCAATTTGTATAGGGACAGGCAGGAAGCAGTGTGTCAGGCAGTGAGGATAATTTTAAAGACTTGCTGTTACTATTAGTTCCACAAAGGTTCTTTTCAGGACTGGTATCAGTGGTACGGTAATAGGCTTGTACACGTATAATATTCTTTCTTCCAAATATAGAAAGAATATTATACTTGACTGCTGCCCTTCTGCTGCAGTCTGCTAATCATTCACAACTCACTTGTTCCACAAAGCTCTTTATCAGGACTGGTAACTTGGTCTGTCTAGGGTGCTACGGTACATAGGCTTGGGTGCGGTACAGTCTGCTGTTCTGTAAGGACCGCTATCGGTCCACAATACATAGGGTTGCCGTGCACTACTGCTGACCGCTGCCCTATACTGCAGCAGTCCTTCAGCGGTATAGGGACTGACGCACAGTCTGCTAAACACTAATACACAACCTGCTTGGTCCACAAAAGTTCTTATAAGGACTGGTAACTTGGTATAGGGTGCTACGGTACATAGGCCTGAGTGCGTTACAGTCTGCTGTTCTGTAAGGACCGCTATCGGTCCACAATACATAGGGTTGACGTGCACTACTGCTGACCGCTGCCCTATACTGCAGCAGTCCTTCAGCGGTATAGGGACTGACGCACAGTCTGCTAAACACTAACACACAACCTGCTTGGTCCACAAAAGTTCTTATAAGGACTGGTAACTTGGTATAGGGTGCTACGGTACATAGGCCTGAGTGCAGTACAGTCTGCTGTTCTGTAAGGACTGCTATCGGTCCACAATACATAGGGTTGCCGTGCACTACTGCTGACCGCTGCCCTATACTGCAGCAGTCCTTCAGCGGTATAGGGACTGACGCACAGTCTGCTAAACACTAATACACAACCTGCTTGGTCCACAAAAGTTCTTATAAGGACTGGTAACTTGGTATAGGGTGCTACGGTACATAGGCCTGAGTGCGTTACAGTCTGCTGTTCTGTAAGGACCGCTATCGGTCCACAATACATAGGGTTGACGTGCACTACTGCTGACCGCTGCCCTATACTGCAGCAGTCCTTCAGCGGTATAGGGACTGACGCACAGTCTGCTAAACACTAACACACAACCTGCTTGGTCCACAAAAGTTCTTATAAGGACTGGTAACTTGGTATAGGGTGCTACGGTACATAGGCCTGAGTGCAGTACAGTCTGCTGTTCTGTAAGGACCGCTATCGGTCCACAATACATAGGGTTGACGTGCACTACTGCTGACCGCTGCCCTATACTGCAGCAGTCCTTCAGCGGTATAGGGACTAAGAGTTTTGTCACAGGGTGATTTAAAAAATGACAGGCAGAGGAAGAGGCAGGCCCTTCCGCAGGGGTGGTAGGGGTAGGGCAGGAGCAACAGCCTTGAGCCAAAGTGGGAAGTTGCAGAAGGTGCGTTCAATTACTTTAAAGGACGCACCAGACTTGGTTGAGTGGCTCACTCAGCCTTATTCTTCTGCACCCTCCTCATCCTCTCGATCTGCACCCTCTTCTTCACTCTCTGCTATGTGCACCCCCAAAGACACTACCACCAACAACACCACCACCACCACATACCTTCCGCTTGAGTGCAAATGGGGGCCTTCATGCTCCAGTGTTTTAATAGGGACCCCCGTATAAAAAGCATGAGGGTCAAGGACCAGTACTGGGTGGCAACGTACTTAGATCCCCGGTACAAACACAAAATGGCGGAAATGTTACCGCCGTCGCAGAGGGCTGTCAGAATGCAGCACTTCCAGGCCTTGCTTCGAGAAATGCTGCATTCTGCTTTTGCGTGCGCTGGCAGAGGAGCAATTCCCACTCCCAGAGAAGGATTTGCGGGTACCAATCCAACAGCGCCTGCAAGAAGAGGCCGGTTTGAAGATGTGTTGGTGACTTCGGATATGAGGTCATTCTTTCAGCCGACCCATCGACAGGTGTCATCCGGATCCAGCATCAGGGAACGCCTAGACCGTCAGGTGTCCGACTACATTGGGTTAACGGCCGATGTGGACGCTCTGAGGAGTGATGAACCCCTAGACTACTGGGTGGGCAGGCTTGACCTCTGGCCAGAGCTTGCCCAATTTGCAATCGAACTGTTGGCTTGCCCCTCATCCAGTGTCCTGTCCGAAAGGACGTTCAGCGCAGCAGGGGGGATTGTGACCGATAAGCGTACTCGCCTAGCTCACGACAGTGTTAACTACCTCACATTTCTAAAAATGAATGAGGCATGGATCTCGGAGGAATTCAACACATGTGATCAGTAGACCATGTATATGTCTATAAACAATTTTTGGAATCAAGCACACAGACCTTCTTAATTCATTTGGCTCACTTCCCTGACCCAAAAAAGCACACCGTACTATATGCCCCTACCCTCCTCTTTGAAGAGGTTGAGCGGTGTCATATTTCTACTGGGGCTGCTTATTATGAGGGGTTCCCACCATCCCTGTGCTGTGCTGACTTCCTCCTGGGTGTTCTTATTATGAGGGGCTCCCACCATCCCTGTGCTGTGCTGACTTCCTCCTGGGGGTTCTTATTATGAGGGGATCACACCATCCCTGTGCTGTGCTGACTTCCTCCTGGGGCTGCTTACGGTGCTGCTGTCAGCGCTGTATGTCACGGAGCTGCTGTCAGCGCTGTATGTCACGGAGCTGCTGTCAGCGCTGTATGTCACGGAGCTGCTGTCAGCGCTGTATGTCACGGAGCTGCTGTCAGCGCTGTATGTCACGGAGCTGCTGTCAGCGCTGTATGTCACGGAGCTGCTGTCAGCGCTGTATGTCACGGAGCTGCTGTCAGCGCTGTATGTCACGGTGCTGCTGTCAGCGCTGTATGTCACGGAGCTGCTGTCAGCGCTGTATGTCACGGAGCTGCTGTCAGTGCTGTATGTCACGGAGCTGCTGTCAGCGCTGTATGTCACGGAGCTGCTGTCAGCGCTGTATGTCACGGAGCTGCTGTCAGCGCTGTATGTCACGGTGCTGCTGTCAGCGCTGTATGTCACGGAGCTGCTGTCAGCGCTGTATGTCACGGAGCTGCTGTCAGTGCTGTATGTCACGGAGCTGCTGTCAGCGCTGTATGTCACGGAGCTGCTGTCAGCGCTGTATGTCACGGAGCTGCTGTCAGCGCTGTATGTCACGGTGCTGCTGTCAGCGCTGTATGTCACGGAGCTGCTGTCAGCGCTGTATGTCACGGAGCTGCTGTCAGCGCTGTATGTCACGGAGCTGCTGTCAGCGCTGTATGTCACGGAGCTGCTGTCAGCGCTGTATGTCACGGAGCTGCTGTCAGCGCTGTATGTCACGGTGCTGATGTCAGTGCTCTGTATTACGGTGCTGCTGTCAGTGCTCTGTATCTCCTGCACCCTCTTGTTTGCCTACCCTGGTCCCTGACCTTCCCTCTCCTCCATTGCCTTCATTAGCTCCATAGTCCTGAATTGTCAGAACAATTTCCCAAATAAAAAAAAAATGCTTGTAGTTATCGATCCCAAATTCACCTCATACATGTATTATGCTATTGTCCAGGTGGTGGGACTACGTGCTACCCCCTAATAATTACCCCGTGGCCGCAAATTCGACCTAAAGGTTTGCGAAATTCGCCTCCCATTGAAGTCAATGGAGCCCGCGGCGAACGGTCGTTTTCGCGAACGTTTGTGTCCGTTCGCGTTTCGCGTTCGCGAAACGTCCCGTCGGAAGTTCGTCCATCACTATTAGTGAGTGATTCTACTATACACCAGGGTATACAGTGCCAACACCAGTGCCCAAACAGTACCCAATCAGTGACACAGTGCCAGTGTCACAGTGCCCATCTGTGCTATCACTGCCCATCTGTGCCGCCTCATCAGTGCACATCTGTGTCATCAGTGCCCATCTGTGCCACCTCATCAGTGCACATCTGTGCCATCAATCAGTGCCCATCTGTGCCACCTCATCAGTGCCCATGTGTGCCATCAGTGCCCATCTGTGCTGCCTCATCAGTGCCCAGCTCATTCAAAGTGTGATAACGCGGAAAGCTGAAAATTGGTCTGGGCATGGAAGGGGGTTTAAGTACCCAGTAGGCAAGTGGTTAAATACCTGTGAGAAAAAAAAAGTTATAAGAATTTTGTTTGGATACAGTGTAGCATGACTGAGTAATTTTCATTCAAATTGTGAGAACACTGAAAGCTGAAAATTGGTCTGGGCAGGAAGCAGGGGCATTGCTTGGTCTACAAAAGCGGGTGTGTGTGACCCCCTGGATGGGTTCACAACACAAAATCAGGCACAGCAGACAGCGTTGTAGGTGCAAAAAAACAAAAGATGCGGTTTATTTATGCTCCATGCAGTGATACATATAACAGCCAAACAAAAATAAAACATGAAAATAAATCCTGGTCAGCTTGACCTCTAACTACACACTTAGATTCCCTGTCTAACAACTGAGTGCAGCCTTGTGCTGCACCAGTCCCTGTCTCTGTTGTAGAGGTTTGCCACACAGGCGTTAACTCACCGCACAGAACAGGTGTCACACTCCCCAGTCTATACAACACAAAACTGGTTCCAGGATGGAGCATCTCCCTAAGCATGCTGGGGTTTTTTGTAGAGGTCTTAATGAGCCCACTTACTTCAGCTGGGCTCATTAACTCTTCCCCTCTAATTGTAAAAGTCTGCATAAAGCCTGAATCTAGGGCACACATATTTCCCATCCTGGATACAACCAGGTGACTTTACCTGCGTGCTGCCACATACCCCCCCCTCTTGTTTCAACCTTGGGGTTGTAACACAAGCATTCAGACACGCAGAAAGCATCCACATTCCCCATTTTAACACCAGGGCGATGCTTAACTGTAAAGTTGAATTCTTGTAGGGCCAGGAACCACCTATTTACCCTTCTATTGGTCTCCTTGTTCTGAGCCATCCACTTTAAAGGAGCGTGATCAGTCACCAGGTCAAAGTGCCTACCTAGCAGATAGTACCGAAGGGAATCTAGAGCCCACTTCACTGCTAAACATTCCTTCTCAATCGTGGCGTAATTTACCTCATGGGACTTCAACTTCCTGCTGAGGTAAATGACTGGGTGCTCTTCCCCGTTCCAGACCTGGGATAACACTGCTCCTAACCCAACGTCTGATGCATCAGTTTGTACAACAAAGTCCTTAGAGAAGTCTGGTGAGTACAACACTGGCTGGCTACATAAGGCTGTTTTTAAGGACTGAAATGCTTATTCAGCCTCTGGGGACCATTTAACCATGACAGACTCTTTCCCTTTTGTCAGGTTGGTGAGGGGCACAGCCTGAAAAGGAAAATGGGGAATGAATCGTCGATAATAGCCAGCGATTCCCAGAAAGGCTCGTACCTGTTTCTTGCTGTTGGGACGTGGCCAACTCTGTATGGCCTCGACTTTATTGACTTGGGGTTTTATCACCCCCCTCCCAATAGTGTACCCAAGATATTTGGCCTCCTCCTGTCCAATGGTACACTTCTTTGGATTGGCCGTAAACCCAGCTTCCCGGATAGAGTCTAGGACTGCTTGTACTTTTGGCAAATGTGAGACCCAGTCTGTGCTATGGATAATCACATCATCCAGGTAAGCTGCAGCATATTTCTGATGGGGCCTCAGAATCGTATCCATTTTCCGCTGGAATGTTGCCGGTGCATTCTGTAACCCAAACGGCATTCTCTTATATTGGAATGCCCCATCTGGGGTTACAAACGCAGTTTTCTCCTTGGCCGACTCGGCCAGGGGAATTTGCCAATACCCTTTGGTGAGATCAAGAGTTGTCATATATCGGGCTGTTCCCAGCCGGTCAATCAACTCATCTATGCGCGGCATGGGGTAGGTGTCAAATTTTGTAACTTTATTTAATTGTCGAAAATCGTTACAAAACCGCCAGCTCCCATCAGGTTTGGGCACTAGTACGATAGGACTGGACCAGTCACTCTGGTACTCCTCTATCACACCCAATTCCAACATCCTTTGAACCTCCCCACGTATTACGTCCCGTCGGGCCTCTGGTATTCTATAAGGTTTTAGTTTTACCCTTTCTCCTGGCGGGGTGATAATGTCATGCTCTACGCCAGATGTTTGTCCCGGAAGCTCAGAGAAAATCTCTTTGTTACGAAGTACAAACTCTTTAACCTCCTGTTGTTGGGGTTTCGATAAGGTGTCTGCTATTCCAACCTCAGGAACTAAGCAATCAGGCTGTACTTGTGACAAAGTCTCTGCGACTAGGGATTCCCTATCCCTCCAGGCTTTCAGCAGATTGACGTGATAGATCTGCTCCGGCTTTCGCCTTCCTGGCTGTCTAACCCTGTAGTTCACCTCACTAATTTTTTCAATTACTTCATATGGACCTTGCCATTTGGCCAGAAATTTGCTTTCAACCGTAGGGACTAGCACCAAGACCCTATCCCCCGGGGAAAAAGTACGGGTCTTGGCCCCACGGTTGTACACTCTCTGCTGTGCTAACTGCGCTTGGGTTAAATGTTCCTTTACAATTGGCATTACCTGTGCAATTCTATCTTGCATCAGGGCTACATGCTCAATCACACTCCTGTGAGGAGAACTCTCATTTTCCCAAGTTTCCTTGGCGATATCCAGCAGCCCTCTTGGGTGTCTCCCATAGAGCAACTCGAAGGGTGAGAAACCCGTAGAGGATTGGAGTACCTCCCTAATGGCAAACATTAGATAGGGTATTAGACAGTCCCAATTCTTTCCATCTCTATCCACCACCTTCTTTAACATTTGTTTAAGGGTTTTGTTGAATCTTTCAACCAACCCATCTGTTTGGGGGTGATACACAGATGTACGCAATTGCGTCACTTTGTACAACTTGCATAATTCTTTCATAACCCTGGACATAAAGGGTGTACCTTGGTCCGTAAGCAGTTCCTTACAAATACCCACGCGGCTAAAAACAAGAGATAGCTCTTTGGCTATGGTTTTGGCCAAGGTATTTCGGAGAGGAATTGCTTCCGGATAACGGGTGGCATAGTCCAATATAACCAAAATGTACTGATGCCCCCTGGCGGACTTCATTATCGGACCTACCAAATCCATTGCGATCCTTTCAAAGGGGACCTCAATGATAGGAAGAGGTACCAGCGGGTTACGGAAATGTGGCATAGGTGCCGACTTCTGACACACAGGGCAGGAGGAACAATAATTTTCTATTTCCTTCATGACCCCAGGCCAATAGGATCTCTGCAATACCCTCTCTCTGGTTTTCTCTGTCCCCAGATGACCTCCCAGAATGTGCCCATGAGCCAATTCTAACACCAACTTCCTGTAAGGTTTGGGCACTACAAGTTGCTCAATGGTTTCTTCTGCCCTTTGAGCCACTCGATACAGCAGGTCCCTTTCCATAGTGAAGTAAGGATAAGGGCAAGTCTTATCTGGGTTCACTAACTCGCCATCTATTTTCACCACATTTTCCCGTGCCTTTATTAGGGTGGGGTCTTTTAACTGTTCTGTGGCAAAATTTTCCCTGTGAACCTCAAGATCCGAAAACTCCACAGACGGCATGTTTTCATCTGAGGATGTTGGCTCCTCCCCAGTTTCTCGAGTTTCCCCCGCCAATACCGACAAGGGAAATTCAGGAGAGTCCTCACCACTCCCAGAGGAATTCTGGTCATCTTCCTGGTTTATAGGGGCACCAGTGGGGGGCTCAGGACAATCCCAGAGTTCCCAGAATTTTGGAAAATCCCTTCCCACAATAGCATCATGTGGTAAGTGAGACACTAACCCCACCTGATGAGAGAGGTTACCTTTGGGGGTCTCAAAAAACACTGAAGTTACAGGATACTCTCGGGTGTCCCCATGCACACAAATAACAGCCACCCTGTTCTTCCCAGAGACCTCTGTAGTAACTAATTCAGCTTTTATCAATGTTACCAGGCTACCTGAATCCAGCAACACATCAACATTTCTACCATTAATACACATTTTACATAAATGTTTCTCAGGTCCCCGAATGGCAGTGCATGCAACTGTCGCAAACAGCGACTGACGTCTCTCCCTTATAAAGTCACATTGCATAGGCTCATCCACAACGGGGCAATTGGCTGCAATATGTCCCTCTTGCCGGCAGCGGTAGCAAATAATCTTTTTCACTGTCTCTTGCAGCATGGGCTTCCTGGGCTGCTCCCGCCAGACCTTAGGTAGAACTCCCACCCTCTCACTCTCTCCACCCTCACTCCTTGGAGTCATCTTACCCGCCACTGGGGATGATCTGGTCTTAGGGTGGAAAGTCCATGAGTCCCTGGAAGAGGTGGTCAGGTTCTCTGTAGCCAAGTACCTCTCAACCAGATCCACAAGTTTATCTGCATTTTCTGGGTCTCCATGGCTTACCCATTTTTGGATGGCAGTAGGAAGAGCTCTCAGGAAACGATCCATAACAACACGTTCCACAATGTTTGGTGCGGTCAAAGTCTCTGGCTGCAGCCACTTCCTGCTCAGGTGAATGAGATCATACATTTGAGACCTGGGGGGTTTTCCAACCTGAAAAGTCCAATTATGCACACGCTGAGCCCGGACGGCCAAGGTGACACCCAGCCGTGCCAATATTTCTGTTTTTAGCACCACATAGTCTTTTGCTTGGTCAGGCTCTAGGTCATAATAAGCTTTCTGCGATTCCCCAGTTAACAGAGGGGCCACCAGTCCAGCCCATTGCTCCTTAGGCCACTTTTCCCTTTCAGCAGTCCTTTCAAATGTGGTCAAAAACACCTCCGGATCATCCTCTCCAGTCATTTTTGTCAGTAAACGGCTCACACCAAAGGATGCGGTATTATTGTAACCACTTGCTTCATTGGTCTGCGGACGTTGCTGTATTAATGTCTCTATTTTCTGTTGAAAACTCTGCTCTTGCTTCTGCAACAGGTCTATAAAGCGGGCTTCAGATTGCTGCTGTGCTTGTTGCTGAGCTTCCAGACTCTGCAGGTGAGCTTTCTGCTGGGCTGCAAGGCTCTTTTGTAAAGCCGCATTTGTTTGCTGCTGATTTGCATTTGCTAGAGCCAGCTGTCTCAGTATCTCCTCCATGCTGGCCTTTAAAAAAAATTGAAAAAAACTGCCAAAATTCTCCACCAACTGTGAGGGGTTAGCTCGGCAGCGGGTGTGTGTGACCCCCTGGATGGGTTCACAACACAAAAT
This sequence comes from Lithobates pipiens, assembly GCF_037356315.1. NCBI lineage: Eukaryota > Metazoa > Chordata > Amphibia > Anura > Ranidae > Lithobates > Lithobates pipiens. The sequence continues at coordinate 124,141,946 of NW_027507784.1, forward strand.
CAGGCACAGCAGACAGCGTTGTAGGTGCAAAAAAACAAAAGATGCGGTTTATTTATGCTCCATGCAGTGATACATATAACAGCCAAACAAAAATAAAACATGAAAATAAATCCTGGTCAGCTTGACCTCTAACTACACACTTAGATTCCCTGTCTAACAACTGAGTGCAGCCTTGTGCTGCACCAGTCCCTGTCTCTGTTGTAGAGGTTTGCCACACAGGCGTTAACTCACTGCACAGAACAGGTGTCACACTCCCCAGTCTATACAACACAAAACTGGTTCCAGGATGGAGCATCTCCCTAAGCATGCTGGGGTTTTTTGTAGAGATCTTAATGAGCCCACTTACTTCAGCTGGGCTCATTAACTCTTCCCCTCTAATTGTAAAAGTCTGCATAAAGCCTGAATCTAGGGCACACATATTTCCCATCCTGGATACAACCAGGTGACTTTACCTGCGTGCTGCCACAATATGTATATATATATATATATATTATCTATATTGTTACATATCTGAGTGCGGATCCCCCTTACATCAGGGTCCCCAGAGAGCCCCCCTTACATCAGACTCTCCAGTGAGCCCCTTCCTTACATCAGGGTCCCCAGAGAGCATCTTCCTTACATCAGGGTCCCCAGAGAGCGTCCTCATACATCAGGGTCCCCAGAGAGCCCTCCCATACATCAGGGTCCCCAGAGAGCCCCCCATACATAAGGGTCCCCAGAGAGCCCCCGCATACATCAGGGTCCCCAGAGAGCCCCCGCATACATCAGGGTCCCCAGAGTGCCTCCCATACATCAGGGTCCCCAGAGAGCCTCCCATACATCAAGGTCCCCAGAGAGAGAGGGGGTGGATGAGAGAGGGTGAGGGAGTGTGAGAGAGAGAGGGTGGATGAGAGGGGGTGAAAGAGAGAGAGTGGGTGGGAAAGAGGGACCCCCTAGCCCTGCCTGCAGTCCCTACTGTTCCAGTCCCTGTCTGTGTGGGTAGGCTGTGTGATTCACCTACTGAACATCCTCGGTCAGCCTGTTTGTTTCCTGTTACATGACAGTGACTAGGGATGAGCCGAACACCCCCTGGTTCGGATCGCACCAGAACTTTCAAACGGACCCCAAATTCGTACAAACTTTAGTACCCCGTTAAAGTCTATGAGACTCGAACGTTCGAAATTAAAAGTGCTAATTTTAACGGCTAATATGCAAGATACTGTCCTAAAAAGGGTTTGGGGACATGGGTCAATGCCTAAAATGTTTTTAAAAATGGCCGTTTTGGCGGGAGCACTGTTTTTAGTGACGATTAAAGTAAAAAAAAAAGTGAAATATTCTTTTAAATATGGTGCATGGGGGGTGTCTGTAGTATGCCTGTGAAGTGCCACGTGTTTCCCGTGTTTAGAACAGTCCCTGCACAAAATGACATTAAATGGAAATAACATCATTTAAAACTGCTTGCGGTTTTAATGTTATATCTGGTTCCTGCAATATGGTTGAAAAACATTGAGAAAAATGGCATGGGTAGCCCTCCCTGCCCATTACCAGCCCCTTTGGGTCTTGTACGCATATTAAGGGGAACCCAGTACCCATATTAAATAAAGGAAATGCGTGTGGCCCCCAGGGCCTATATACTCAGAACAGCAGTATACAGGCGGTGCAAACAAGACAGGGACTGTATAGGTTTGTTGTGTTAAGTTGAATCTGTTTGTAATTTTCAACTGGTACATTTTTAAAGTGTAGCTCCAGTCAAAAAAACTATTTTTAAGCTTTTTGGAAAACATAGGGAAGGGTTATCACCCCTGTATAATTTGTTTTGTCGTACATCTTTTTTCATCTCACTTGCTGTTGTCTCCTTCAGTTTGCAAGTAGGAGATGTTTGTAAGTTGGATGTTTGAAAGTAGGGGCCTGCCCTATATGCTCTGCAGAAATGGCGGAACAAGGTGTTGGTTTTGCCACAACATTGTAAGCCCTCAAAGTGACTCTTGGTGGGCGCTGGAGCGCCCTGCTGTGAACGATTATATCAAGAATTGTAATTACATGCCATTGTTGAACAGTGGTAGAAAAATTGACCTTTGGTGGTTGTGGTGCTGGTGTCACAACACTATAAGTCCTCACAGTTACTCTGGGTGGGCACAGGAACGGGCCTTCCTGTGAAATATTATATCAAGAATTGTAATTACATGTCCCTGTTAAACAGGGGCAGAAAAATTGGGTTTTAGGCACTGGTGCTGGTGCCACGACACTGCAACCTCTCCCATATACTCTAGTTTTATTGCAGGAATTAGCCCTGCTGCAAAGCATTCCATCAAAAATTGTAATTAAACACCCCTGTTAAACAGGAGCAGAAAAATTGGGCCTTAGGCACTGGTGCTGGTGCCACGACACTGCAACCTCTCCCATATACTCTAGTTTTATTGCAGGAATTAGCCCTGCTGCAAAGCATTGCATCAAAAATTGTAATTAAACACCCCTGTTAAACAGGAGCAGAAAAATTGGGCCTTAGGCACTGGTGCTGGTGCCACGACACTGCAACCTCTCCCATATACTCTAGTTTTATTGCAGGAATTAGCCCTGCTGCAAAGCATTGCATCAAAAATTTTAATTAAACGCCCCTGTTAAACAGGGGCAGAAAAATTGGGCCTTAGGCACTGGTGCTGGTGCCACCACACTGCAACCTCTCCCATATACTCTTGTTTTATTGCAGGAATTAGCCCTGCTGCAAAGCATTGCATCAAAAATTGTAATTAAACGCCCCTGTTAAACAGGGGCAGAAAAATTGGGCTAATGGCATCACCCAGAACCAGAAATGTTCTTCCAACATATCAGGGGAAGAGGAAGAGGATAGACAATCAACATAACAGGACAGTCACTCAGCATCAGCATAGGCAGTCTTGAAGGGATGTGATATTTCAAAAAAAATTATTCGGTTACATCAGCTTCAGGTGCTTGGTAGCTGTGGGTGATCCAAGACTGATTCATCTTGATGAAGGTCAGTCGATCAACTGATTCGGTGGACAGGCGCACCCTGTGATCGGTAACAAAGCCACCAGCAGCACTGAAGGTGCGTTCCGAAAGAACGCTGGATGCAGGACAGGCCAGTAGCTCAATTGCATACTGTGCAAGCTCTGGCCAGTGATCCATCCTCAAGACCCAGTAAGCCAGAGGATTTTCGGTGGGAAAGGTGTCCAAGTCTGACCTTGCCCCTAGGTATTCCTGCACCATGTAAATCAGACGCTGGCGATGGTTGCTGGAACCGATCATACCTTGGGGCTGCGGACTAAAAAATTGTCTGAAAGCATCAGTCAGACAGCCACCTTCTCCACCGCTCCTTCTGACCGATGCCTCAGCAACACGTTGTCCAGGACCAGGAGTTTGTAACCTCCCAGTCTCTGGGAACGCGTTGCACAGACCTTTCTGCAAGGCCTCCCGGAGATGTCTCATCCTCTGCTCCCTCTGCGATGGCAAGATAAGGTCAGCAACCTTACCCTTGTACCGTGGATCAAGGAGAGTGGCCAGCCAGTAATGGTCCCTCTCCTTGATCCAAAGAATACGAGTATCCTTCCGCAGGCTTTGCAGGATCGGGGAGGCCATGCAGCGTAGGTTAGCTGAGGCATTCGGTCCGGAGTCCTCTGGGTCACTAAGGACAACATGATCCGCAGCTACCTCCTCCCAGCCACGTACAAGTCCACGTGATTCTTGGGACTGTAAATCATCCCTACAAGACTGCTTCTGCTGATGCTGAGTGCCAGCCTCCACCTCCATGCTGACACAATCATCCTCCTCCTCCTCTTCCTCCTCCTCATCCTCTTCCTGTGTGATGGGTGGCACAGCAGGAACACTGTCTGGATAAAGGGGGCCTTGAGAGGCAAGGAAGTCCTCCTCTTCCTGCCTCTGTTCTGCCTCAAGTGCCCTGTCCATTATTCCACGCAGCGTATGCTCCAAGAGGTGGACTAGAGGTACAGTGTCACTGATGCATGCACTGTCACTGCTCACCATCCTTGTGGCCTCCTCAAAGGGTGACAGGACAGTGCAAGCATCCCTGATCATGCCCCACTGGCGTGGTGAGAAAAAACCGAGCTCCCCTGACCCTGTCCTGGTGCCGTAGTCGCACAGGTACTCATTGATGGCCCTCTGCTGCGTGTGCAGCCGCTGCAGCATGGCCAACGTTGAGTTCCACCTGGTGGGCATGTCACATATAAGGCGGTTCTTGGGCAGGTTCAACTCCTTTTGGAGCTCAGCCGGCCGAGCACAGGCATTAAATGATTGGCGGAAATGCACACAGACTTTCCTGGCCTGCTTCAGGACATCCTGTAAGCCCGGGTACCTGCCCAAGAACCGCTGCACCACCAGGTTAAGGACGTGAGCTACACAGGGCACATGGGTCAGTTGTCCCTGTCGGAGGGCGGAGAGGAGGTTGGTGCCATTGTCGCAAACCACCATTCCTGGCTTAAGCTGGCGTGGCATCAACCACCTCTCGGCCTGCCCCTGCAGAGCTGACAAAACATCCGCCCCAGTGTGGCTCCTGTCCCCCAAACAAACCAGCGCAAGCACGGCATGGCATCGTTTTGCCTGCGTACTTGCGTAGCCCCTGGAACGCCTACGGAGCACCGCTGGTTCTGAGGACAGAGCACTGGAAGAGGCCATGGAGGAAGAAGAAGAGGAGGGGGTGGAGGAGAGAGGTGTGTCACAACCAATAGTAGCATTTTGGAGGCGTGGTGGCGGAACAACCTCCAACAGTACTGCACCTTGTCCTGCATCCTTCCCAGCTGCCAGAAGAGTGACCCAATGGGCCGTGAAAGACAGGTAACGTCCCTGTCCATGCCTACTGGACCATGAGTCAGCAGTAATATGCACCTTACCGCTGACCGCCCTGTCCAGCGAGGCAAGGACATTGCCTTCCACATGCCGGTAGAGACCCGGAATTGCCTTCCGTGAGAAAAAGTGGCGTTTGGGGACCTGCCACTGAGGAACCGCACATTGTACAAACTCACGGAAGGGGGCCGAGTCTACCAACTGAAAAGGCAGCAGTTAAAGTGCTAGCAATTTAGCCAAGCTAGCATTCAACCGCTGGGCATATGGATGGCTGGGAGTGAACTTCTTTCGCCGGTCCAGCAGCTGGGTAAGGGACATTTGCCTGCTATAATCGGACGTGGGTGTACTGCTAGCAGAGTGCCCGGAAGCACTTAGCTGTGACACACCTAATTCTACACCTTCATTCCTCTCAGAGCAGGTTTCAGAGAGGACTGAAGGTCTAGTGGGGTTGGAGATGCCAGCTGATGAGGAGCAAGGAGAGGTCCACTTTGTTCTTTGGTGTGGGTCTTTGAGGTACGCTTGCCAACGAGCTGCATGGCAGGTCAACATATGTCTGGTCAAGCATGTGGTGCCCAAGCGGCTAATGTTTTGGCCACGTGAGATACGCTTGAGACATATGTTGCAAATAGCAGCGGTGTGATCTGATGCACTCGTCTCAAAAAAGGCCCACACCAAAGAACTTTTAGAATAACGCGCAGAGGCAGCGCCCTGCACAAGCGGAGCTCTGCGGTGTGATTCAGTCGGTGTGCTGCCCCTAAGCTGGCCCCCGGAGGGCATCCTGCCTCGTTGGACATGTGCCTCCCCCTCCTCCTCCTCCTCTCTCCTACCAGGCACCCACGTGGAGTCAGTGCCCTCATCATCCCCTCCCTCTTCATCGCTGTAGCAAACCTGGCAATATGCTGCAGCTTGTGGAACATGACTGCCAAATTGCTGTCCTTCTTGAGCATCCCCTCTCTCTGCATTCACGCTACTGCCTTCCTCTAGCTGAGTGTCATCATCAGAGCCTACAAAACACTGGGCATCCTCCTGGAGCATGTACCCAACACTGTGCTCAAAGAGTTCAGGAGACTCCTCAGGAGGACGTGGTGGGTCTAGGGAAGGAGTCACTGATGATGACATTGAGACGAGGGAAGACGATGCGTTGGCAGCTGCTTTGGTAGTACCCTGAGACTGGGTGAGAGAGGATGAGGAGGATGAAGAGGGCTTGGTCATCCACTCTACCAAGTCGTTGGCATGTTGCGGTTCAACATGTCCAGCTGCCGAAAAGAAGGACAAGCGTGTCCCATGGCCACGCGCTGATGACAATGCACTGCGTCCATGACCAGCACTGTTGTCTCTAGACACAGAGCCTGCTTGCCCTCTTTTATCGGCTCGCGCCTGTCTGCCTCTCCTTGCTGGCCTTCCAGACATGGTAATGGCCTGAAGGGAGTTGGGTAAAACAGCAGTTGGGTAGTGTATATTGTGCTGGAGGCACACAACACCCACTAACTCCTGCAGATGCCTTTATTATAGAACACCAGAGATAAAGGGGTATACTGTAATGGAGTCACACAACACCCACTAAGCCCTGCAGATGGCTCTATTAGAGAACAACAATAAAGGGTAGATACAGGTGTATATTGTGCTGGAGGCACACAACACCCACTAACTCCTGCAGATGCCTTTATTATAGAACACCAGAGATAAAGGGGTATACTGTAATGGAGTCACACAACACCCACTAAGCCCTGCAGATGGCTCTATTAGAGAACAGCAATAAAGGGTAGATACAGGTGTATATTGTGTTGGAGGCACACAACACCCACTAACTCCGGCAGATGCCTTTATTATAGAACACCAGAGATAAAGGGGTATACTGTAATGGAGTCACACAACACCCACTAAGCCCTGCAGATGGCTCTATTAGAGAACAGCAATAAAGGGTAGATACAGGTGTATATTGTGCTGGAGGCACAAAACACCCACTAACTCCTGCAGATGCCTTTATTATAAAACACCGGAGATAAAGGGGTATATACAGATGTATACTGTGCTGTGCTGGAGGCACACACAACTTCCAATAACTCCTGCAGATGGCAGATGGCTCAAATAGAGAAGAGCTATGTAGGTGGATATAGCAGTGTGTACTGGGTACAGAGCACGCAGACAGCACGCACAAGCTCCTAACACTACTGACTGCAAGCTCTATTATAAAAGATAGATCACTAGCTATATAGGTGAGGTGAATATAGTGGTGTATACTGCGGTCAGGGCACGCAGACAACAACCACTACAGAAGAGCAAGATCGAAAATCGGCCGATAACGATCGTGTATACTGTGTTGAAGGTACACAGAACACCCACTAACTGCCTCAGACGCCAACACACTACACAAGGCCGCCGCGCTGGCGGCCTTATATAGTGTGGGGCGTGTACTACACAGCCTGAGCTATGATTGGCCACAGGCATCCTGCCTGTGGCCAATCATGGCTCTCCTCGCTGCTGGTGCTGTGATTGGCCAAGCATGCGGGGTCACAGTGCATGCTTGGCCAATCATGAGCCAGCAATGCACTGCGATGACGCAGTGCATTGTGGGCCGTGAGCGCCACATGAATTTGGCGCGAACGGCCCATAATGTTCAGAATTCGCCGAACGGGCGAACAGCCGATGTTCGAGTCGAACGTATGTTCGACTCGAACACGAAGCTCATCCCTAACAGTGACAGCTGGGACAGGAGCTTGGAGAAGGAGTGCAGGCTCTGGGAAGCAGTGAGGCCTCGTCTTCTCTCTCACTCCCTCCTGGACTCTTCCCGGCTGCCCAGGCCTCCTCCTCCCTGTTTGATGCCTGCTGCCTTGCACCCCGCCATCATCAGACCAGCGGCAGGAAGAGGGGGCTGGGCTCAACTCTTTAGGCCCCACGAGCACTAGCGAGGAAAGCTAGGAAGTGGAATCCTCCTCTGCTTTGAATGCTGGGCTGGGAGAGAGTTGCAGCTGTGATGTCACTGGTTGCTAGACGCTAGGCGGCTCTAGCAACCAGTGGCCAAAAGCAGAGTCAGTTGGAGGCGGGGGTGGGGCCAGAGCCAGCACTATCACGGCTCAGTCCTCCCGGTCCCCTGCATTCTGTACCGGAACATACCTGCTAATTGCGGCACTGCAGCCACCCCGTAAGATACCCAGTGCTATGGGCCCCAGACTCAGGGCTATAGCCACCCCCTAGCGACGCCACGTGCAGGAAAGGTGTATAAGTGCCCTCTATTGAAGTGGTTAAGACTTTTGCATAGTACTGTATAAAAGTGCATAAAGTGCCAGCAAAAAGTGCTGCAGCTTGATTCGGTTCTAGGAACCAGAGAGCAGAGCACTGTGGAAGGATGAATAATCTACCCTGGATGAAAGTTATCTATGATGACATGTTAAGTTTGCTACACATATTGTAGCATATTTTCTGGGAAGTGTTCATTTCAGGAGGTGGTGGCTGCTGCTTCTTTACATTGGGAAGAGTCTGGCAACAATCTGAGTTGTTGTTGGAGGATTTATAATATATGTTTTCTGGACTATACAGAACTTTTTTGCACTTTATGCACTTTTATACATATATACTTTAATTATTTTAATTATTATTGCCATATTATACTTCACTTTAGGATTGATTATATTTGTGTTGATTTTTGCACTTTACATAGTTATGCGATCAATTGATGCACATTTGATTAATTGTTGATTGTATAGTGCTGCAGGTGATTATTTTTATGGTTCCATAGGGTATTTTTATATATCAACCATTCTGCTAGCAGACTCTTTTTACACAGCGCAGACCTTATAGTAGATATCTGGATTACATTATTGTATTTGTAGATGCATTTTGTAAAACTTACAATTACTCACCTTTGCAGATCTTTATTTTCTGAAATGATGAAAGGTCAGTGCGTGGTCCACTCTTACATAGGGCCAGGAAGTTTAAATAATAAATCAAAAAGCTGATGTTCTAGTAAGGGGAAACATATTTCTAGGCAAATTATTTCTGGGAAAGTTCAAAACTAAAATTAGAAAATACTATTTTGCAGAAAGGATAGTTGATGCTTAGAATAGACTTCCAGCAGAAGTAGCAAGTCAGTCATCGGTAAAGGAATTCAGACATGCTTGGGTTAAGCATAAGTCTATATTCAGACAAGAAAAAAACTCTTCTATTTCAAAAATATTATCTTTTTATTAGAAATTATCTGCTTTATATCCAGTTTATTAATAGTTATTTGCTTTAATTTAATTTATAGCTAAACAACATGTGAAGATCAACCTTATCATTTCAGTTTAAATTATAATATACTGTATATTGTACATCTAAGCCTTGAAGGCCCCAGGATATGTTCTGTGCATCAAGTTAACATTTTGCCAATACAAATATACACATGAACTGTTCAGGTTTATTACATAGTGATGTAATGAAGACTGTTAAACATTAAACAATAAATGTTCAAAAGCGGCTTACAGATCAGATAAGCTTCTTTCAGAAGAGATGGACAAAATGTTTCACTGTGTACAATTCACGGCTGTCCTTATATTATTTTCATTTGGATATGTAAAGTTTGTTGAGCCTGGTAAGGTGCTTGTAGTACCTGTTGACGGCAGCCATTGGCTTAGCATGCGTGCAGTTGTGGATTTGTTGAGGCAAAAAGGACACCAGATTTTTGTAGTAGCGCCAGACTTCAATATCCATATTCAAGCCTCTGAAGGTTATAAGATTAAGTTGTACCCTGTGTCATATTCCCGTGAAGATCTACAGAATCATTTTAAACGTTTTTCAGCTGAAGTTTTCACAGAAAGACCTCTTCTGCAGAAGATTCTGAAAATCCATGAGGAGATGAAACAAGGAGCAGCCCTAATGCTTGATACTTGTGTCAGACTACTGAACAACAAAGAGTTAATACGGAGCTTGAAAGAGACCACTTTTGATGTTGTTTTCACAGATCCCCTGTTTCCATGTGGCCAGATCCTTGCAGAGCATTTGGCAGTACCCTCTGCTTACTTTTTGCGTTCCATACCTTGTCAGAAAGATGCAATATCTTCTCAGTGTCCAATACCACTTTCTTATATACCACGGCAGTTCTCAGGACTTACTGATCATATGACTTTCCCTCAAAGACTGCAGAACATCTTTTTTGAAATAGCTTCACATTTTGTGTGTAATTTACTTTACTCTCCATACCAGCAACTGGCTTCTGAGTTCCTTCAAAGGGAGGTCAATTTACATGAAATGTTAGGTCACACGGCCATCTGGCTAATGAAAATCGACTTTGCTTTTGATTATCCAAAGCCGGTGATGCCCAATATGGTCTTTATAGGAGGAATTAACTGTGTTCAAAGAAAACCTCTAAATCAGGTGAGGATTCTAAGCATTTGATGTGCTAGTATATATTTTGGAGTTATATGTGTGCATAGCTACCAGGTCCCTGGACTCATATCCTCTCCAGGCAAAGTCTAGGAGGCAATGGCCCTTTTTGACAAGCTCCCTGACTATCCCCTTCCCTAGCACACAGTACTGGAATAAAACCTCTTAATGATTGGACAGGGTGAAAAAATATATAGCATTGTTTCTTCTTCTATCTACTGGGGGACATCAGCTAGACAAAACTAAACAATATTCAGAGTTTAGGACAAACCCAACAAATGCAGAAAACAATAGCGATCAGAACTCAGGATGGCTATAAGCTTAGCAGTTTCCCACTACATTAACCCTAGTGGCACTCTAACTTTGCCAGAGCACCTCTTTTAAGGCACAATTCCTCCTTTTGAAACCTAAGCAGGAGTGGTAGGGAGAAGAGTCGGAGTGAGAGGGAATGAGTCCCTGATTAGATGTATTCAGTTGTGTTTAAGGGTCCACTGCAAAGTGTATGTTGAGTGTAGGTAAATAAACGTGTGTTGATGCGTGTTGGCATGCTGCGTTGAATTGCATGTTTAACCACTTTCAGACCGGACCATTTTGCTGGTAAATGACCAGAGGTCTTTTTACACTTTGGCACTGCGCTGCTTTAACTGGTAATTGCGCGGTCATGCAATGTTGTACCCAAACAAAATTTGCGTCCTTTTCTTCCCACAAATAGAGCTTTCTTTTGATGGTATTTGATTGCCTCTGCGATTTTTATTTTTTGCGATATAAACGTAAAAAGACCGCAAATTTTGAAAAAAAATTATATTTTCTACTTTTTGTTATTAGAAAAATCCAATAAACTCAATTTTAGTCATACATTTAGGCCAAAATGTATTCAGCCACATGTCTTTGGTAAAAAAAAAGTCAATAATTGTATATTTATTGGTTTGCGCAAAAGTTGTCACATCTACAAACTAAGGTATGTTTTCTGGAATTTACACAGCTTTTAGTTTACGACTGCCTATCTCATTTCTTGAGGTGCTAAATTGGCAGGGCAGTACAAAACCCCCCCAAATGACCCCATTTTGGAAAGTAGACCCCCTAAGGAAATTGATAAGAGGCATGTTGAGCCCATTGAATATTTTATTTTTTTGCCTCAAGCGATTGAATAATGACAAAAAAAAAATTTTTTTTTTTTTTTTACACAAAGTTGTCACTAAATGATATATTGCTCACACATGCTATGGGCATATGTGAAATGACACCCCAAAATAAATTCTGCTGCTTCTCCTGAGTACGGGGATACCACATATGTGGGACTTTTTGGGAGCCTAGCCGCGTACGGGGCCCCGAAAACCAAGCACCGCCTTCAGGCTTTCTAAGGGCGTAAATTTTTGAGTTCACTTCTCACTACCTATTACAGTTTTGAAGGCCATAAAATGCCAAGATGGCACAAAACCCCCACAAATGACCCCATTTTAGAAAGTAGACACCCCAAGCTATTTGCTGAGAGGCATGTTGAGTTCATGGAATATTTTATATTTTGCCACAAGTTGCGGGAAAATTACAAACTTTTTTTTTTTTTTTTCACAAAGTTGTCACTAAATGATATATTGCTCACGCATGCCATGGGCATATGTGAAATGACACTCCAAAATAAATTCTGCTGCTTCTCCTGAGTACGGGGATACCACATATGTGGGACTTTTTGGGAGCCTAGCCGCGTACGGGGCCCCGAAAACCAAGCACCGCCTTCAGGCTTTCTAAGGGCGTAAATTTTTGAGTTCACTTCTCACTACCTATTACAGTTTTGAAGGCCATAAAATGCCAAGATGGCACAAAACCCCCACAAATGACCCCATTTTAGAAAGTAGACACCCCAAGCTATTTGCTGAGAGGCATGTTGAGTCCATGGAATATTTTATATTTTGCCACAAGTTGCGGGAAAATTACAAACTTTTTTTTTTTTTTTTTTTTTTCACAAAGTTGTCACTAAATGATATATTGCTCACGCATGCCATGGGCATATGTGAAATGACACCCCAAAATAAATTCTGCTGCTTCTCCTGAGTACGGGGATACCACATATGTGGGACTTTTTGGGAGCCTAGCCGCGTACGGGGCCCCGAAATCCAAGCACCGCCTTCAGGCTTTCTAAGGGCGTTACAGTTTTGAAGGCCATAAAATGCCAAGATGGCACAAACCCCCCCCCAAATGACCCCATTTTGGAAAGTAGACACCCCTAAATTTAGGGGTACACTAGTGAGACTAGGTAATAAATGGCGGGTGCCCTGAAACTATAAAAAAATAACTAACCAACCAGCGTCACCTGTAACAGTTATATGGTGATCACTGGTGAAAGGGTTAACTAGGGGGCAATCAGGGGGCTTTATGCGGTAGTATATGGGGGTCCCTGGCGCTATAAAAAGCTGCGGCGAACCTAAATACCTACCTGCCTAACTAGCGTCACCTGTGACACTAATACAGCGATCAGAAAAACGATCGCTTATTAGGCTGGGTTCACACTGGAGCGATGCGGGAACGCCACGAATGCGCGGCGGGTTTCCGCATCGCATGCCTCCCGGCGGCAGTTCACACTGCCCTATGCGAACTGCTGGGAGTGTCAGTGAAATGTTAATGACACCCCCAGATCAGTTCGCATATCGCAGTGCGATCTGCAAACTTGGATCGCATGGTGTGAACACCCATGCGATCCGATTCTGCTGCGGACCAAAAAAAGGGTCCCGTGCGAGTTTGCGGCGGGTGCGGCGGGTGTGACACGAATTCAGCCATACTATCTGTATAGCTGAAGTCGAATCGCACAGAGATCGGATGTGATTTGCACTGCAGTGCGGTGCGAATCACATCCGTTCTCATAAACCGCTGCAATGTGAACCCAGCCTTAGTGACACTGGCGACGGGGGGTGATCACGGGGTTAAACCTTTATTGGGGGGGTTAGGGGGGTACCTTAGAACTAAAGGGGGCTAACCCTAACTGCCCTAACAGTTATTAGTCACAAATGACACCCGCCGGGTGATCAGGGGGTTAAACCTTTATTAGGTAATAAATGGCGGGTGCCCTGAAACTATAAAAAAATAACTAACCAACCAGCGTCACCTGTAACAGTTATATGGTGATCACTGGTGAAAGGGTTAACTAGGGGGCAATCAGGGGGCTTTATGCGGTAGTATATGGGGGTCCCTGGCGCTATAAAAAGCTGCGGCGAACCTAAATACCTACCTGCCTAACTAGCGTCACCTGTGACACTAATACGGCGATCAGAAAAATGATCGCTTATTAGGCTGGGTTCACACTGGAGCGATGCGGAAACGCCGCGAATCCGCGGCGGGTTCCCGCATCGCATGCCTCCCGGCGGCAGTTCACACTGCCCTATGCGGACTGCTGGGAGTGTCAGTGAAATGTTACTGACACCCCCAGATCAGTTCGCATATCGCAGTGCGATCTGCAAACTCGGATCGCATGGTGTGAACACCCATGCGATCCGATTCTGCTGCGGGCCAAAAAAAGGGTCCCGTGCGAATTAGCGGCGGGTGCGGCGGGTGTGGCGGGTGCGGCGAATGGCTGAACTCGAATCGCACAGAGATCGGATGTGATTTGCACTGCAGTGCGGTGCGAATCACATTCGTTCTCATAAACCGCTGCAATGTGAACCCAGCCTTAGTGACACTGGCGACGGGGGGTGATCACGGGGTTAAACCTTTATTGGGGGGGTTAGGGGGGTACATTAGAACTAAAGGGGGCTAACCCTAACTGCCCTAACAGTTATTACAGTCACAAATGACACCAATGCAAAAAAAAAAAAAAAAAAAAAAAAAATGACATTGGTGTCACTGTGACTGGGGGGCAGGGGTAATTGGGGGGGGGGTGATCGGGGGGGTGTGAGTGTGCCTGGTATGTTCTACTGTGTGTGTAGAGTGTTGGTGCAACTCACCGATCCGCTCTCCTCCGTGTCGGAACGAAAAATACTGACACGGAGGAGAGAATACATCACTTCCTCTCCTGTGTTTACATTACAGGAGAGGAAGTGATGTCACGGGGGATTCCTATTCGTCGGGAGCGATCGCGTGGGGGTGGCCATGAATGAATGGCTGCTCCCTCGTCCCGGATCGCTCCCGGACGAAAACCGACCGCCGCAGGCACCGGGCGGGGGCCCGATCGGGCCCCCGACCCGCGGGAGGCAAGGGACGTACATGTACGCCAATATGCCTGCCCGTGCCATGCTGTCGACGTACATTGTCGTGCGGCGGTCGGCAACTGGTTAACATGCAAATTTCTCCTAACTTCTTGCAGCATGTAAAGGGTCTACAGAATGGCTGAAATGTCAAACTTGTGCTGGCCTGCTGATTTTCCTCTTCGTTGAGGCATGTTGTGCTGTGCTGGTAAGCGTTACCATGTGTTGCCTCCCATTATGGTGAAAAAAATTGGAGCTTACTATACTTTTTTCCACTGCAAACCAGTGCATATTAGTGCAATGCACCAGTGTGAGCTGCTCCCATTCACATACCTCATTTTTTACAGGTCCTTGCATTGACATGCATTGAACATAATCTGTGAGGGCATCTGGTGTGAATGGATCCTTAATGTCAGTTTGAGCTTTTCAACTTTATAAACAACAAACTCAACACAACAGGAGCAAGAAAATGAAAATAAAGGGTGTTGAAGCACCATCTTCTTGCAAGCACTGTGTATAAACCATGTATAAACCATTTAAAATAAAAATCTGTGCTTAGCGCCAGATACTAAATGTGAAATTGGACAGCCGCATTCACTAAATATTTGAATGTAAATATTGATATAGTATGAGAGTCCATTCACACCAGATGTGTTTGGACTACATTGGGTGGTTAGTCCAGTGCAGTCCCACCACACCTCTACGGCAAGACAAGACCAGGCAAAATGTTGTGTCACCAATGTGCCTGTTTAGACCACTTTGTGATGATGTGCGGGAAGTGTGCACTGAAAATAAGTACTGTGTGTAGTATCTTTTTCCAGTGGAGCAGCAGGGGTCATCGAACATCACCTGATCTTTGTGTGTTTTACTCTGGTGCATTCATGTATTTTAATGGACATTTATTTTGTGTTTTTACCAATAATTTGTTTTACACATTGAATGTGCAATTGTGAAATGTCTATTTGTCACTTGCATTGTGTTTCCCAAGTACGATTTAAGCACTACTGATGCACTACTGATTTGTTTATAAGAGATATTTGTTTTCGAAACAGCACAACACTTTTTAGTTTTATGATATATCAATATTTATATAATAATATTAGTGACTGCGGCTGTCTAATTTAACATTTGTTAGTTTACACTAAGGGCCGGTTCACACAGCGAGGCGCGGCGAGGGAGCTCAGCGGCGACTTGCAGAGGACTTCTGTATAGAAGTCAATGCAAGTCGCCCCCGAAGTCGCCCCGAAGTAGTACAGGAACCTTTTTTCTGAGTCGGAGCGACTCGAGTCGCTCCTCTCAGAACGGTTCCATAGTACTGAATGGGGGCGACTTGCGGGAGCGAGGCGAGGCGAGCCGTGTCGCCTCGCCTCGCCTCGCTGTGTGAACCGGCCCTAAGTGCACATTTTTACTTATATATTTTTTTTTTTTACACATTGAATATACAATGTCTTGCCGCTGATGCGTTAAATTGTGGATATCTTTGAATATCGCAATAACAGAAAAATTGATGCAGAAAAACTTTTAGAACATCACAATGAGGCCAATTTGGATATCAGTGGTACCTTCATTTGGTTAAAAAAAATATTATAGTGACTGAAATGCACACATGGATATTATGTTCCTTGAAAAATAAATTTCAGATGGGATGGTTTCTAGAAGCTTGAGGTGGAATGTTTTTTTCAGAAAAACAATATAAAGAACTTAAAAACTTAGGTTCTAAAGCCTTGTGTTTTTTATATGTAACTCCACTCACAAAAATAGCAAATAAAGAAAAAATAATATAGCACATACCATTGCGACACAAGTCAGTATTTACTGAATTTAGTGCTCGTGCTAGATAAGTGCCTGGTTTGTTGATTTTTGTATAAAAATTACGTCTAATGCATTTATAGGTTTTATCTGCCTTTTCCGTAAGAAATAAATCATATTCTATACACGTTTTTTCCAATTGGGATTTCGCTATTTCGTATATATTGCAATGGTATCCCTAAGGCTGTTACTATTTCTATTAATTCTCTTCATATTTAAACTAATATATTGGACAACATTAAACAGAAAATTATGTTATTGGTCAATTTGAGTGAGGCTATTTGGGATAAAAGGATAGTTCGAGGCTAATGGTCAGGTAAAGGGATTATCAGTCTTCTTCTGACCCCTAATTAGCCTGAATGTATGCAGTATTTTGCTACTAGTCATTTCCTGACCATTTGTGAAGCTAAATCACAAAAGAATAAAAAATAAATAGTTTATAAGAAAAAGCACAATATTTCCAAATAGCCTCTTAGCCCTTTTACACACGGTCGGAGATTCCGACAACCAAATCTGTCGGAGTAATTCAGATGGATTAATTCCGGAAGAGGTCCGGAAGTGATGTTGCATACACACGGTCGGACTAAGTTGTCGGAAAATCCGATTGTACATAATGTGATGACGTTTCGTTACGTTACGTTCAGGCTAGTAGCCAATAGCTTTGGTCTAGGAATTTGATCTGAGCATGTGTGGCACTTTGTCCGTCGGAGTAGGCTACACATGATCGGAGCATGTCCGACCGGAGCATTTTGGCGGAAAATTTTACCGGCAAGTTGGAAGACTTGGTCCGTCGGATATTCAGACGGAAACAGTCCGATGCAGACCACACACAGTCGGAATATCCGACAAAACGGTCCGATAGGACACATTCCGTCGGAATCTCCGACCGTGTGTCCAAGGGCTTAGGGGTTAAGTAAATATATGAGTTAATGCTATCCATGGAATCTTCTTGATCCAAAGGAGTGGGGGCATATCTTATTCTTTTGTGAGAATGATGGTTCCCATTATTTTTGGATGGGGCTGCTCTTCTGCGCTGTGGGGAAGTGCAGATTGTTTCATGCATCAGGTGAAGGTTTATTAGGGTTTGTTGCAATTCTTCAGCTGTTCTAGAGGTGTATCTGTTGCCTTGAAAGGTGAATTTGATGGAGAAGGGGAATCCCCATTGGTATACAATATTGTGGTGTTGGAGTTCCAGTAATTGGGGTTTCATTGAGAGTCTTTTGGCATTGGTAAGCTGGAATAGATCCGCAAACAGCTGGTACTTATAGCCTTGAAAGATTAAATCTTTTTTTATCTCTGGCTGCAGTCATAATTTGCTCCTTTGAATGATAATAGTGGAATTTTAACAATTATGTCCCTTGGGGGACTGTCTGTTTTCTTTGCTGTGAGGGGCACGATGGGCTCTGTCCAATTCCAGACGTTCGATAGGAATTGATGGTGAAAGTTCTTGAAACAGCTCTGTAACTGTAAACTGTATATCTGTCAACGTTTCTGGAATTCCTCTTATGCGCAAATTCGATCTTCTGGCCCTATTTTCATAGTCTTCTAATTTTAGATTGGAGTAATACATTTTCTTCTTTTAAATTCTGCATTTCAGTCATGTTGGCTTGTGTGTTCAGTTCTATATCATCTATTTTTAGCTCCAAAGCAGCAGTGCGGCTACCTAGCTCTCTGATCTCTTTGGTGAGGCTGTTAGTTATCTGTTCAGAGGTCTGCTTTAATGCCCTGTGGAGCATTTTCTCAAACTAATGCAAAAGTGCGGTGGATGCTGTGGATATTGGTGAGGGATTATGTGAAGGAGTTAGCTCAGTTTCTGAATCAGCGGGGGAGATTAGCTGGGAGTGCTTTTTGCCTGTGGGAATGCAGTGAATGTGGAGAGAGCTGCCGCCATTTTAGCTGCGGTGCGCCCCTGTATGTCCTTTGTGAGGAGAATATTTGACTTGCCACGGCTTCCTCCCAACACCATTATGGTGGCTTAAAATTATATCTGCCTGTTCCCTGGTACAAGGGGTACTGAAGGATACCTTTTTATCCTGTCCGTTATAAAGGTGGCTTTATCCCTCAGTGGAGTGGAGCTCTAGCTCTCCATGTCTGTCCTGCTAGACTCCACCTGCAACCCCCATGTTTTAATATTTTCATTTAAAAAAGTAAAGCGTTACAATCACTCTAAAGAATGTTTTCTATATACTGTAGATGAAGAAATTAATAACATTAAAGTGATACTAAACACACACTGTTTAATTTACATTGTCCCTCCCTTCTATTTCTGTATATGGATGATAGCACTGTAGTTATTTAAAAAAAAAATATATATATAGATACAGCTGTCACATGACCCAGCTCTTTCTCAGCCTGTCTACAGTGAAACATAAGCAGGAGGAGCTTTTAGTCATAGCTAGCTTCTAGCGTCTAGTCCTCTGCTGCTGGTCACAAAAAAAGCCTTTGGAATGCAGAGTAAAAATAAATAATTAATAACAATAACCGTTTTAAATTGTCATACAAATATGCATTTTAAATCTTTATTATTTGTGTCACACCCCTCCAGCCTTTGTCTTAGAATAAGAAAGAGGTGAAGCCTCCATCAATCTACATGTAATTTCACTCCCCTTTCTGTTTAGCTGGTATGTGGTCATGGAGGAGGAAGGAGTGGGCTGTAATTTACCACTGTGTATAAATCCACATGTGCGACTCTATAGTCATATGGGCTGCTCAGATATAAAAGGAAGGAAATGTTCTGCATAGAAACTCACAAAAAACTATATATGTGCAAAGCTGCCAACACTGCTCTGCAAAATCCCTAGCTGAATTGGGGAAATGGACAAAAGGGGGACATAGAGAACAGCAGGATAAACCAGTTTTCCATAAACCATCTTCACCTGGTCTTCCTTCTAGGTTCGCGGACTCCTGCCGTCTGACTGGATGACGTCACTGCATGTCTCACCCGTGGCACATGCATGGGTAAATTCACAGACTGCTGCTTTTTAGAATATCTTTTAAACGGTACACAAAAACTAGGGTTCGCTGAAACCTTAGGGAGCAATTAGGTGGCAGGAGGATGTAGAAGCTGATTCAGGTCCCAGCAAAATAGAGAAAGTTGGTTCAGAATTGGAGCCGATAAAAAATAAAAAATAAATTATATTGAACAGAGAGATGTTCCCTTTACTCCAATTCAGAAACATAAGACTAAATACTCCCATAAAAATGTAACGATGATGAGGGAGGGCACTGTAGATCCCCTAAGGGGAAGGGCGTTGTGGATCATAGGGATACTTTTATGTGGATGGAAAGGATAGCTTCCTCATCCAATTATAGCCCTATCCATTTAACTAACAGATTTGCTTTATTTCTGAATGAAATGTCAAGGGGAGAAATAGAGCCTGTATTTATTATACTAATGGGACCACAGAGTAGCAACACTGGAGATAACAGCAATCCTTTAGGGGAACACAGTATCAAAATAAGGCCTGGTCAAGTTCAAGGGAAAGAATAAGAAGAGAGGTAGCTGAGGAGGAAGAAGGAGCAAGCATAAAAAAAGAGGGGGTTTTATAGGGGAGTCGCATTTTGAATTTAAGTGGTACTAGTCTTAAGCTGCGCCCCATACATGGATTGAAATTTGGTTGGTTCAGCAGTGACTGATCTATGTGTGGTTGCTTTGTTTAACCACTTCAGCCCCGGAAGATTTTACCGTCTTCCTGACCAGAGCACTTTTTGCTTTAACTGACATTGTTTTAACTGACAATTGTGCGGTCATGCAACGTTACGCCCAAACAAAATTGACGTCCTTTTTTCCCCCACAAATAGAGCTTTCTTTTGGTGGTGTTTGATCACCTCTGCAGTTTTTATTTTTTGCGCTATAAACAAAAAAAAGCATACATTTTGAAAAAAATTCATTATTTTTTACTTTTTGCTATAATAAATATCCCCCAAAAATATATTAAAATCTTTTTTTCCTCAGTTTAGGCCAATATGTATTCTTTTACATATTTTTGTTAAAATCGCAATAAGCGCATATTGATTAGTTTGCGCAAAAGTTATAGCTTTTACAAAATAGGGGATGGTTTTATGGCATTTTTATTATTATTATTTTTTATATTAGTAATGGCGGTGATTTTTATCGGGACTGCGACATTAAGGGGGACACATCGGACATTTTTTACACTATTTTGGGACCATTGTCATTTATACAGCAATCAGTGCTATAAAAATGCATTGATTACTGTGTAAATGACACTGGCAGTGAAGGGGTTAACCACTAGGGGGTGATGAAGGGGTTAAGTGTGTCCTAGGGAGTGATTCTAACTATAAGGGAGGATAGGCTTCAAGTCACATGACAGTGATCACTGCTTTCGATGACAGAGAGCAGTGATCTATGTCATGACACAAGGCAGAACGGGGAAATGCCTTGTTTACATAGGCACTTCCCCGTTCTGAAGCTCCGTGACACGATCGCCGGGAGACCAGCGGACATTGAGTGTGCCGGTCCCACTGGCACGGTCATGAAAACTTCAGCCGCTCAATCAGTGCCATCTGTGTATTCTGATGGTGGGAAAGTTTCCTGCTGGAAACATTGAGAGGGCACTTAAGGAGGTTTTCACTCCATTTCTGGAGATATAGACAATTACTAGATTAGCCCAATTAGCCATTTTCCCTCCCTGGTGTCATGTGACTCGTCAGTGTTACAAGGTCTCACATGTGAATGGGGAGCAGGTATGTTAAATTTGGTATTATCGCTCTCTCTCTCTCTCATACTGGTCGCTGGAAGTTCAACATGGCACCTCATGGCAAAGAACTCTCTGAGGATCTGAAAAAATGAATTGTTGCTCTACATAAAGAGGCTATAAGGCTATAAGAAGATTGCCAAGACCCTGAAACTGAGCTGCAGCATGGTGGCCAAGACCATACAGCGGTTTAACAGGACAGGTTCCACTCAGAACAGGCCTCATCATGGTTGACCACAGAAGTTGAGTGCACATCCTCCGCCTCATATCCAGAGGTTGTCTTTGGGAAATAGATGTATGAATGCTGCCAGCATGCAGAGGTTGAAGGGGTGGGGGGTCAGCCTGCCAGTGCTTAGACAATACGCGGCACACTGCACCAAATTTGTCTGCATGGCTGTCATCCCAGAATGAAGCCTCTTCTAAAGATGATGCACAAGAAAGCCCACAAACAGTTTGTTAAAGATAAGCAGACTAAAGACATGGATTACTGGAACCATCTCTTGTGGTCTGATGAGACCAAGATAAACGTTTCTGATTCAGAAGGTGTCAAGTGTGTGTGGCGGCAACCAGGTGAGGATTACAAAGACAAGTGTGTCTTGCCCACATTTAAGCATGGTGGTGGGAGTGTCATGATCTGGGGCTGCATGAGTGCTGCCGGCACTGGGGAGCTACAGTTCATTGAGGGACCCATGAATGCCTACATGTACTGTGACATATTGAAGCAGAGCATGATCCCCTCCCTTTGGAGACTGGGCCGCAGGGCAGTATTCCAACATGATAACGACCCCAAACACACCTCCAAGACGACCACTGCCTTGTTAAAGAAGCTGGGGTAAAGGTGATGGACTGTACAAGCACGTCTCCAGACCTAAATTCTATTAAGCATCTACGGGGCATCCTCAAATGGAAGGTGGAGGAGCACAAGGTCTCTAACATTCAACCGCTCTGTCATGTCATCATGGGGGAGTGGATGAGGACTCCAGTGGCAACCTGTGAAGCTCTGGTGAACTCCATGCCCAAGAGGGTTAAGCCAGTGCTGGAAAATAATGGTGGCCACACAAAATATTGATAATTTGGGCCCAATTTGGATATTTTCACTTAGGGATGAACTCACTTTTGTTGCCAGCAGTTTAGACATGAATAGCATTGTGTTGAGTTATTTTGAAGGGACAGCAAATTTACACTGTTATACAAGCTGTACACTCTTACTACTTTGCATTGTAGCAAAGTGTTATTTCTTCAGTGTTGTCACAGTATTGTCACAGTATTCACTTTTGTGAGATACTGTATGTTCTATTGGAACCAAAACTCAACTGCTACAACATTGTTGTCAGGGGTTCAGGCCACCCAGGCGGAACGGCGCTCTGGCGCATGCACATTCATGGTCTGACGCGCAGGCACACGCACATGCGCACTGGTGCACGCCTGTGCGCATTGGAGCATGTTTAGCGTCCCCCTGATGGCCTATAAAAGCTGCTCTGGCGCACACATCAATTGCTGGTTTGTCTACAGCTCCTGTTACTTGAAAACCTGTTTGTGCATCTGATTACCCGTTGTGACCCAGATTGTTCTTTGACGCTGCTGCTTATCTCCTGGACTTGACCTTCGGCTTTGTTACTCCGCTTCTCTCCAGTGTTTGACCCTCTGCCTGTGACCCGGACCTGCCTCTTGTCTCCTGTCCTGACCCTCGGCCTGTGACCCGCACTTGCTTGTGTCTTCCTAAGACACCTTACCTGAGCCTGTGCCTGTATCTAGGACTACCAGTGTTTGACCCCCAGCTGGGCGTTCCGCCCTCTACAGCTACCAGCCAGTTGCTACACAAGGTGTCCATCTCTACCAGACCTTCACACAAGGCTTCCCCTGCCACCTGGGTTGCCTGTGCCTCTTTGTGCCATTTGCTCCCTGTATCACCTCTAGGGGGCGAACTGCGCTTAGTCGCAAGGGCGAACCGCTCTCGGCATCTCAGCAAGTACTTCTCTGATAATTGTGTCAAGATGGTATAAGTCTCCCTCCCTAAATTCCTGGGTTATATTATTTCCAGTGCTGGTTTTTCGATGGACCCAGAGAAACGATCAATAGTCCTACAGTCCCAACCCGTGGGTTTACATCCTCTGAAGCGTTTTCTTGGCTTTGCCAACTATTATCACAAGTTTATTCGTAACTTCTCATCTCTGGTCAAGCCCTTGACTGATATGACCAGAAAGTACAGTAACCCAAAGAGGGATCTTTTCTTGTCAAGTTTCAATTACATTGTCTCATTCTTACCCGGTACTAAAAAGGTAAGGGCTGACACTTTGTCACGACAATTTTCCTCCACTTCCAAGATGGAGTCGGTTCCAGCTCCTGTGATTCCTCCTGATCGTATTCTGGCTACAGTTCCCACCAGTCTCATTTCTCCATTGGGTGACAGAATTCTTGCTGCTCAGGTCCATGCTCCTCCTGAGAAACCTTATGACCACTGCTTTGTCTCAGAGAGTCTCTGTACTGCCATGCTCCAGACTTATCATTCTCCCAAGGTTGCTGGCCACCCTGGGAAGAATCAACTCTTTTGGGCCATTTCTCAACAATTCTGGTGGCCTAGTCTATGTGCTGATTTAGGCTCCTTCGTAGCT
Organism: Lithobates pipiens; assembly: GCF_037356315.1. Lineage (NCBI taxonomy): Eukaryota > Metazoa > Chordata > Amphibia > Anura > Ranidae > Lithobates > Lithobates pipiens. Next base: position 124,165,412 of record NW_027507784.1, read on the forward strand.
GCCTGTTCCATGTGTGCTCAGAGTAAGACTCCACAACACCTTCCAGTGGGTCTCCTACAACCCATACCCAATGGAGCGAGGCCCTGGACCCACCTGTCTATGGATTTAATTGTGGATTTACCCAGATTTCCAGGGCAACACAGTTATCCTTATGGTGGTTCTCGAAAATGCCTCATTGTATTCCACTTAAGAAGTTGCCCACTTCTAAGGAACTGGCTTCCATTTTTGCTCGGGAGATCTTTCACTTACATGGGCTACCCAAGGTGATTCCCTCAGACAGGGGTAGTCCGTTCTGGCAAGCCTTTTGTGCACAGTTGGGAATTCAGCTTGCTTTGTCCTCTGCGTATCACCTGCAGTCTAACGGGGTCACAGAACGAGCCACTCAGTCCTTGGAGCAAATCCTACATTACTATATATTCGACCATCATAACAACTGGTCAGACCTCTTACCGTGGGTGGAGTTTGCTCACAATAGTGCCTTGAATTGTGTTTCCCAATTGTCCCTATTTATGGTGAACTATGGTTTCCAACCTTCCATGTTGCCTGACTCTTTGGTTCAGCAGAATATCCACTTGGGCACAAGTCCAGGAGGCTTTACGACATGCTAATGAAAGGTACAGACTCCATGCTGACCGCAGACCCCTGTCTGCGCCTTCCTACTAGGTTGGGGACAGGGTCTGGCTGTCATCTCGCAACCTCCAACTTCGTGTTCCCTCTCTGAAGTTCGCACATCAGTTTATTGGGCCTTTCCGTATTCTTCACAGGATTAACCCAGTGGCTTATGCATTAGACCTTCCCTCTAATATGCCTATCTCAAATGTATTTCATGTCTCCTTATTAAAGCCTTTGGTATGCAACCACTTTACCACCTCTGTGCCATGTCCTCACCCTGTTCAGGTTGAGAACCATGAGGAGTATGAAGTACAGTCCATTGTTAACTCCCGTAGGTTCCGTGGGCGCATACAGTACCTGGAGCATTGGAAAGGGTACAGTCTGGAGGAACGCTCTTGGGTCCCATTCTCGGACATACATGCCCCTGCTGTCCTTTGTGATTTCCATAGACATTTTCCCCTCAAGCCTGGTGGTCCTCCGAGGGGGGGGAAATTGAGGAGGAGTACTGTCAGTGCTGGGCTCAGCCCTTCCTTCTCTGAGCTGGCTGCTCAGCTATCAGCTAATTGCCAGCTCCTATCTCTCCACAGTGACTCACCTGCTGATGATCCTGCTCGTCGGTCCTGCCTACTTAAGCCGTCCAGTCCAGATGATCTCTGCCTTTGCCTTGGTCAAATCTCTAAAGAAGCTCTCCTGTTAAAATACTTGCTTGGCTGACATTCCTTCTGGCTCCCTGATGTTTTGGCTTGTCTGACTATCCGTTCCGGTTTCTGAACTCTGGCTATGTTTTGACAATGCTTACTCTGTTTATCTTTTTTATTATTATTAAACAAGTGTGATTTAATTGTACTTCTGTCTCAGTCTCATTCATGGTTTCTGATACTCTCGGACTCAACATCAGAATTTTCTCTCACTAAAGGTTGCGCAAAAGCTTCAGGTGCATGAGGGATATCATGGTCAGGCATAACACCCTCTCCTGGGTCAACAATTGCATCCCCAAAGGAATCCACAGGCTCAACAGGACACTCAGGTTCCTCACTTCAGTCCGTGGCCCAATCCTCAAGAGGAACTGTGGGGTCTTCCCCTACAGGACAGTCAGGGTCCAGAGCTGTAGTTTCTACAGGGGCGAGTACTATTCTGTAGGAACTTATTGGATAGGAGGAAGGTCTGTAGTGTAGAAATCCTTCCAATCCAAGGGGGTAGCTGACAGAACAATCCCCACTCAGCACACAAGACCTTAGTAGGTTTCTATGAAGATGTTTCCTGTCAGCTTTTGGGGCCTTCAGACACTGCATTATATATGGGTTATGGTGGGAACAGTTGTTTTTCTACTCAATATGGGGTGATCTCCCATAGAGGCTCTAGTGTGCTTCCTCTTTCGAATTTTGGATTTTTCATTAACAACCCATTCTGCTCTCTCACTCAAACCTGCCAGTACCCATTAGCCAAGTCCAGTGTGGATAAAAAACTGGTGCAACGGTGCACAGATGAGCTCAAATGCTGGTTGGGACTTCATAATGCAGTGCTTGGGTACCACATAAATTTCACTGATGATCACGTGCTTTGGCAGTGGAATTAGGGCAGTTCCCAGGTTAATTAGCTGGACCAGCGCCCTAACCCGATGAACTTTGGACAGGGTTGGGGCCATTCGGCTCCAGGTGACTTCTTTATAGGGGCCAGGGGTAGATGATGCTTAGGTGGTATACGGTTGATGCCTACTCACTCTGTTTGCTGCCTATTTTCCTTGCAGTCAGCCTTGTAGGCTTGGATCACATTAAGCCATATGGCTTGCAAGCCACACCCTGGTTTGGGCCCGCAAAGCTTCTTATATTCTGCCATTAAGCAGGACAAATCAAAGTCTTTCAGGACATTCATGCTGTCAGGGCTGGGCTCTCAGCAGCTCTCTTCTCTGTGTTCAGGCTGCTCAGCTGTCAGATAATTGTCAGCACTCATGGTTTCCACAGTGGCTCATCTGGTGATCACTTCCTGCTAGTCAGTCCCACCTACAGCCAGTCCCTTCTGGCTACTTAAACTGCCTTGTTCATTCCTTTCATGCCTTTGGGTTGGTCAAATATCTAAAGATTCTCTGCTGTGTTCCTGTGAAAGACTTTACCCAGCTGACGTCCCTTCTGGTTCCTGATTCTGTGGCAGACTCACCCAGGACAGGGGCTTTTGGAGGGGACTGAATGCTAGCCTCTGGCTTACCGATTATGGGCCCTGGAATTTGGGGGAATGGTGCTCTTTGTGAGCTGTATGCCTGGGAACCCTTGAGGTGGTGTTACTATAGATTCAGGTCCATGTCCCCCAAGACACACAGACACACAGACTCTGGGGACCCTGTATCTGCCATATTGGAAATAGTGACTGATTCATACTGTTGGGACACATACTGTAAGGAGATGCTGATGTCATCAACTCCAGCCGCCTGTCTGTTGTCTGCTATAATGTGTTTATTGTAAATCAGGCTAGTGTGGGCTCTAAGAGTCTTTCATCCATTGTTGTTTGTGTTAATTAACTCTTCTACTGTGAGAAGGTTTTCTTGGATTTTCCAAAAAGATTATTCTTGGTTGTTAATTCTGAACAATACATGATCATTGAAAGAGCTGATCACATTGACCTCCGGAGACGGACTGTCTGGTCACCTAGGCTGCCTTAAGTGCTGTGTTAATTAACATGTTAATTATATAATTGTCTTTTAAGTTGTTGCTAGAGGGGAGGGGGGAGTATCCAAAAGCCAGCCCTACCTCTTTATCTAACACCTTGTGTTAAAAGTGTATAAAAAGGCTGTATTCTGTCCAATAAATCATTCAAGATTCTACAAGCTGTTTTTGGCTAGACTTGTATTCAATTCAGCTATAATAATATATGTCTCTGATGGTCAGACTGGAGGAAGTGGGATATACTGATGGAAGCACTCAAGCAGAGTGTCTGATAAGTTCCGTTGCAGCCTCCAATTACGTTAATCTCTGGTTTCATGATTACTGGCCTGTCTGACTATTCACATTGCCTTCTGATCCCGTGCTATGTTTTGACAATGTTTACTGATCTGTACCATTTTTACCATTACATTAATAGGTGTGATTTTACTGCATTGTTTGAATCATGGTTCCTGACACATGCCCAGGACAATGGGTACTGAGGAAACCAATGTACTGCAGGAAACCATGACCAATACTTGCTCCACCACTTGGTTGAATACCTAAACCATCAAGCAGGTGACCCTTTCCACCACAGTGGTTAAATTATTGGCCACTTTGAGAGCCAACCATGACTGATCTAGCTGACCCCGTATTCCGAACAGCTGCACATAAAATTCATATTTTATTGTGATAACTTCAGGCCCACTGACAATCATGCTGGCCATTCACTAAAGCAGCAACCATGGACTTGCTTTGTGGGACATTGACGTGAAGTTTCTAGAGATCATCCCTCTCCCAGGGAACCTCTAGTTTAATGGCTAATGAAAGGTTCCCTTGTTCTAGGAGCAACTGCAGCTCCTAGCCAGGTGCCTGTAGCGCCCACACTGCCAGGACCTCCAATCTTCATCCGGGTCTCTCCACAGCGGATTCTTGTCCTTAGAGAACTGGACCAATTCCTGCTTAACAGGTCTTTCTTTTCTAACCGTTTCCATAACTCTTTAAGGGGTACAGCAAAGTGAGTGAGGCTCTTGCCTTCTTGTTGTCTGCGGGTGAAAAATGCATGTCTGTCGGGGTCACTTTTTCCCCAAATAGGCCTTCTAGCCATGCCACGATTTTCTCTAAGCTAACACATTCATTCTCTGGAAGCACTATAATAGCTTGGCGAGCATCATCCTCCAAGAAGTTAATAGCCAGTTCTGTGATTATTCGGGTGGGTACTTGGTAGAGACAAATGACTCTCCCCAGTCTCTCTTCCCACTCAAGCAAGATGCTGGACCCATTCAGTTCTGGAACCGGAAATGGTGCGCAGTGGCGGCTGGTGGGTACTTCTTTTGGGGGGCAGCAAAACAAACACCACACCGGCAGCACGGCACTTACACACTTGTGTGGCGGAGCTGTGGTGTCCTCTCCTCCTCTGCTGGAGTGCAGACAGCGGTGGATCCGGTGTCCGCTCCTCATGCTTCCTCTGCCACGTGTCCCCTCTTCCACCAAATCCCTAGGCATCCAATAGGATCGCCTGACGCTTTGGTCAATCAGAAAACAGGTCTCATACCTGCCTCCTGATTGGCGGGGAGGAACTTTAGTGTGAAAATAGTGAAAAATTAATTCCCTATCGTCCCACAACTGGGTGGGCTTGGAGCGCAATGCTGCGCTCTCTGAGCCCACCCTTTTTTGAAGCCTAGTAGAGGCTCTGGCTCTAATCAGGTGCTTCAAAAAAATACCCAGCCGCATTGGAATCCATAGTCCGGTGCCCTGTTATGTAGATCAGGGGGCCGGATGCATGGATAGGGGATGTGGCGCCTGTACGCCCTCTATGGACAGACTGCCACTACTAGAGCCACTCCTAACAGTGCCATGGTGGCTCCTTGTCACTGCCAGGGGTCAGGCTCAGGCCAGTAGCTATAGAAGTATGAAGACTCCCACCAACCAGCCGGATAAGTGAACAAGAAGGTCACCTTGGCAGATGCTGCAGGCTCACCAGAGGTGCGGGGTTTAAATATTAACTGATGTTCACCAGAGCTCCCAATGGTGGAGATGGGTTTTGCTGGGTGTTAGTACCAGTTCATGGTCCTTGGAATCACCCGCCAGAAGGTGAGCAAGTCAGGGTCCAGTAGCAGATTGAGCAGGTAGGGATCGAGTAGAAGCATAATTAGTAAACAAGCCAAAGGTCAGTAACAAGTGGTTGCAGGTTAGGATCAAGCAGAAGCATAGTCGAGGAACAAGTCAAAGGTCAGCAATGAGTGGTAGCGAAGATATGGATGGCAGCAGGAGTGACAAGAGAGATATTGGCTGGAGACAGCACAATGATCTGGCAAACAGGAAGTGCAGAGACATGGCTCAAACCAGGAAGTTTATGGCAGGAACAAAGAGTTCAAAATTCACAAAAAACAAAACATAAGGTAAAGATGGCTAGGTAAGAGGGGCGTGGCCTAGGTGGTCATGTGAACAGACGTCTTTCTGTGCAGCTCCAACATCTCCCGCTACAATCCAGCTCCATCCTGGGTTAATCCCTCACTATATGCCGAACGAAAGACGCCGTCCATACCGGAGGACTCCCCCGCTTCCTTGGAAGGTGATATCGGTGGATGGGCAAACGCAGAAGGCAGCCGCCGGGGCGAATGTATGTGCACACACGCTCGGGCCAAGATGGCCGCCGGACCACCGCCGCGGAGCCCTGTGATTCTCCGGCCTCCACGCCGAATCTCTTTGGGGAAGCCTCTCCGCCATCCTCCCCGGGACAGCCGGACCCTCCTATCCTGATGTCACAGATCTCGGCGGGGGAGGAGGCGGAGGAGAACGAACGAGGGCCTACGCTTGCTGAGGTGCTGCAGACCATTAAGGTATACCATGCTGCTCTTATGGGGACAGTGGCTGAAATCAAAAGTCACATTACACTACTGAGGCAGGATGTTCAAAAATACGTGGAAGGGTGGATGAGACTGAAAAACGTATTAGTGACTTGGAAGACTCAGTTAACCCCTTATTGCCTAAACTCAATAGTGCGGGGGGTAAAATAGCCTCCCTAGAAGACAAGGTGGACGACCTCGAGAACCGCCTCAGACGCAATAACCTGAGGCTGGTGGGCCTTCCTGACCGCTCAGGGGGGTCTGACCCAGTGGCCTTTTTGGAAAGTTGGTTGGAGCAGGAGTTTGGTCGTGACACACTGTCCCCTTGCTTTGTGATAGAACGGGCTGACAGAGTCCCGGGCAGACCTCTCCCTGCAGGCAATCCGCCACGCACCATGGTTCTCAGGTTGCTGAACTACAGGGACAGAGACGCTATATTGCGGGCAGCCAGAATAAAAGGCAGTCTGAAGATTAACAATGCTACAGTGTCACTGTACCCAGATTATTCGGTGGCTGTTCACAACCAAAGGGCAAAATTCCAGTCTGTTAAACAAAAGCTGAGAGAACATGCAGTGAAGTTCTCTATGATATTCCTGGCTACCCTGCGTATTGTGCATCAAGAGAAGGTTCTTTTCTTCCAGTCACCCAAGAACGTCATCGCATGGTGGGAGTCCCTACCCCAACCACCTTGAGATCCTGCCTGAAGGATGTTGGCCTGGATGGTTGACGTCTCTGTTTTCTTTTGCCCTCCTCATCTCCCCCCCATTTTTGAATCTACCTCTGGTCAGTGCGGTGGGTCTCTGCTGCTCTTGCTGAAACATAATGGGATTGACAATGTTTATTTTTGTTGCGGGACACTTACTCCCCCATCTTTTTGGTTGAGTATCTGGGAGCTGCTCTAGGAGAACGATGTTGAGCCACTCAGTGGTGAAGTTGACTTGTTGCGGTTAACCACATGGATATCAGGCCATGCGCCCCATGCATGGCCCTAGTTTTGGGTAGAAGCCCGCTCCATTTCCGTGGGAGCAGGGCAGGGTTGTTGCTGCTTATTGGCAGCTCTTTATTTGTCGTCTATTGTATGGTTGAGGTGTGTGTGGAGGATGGATGGATGTGTGTGTGTGTGTCACATTGTCCCACTGGAGGTGCTGTGGCTCTGGCTGCTTGGCGGGGGACTGTCCTGGGGCTCCTGGACAGGCTGCGCCCGCTTTTTCCCAATTGTGCGATATTACCAACCCTCCATGGCTGAGGTAAACATATGCTCATGGAATGTGCGGGGGCTGAATTCCAAATTTAAACGTGCATTGGTGTTTGAGCAGATCAAACGATTGCAACCGCATATTCTCTGTCTACAGGAGACTCATCTGGTGGGCTCAAAAATCCTTGCGTTAAAAAAGTGTTGGGTGGCTCAAAACTTTCACTCGACTTACTCTAATTATGCTCGTGGGGTGGCCATCTTAATTCGCAAAGGGCTACATTTTGAGTGCCACCAGGTGGTCTCGGACCCCAGGGGTCAGTTTTTGGTGTTACACGCTACGGTGCAGAGAACGCCTGTCATCCTGGTCACAATCTATGTTCCTCCGCCAGCAACAGCCACGGTATTCTCAGACTTCAGCGTTAAGTTATCACTGTTACCTGTTTGCCCTACGTTCATTGTGGGGGATTTTAACTCAGTGTTACGGCCCGGATGTCCAGGATGTCCAGGATGTTTAGTAAATGGTGTGAGGCGTATGGATATGTAGATATTTGGCGTTGGAAGTTCCCGGGGGAAAAGGTATTCTCCTGTCAATCCAAAACCTATGGTTCTCTGTCCAGGCTGGACTATGCACTGGCCACCGGGGACTTTCTGCCGGTTGTCAGGGCAATTAAATATGTCTCTCAAACAGTGTCGGATCACTCACTACTACAGGTTACTCTTACCCTGGGACATTGTCCTTCATTTAGGGTGTGGAAACTTAGCCCCTTGTGGGTGTCCACACCGGGGATACAAGAGGCCATCCCATCGGATATGACAGACTATTGGTCTACTAACATTGACACCACAGCAGCGGGCCCCACGTGGGACGCCGTGGAAAGTACATGTCCCGCATTAAGCATCATAGACGAGCCGGGAGGGCCCAACAAACGGAAATTGAACGTTCCCTTGAGGAGGCTAGACGTAGGCATACGCTAAACCCGACAGAGACTACCCGAGGTGAGCTGACGAATGCCCATAAGATGTTGCAGTTACATCTTGTAGACACGACTAAAATACAACAACTACACTTGACAGCAAAACTACATGAACACGGGGGGAAGAACGGGAGGTTGCTAGCCTTTCTTGCCCATACGGACTATATGGATAGTTCCATCTCTACCATACAACTGACCGATGGCTCCACTACCGAGGATCCTGTAGCTATAAATCAGGAATTTACCTCATACTACAGCAGACTATATGACGATCCAGCGCCCCCCTCGGAGGCTACATTTAGGGGTTTCTTCTCCTCGTTGGTGTTCCCTGGCCTGGAGGAGGCTCAGTGGGACCTCTTGGACCGGGAAATCACTCTTGAGGAGGTGGAAACAGCGATAGGTTCCCTACTGCCATCGAAGGCTCCTGGCCTAGATGGTATCCCTTCCGCATGGTATCAGACCTACACTGAATTGATAGCTCCTAAACTACTCCTCACTTACCGAGCGTCCCTGAACTTGGGATCTCTTCCTGGTTCCATGAACGAGGCTCTGATAGTGGTTTTGCCCAAGCCGGGCAAAAACAAACTGTTATGCGAGTCCTACCTTCCCATTTCCCTCCTCAATAATGACGCAAACATTTTGGCTAAGATCTTAGCTCTTCGATTGCAACAAGTCATACTTACTTTGATATCACCAGATCAGGCTGGTTTTATGCCTGGGCGTAGCACATTTGACAATATACGCAGATTATATCTACATATCCATAGAGCATGCAGGGATAAACATAGTAGCTTGGTGTTGTCCTTAGATGTGTTAAAGGCTTTTGATACAGTGCGTTGGTCATTCCTGTGGGAGAAAATGGCTAACATGGGCTTTGGCCCACAATTTACAAAATGGGTCCGCCTGCTGTATGCTAAACCGAGTGCGAGGGTGCGAACCAATAGAGATGTCTCTTCACCATTTCGGCTACTTAGGGGGACTAGACAAGGGTGTCCCCTGTCCCCGTTCCTGTTCGCCATCGCCATAGAGCCCTTGGCTCTGGAGGTGGAGCAGGCTTCGGGGATAGGGGGCATCAGACTTGGGATGCTGGAGGAAAAGATATCTTTGTATGCAGATGATGCCTTGATTTATTTAGATGGTAAGGAAAGCTCCTTCAGTAGCCTCATGCAGGTGGTAGAAGAGTTTGGGGATGTGTCTGGTCTGAGGGTTGGTTGGGATAAATCGATAGCTTTTCCCATTGGCCCTCACTGCTCCTATGATTACTTGAACACTTCTAAACTTCAGACGTCCCGGACATTCAAGTATCTGGGCATTCAGATTCACAACAAGCTCCCCAAATACAAAGACTTAAATATTGCCCCTATTACAAAACAGATGGTTGACAAACTCCAAACATGTGCAACTCTCCCTCTCAACTTAATAGGACATATCAACGTATTTAAAATGATATTCCTCCCTAAATTTTTATATTGTTTTTGAGCTGCTCCAGTTTATCTCCCTAAAAAGTTATTTCTGAAAATAGAGTCTATTGTGTCCTCCTTTATGTGGCAAAATTCCCACCCGTGCCAAGGCGTCTTTTCAATCCTCCAAATCGAAAGGAGGCCTGGCCCACCCTGGCCACTCTCATGTCAATCCTACATGCACCGTTTGACACAGTCAATGACGTACTGCATAGGGCACTATATTCTAAGTGCTCTAGGTTTTCCCCTATGGAGGTAGGTTTACTGGCCTGGAGTGAGGGAGAGAAGCTGCTTTCAATTACCACCCCTGGCAGGTCACCGCAAACCCCACTATGGGACAATCCTAGTCTGCCTGAATTGTGTGGGCATCCAGACTCCCAATGGTGGACCAGGCTGCATATACTGCGCTTGTCCCATATAGTTAAGGGAAATGTATTTGAATCCTTTGAAAATTTACGGGGCACTTTTACAATAGATCATAAATTTTTCTATAATTACCTACTTCTTCGACATGCCATTCGGGCGCAGTTTGGCTCCCTGACTATAGAGCTTCAGGAGTCTCCTATGGAGGACCTGATGTCCTACCCAGATCTTACTAAACAGGTTACAACTTTCTATGGTCACCTCTCCAGGGTAGGGGCAGACCCATTTCACAATTCTTTTGTGAAATGGAAAAGATTAATACCTGACCTGTCGGAGGAGGGGTGGGAGGAAACTACTGAAACTTGTTTTCAGGATATTATCAGCACTTCCGATCAATATGTGCAATTTAAGTTTATTCATCATTTGCATTATACTCTGGCTAGACTGGCTAGAATGGGTCTGAGAAATGAGGCCTTGTGCCCTAGATGTACATTTGATAAGGCTGATTTATATCATATGTTCTGGAGTTGTCCTAGACTGGATTCGTACTGGAAGGACCTGTTTAATTTTTTTGATGAACATCTTGCTTTCCCGGTGCCCCAAACCCCTGAGGTGGGGCTGCTGGGTATACTGAATGACTTCATCCACAGGACATCAGCTCGGACTTTACTACGTACCATTTTATTTTATGCACGTAGAGTGATCTTATTGCACTGGAAAGAGAGTGCCCCTCCAAGGATTCAATCCCTATATGGTATTATTAATGGTGAACTCCCCAAATTTAAAATTGTGTATAAAAATAGAGCCTGTTTGAAAAAGTTCCATAAGGTGTGGCAGCCGTGGATGGATGTCTCTGGTTCTTTCTGGGGGTCGGTACTATCCTCGCAAGTCCCCTAGGTGGGGCTGTGGGGGTTGGGCCGGGGCCTCGGGTAACGTAGAATGTGATGCTGGGTATGGGGGGAGGGGGCGAATTATGGTAGAAGTCAGCAAATATATGACCTTACGAAGCTGCTATCTACGTTAAAAATGATACTGTGCAGTGGGACGGTGACTTGTGTGGATGGGTTGTGTGTGTATGTTGGGATGCCTGCTTGTCTTTTTGTGTCTATGTTTAGTTGGGGTTCTCTGTGTTTTTGTGTTTAACTGTTTTGCTTACTCCAGGGATGCATCCCCACCGTATATTTTGTTTTTTTGGGGTGTTCTGAGTACCGCCACAGTTTTTGCACTAATAACGGTGTAGGCAGCGGACTGTGTGTCAGCTCGCTGCATGGAGGGTTACCTACATGGGGCGGTGCTCGGGCTACTACATACATTACTTTACGCTGTATCCTGCGGGTTTATGCCTCAGTCTGCGCCTCTGGAGTGATGCTATTCGATATGTATCCTGATTGTTGTATAAGCTGTATGTTAAAAATTTTAATAAACACCTTTTAACAAAAAAGGATGGCTAGGTAATCAAGCAGGGAGCTGTCCAGCATCTCAGGTGGCTCAGTGTCAGGAAGAGCACATAAATATGTGCAGGCACAGAACCACAGTGGCCCTTGTTCATACATCATGTGTGGGTCCGCGAACACGCACAGGCACCAGGCGGGCTATTTAAACTGGACTATTGCAATGGGTCCTTGCCGTTAAGTCTATTATATTCCCTGTGTAACCTGCTAGCTGTTCCTGCATTTGATCCTCTGCTGCCGACCTACTCCTGCTCCTGAGCTTGCCTGAATACTGCCTGAACTGACCCCTGGCTTATCTCTGGATCATATTTCTGCTGGCTCCCTATGATTATCTGCCTACCGTTACCAACCCTTGCCTGACTCCTAACAACTCTTCTGCCTGCCGTCTGCACCTAATCTGCCTGCTAGCTGCTGACCTTGATTGCCTGACTCTGATTAAAGACTTTCTTTCTGTATCTGTGCCTGCTAACCTGTGCTTGACTTGCTGTCCAGACTAACTGCCACTGATCATCAGTCAGTCTGCCATCCCCGCACAGTCAGCACCCACTAGCTGAAGACTTAGCAGACACTTGTGCCACTTTGTGCTCTGGCACTCCCTGTTACCTTACTAGGGGTCCTGAGTGAGAGCTGTAAGAGAAGTCTACCTTTGCACGTCAGGCTCCACCATCAGGTACATGATACTCAGCAAAAAGAGCTATTTCCAGACACACCAGAGGTCCCAGATTCAGGTCCTCACATTCATACTTCCCTGCCTGTGCCTAACACTGTGTGGGGCATATCCTGCCAACTTATGCCAAATTGTAAGAGGGGGCCAGATGTTTGGCACCCTAAGTGCAGTGGATACACACAGAGGTCAAGGAATGCAGCACAATATATTAACTCAAAGTTCCAACAAATGTCATGGCAGAACCTAGTATGGCAATACCTGACAGAAGGACTCGTGTTACACAGTCTCAATACGGTAGCAGAGACGCTAGCAGGTTTGCGATACCCATCAGCATCTGATGAAGGGGGTGACTCATGGGCAGTATGGTGACAAAGGCACCCCAGAGGAAGAAAGAGGTCCAAGGAAGCAGCTTAGTTATAAGGTCCCTACATAGTCCCTCTTAGCCCTTGTACACACGGTCGGAGATTCCGACGGAATGTGTCCTATCGGAATGCTTTGTCGGATAATCCGACTGTGTGTGGTATGCATCAGACTGTTTCCGTCGGAATATCCGTCGGACCCAATTTTCCAACTTGTTGGAAATATTTTCCGACAAACTGGTCCGATCGGACATACTCCGATCATGTGTAGAGAATTTTGATCGGAAAAAGTGCCACGCATGCTCAGATCAAATTCCTACACCAAAGCTATTGGCTACTAGTGTGAACGTAGTCCCGTCGAAACGAAATAACGTCATCACGTTCTGAACGATCGGATTTTCCGACAACTTGGTCCGACCGTGTGTATGCAACAGTTTCGGACACAATCCGTCGGACAAAATCCGTCGGACAAAATCCAACGGATTTGGTTGGCAGAATGTCCGACCGTGTGTACAAGGGCTTACAATGGAATCTTTCCCTATGCTAGTCACACTGTCCCTAAACAGTGAGTTCCTGTGCCTGACATAACCACTTCAGAAATGCACGCTAACTTCAGTGAGACAGTGCTTTTTATTAGCACTGCCCTCTCTAAAGATGGCTGCTGAGGTCATTCAGCGCAGCAGCATCCAATCGAACAGCTGCTCCCTTGGTGATGCCTATGGATTCTCAAAGGAACAAAAGTTTCTTTCCGCCTCCATTCTCTCTGCATAGCAGCTGTGGTAACAGTGCCACCTGTGCAGAGAGACTGAACTACACGTGTCTACATGCAGGTCCTCTCCCACCAACCCATAGTTATATGGGCTATATATTGGAGTACTCTTGATACATTTTGAGTTCTGTTAGAACTCTTGAGTTTAAGTGTTTGTCTATCAGGTAAGCAGAAGTGTTTGAAGGTGGTGGAATATTGAAGTACCGTACTTTGAATAGAAGCAGTGCATCTATGTGTGTTTTACTCTGGTGCATTCATGGATTTTTACGGACATTTATCTAGTGTTTTCACTAATGATTTGCTTCACACATTGAATGGGCACTGGTAGAATGTCCATTTGTCATTTTCATTGTTTCTTGCAAATACAATTGATGCACTATTGATTTGTTTGTAAGAGGTATTTGTTTTAAAGGAACAGCGCAACACTTTTCAGTTTTAAGATATATATATATATAAATACATATATATTTATATGGAATATTTTATATTTTCCCACTTATAATTCTTTTCCTTTGGGTATCCTTAGTCAAAAAAAAAAACATTCCAGCTAGAACAGTTCACTTAATACAAATATTGTAGTAAACCTAATAAGTAACCTATTACAGAAAGAGATATTATTAATTCTGATTGCTCCCATCTCCTTTTATCTTCTTGGCAGTTTTTCATGAACTATAATTCCAGGAAAACAAAACTGCCTAACAAAAACAAATCAGCATTTTTACAACATTTGAAAGTGTATTAGTATTTTATATGTTTAGTATTAAAGTGAGATTTTCTTGCATTAGAAAAACATAAAAACACATTATATGAGCCATTATTTTAGACGGTAAAAACATGGTTAAAGCTTGCTTTCAAAATAAAAAACACAAACATTTTCTGCTTGCCGTTTCAGTAAAGCTACATAATATTTTTTCTTAAAACTTTACAAAAATCTGTGTATAAACATAGAAAAAAAAGCAGCTGGGGTTACAAAATCAGCCAATTCAACATTTTGTAATACCTTGCGCAAATATTTTTAACAATTAAAAAACACATAAAGTATTGAATAGTTGTATGGCTTGAACTGCTTTTAGGGTACATAATGGCCTTATAGCAGCTCATTGATATTTTTGATATATACGGAAAGCTGTATATTTTGATATCTTATGATATGTTGGTTCGAATCCCAACCGCAACATTACCTGCCTGGAGTTTGCATGTTCTCCCTGTGCCTGCGTGGGTCTCCTTGAGTTTCTCCGGGAACTCTGGTTCCAAAGACATGATGATAGGTTATTGGCTCATGTCTGAATTGGCCCTAGTATATGTATGTATGAATCCTGGAGGGCAGGGACCAATGTGAATGTACAATATATATGTAAAAGCACTGAGTAAATTGATGGCACTATAAGTACCTATAATAAATAAATAACAATGTCATTTGTACAATATTACACTGCTGTGCTACATACCTATGAAATGTTTTCTCTTTTCACTTTTTCTACATTTTCTTTCTTATAAAAATGTGGAACATTTTCTTACTTCTTACTTACCCTTTTGTGGGGAGAAAATAATAGCAAATAAATAAAAAATAATATAGCACATATAATTGCAACACTACTCATATTGTAATTGAATGTTATGAAAAATTACCTTTCCTTTTCAATCTGCAGCCACTGTCATTTTCTGAGAATGCATTGCAATATGGCTACATAGAGTGGTTTTTGTACACAGAGTGTGTACTGACCACTCCCCATAAATATCATTTCCTGCTTGTGTGAGTGGCTCAACAATTTTTCAGGCATCCCCTAAAACAAAAATTTCGTTTTTGGAGAGATACTTTCAATAGAAGCACATCTAAAGGGATGCAGGGCCAGCAGATTTCCTCATTAGTGCCCTGCAACTGCACACCTGACAATTATGAAACCACTCCCACTTGGTACAGAAGCACAGACAAACACACATGGATTACTTCAGAATAACAAAAGGTAGGAATCTGCAACAAAGGTTGTTATAATCCTTGCAATGTACATAGATCACCCAGAGGGGAATGGAGTTACGCTTTAAATAAACATTTATGTAAAAAAACACAATAGGTTAAAGTAAGTAAATAAGAAATCCCCTTTGTACAAAGTTGAGTTGCTTAGCCTTGTTTCCATGTCCTATGCATGGAAACATAGGAACTGGGGTGCAGAAAATGGCAGCAGGTGCTCTAGACTGATGAGTCAAATTTTGAATTATTTGACTGCAGCAAAAGCCAGTTTGAGGAGGAAGGAGAGTGATATAATAATGAGTGTCTGCAGGCAGTTTGGGGTGAGGAAAGGGGAACAACAATGAGTGTCTGTAGGCAATAGTGAAGCATGGTGGAGGTTCCTTGCAAAGTTTGGGGCTGTATTTCTGCAAATGGAATTGGAGATTTGGTCAGGATCAATGGTGTCCTCAATGCTATGAAATACAGCCAGATACTTATCCATCATGCTATACCATCAAGGAGACATGTAATAGGCCACAAATTTATTCTGCAGCAGGACAATGACCCCAACCATGCAGCCAATGTCATTAAGAACTATCTTCAGTGTAAAGAATAGTGATGGCCGAACGGTTCGCCCGGCGGTCGTTTCGCGGCGAATTTCCGACATTCGCGGTCCGCACGTTCGAACGCCTTTTTCCGTCGTTCGCCGCGGCGGACTTACGTGTTTAATGTATACAAGAACTTTAACCTTTGGTGACACGTTTATCATGTGATACAGGACAGCCAATTGAGACATGACAGCACATGGACACTTGTACATTCCCCCTAACCTATAAATACACCCGATCCGGTGGCCATTTTACATTCTTTCTTCTGTTAAGATAGGGACAGGTTCCTGTGTGGAGTAGGGAGAGATAAACCACTAGCTATTTGGTACACAAAAGTTCTTTTCAGGACTGGTATAGGTGTTAGGTGTTGATAGGTTTGCTGTGCTGCTGATTCTTGCAGCAGCCTGAGTGTCTTTTGTTAGTTTAGAGAAAGGGAAAGGACGGTGTATGCTACAGGGACAGCCAGATTAGTCTTTCATCATCATCATCATCATCATCATCATTAGCTGTTACTATCAAGGTCCACAAAAGAGCTGTTCCAGTAACCACTAATCGTTCTCTTTTTTTGCCAATTTGTATAGGGACAGGAAGGAAGCAGTGTTGTCAGGCAGTGAGGGTAATTTTAAAGACTTGCTGTTATTATTAGTTCCACAAAGGTTCTTTTCAGGACTGGTATCAGTGGTACAGTAATAGGCTTGTACATGTATAATATTCTTTCTTCCAAATATAGAAAGGATATTATACTTGACTGCTGCCCTTCTGCTGCAGTCTGCTAAACATTCACAACTCACTTGTTCCACAAAAGTTCTTATAAGGACTGGTAACTTGGTATAGGGTGCTACGGTACATAGGCTTGAGTGCGGTACAGTCTGCTGTTCTGTAAGGACCGCTATCGGTCCACAATAGATAGGGTTGACGTGCACCACTGCTGACCGCTGCCCTATACTGCAGCAGTCCTTCAGCGGTATAGGGACTGACGTACAGTCTGCTAATCACTAACACACAACCTGCTTGTTCCACAAAAGTTCTTATAAGGACTGGTAACTTGGTATAGGGTGCTACGGTACATAGGCTTGAGTGCGGTACAGTCTGCTGTTCTGTAAGGACCGCTATCGGTCCACAATAGATAGGGTTGACGTGCACCACTGCTGACCGCTGCCCTATACTGCAGCAGTCCTTCAGCGGTATAGGGACTGACGTACAGTCTGCTAAAAACTAATACACAACCTGCTTGGTCCACAAAAGTTCTTATAAGGACTGGTAACTTGGTATAGGGTGCTACGGTACATAGGCTTGAGTGCGGTACAGTCTGCTGTTCTGTAAGGACCGCTATCGGTCCACAATAGATAGGGTTGACGTGCACCACTGCTGACCGCTCACCTATACTGCAGCAGTCCTTCAGCGGTATAGGGACTGACGTACAGTCTGCTAAACACTAATACACAACCTGCTTGTTCCACAAAAGTTCTTATAAGGACTGGTAACTTGGTATAGGGTGCTACGGTACATAGGCTTGAGTGCGGTACAGTCTGCTGTTCTGTAAGGACCGCTATCGGTCCACAATAGATAGGGTTGACGTGCACCACTGCTGACCGCTCACCTATACTGCAGCAGTCCTTCAGCGGTATAGGGACTGACGTACAGTCTGCTAATCACTAACACACAACCTGCTTGTTCCACAAAAGTTCTTATAAGGACTGGTAACTTGGTATAGGGTGCTACGGTACATAGGCTTGAGTGCGGTACAGTCTGCTGTTCTGTAAGGACCGCTATCGGTCCACAATAGATAGGGTTGACGTGCACCACTGCTGACCGCTCACCTATACTGCAGCAGTCCTTCAGCGGTATAGGGACTGACGTACAGTCTGCTAAACACTAATACACAACCTGCTTGTTCCACAAAAGTTCTTATAAGGACTGGTAACTTGGTATAGGGTGCTACGGTACATAGGCTTGAGTGCGGTACAGTCTGCTGTTCTGTAAGGACCGCTATCGGTCCACAATAGATAGGGTTGACGTGCACCACTGCTGACCGCTGCCCTATACTGCAGCAGTCCTTCAGCGGTATAGGGACTGACGTACAGTCTGCTAAACACTAATACACAACCTGCTTGGTCCACAAAAGTTCTTATAAGGACTGGTAACTTGGTATAGGGTGCTACGGTACATAGGCTTGAGTGCGGTACAGTCTGCTGTTCTGTAAGGACCGCTATCGGTCCACAATAGATAGGGTTGACGTGCACCACTGCTGACCGCTCACCTATACTGCAGCAGTCCTTCAGCGGTATAGGGACTGACGTACAGTCTGCTAATCACTAACACACAACCTGCTTGTTCCACAAAAGTTCTTATAAGGACTGGTAACTTGGTATAGGGTGCTACGGTACATAGGCTTGAGTGCGGTACAGTCTGCTGTTCTGTAAGGACCGCTATCGGTCCACAATAGATAGGGTTGACGTGCACCACTGCTGACCGCTGCCCTATACTGCAGCAGTCCTTCAGCGGTATAGGGACTGACGTACAGTCTGCTAAACACTAATACACAACCTGCTTGGTCCACAAAAGTTCTTATAAGGACTGGTAACTTGGTATAGGGTGCTACGGTACATAGGCTTGAGTGCGGTACAGTCTGCTGTTCTGTAAGGACCGCTATCGGTCCACAATAGATAGGGTTGACGTGCACCACTGCTGACCGCTGCCCTATACTGCAGCAGTCCTTCAGCGGTATAGGGACTGACGTACAGTCTGCTAAACACTAATACACAACCTGCTTGGTCCACAAAAGTTCTTATAAGGACTGGTAACTTGGTATAGGGTGCTACGGTACATAGGCTTGAGTGCGGTACAGTCTGCTGTTCTGTAAGGACCGCTATCGGTCCACAATAGATAGGGTTGACGTGCACCACTGCTGACCGCTGCCCTATACTGCAGCAGTCCTTCAGCGGTATAGGGACTGACGTACAGTCTGCTAAACACTAATACACAACCTGCTTGGTCCACAAAAATTCTTATAAGGACTGGTAACTTGGTATAGGGTGCTACGGTACATAGGCTTGAGTGCGGTACAGTCTGCTGTTCTGTAAGGACCGCTATAGGTCCACAATAGATAGGGTTGACGTGCACCACTGCTGACCGCTCACCTATACTGCAGCAGTCCTTCAGCGGTATAGGGACTAAGAGTTTTGTCACAGGGTCATTTAAAAAATGACATGCAGAGGAAGAGGCAGGCCCTTCCGCAGGGGTGGTAGGGGTAGGGCAGGAGCAACAGGCTTGAGCCAAAGTGGGAAGTTGCAGAAGGTGCGTTCAATTACTTTAAAGGATGCACCAGACTTGGTTGAGTGGCTCGCTCAGCCTTACTCTTCTGCACCCTCCTCATCCTCTCGATCTGCACCCTCTTCTTCACTCTCTGCTATGTGCACCCCCAAAGACACTACCACCAACAACACGACCACCACCACCACCACCACATACCTTCCGCTTGAGTCACTGGAATTATTTTCCGATCCATATCAAGAGGACATTTCTGATGCGCAGCCACTCTTGGTATTGGATCAGGAAGAGGAGGTAGCAACAAGCGCTACTCAGCAGTCTGACGCCAGTACCCAGATCAGCCCAAGGAGGAGGTTGGTCCCCGGTGTTGCTGCCTACTCCGAGATCTCTACTTATAGCGGTGGGGAAGGTGACGTTGATGATGACGTGTCTAGTGATGTCACGTGGGTGCCCACAAGAGAGGAAGAGGAGGGGAGTTCAGAGGGAGATATGGACCAGCAGATAGGGAGGAGAAGCAGCAATGACTTACATTGCACAGCAGGGACAAAGCAGACTGCAAATGTATCAGGAGCGAGTCATCGACCATGTACGGTCACATCTGGCGCTCCCAGGACACCGGCACATGGCTCCGCAGTGTGGGCTTTTTTTAACGTGTCCGCTGCTGACAATAGCGTTGCCATCTGCAATCTTTGCAGTCAACGCGTTAGTCGCGGTAAGCCCAATACTCACCTAGGGACGACCGCCTTAAGAAGGCACATGAGCAGCCATCACCGAGCCCAGTGGGAGCAACGGAACACACAAAGCCACACTGCAGGCTCTCACCGTCCAGCCTCGTCTTCTACTTCTCCTTCTCCTCTCTCCTCACAATTGTCCTCCACTCCACCTTCCATCACGCCAAGCTCACATTTTTCTGCAAAAAGGCAGGCTTCCGTGGGCCTAATGTTTGAGCGTAAAAAAATGATGATGCCGGATAACCCTCTTGCCCAACGGTTGGCGGCTGGCTTGTCAGAACTCATAGCCCGCCAACTACTGCCATATAAACTGGTGGACTCGGAGGCCTTTCGCAAATTTGTGGCCATTGGAACACCACAATGGAAGGTCCCAGGAAGGAAGTATTTCTCAGAGAAGGGCATCCCAGAGCTATATGGCCATGTTCAGCGGCAAGTGAATGTATCTCTGGCACACAGTGTCGGTGCCAAGATACATCTGACCACAGACACGTGGTCTAGCAAACACGGGCAGGGAAGGTATATCAGTTTTACTGCCCACTGGGTGAACCTTCTGACGGCCGTCAAGCATGTAACCCGTGGCACCCGTGTAGATTTGGTTTTACCGCCACGGATTGCATGCAGGCCTGACTCTTCTTCTCCTCCTCCTACTCCATCCTCCTCCCTCTCCTCCTCAGCTGCCTCCTCCTTTTCCGCTGCTAGCGTCTCTTCCACTGCACCGCCCAAGCTCCCCAGAACCTATTCCACATGCCAGGTGAGACGTTGCCATGCCGTGCTGCGTCTGTTGTGCCTGGAAGCAAAGAGCCACACTGGCCCGGCACTCCTTTCAGCTTTGCGTTCACAGGCAGATGAGTGGCTAACACCGCTCAATTTGACAGTTGGTAAAGTGGTGTGTGACAACGGTGCCAATCTGCTTAGCGCATTGAAACAGGGCAAAATCACGCACGTGCCGTGCATGGCACACGTCTTAAACTTGGTCGTGCAGCGATTCCTTGTCAAATACCCTGGGGTCCAGGACATCTTGCGGCAGGCAAGGAAAATCTCGGCCCATTTCAGAAGATCTTACACGGCCATGGCTCGCCTTGCTGACATTCAGCGGCGACACCATCTGCCGGTCAGACGTCTTATTTGCGATTGCCCGACGCGATGGAACTCAACCTTCTATATGCTTGATAGGCTGCTCCAGCAGAAACGTGCAGTTAACGTCTACCTGTATGAACTCTGCGAAAGAAACGGTTCTGGGGAGCTGGGTTTTTTTTCACCGCGCCAGTGGCTGCTCATGCGCGACACATGCAGACTTCTGCGGCCATTTGAGGAGATCACCAAACTGGTCAGTCGCAGCCATGGCGCCATCAGTGACATGGTACCTTATGCCTTCTTTCTGGAGCGTGCATTGCGTCGTGTCATTGATCAGGCTGTGGAGGAGCAGGAGCGGGAAGATGAGGAAGTCGCAATGCTGGATGAATTCCCAGGGGGGGCTACTCTATCTGAGACAAGTCAACAACAGGAGTCTGATGAGGAGTCAGAGGAGGATGGTGCCGGGGCGGATGAGCAGGAGCAAGAAGAGCATGCTTTAAACCTTTCTGGGATCCCTGTTGTGCGAGGATGGGGAGAGGAGAATGAAGAGGACGACATTATCCTGGATGATGAGCAGGAGCCAGGCCACCACACCGCTTCCACTTTAGTGCAAATGGGGGCCTTCATGCTCCAGTGTTTTAATAGGGACCCCCGTATAAAAAGCATGAGGGTCAAGGACCAGTACTGGGTGGCAACGTACTTAGACCCCCGGTACAAACACAAAATGGCGGAAATGTTACCGCCGTCGCAGAGGGCTGTCAGAATGCAGCACTTCCAGGCCTTGCTTCGAGAAATGCTGCATTCTGCTTTTGCGTGCGCTGGCAGAGGAGCAATTCCCACTCCCAGAGAAGGATTTGCGGGTACCAATCCAACAGCGCCTGCAAGAAGAGGCCGGTTTGAAGATGTGTTGGTGACTTCGGATATGAGGTCATTCTTTCAGCCGACCCATCGACAGGTGTCATCCGGATCCAGCATCAGGGAACGCCTAGACCGTCAGGTGTCCGACTACATTGGGTTAACGGCCGATGTGGACGCTCTGAGGAGTGATGAACCCCTAGACTACTGGGTGGGCAGGCTTGACCTCTGGCCAGAGCTTGCCCAATTTGCAATCGAACTGTTGGCTTGCCCCTCATCCAGTGTCCTGTCCGAAAGGACGTTCAGCGCAGCAGGGGGGATTGTGACCGATAAGCGTACTCGCCTAGCTCACCACAGTGTTAACTACCTCACATTTCTAAAAATGAATGAGGCATGGATCTCGGAGGAATTCAACACATGTGACCAGTAGACCATGTATATGTCTATAAACTATTTTTTTAATCAAGCACACAGACCTTCTTAATTCATTTGGCTCACTTCCTTGACCCAAAAAAGCACACCGTACTATATGCCCCTACCCTCCTCTTTGAAGAGGTTGAGCGGTGTCATATTTCTACTGGGGCTGCTTATGATATCCCTGTGCTGTGCTGACTTCCTCCTGGGGGTTCTTATTATGAAGGGATCACACTATCCCTGTGCTGTGCTGACTTCCTCCTGGGGGTTCTTATTATGAGGGGATCACACCATCCCTGTGCTGTGCTGACTTCCTCCTGGGGCTGCTTACGGTGCTGCTGTCAGTGCTGTATGTCACGGTGCTGCTGTCAGCGCTGTATGTCACGGTGCTGCTGTCAGCGCTGTATGTCACGGTGCTGCTGTCAGCGCTGTATGTCACGGTGCTGCTGTCAGCGCTGTATGTCACGGTGCTGCTGTCAGCGCTGTATGTCACGGTGCTGCTGTCAGCGCTGTATGTCACGGTGCTGCTGTCAGCGCTGTATGTCACGGTGCTGCTGTCAGCGCTGTATGTCACGGTGCTGCTGTCAGCGCTGTATGTCACGGTGCTGCTGTCAGCGCTGTATGTCACGGTGCTGCTGTCAGTGCTCTGTATTACGGTGCTGCTGTCAGATGCCTCTATCACGGTGCATGTGTCATTCCGGTATGTCACGCTGCTGGTGATCATCTCCTGCACCCTCTTCTTTGCCTACCCTGGTCCCTGACCTTCCCTCTCCTCCATTGCCTTCATTAGCTCCATAGTCCTGAATTGTTAGAACAATTTCCCAAATAAAATAAAAATGCTTGTAGTTATCGATCCCAAATTCACCTCATACATGTATTATGTCATTGTCCAGATGGTGGGACTACGTTTTACCCCCTAATAATTACCACGTGGCCGCAAATTCGACATGAAGGTTTGCAAAGTTCGCCTCCCATTGAAGTCAATGGGGCCCGCGGCGAACGGTCGGTTTCGCGAACGTTTGGGTCCGTTCGCATTTCGCGTTCGCGAAACGTCCCGTCGGAAGTTCGTCCATCACTAGTAAAGAACAAGGAGTCCTGGTTTGGCTCCCACAGAGCCTTGATCTCAACATCATCGAGTCCTGGTTTGGCTCCCACAGAGCCTTGATCTCAACATCATCGAGTCTTTCTAGGATTACATGAAGTACCAAAAGATTTGAGACAGCCTACATTCACAGAAGATCTGTCGTCAATTCTCCAAGATATTTGGAACAACTTACCTGCCGAGTTCCTTCAAAACCTGTGTGCAAGTGTACCTAGAAGAAGTAAAGAATGGATGCTGTTTTGAAGGCAAAGGGTGGTCACACCTGATATTGATTTGATTTGGATTTCACTCCTGTTCATCTACTTTCCATTTTGAAAGCATTCTTAAAGCGGGGTTCCACCCTAAAGTGGAACTTCTGCTCATCGGAACCCTCCCCCCCTCCGGTGTCACAATTGACACCTTTCAGGGGGAAGGGGGGGTTCAGATACCTGTCTAAGACAGGTATTTGCACCCACTTTCGGGCATAGACTCCCATGGGAGTCTATGCCTCTTCCTGTCCTTGCGCGCTGTCTGCTGGGACACACACGGGTCCCAGAGACAGCGCAAACAATTCCTATTGCGCTGCGTGACTCGCGCATGCGCAGTAGGGAACCGGGAAGTGAAGCCGCAACGCTTCACTTCCTGATTCCCTCACGTAGAATGGTGGCGGCAGCAGCCGAGAGCTGAGCGACCGATCAGCCTCGGCTGCCGACATCGCTGGATCCTGGGACAGGTGAGTGTCCATTTATTAAAAGTCAGCAGCTGCAGTATTTGTAGCTGCTGGCTTTTAATAATTTTTTTCACAGTGAAATCCCTCTTTAATTTACTGCATTTTTTCACACCTGCCAAAGAATTTGGCACAATACTGTATAAAAGTGCATAAAGTGCCAGTAAAAAGTGCTGCATCGTTGTTAGAAACCAGAGAGGAGAACACTGTGGATGAATGCACAGGCTTCCCTGGGTGACAGTTATCGATGATGACGTGTTAAGTTTGTTACACATTTTGTAGTACATTTTCTGTGGAATGTTTATTTAATGAGGTGGTGATTGGTGCTTCTTTATATTGGGAAGAGTCTGGCAACAATTTTAGTAATTGGTGGAGGATTTATAATATATATGTTTTCTGGACTATTTAGAATTTTTTTTTGCACTTTTCTGACATTCTATGCACTTTTATACGTATATATTTTATTATTATTGTTATATCATACTGCACTTTTGGGTTTGATTATACTTGTGTTGATTTACATACCGTATATACTCGAGTATAGGCCGACCCGAATATAAGCCGAGGCCCCCAATTTACCCCCAAAAAACTGGAAAACTTATTGACTCGTGTATAAGCCGAGGGTGAGACATGGCTGTCCATCCCTGTGTGTCCGTCCATCCCTGTGTGTGTGTCCGTCCATCCATCCCTGTGTGTGTGTCCATCCATCCATCCATCCATCCATCCCTGTGTGTGTGTCCGTCCATCCATCCCTGTGTGTGTATCCATCCATCCATCCCTGTGTGTGTGTGTGTGTGTGTGTGTGTGTGTGTGTGTGTATTCATCCATCCATCCATCCCTGTGTGTGTGTGTGTGTGTGTATCCATCCATCCATCCATCCATCCCTGTGTGTGTGTGTGTGTGTGTGTGTGTGTGTGTGTGTGTGTGTGTGTGTCCGTGCAGCCTTGTGTGTGTGTCCAGCCTACCTGTGTCCCAAGCCTCCGTCCCGAGCCGCCGTCGTCCCGAGCCTCCTCTGTCCCGTGCCTCCTCTGTCCCGTGCCTCCTCTGTCCCGTGCCTCCTCTGTCCCGTGCCTCCTCTGTCCCGTGCCTCCTCCGTCCCGTGCCTCCTCCGTCCCGTGCCTCCTCCGTCCCGTGTCGTGCCGATGGATCGCCGCTCCAGGATCGCCGCTCTTCTCGGCGGCCATTCTACAATTTAAAAGCCGCGCCTCCGTCCTCCGCCTGTGATAGGCGGAACACTCAATTTCCCAGCAGCCTGTGCTCGTCCGTAGTATGAGAATGAACGGATGTCCGTGATAGGCGGAACACTGACTGCTGGGAAATTCAGTGTTCCGCCTATCACAAGCGGAGGCGGAGAAGGAGGCGCGGCTTTTGAATTTTAATGTCCGCCGTCTGTCTGCTCGATACGCTGATCGAGCAGTCAGACAGCGGTGACTCGAGTATAAGCCGAGGGGGCACTTTCAGCCTCAAAAAAGAGGCTGAAAATCTCGGCTTATACTCGAGTATATACGGTAGATAAGCAATTATGTGCTGCACCATTAATTGTTGCAATTGTTGATTGTGTGGTGCTGCAGGTGATTATTTTTGGGGTTTATAGGGTTTTTTGTATCAACCTTTCTGCTAGCAGCCTCTTTTATCACAGCACGGACATTATATTAGATATTTGGATCACAATAAGTACTTACCTTTGCTGATCTTTTTCGTCTGAAATGTTGAAAGGTCAGTGTGTGGCCCACTCTTACAAAGGGCTATCTGTACTTTGATTGTGTTTTGTAATCATGCCCACAGGAATTTTAAATAATAATTTCAAGGGGGGCATGACCGGATGTGAACAAGGCAGGACGTGTTTCTCAGGAGCTCCATATCTCTCCTGTAAAACATCATTTTTTTGGAACTTTCTTGCCCGGTTTCCATTGCTGGTGGTACTTCCAAAGCGACTTCCAAAGTTGGGCACCAGGCGCAGAAAGATCGGAGTAAGACCCGCTCTGCACGAGGCCCAGAACAAGGCTCCACCTCCGCCATCTTGCCTTCTTCTCAGAAGTCCAAGAGAGCCAAGAAGCAGGCAAGAAAGATGGCAAACAGGGCTGTGGTGCAGTGTCACAGCCCTGAGGCTTCTCTGCCTCTCCAGAGCAGGAGATAGCTCAGGATGCTATAACCAGACCCATTCTGGAGGCTATTGATGCCAATAAGGCTGCAGTGATGGTGAGGATTTACCATTTAACTACTGAGTGTACGCAAATCGGGTATGATCTGGATAAGGACTAGGACTGCATCACTGCAGCTGAAGATAGGATTTCAGAAGTGGAGGATGCCTCTCATTCCCAAGGTAATCAATTATCCAAGCTTCAGGATATGGTGAGATCACTGCAACATAGGGCTGATGACGCAGAGGACAGGCAGAGGAGGAATAACGTGAGAGTAGTGGGGCTGCCAGAGTGGGCAAAGCCCACCATGTTTGCAGAACAGTTATTCAAACAGCTTTTGGCTTTGTGGGAGCTACCTCCCACATAAGTGGTTGAACGGGCCCATCAGGTCCCCGAAGGATCTCGTCCCGCGGGGGAATTCTCCCATCCGTTCTTGGTCAGATTCCTGAATAAAAGAGACTGGGACATTTCTTGGCAAAGTCCAGGAAACACCAGGAGCTAAGTTTTGAGAATACTCGTGTGATGTTATCCCCTGACTTGTCTGCTAAAACCCAGAAAAAAGACGCACTCATTTACTAATGTCCAGAAAAGATTGCGAGATAAGGTTATACAGTACAGCATGCATGAAATTCTTTGATAATCCACTAGAGGCTTGTGAATGGCTTGACAGGAATCCCTAAAGATTGTCTGGGCTGTGATATGTTTTTTTTTTTCTTTTTTTTTCACTGCACCCTGATGGATCCTAGGGCTGCATGCCTTTTCACATTGTTGCATCTGTTGTGCCTTTTTCTGGGCCTACATCTTATTGCTGCAGGCAATTTATTCCAGGTTTCACTTGCTTTAATATTATAAGTTTGGATCAGACATGTAATATCTACTATACATCAACAGATGACGCCAGATGGCCCATTTTTTTTGCTGATTCCTGTTTCAATCAGTTTATGCAGTATTTTGCTCTTTGCTCCTTATTAAGTGGGGTTTCCTGGAATCCATAGGTATACTTATTTGATCTGTTGAAAAGTTGGACCTGCAGTTGAACTTCCGATATCATTTTTTGTTTGTGTTTGGGACTAAAGCTGCATAGCGGACTTTGTTTTTTCTTTTTTGGTTCTGGTATAATGGCAGGGGGGGGGGGGGGGGGGGTAATGTTTTAACTCAGTTCCCAGCTCACTTGGGAATTTTAGCACCAACTATGCATGGCACTGCTCACATAATTCTGACAGTACCTTGACACTATATATATGTGAATGCACTCCTGGTTTTACAATATTTGTGATACGTTTTCATGGCTAACCCAATTAAAATAGTGTCTTGGAATGTTAGGGGGCTAAATAACAAATTCAAAAGGGCTTTGTTGTTCCAGTATCTTAAACAATCTAGGCCGCATGTCGTGCTCCTGCAGGAGACACACCTGGATGGTAATAAGGTACTCGCTCTGCGTAGGCTTGGATACAAAGAGCCTTTCATGTTACGTTCTCTACCTTTGTGAAAGGAGTATCTATTCTCATCAGTTAGGCTATTCCCTGTACTATCCACCAGGTGTACTCTGATCCGGGGGGCGGGGGGGACGATGTGAATATTTACTTACCACCTCCATTTAATGTTCAATTATTGTATGATCTATTTGTTAAAGCAGAGTTCCACCTAAAGAAGAAACTTACCTGTTCAGAGTGCCCGCAATGTTCTCACCCAAAGCTGACCCTTCCCTCAGCTCCGGGGGGAGGCGCCGGCATCGTAAGTAAGGGAATCAGGAAATGAAGCCTTGAGTCTTCACAGCCTGGTTCCCTACTGCGTATGCGCAAGTTGCACTGCACGTTCTGAGTGGTCCCTGCTGTCTTCTGGGGCCTGTGTGTCTCCCAGAAGACAGCGGGGGAGGGGCCGGACATGGCGTAGATTGCTGCAGATACTGTGGCGATCTTTCGCCGTAAGTGGGAGAAAATACCTGTATTAGGTATCTGCTCCCCCCTGAAAGGTGCCAAATGTGACAATCCGGGAAGGATAAGGTTTGTGGAGCTTCTTTCCTGGGCTTTCAGTGACCGGACAGACTGAGTTGCGGCGCTCAAAAAACCCCGCCAACCCAATAAATGCTACACTCACCTCTTGATGTCTCATCACTCATCGGCCAGGATAGATTTAGCTTTTGGCAATTCAGCCTGTTACCATTTATACAAGGGATTGAACATTTGGTTGGGGGCATGTCTGATCATAATCCACTTTCTCTCTCCTTGGCCCTCCCTTTGGGGAAGAGGTCAGAGGGCTGGAGACTTTTTTCTGGCTGGTTGCAAAATGATCAGGTATCCTCTCAAATACTGGACTCTATTTCCCCGACTAGAATTATAGTGTCAATCGATATTGAAAAAGCTTTCAAATCGATCGATTAGCAGCATATGCTTAGAGTTCTAGAGAGGATGGGCATCAGCATGGTCTTCCGACAGTGGATCTCTCTTCTGTATAGTAATCCTAGGGTGGCGATTCGGTTGGGCATTTCCCCTTTCTTCTCAGTGAGTAGAGGTACTAGGCAGGGTTGCCCTCTGTCCCCCTTCCTTTTTGCTCTTATGATGGAGCCACTGGCAGTTGCATTTAGATCATCACAGAGGTTGAGGCTATCAGAGTAGGAAACATTGATAAAGGTCTAGCACTTCATGCAGACGACTTGTTGCTGTTCCTAAAAGACCCGGGAGAGTCATTGAAAGCTGCACTAATCATTATGAATGAATTCACTACTTTCTTGGGTTTGAAGGATAACTGGAACAAGTCATCTATCTTACCATTAGACCCAGGGGCGAGGGAGGAAGCTGACCCTGACTTACCATTGCGATGGGTTTGGTAGAGGCTTCCCTTATCTCTGGTAGTAAGGATAAACCTACTTAAGATGAAAATTCTCCCGGTTATATTATATTTTTAGAGACATGCCTCCTCATGGATTCCTAAATCCTTTTTCAAAAACTTGGATGGCATCACACGTTCATTTCTATGGTCCCCTAAACCACCCAGGATAGGGCTGAAGGTACTGCAGGAGCCATGGGGACAGGAAGGTTTAGCCTTGCCAGATTGGCAGAAATACTATTTAGCAATTCAACTGGTGTTTGCTCACCACTGGTTAATTTCAGATGGTGGGGACTTGGCTTCGGTATTAGAGGCGGCTCACTTGGGGTCGTATGAGTCCTTACGATTGGCAATTCATAGAGGTACTAAGTCGGATCTTCCCCTTACGTTGTCTATGAAAGCCACCATCAAAGCTTGGGACGAAGCAGTCAGGATAGCTTGTCCCAATCATCTGGACTTCTCTCCCTTAACTCCCTTGTGGGTGAATCCCAAACTGCCTCACTTTTACTTTTGCAGATCCCATGGTGTGGGTGATTAAAGGAATCCAGCTACATAAGGATATCACAAGAGATGGGGAAGTTCATCAACTCAACATTTGGTTGAACATTTGGTTGGAGGCATATCTGATCATAATCCGTTTTCTCTCTCCTCGGCCCTCCCTTCGGGGAAGAGGTCAGAGGGCTGGAGACTTTTTTCTGGCTGGTTGCAAAATGATCAGGTATCCTCTCAAATACTGGACTCTATTTCCCCTACTAGAATTATAGGGTCAATCGATATTGAAAAAGCTTTCAAATCGATCGATTAGCAGCATATGCTTAGAGTTCTAGAGAGGATGGGCATCAGCATGGTCTTCCGACAGTGGATCTCTCTTCTGTATAGTAATCCTAGGGTGGCGATTCGGTTGGGCATTTCCCCTTTCTTCTCAGTGAGTAGAGGTACTAGGCAGGGTTGCCCTCTGTCCCCCTTCCTTTTTGCTCTTATGATGGAGCCACTGGCAGTTGCACTTAGATCATCACAGAGGTTGAGGCTATCAGAGTAGGAAACATTGATAAAGGTCTAGCACTTCATGCAGACGACTTGTTGCTGTTCCTAAAAGACCCGGGAGAGTCATTGAAAGCTGCACTAATCATTATGAATGAATTCACTACTTTCTTGGGTTTGAAGGATAACTGGAACAAGTCATCTATCTTACCATTAGACCCAGGGGCGAGGGAGGAAGCTGACCCTGACTTACCATTGCGATGGGTTTGGTAGAGGCTTCCCTTATCTCTGGTAGTAAGGATAAACCTACTTAAGATGAAAATTCTCCCGGTTATATTATATTTTTAGAGACATGCCTCCTCATGGATTCCTAAATCCTTTTTCAAAAACTTGGATGGCATCACACGTTCATTTCTATGGTCCCCTAAACCACCCAGGATAGGGCTGAAGGTACTGCAGGAGCCATGGGGACAGGAAGGTTTAGCCTTGCCAGATTGGCAGAAATACTATTTAGCAATTCAACTGGTGTTTGCTCACCACTGGTTAATTTCAGATGGTGGGGACTTGGCTTCGGTATTAGAGGCGGCTCACTTGGGGTCGTATGAGTCCTTACGATTGGCAATTCATAGAGGTACTAAGTCGGATCTTCCCCTTACGTTGTCTATGAAAGCCACCATCAAAGCTTGGGACGAAGCAGTCAGGATAGCTTGTCCCAATCATCTGGACTTCTCTCCCTTAACTCCCTTGTGGGTGAATCCCAAACTGCCTCACTTTTACTTTTGCAGATCCCATGGTGTGGGTGATTAAAGGAATCCAGCTACATAAGGATATCACAAGAGATGGGGAAGTTCATCAACTCAACATTTGGTTGAACATTTGGTTGGAGGCATATCTGATCATAATCCGTTTTCTCTCTCCTCGGCCCTCCCTTCGGGGAAGAGGTCAGAGGGCTGGAGACTTTTTTCTGGCTGGTTGCAAAATGATCAGGTATCCTCTCAAATACTGGACTCTATTTCCCCTACTAGAATTATAGGGTCAATCGATATTGAAAAAGCTTTCAAATCGATCGATTAGCAGCATATGCTTAGAGTTCTAGAGAGGATGGGCATCAGCATGGTCTTCCGACAGTGGATCTCTCTTCTGTATAGTAATCCTAGGGTGGCGATTCGGTTGGGCATTTCCCCTTTCTTCTCAGTGAGTAGAGGTACTAGGCAGGGTTGCCCTCTGTCCCCCTTCCTTTTTGCTCTTATGATGGAGCCACTGGCAGTTGCACTTAGATCATCACAGAGGTTGAGGCTATCAGAGTAGGAAACATTGATAAAGGTCTAGCACTTCATGCAGACGACTTGTTGCTGTTCCTAAAAGACCCGGGAGAGTCATTGAAAGCTGCACTAATCATTATGAATGAATTCACTACTTTCTTGGGTTTGAAGGATAACTGGAACAAGTCATCTATCTTACCATTAGACCCAGGGGCGAGGGAGGAAGCTGACCCTGACTTACCATTGCGATGGGTTTGGTAGAGGCTTCCCTTATCTCTGGTAGTAAGGATAAACCTACTTAAGATGAAAATTCTCCCGGTTATATTATATTTTTAGAGACATGCCTCCTCATGGATTCCTAAATCCTTTTTCAAAAACTTGGATGGCATCACACGTTCATTTCTATGGTCCCCTAAACCACCC
Organism: Lithobates pipiens; assembly: GCF_037356315.1. Classification (NCBI taxonomy): domain Eukaryota; kingdom Metazoa; phylum Chordata; class Amphibia; order Anura; family Ranidae; genus Lithobates; species Lithobates pipiens. Next base: position 124,197,085 of record NW_027507784.1, read on the forward strand.
AGGATAGGGCTGAAGGTACTGCAGGAGCCATGGGGACAGGAAGGTTTAGCCTTGCCAGATTGGCAGAAATACTATTTAGCAATTCAACTGGTGTTTGCTCACCACTGGTTAATTTCAGATGGTGGGGACTTGGCTTCGGTATTAGAGGCGGCTCACTTGGGGTCGTATGAGTCCTTACGATTGGCAATTCATAGAGGTACTAAGTCGGATCTTCCCCTTACGTTGTCTATGAAAGCCACCATCAAAGCTTGGGACGAAGCAGTCAGGATAGCTTGTCCCAATCATCTGGACTTCTCTCCCTTAACTCCCTTGTGGGTGAATCCCAAACTGCCTCACTTTTACTTTTGCAGATCCCATGGTGTGGGTGATTAAAGGAATCCAGCTACATAAGGATATCACAAGAGATGGGGAAGTTCATCAACTCAACATTTGGTTGAACATTTGGTTGGAGGCATATCTGATCATAATCCGTTTTCTCTCTCCTCGGCCCTCCCTTCGGGGAAGAGGTCAGAGGGCTGGAGACTTTTTGATGGCTGGTTGCAAAATGATCAGGTATCCTATCATCTACTGGACTCTATTTCCCCTACTAGAATTATAGTGTCAATCGATATTGAAAAAGCTTTCAAATCGATTGATTGGCAGTATATGCTTAAAGTTCTAGAGATGATGGGCTCCGTCATGGTCTTCCGACAGTGGATCTCTCTTCTGTATAGTAATCCTAGGGTGGCGATTCATTTGGGCATGAGCTCAAGCACAGACATGACCTTCCCAATTCGTATTATTTCAGGTTCCTACAGCTGCGTCATGTTTTTCAGGCTTAGGGACAGGAGCATTGAGTCCTTTCCTTTGGATTTCGAAAACCCGCTTATGAGGAACTGAGGAACTTCCTAAAACACGATCTGTAGCATACAAAGAGTTATTTAAAAAGCGACCACTGGCAGTGACTAAATGTAGGGAGGCAGAAATATCTGACATAGGGGAACAGTGGGATGACATGTGGGATCACCCCTTTCAGAATCTGGTCTCTGCAAGAGATAGTTTGATTCACTTTAAATTTTTGCATAAAATTTATTATACACCAGCTAGGCTGGCTGCAATTTATCCATCTGTCCCGGCGGACTGTTGGAGGTGTTCTTTCTCACCGGCGGGTGCTGACCACGTCTTCTGGAGGTGCCTGCAGATCCAAAAGTTCTGAACTAAGGTTACCTCCTGCATTGCAGAGGTCCTAGTGGTGCCAATTCCATTGACAATCAGGGTGTGTCTTCTGGGTCTGGTGGAGTAGGTGGTTACATCACGGGCACATATCCTACTATTCTATGATAGGAAGACCATTTTGTTACACTGGAGGAAATCGGAGGCCCCTAGTTTGCCCTTCTGCAAAGGGCTTGTGAATTCAATGATGCCGTATAATAAGGCGACTTACTTATCAAGAGATTGTGGGAAGAAATTTGATAAGGTGTGGCAGGCATGGTATAACTCTGATTTACTGGTAGGGTTAAAAGGATTGAAGAAATCAACAGTTTTTGAGTGTTCATCCCTTTAATACACTGGTTAGAGGTGGGAGATACTTAACGTCCTGCATGGGGTTGAAAATGCATCCGTGTTTTTTTAGCTGCAATAGATGATAGAGTTTACTGCAGGAGGTGAATGAGATACCCACAAACAATCCTCAAAGGTTTTATATCAAGCATTAGGGGCACTTTTCTTTGGATGATTATGACATATGGGAGCATGAGAGGACTCAGCTTTGGTATGTTGGGGGGTGGGGGAGGGGGGCACTGGGATTGTTCTCTGAATTTTAAGTCAGAGTTTGTTAGTTAGATTGACTGTCATATGTAACTTGTTGGGCCATGCTTGGCTGTGTGAGTGACTTGGCGTTGTGTCAATGTCACTTTTTTTCACTGTCTTTTATAAAATGTAATAAAAAGAATTTTCCCAAAAAATAAAAAATAATAATAAACCCAAAAGCTGATATTCTAGTAAGGGGAAACATATTTCTAGGAGGGTTATTTAGAAAAATTCAAAACTAATTATGAAAGTACTATTTTGCAGAAAGAGTAGTTGATGCTTGGAATAGATTTCCAACAGAAGTAGCAAGTCAGCCAACAGTAAGTGAATTCAGACATGCTTAGGATAAGCATAAATCTATATTCGGACCAAAAAATTGTTAAAAAAAAATGGGGCAGTCTCGATAGACCACATGGTCTTTTTCTGTCGTCACGCTTCTTTTTTAAAAATAAAATCTTTTTATCCAAAATGATCTGCTTTATAGGCAATTTATTAATATTATTTTTCCAGTTCTTTACTTTAATATATAGCTAAACAACATATGAAGATGAGAATTATTTTTTATTTCACTTTAAGTGATAATATACTGTATATTGTTCATCAGAGTCTTGAAGGCCTTGGGATATGACCTGTGCATCAGGTTAACATTGTTGCCCTTTAAGACAATACAAATATACAAATGAACTTTCTAAACTCTATGTGCAGGTTTATTACATAGTGACGTAATGAAGACTGTTAAACATTAAATAAAAAATGCTCAAAAGCAGTTTACAGATAAGCTTCTTTCAGAAGGCATGGACAAAATGTTTCACTATGTACAAGTCACGGCTGTCCTTATATTATTTTCTTTCGGATACGTAACGTTTGTTGAGCCTGGTAACGTGCTTGTAGTACCTATTGAAGGCAGCCATTGGCTTAGCATGCGTGCAGTTGTGGATTTGTTGAGGCAAAAAGGACACCAGATTTTTGTAGTAGCACCAGACTGCAATATCCATATTCAAGCCTCTGAAGATTATAAGATTAAGTTCTACCCTGTGTCATATTCCCGTGAAGATCTTCAGAGTCATTTTAAAAGTTTTTCAGCTGAAATTTTTACAAAAAGACCTCTTCTGCAGAAGATTCTGAAGATCCGTGAGGAGATGAAACAAGGAGCAGCCCTAATGTTTGATACTTGTGTTAGACTACTGAACAACAAAGAGTTAATACGGACCTTGGAAGAGACCACTTTTGATGTTGTTTTCACAGATCCCATGCTTCCATGTGGCCAGATCCTTGCAGAGCATTTGGCAATACCCTCTGTGTACTTTTTGCGTTCCATACCCTGTCAGAAAGATGCAATATCTTCTCAGTGTCCAACACCACTTTCTTATGTACCACGGCAGTTATCAGGCCTTACTGATCATATGACTTTCCCTCAAAGACTGCAGAACATCTTTTTTGATATAACTTCACATTTTCTGTGTAATTTACTTTACTCTCCATACCAGCAACTGGCTTCTGAGTTCCTTCAAAGGGAGGTCAATTTACATGAAATGTTAGGTCACGCGGCCATCTGGCTAATGAGAATCGACTTTGCTTTTGATTATCCAAAGCCGGTGATGCCCAATATGGTCTTTATAGGAGGAATTAACTGTGTTCAAAGAAAACCTCTAAACCAGGTGAGGATTCTAAGCATTTGATTTTCTAGTATATATTCTGTATATATGCTTTATATATTCTGTACATAGTGTGTGTGTGTGTGTGTGTGTGTGTGTGTGTGTGTGTGTGTGTGTGTGTGTGTGTGTGTGGTTACTGGGTTCCTGGAGTCACTCACATCCTCTCAAGGCAAAGTCTTTAAGGCAATGATTATCTCCTTCCCTAACACACAGTACTGGAAACAAATCTCATAGTGATTAGCCACAAAATAAATATCCATAACTCCTGCTAGCAACAGGCAAAAGCAAACAATATTCTGAGATTAGGGCACATTCAATGAATGCAGAAAACAATACCAATCAGAGCTCAGGCTGGCTTTTAGCTTAGTAGCCTCTTACTAAATTTGTTATAATGGCACTCCAACTGGCAGTGCACCTACATCTCCTTTCAGGTAAGATTTCTACTTTTGAAACATCTGAACACATAGTAGGGAGAGGAGTGGGAGTGGGTTGGTATGAGTCACTGTGTAAACTTATTTAGTTATGTTTAAGGGTTCATTCAAACTTGTCCAAACATGTACATTGAGCGAAGGTAAACACGTGCATTTATGTGTATTGGTATGCTGCTTTGCAGTGCATTTTAACATGCACTTTTCTCCCCACTTTCTGAAACATAAAAAGGGTCTACAGAATGACTGAAATGCCAAACTTGTGTTGGCCTGCTGTTTTTCCCATTCGTTGAAACACATTGCTCTGCACTGGTAAGCTTTACCATGTGTTGCCTTGCATCACGCTAAAATAAAGTGGAGCTTGCTGTACTTTTTTCCATTGCAAACCAGTGCATATCAGTGCAATGCACCAGTATGAGCTGCTCCTATTCACATACCTTATTTTTTACAGGTCCTTGCATTAAAAAAATGTATGAATGGACCTCTAAGGTCATCTTGAGCTATTCAACTTTCTGCACCAGGGCATAAAAAGAGAATTTAAAACATATAAAGGATCTTGAAGCAAGATCTGCCTGCTGGTATATACTGCATATAAACCATCTAAAGCAAAAATCTGTGCTTAGTGCCAACTACCAAATGTGAAATTATACATGTAAATATTGATATACCATGAGGGTTCTTTCACACCAGGTGTGGTGGGACTGTATTGGGTAGCTATTCCAGCGCAGTCCCATTGCAAGACTGAACAAGGCAGAAAAGCCAAACTTGTGCTGGCCTGCTGTGTCTCCTGTGCATTGAGCACATTGCGCCAACAAGCAATATCATGCTTTGCTTCACGTTGCACTGAAAAGAAGTTGGGCTTGCTCTACTTTTTTCCACTGCAAGCAAGTGCATATCAGTGCAACGCACCAGTATGACTGCTCCCATTCACATATCTTATTTTTTATGGGTCCTTGCATTGCCAACGCATCTGGTGTGAATGATTACTTAACCACTTACAGACCGGACCATTTTGCTGGTCAAAGACCAGACCACTTTTTGCGATTCGGCACTGCGTCGCTTTAACTGACAATTGCGCGGTCGTGCGACGTGGCTCCCAAACAAAATTGACGTCCTTTTTTTCCAACAAATAGAGCTTTCTTTTGGTGGTATTTGATCACCCCTGCGGTTTTTATTTTTTGCGCTATAAACAAAAATAGAGCGACAATTTTGAAAAAAACGCATTATTTTTTACTTTTTGTTATAATAAATATCCCCCAAAAATATATAAAAAAACATTTTTTTTCCCTCAGTTTAGGCCAATACGTATTCTTCTACATATTTTTGGTAAAAAAAAAGAGAATTAAAAACATCAGCGATCAGCGATTTTTATTGTGACTGCGACATTGTGGGGGACCCATCGGACATTTTTGACACATTTTTGGGACCATTGTCATTTATACAGTAATCACTGCTATATAAATGCAGTGATTCCTGTGTAAATGACACTGGCAGTGAAGGGGTTAACCAGTGGGTGGCAGTGTAGGGGTTAAGTGTTCCTAGGGGTGTGTTACTAACTGTGGGGGGGTTGGGCTTTCATTTAGTGAACACTGATCTCTGCTCCAATCACATGGAGCAGAGATCAGCATCACTAGTTGCTAGGCAGAATGGAGAAATGCTGTTTACACGGCATTTCCTCCATTCAGCCGTCTCGTGAGACGATCGCGGGGATGCCCGCGGCGATCGAGTCCGCGGGTCCCGCGACCGGACTCACGGGGGTCCCGACCAGTGCAGGAGCGTTCCGCCAGCGGCGCACTCCCGATGGCAGGGCGGCATTGAATATTGGACGTACCTGTACGCCAATATGCCTGCCCGTGCCATTCTGTCAACGTACATCGTCGTGCGCTGGTCGGGAACCGGTTAAAGTATTAGTAAACCTAAAGACAAAAAAATATTAAATTGCAGATTATCAGTGCTTAGTTGTGGTGGTTGGATTAGATTTTTTTTTTAACCTTTTTTTCCTTTTTTTAATTCTTTATTTAACCTCCCTGGCGGTATGATTAGTTCTGGTTTTAGGTGCTGGAAGCGGTACAATTATTTTGCATGGAAATTTGGCGTTTTATATTGTAGTCCTGTAATTCTTAGGAATAACGCTCTTAAATCTGTTCAAAACAGAGTCTAGCAGACATGATAAAGTTTATAATATAATAAATAATAATAAAAATTATTCAATAATGTAATCAAATCCAAAAACACTGAAATTTGCTAATTTGCAGAATTGTCGCTGTCATTAGATTTAGTGTTTGATGACGAATTTCCCCACAAATCGCTATCGCTCAATTCTGCAAGTGATTATAATTTATTATCGCTGTTTTCTAGTTGGTCTAAAATCACTTTTGACATAAAGGGACACTTTTTGGTTGCTATGGACAATCTCCAAATTCCAGGCAGAAAAAAACAGTATTTATAATATAAAAGTGCATGCAGGGCACTGCACAGACCACTAGGGACAAAGGGGGTGTGTAATTTTTTTTATACAGTACTGTAATCTGTAAGATTACAGTACTGTGTGTGTTTTGTGTGTTTTTACTTTTTTGAATTTGGCGCCGATCTCCACTCCCGTGCGCCGTAACGTCGCAGGGAACGGAGCTCGGCGGCATTCGGGCACTGTGTGAATCGAGCGGAGGACAGCTCGATCACACAGCGCGGAGGACATCGCTGGATCCTGGGGGATCCGATGCGATCCCGAGTCTGACTCGGGGTTACCGATTATGGTACTAAAATTCCAGGCCGAGCCAGACTCGGGATTACTGCTAGGGAGGTTAAGCATAGCATTCAGCAAAACAATACAAAGCGGCCAGCACATATTACATTACCAGGTAACATTGTCCTGAGTGGGAACCAGTCAATAGAAACAAAAAGATAGGTAAGGGACATCATAACAGGACATGTTTGTATACAGGAAAATAATAATAATAAAAAAAGGGAAAAAAAAACAACATATGTCTCAGTACATACAATAGGCTTTATGACCCAGCAAAGAGCTGCCAGAAATTAGAAAAAAATATTGCATTCCAGCATATTTTGGGAGGCACTGTGCCCCCATACATTGTAAAAGATGGGAAACCTTGTTTGGTTCTCTAACTTTGCTGTAGCTGCGATCGTCAGCTTCTGTGATGGGGAAGAGATTAGGTGCAGCTCTGCTAGGAGGGCAGTCCCTGTTTCCAGGAGGAGGAGTACTGTCTTGGCCACTGCTAAACCCAATCACTGTAACCAATTTCACTCAACCAATCACTGGATCAGCAGGATGAGTGTGCCAGGACAGGTAGATGTGTCTCATCTCTGCTTCCTTTCACCACTCTGCATACCACGCATGTCATAGATGAGAAGAGGGTACAGTGGTGGAGCAGATGAGCAGGAGGGTACAGCAGTGGCAAAAATAAGCAGGAGGGGTTCAGAGGCAGAACAGACGAGCAGGAGGATACAATGGTGGGGCAGATGTGCAGGGAAGTACAGTGGTGAAAGAGATGAGAAGGGGGTTCAGGAGTGGAACAGAAGAGCAGAGGGGCACAGTGATGGGCCAGATGAGCAGGGGGGTTCAGTGGTGAGACAGAAGAGCAGGGGGATACAGTGGTGGGGCAGATGAGAAAAGGGGTACATTGATGGGGCAGATGAGCAGGGCGGGTTACAGTGGTAGGACAAAAGAGCAAGGAGGTACAGTGGTGGGGAAGATGTGCAGGAGGTACAGTGGTGGGAGGGATGAGAAGGGACTTCAGCGGTGGGAGAGAAAAGCAGGGGGGTACAGTGATGGGGCAGATGAGTAGGGGGTTACAGTGGTGGGACAGATGAGCGGGGGGTCAGTGTTGGGCCAGATGAGAAGGGGGTTATAGTGGTGGAAAAGATGAGCAGGGGGTTCAGTGTTGGGGCAGTAGAGAAAGGAGGTACATTGGTGGGACAGATGAGTAGGGGGTTACAGAGGTGGGGCAGATGCGTAGAGGGGTGTAGAGGAGAAAGGAGTTACATCGGTGGAACACATGAGCGGGGAGTTGCAGTGGTGGGGCAGAAGAGCAGGGGGAACAGAGGTGGGACAAATGTGCAAGATATACAGTCATGGGGCAGATGAGAAAGGGGGTTACAGTGGTGGGGCAGAAGAGCAGGGGGAACAGAGGTGGGACAGATGTGCAGGGGAGTACAGAGGTGGGGCAAATGTGCAGAGTAGTACAGTGGTGGGGCAGATGTGCAGGGGGTTACAGTGGTGGGGCAGATGTACGGGGGGTTACAGTGGTGGGGCAGATGTACGGGGGCTACAGTGGTGGGGCAGATGTACAGGGGGTTACAGTGGTGGGGCAGATGAGCAGGGGGTTACAGTGGTGGAGCAGATGAGCGGGGGGTACAGTGGTGGGGCAGATGAGAAAGGGGTTATGCCCCATACACATGGACGGACATTCCGACTACAAAATCCGTCGGATTTTTTCCAACGGATTTTGGCCCAAACTTGTCTTGTATACACACGGTCGCACAAAGTTGTCGGAAAACCCGATCATTCAGAACGCGGTGACGTACAACACGTACGATACTATAAAGAGGCCAGTAGCCAATAGCTCTTCGTCTCATATTTTATTCTGAGCATGTGTGGCACTTTGTCCGTCGGAATTGTCTACACACGATCTGAATTTAAACGATTGGATTTTAAGGGTATGCAGTAATGTAAAAGTGTTACAAGGGGGTGCCATAGTATAAGAGAATTTCAGTGGTAGAATATAGCTGAAAAGGGTTGCAGGGCTGAGCAGTAGTAGAAGAGAAGTGTAGGGGATATAGTGGAGGGTACAGTTGTGGAAGAAATGTACAGAGGAAAGCAGTGGTGTGAGTGGAATGCAGAGGTAAGCAGTAATGGAAGATGGGTGCAGTGCAACAGAAGGAAAGAGGTGGACAGCCTAGGGAGATATGAGGCAATACTGTGCCCTGAGTACCTTGCTGCAGCAACAGTGGCAAGGAGGACTCTTAATGAGGGGGTAGGCTAGGAGGACCTAATTGGCTGCTGGCCACATTTAGCCCTGCCCACTACTCGGGAAAAAAGCAGAAATCCATGTGGAGTACAGAGGGAGTCTGCTGAGAACTGCAGGGGAAGCTGAGGTGCCGGGGGGGGGGGGGGGGGGGTGTGACCCCTGACTGTGCTGCCTGGAGCTTTGGACTGCCTGTTCCTAAACTGTGCTGTAGGAGGAAAGCTGCAAGTGGACTTTGCTACTGAGAGCTTAGGCAGAAAAAGAGACTGGTCACTATGAATATTCTGCTACTACTATGTTTAAAGGCAGCTGCTTTTTCCAGTGCTGGATGAGTGAGCCTCAGAGATGCATGCTGCTGCAGTGGAGACTGTCTGCTGAGAGAGGGCTATGTACTGCATGTATAGTACTACACTTCTGTTCCAGTTGTATCCTGTGTTCCAGTGTTTCAGTTATCCAAAGCTTAAGAGGGAGGACCCTTTTGCTGGCCACCAAGGGATCTCTTGGGACAAAAACAGAGCTATCAGTGGAGAAAAGCCTTTTGTCATAATTTTAGTTACATTCCTGCTGAAAGGGACCACACTATCCCTTTCTGGGACCACCCAGGATCTGTTCTGTGGAGTGTTTCTCTTTTCTTGTTATGTCTAATTCTGCGTACATACGATCGGAATTCCGGACAGAAAAAGACCGATGAGAGCTTTTCATCGGAAAATGTGACCGTGTGTTACTCCATCGGAATTTAGCTGTCCGAATTCCCGCCAGCCAAAAATTGATAGCATGTTCTCAATTTTCCCGACAGAAATTCCGATCATGTGTATGAAATTCCAATATGCCAAAAATTATGCATGCTCAGATTCAACTACAAGGCAGAGGCTATTAAACTTCCTTTTTCTAATCCCGTCATACGTGTTGTACATCACCGTGTTATAAACGATCGGAATTTGGTGTGACCATGTGTAGGCAAGACAGCTTGAGCGGAGTTCCATTGGAATTCCGACGGGAAAACCATCAGAGCTTTTTACGACGAGAATTCAGATCGTGTGTACGCGGCATTAGTGTATGAATATGTTCATTAGATTTTATATGAGGATGAAATATTTACTTGTGTTTAGAATTAAAAGAAGAAAAGAAATAAAAACTGATTATTTCTAGAGTTCAACTTTAACCACGTCAGCCCCGGACCATTTTGCTGGTCAAAGACCAGACCACTTTTTGCGATTCGGCACTGTGTCGCTTTAACTGACAATTGCGCGGTCGTGCGACGTGGCTCCCAAACAAAATTGACGTCCTTTTTTTCCCCACAAATAGAGCTTTATTTTGGTAGTATTTGATCACCCCTGCGGTTTTTATTTTTTGCGCTATAAACAAAAATAGAGCGACAATTTTGAAAAAAAGGCATTATTTTTTACTTTTTGTTATAATAAAAATCCCCCAAAAATATTTATAAACATTTTTTTTTTTCCTCAGTTTAGGCTGATACGTATTCTTCTACATATTTTTGGTAAAAAAAATCGCAATAAGCGATTATTGATTAGTTTGCGCAAAAGTTATAGCGTTTACAAAATAGGGGATAGTTTTATGGCATTTTTATTAAGAATTTTTTTTACTAGTAATGGCGGTGATCAGCGATTTTTATTGTGACTGCGACATTATGGCAGACACATCAGACATTTTTGACACATTTTTGGGACCATTGTCATTTATACAGCAATCATTGCTATATAAATGCAGTGATTCCTGTGTAAATGACACTGGCAGTGAAGGGGTTAACCAGTGGGTGGCAGTGTAGGGGTTAAGTGTTCCTAGGGGTGTGTTACTAACTGTCGGGGGCTGGGCTTTAATTTAGTGAACACTGATCTCTGCTCCAATCACATGGAGCAGAGATCAGCGTCACTAGTTGCTAGGCAGAACGGGGAGATGCTGTTTACAATGGCATTTCCTCGTTCAGCCGCCCCGTGAGACGATCGCAGGTATGCCTGCGGTGATCGAGTCCGCGGGACCCGCGACCAGACTCACGGGGGTCCCGACCAGCACTGGCAGGGCGGCAAATTTAAAGGGATGTACAGGTACGCCCATTTGCTTGCCCGTGCCATACTGCCGACGTACATCGGCGTGCGCTGGTCGGGAACCGGTTAAAGAGAACTTGTGCTTTGACAATGTAGGGCAAAGCAACAGATTCACTCTAATTCTGGTGAACGTGGTCCTCACATTTACTTGTATTTACCTTCTATTCATCTGGTGGATTGAGGAAAGGAAACTTTCTCTCTGCTTCATGTAACAGGACTGGGTGCCTGAGTAGGCAATTATAGAGCACTAGCTCGATTACGTGGAAGAAAGGGGAGTAAAACACATGACTAAGACCTATGTAAGAGGCTAAAACGCATCAATAACTACTGGTATTGATTCCTTTTATTAGATGGATTAACCACTTGTGGGCAGCCACTTTGTGCCAGATCACATACCTAGTACATGATCTGACACTTCCGGGTCCAAGGCACGCATGCGTACCGCCGGTGACCAGCTCCCACTGTAATTGGACACATCAGGAGCCAATCAGAGGGTCCGGTGGATGCGAAGTCCGACGGGACCCACCGATCATTTGGGAGACAGGCACAACTAAGGTCTGCCTATGTAAACAAGGTAGATTGCCTTCCTGTGAGAGGTGAAAATGCACATCTTGTGTTTCTCTTAACCAGGAACATGGATCTTTACCTTCCTCCAGTCAATGCACCTCCCCCACAGTTAGTAAGGACTCCCTAGGAACACATTTAACCCTTTGATTGCCCCTAATGTTAACCCCTTCCCTGTCAGTGTCATTAGTACAGTGACAGTGCATATTTTTTATCACTGATCACTGTATTAGTGTCACCGGTCCCCAAAACGTGTCAAAAGTTAGTTAGGTGTCTGGCTTGTCCGCAATATCGCAGTCCTGCTGTAAGTTACTGATCGCCGCCATTACTAGTAAAAAATAAATAAATATATCCCATAGTTTGTAGATGCTATAACTTTTGTGCAAACCAATCAATATACGCTTATTGGGATTTTCTTTACCAAAAATATGTAGCAGAATACATATTGGCCTAAACTGATAAAGACATTTTTTTTTTATGGCAGAAAGTAAAAAATATTGTTTTATCTTTAAAAATTGCCTGCCTTATTTTGTTTATAACACAGAAAATAAAAACCGCAGAGGTGATCAAATACCATCAAAAGAAAGCTCTATTTGTGGGAAAAAACAGATAAACATTTGATTTGGGTACAGCGTCGCATGACCACGCAATTGTCAGTTAAAATAAACCTTCTGGGGCTGAAGTGGTAAATAAAATCGTATATGTTTTATTTTTGAGACCTGAGCACTGGGGGATAACACATGAGTCTATATCCCATCCTGCTTATCATTAAGGGCTACTTCGGGGTAGTAGCACTATTTCAATAGATGCATGGAGTAAAACACACAGGGCCTGATTTACTACTTACTTGTGGAGACCTGGGGGATTATTTACTAAAGGCAAATCCACTTTGCACTACAAGTGCACTGCAGTCGCTTTAGATCTGAGGGGAAGATCTGAAATGAGGGGAAGCTCTGCTGATTTTATCATCCAATCATGTGCAAGCAAAAATGTTGTGTTTTATTTTCCTTGTCCCCTTCAGGTCTACAGAAACTGCATTTCCAAGTGCACTTGGAAGCCTTTAGTGAATAAACCCCTAGGTCTCCACACCCAGAAGTACCAGGTATTAATCTTCGCTGCTGGTGCTTGAACTGAGTGGAGTGTTAACATGAGTATATGCTGCTGGGGGGCTGCAATAAAAATGTACCGGTTGCATTGCCCTGCTGTCCTTACTGTATTTTTCACTATAAAATATGTAACAGAAAGCTCAATTTAAACAAAGAAATTCAAGAGGTTTGCAGAACGCTTGAATAAGGAATGCCCTACGTTTCTAACCTTACCTTTACTTGTATTCAGTTTTGAATATCACTCAATATTTACACTTTACCGGCACACTGGGCTCTCACCTGCTTTATCTTTTTAAAATGTTATTTATTATGAATAATTCTAATAGCTACTATACATTAGTTATCACATTTTATGATAAGGCTGACAAATTGTTGTTATAGAAGGGAGTGTCCGGCACTTGAGACATTGTGATAGACATAGGCTATTTGAATTATTTGACTCACTGAAAACCAAATTTATAAGAATCTATTTCTGAGGTGTGTTCTCAGAGAGTGCAGACTACTCACTCAGACATGGCGGCCATTATTCTTTCACTGACATTCATCTGGATTGTTGTCATTCTGGGTCTTCCCACCTTGGCAGAGAGTGGAAATGTACTGGTAATCGCTCAAGATACCGATACGTGGCTTGACATGCGCACTATGGTGGATAAAATCCAACAAAACGGACATGAGATAGTGTTGGTGATACCTAGGAACATGATGGACATGGGCTCATTTGAAGGAATAATAGTGAAGATGTACAGTGCCCCTCTCCTTAAGTCTGGGCTCAGTATAAATCTGGAACCTATATCAGGTCAATCTCTGATGGACAGCTTGCTAAGTTCTATTAGTACAGAATATAAGAGGATGAAGTATACGGCATCAATTTTATCTTGTACCTGTCTGGATCTCCTGGCTGACCAGGAGTTGCTTAGTTTCTTGGAAAAAATACGTTTTGATGTTTCAGTCATGGATCCTTTTTTTCCCTGTGGTCCAATCCTTGCAGAACATCTCCAGCTCCGATCCATTTATTTTCTACCCTCACTTCCCTGTGGCTGGGATAAAAAGGCTGTAAATTGCCCAAATTCAGATCACTCTGACCTAGGAAACAATCAGGAGGATCTTTTCCAGCGGACGAGGAATGTTCTGTTTCACATTTTAAAAACCTTAGCCTGCCAGCAAATTGAGACTGAATACAACAGACTGGCTTCCAAGTTCCTACATAGAGATGTGAAGTTACTTGAAATATTTAGTCAGGCTGAACTTTGGTTATACAAATTTGATTTTGTACTAGAGTCTGCTAAACCTTTAATGCCAAATATGTTGTTTATCGGGGGTCATAGCTGTCCAGAGAAGAAAAGAGCAAACCCGGTAAGTGTACTAAGTGTGTTCAAGCTCAACAATCTAAAAAATTGTTGAGCGTGTTGAGAGTTGTTGACCAGATACTGAGTGTGCAATGTACAAATTTAAAGAATGTGGTCTTCTAGTGTTCTTTGTAATATTGTGCCTTTTAGTGGGGATTTAAGCATTATGTTTTTATGTGAAATACCAATAATTGCAAATAACGCAGGAGTGAATCTGTGGTAAACCAGATATCAGACTGTAACCTGTCAAATAACAGTATAAAAAGTTTCTAAGAACATATGATCGGTGAATGGGGGACAGCGGGATGATTGATAGCTCCGAACACTACATTAAAGTGTAGTAAAATCAGTAAAATCAGTTTGTATATGCAGTAAACCATGCTTGTTATACTCAACATGGAACCTAAGGGTTTTATCCTCTGCATGGTGTAAACAGGTTGTTTGATCCTGTGTTGTCTGATCCTCCCCTTCTTCCACAGTCCCCAAACCATCTCCTGATTGAACAGAACTTTGGGTGCAAGCTGCACATGCTCAGTTTGGTGTGTATTGTTAGAGAGTTTTCCTTTTCTTGGGAGAGTGCATGTGATCAGCACAGGGCCAATCATTACTGTCCAGACAGAGGGTCAAGGGTCCTGCAGCCTCATAGGACAGTCAGGGTACAATGAAAATGCCTACTACAAGCTTTAACCAGACACTGATAGAAGTCACAAGACTGCTCTAACTGCTGATGAGAAAAGGTATTTAGCAGTTTATATTTACTAAAACTATTGCATTTCCATGTTCTGTGTAATGTGGCAGACCAGATATAGTAAATGCAGGGTCCTGGGTTTAGTAACACGTTAATAGATCCTGTGTAATTCATAGAAGCTGTAGTACGGCTCTTTTAATGAGAGCTCCTGACAGCCTTAGAAACTGTATAAACTCCTGCAGCACTGGAATATTATGTCAGTCAAGGATGGCTAACCATGGGGGCGTGGCCGGATGTAGACCTAGGAGGACGTGTGGTGCTGGAGCTCCTGCCATCCTGAAAATAATCCTCTGCCATCCTTCGCCTGTCTGACCTTGGGGACGGCCAAGTTATCTCCCCTGTGCCTCTGACATCCCGCTGGGCTATAGGGAGGCATTATTGGCGCGGAGAGCGGTGTGTTTGGTGGCCCTGTGGCTTGAGGCCTAGCTGACTCGCGGTGTCCGGCCGCCATCTTGCGGCCTGTAGAGCCTCCGGACCGGCCGCGGTGGAGTACTGAGTGCGGGAATCGGCTGCACCGGGGCGCGGAACGGAGGGGACGCGGGAAGGAGAAGAATCCTCGGGCCATACCGCCGGACACGGATGCGGTGACTGCCACGATCCGTCGCAAACGGCCGTGCAGCGGTACATCTGCCGTGGGGAGGACTGTCTGATCTGTGGAGGCCCTGTACTGTCCTTGCTGGGGCGGTGAGTCCTTGACTGGGGGGCATTGATAGCTGCACAGGAGAGGTGGAGAAAGGAGAGGGAGAGAGGGTAGCAGCCCTGGTGCCATTCCCTGATGCTTTACATGCTGGGCAGATGAACTGAATGAACTGAATATCTTCAAGGGCCATACTCCAACTTCCTAGTACATAGCAAGACTGTATGCATACTATATTGTTTTGTTTCTGGATGTGAGAGGCTCTTGGGGGCTACCAGAACTGTGCTTTTTGCCATTCTAATCATTCTCTGCTGTATCCCTGAAGTTGAGTATCCTTAAAGGGCCGCACCATCCTCTCTACACACAAGTATACTTCAGGCCAGCTTGCCTGTCATCTTTTCCTCATGCCCTCCAAAGGCAAGTCTGCGGCTAAGAAAGCACCGTTACAGCCTGTGCAGACTCCTAGTGACTTTCTAAATCAATTCAAGGCTCTAATGGCGGATATGGAGCAGGCGGCCCCACAGGAGGCTAACCCATCTGCACCCACGTTACCTCCAACCAATGATACCACTGTTATTCTTGCAGCGATTGAGCAAAGCAGAACTTCTTTGTTGGTGCGCATAGATCACCTGGCGGAGGAATGCAACCTCATAAGACCAGATTTTGATAAATTCCAGGGCAGGCTCTCGGAAACTGAATTGCGCATCTCAGTGACGGAGGACACTACTCACCGTCATGATGAGGCCATCCAAGCGCTGCAGCGTACGGTTCAGACTCTGGTGGCCAGGTCCGATGACGCTGAAAACCGTTTGCGCAGAAACAATGTCAGGGTCTTGGGCCTGCCGGAGGGAGCAGAAGGGGACCGTCCGGCTGAATTTGCCGAAGATTTCTTTAAATCGTTGCTTCACTTGACCGATGTCCCCCCAACGTATGTGGTTGAAAGAGCTCACAGGGTCCCGACCAGTCGGGGTCCCCCGGGGGCCCCCCCAGACCATTCTTGGTACGCTTTCTCAATTTTCGGGACCGAGATCGGATCCTGCGTGAGGCTCGTAAACATCAGAATTTGCCTTTTGAGAACACGGTGGTGCACCTGTATCCTGATTTCTCTGCTGATCTTCAGAGACGACGCAAGACATTTACAGACGTCAGAAGGAGGCTTCGTGAGCGTGAGCTGAAATATTCTATGCTTTATCCCAGCCGACTGCGGGTGCAACATGGAGGATCGGTGAAATTCTTTGAGTCTCCTGCGGAAGCAGATCAATGGCTACAATCGCTGTAACTGGCCTGCTAGGACACTCCTGATTACCAAACGGCGGATTGATTTGCAGCTACCTGTTTTTTCTTCTTCTTTTTTGTTGCCATGTGTGGTTGATGCCCCACTTCGGGGTGGCCTGACTCCTCTACAAATGTGTCTCCTGCTGGAATGCACTTGATATCCACCAAGAAGCCTGACGTACTTTGGCTGGGGTGGGGGGTGGGTGGTGGCAGTTGATGGCAGCTTCTCCTGTACATTCTCCTGCAGGTTCCCTGCCTCGGTTGGGGCCGCCTGTCATGGTTGCCTATATCTTTTCTTCTTTTGTTCCTACCCCCACCTGGATAAACGAGCTGGTGGAGGATGCGTAGAGGCACAGGCTTTCCGGATATCCATACCGAAGGACTGACGTGTTGCGAACGGAGTGGGAGCTCCAGGCACGTGAACACTATGTCCATGTTACTTTGGACTCTTGGTTTACACTTGAACCTTTTTTGGTTCTAGGGTTTTTACTTTTTGTCTAGTGGTCCTTTTTTGACCCATCAAGGCTATGCCTTCCGGGACTGTTTTTGGACTCAGTTTGGGGATAAGCTGCGTGTACATGTTTTTTTGTGTTGTTACACAGCAGCAGGGTGTTTTTGGGTTTCACAGGGTAATGGGTGTGATAGGTGCAGCCCTCCAAGGTAAATTGTTTATTTATATGCTTAATGTTATCTCTGATTTCAGTCTGCAAGTGTATGTATCACTGATGTCGTTTGTACTTTACTTACCGTCTAACGAGTCACGTGGGGAATGATGGCGGGGTCGGGGTTTAATGTAGTGTCATGGAATGTTAGAGGTCTTAATGATAAATTCCGTAGAGCTTTAATGTTTCAATATTTAAAAACGTTCAATCCTCATGTGGTGTTCTTGCAGGAGACGCATCTGGATGGGAGCAGGGTGTTGGCCTTACGCAGAGCCTGGGTACAGAGAGCGTTACATGCTACATACTCTACCTTCTCCAGGGGAGTATCAATTTTAATTAGCAAGGCGGTACCGTGCACCATCCACCATGTGATCTCAGACCCGGGTGGTAGGTTTTTGGTGATTGTGGCGGATATTGGTGCGTGCAAAATGGTATTGGTGAACGTTTATATCCCACCCCCATTCCAGATTCAGATCCTGTATGACCTTTTGGGTAAATTGGCGCCCTACATGCATCTCCCTCTCCATCTCCCCTAGCTGGGGACTTTAATGCTATCCTATCTACTGCTTTGGACTCGTCCAATGCATCTAGAGTAGCGTCGGCCGATCTCTCTGCCTGGGCGGCGGTTGCCTCCCTGACAGAGCTTTGGTGTTGGAAAAACCCTGTCACCAGAGGTTACTCACATTTATCAAAAACTCATAAATCCTCTTCGAGAATAGATCTAGCATTTGCAAATACATCTATGCTTCAATTAGTGGGGGGGGGGGGAAACTATTTAGCGGGTGGTATTTCAGACCATTCGCCCTTGTCAATTCACATTGGATCCACCTTAGGTCCTACGGGGAGGGGGTGGAAATTGAACCCGGGGTGGTTGGAGGTGGAAGAGGTGTCCTCTCAAGTAGCACCACACTTTGCACATTATTGGGAGGATAACGAGGGGTCTGCTGACGCCGCCATCGTATGGGATGCCTTTAAGGACCTGCATGCGGGGGCACTATATTTCAGCCATCAAACAGGCCCGCAGGTCCCATAATCAGATGGATCAAGAATTGCAGGACAGGGAGAGGGTGTGTGCTATGGAGCACGCGAACAATCAGTCTGATGCCACCTATGGCGCACTGTTGGAGGCAAGGCGTGCTTTAGCACTCCATTACTCTGATCTAACACACGCATCTAGGTCGAAAATGGCTGAATCCCTATTTGAACAAGGGAACAAGAACGGTAAACTGTTGGCCATGCTAGTGGCTGAGCAAAGGGTGCAGACTAATATTCCTTGTATCAAGAACACTCAGGGTGACCTATTGACAACCCCGACGGACATACTAGACACATTTGTGGAATACTACAAGACTCTGTATGCACCCATACCGACCTATGACATAGCGGAGTTAGACGGGTTGTTAGCATCATTGCAGATCCCGAGGCTGTCTGAGGCGGATAGGGACTTTTTGGAGGCTGACATAACGACAGAGGAAATTGAAAAAGCTATTAGGTCCTTCCCTCCCCGTAAATCCCCAGGGCCTGACGGCTTCTGCATCGAGTGGTATAGGCAGCATCTGGAAGAATTGGTTCCTAGACTTAAAAACCTATATGATTACTGCTTGGAACACAGGTGTCTCCCGGCTTCTTTGCTGGAGGCACAGGTGATCCTGCTGCCGAAGCCGGGCAAGGACCCCCTATCCTGCTCTTCGTATAGACCGATCGCACTGCTGAACCAAGATTTAAAAATTCTAACGAAGGTGTTGGCTACCAGACTCTCTCAGGTTATCACGACTCTGGTGGATATAGATCAGACGGGGTTCATTCCGCAGAAATCTACTGATACTAATTTACGCAGATTGTTTACCCACCTACAGATTGAACACACAGAAAAAGGATCTAGAGTGGTAGTTTCCCTGGATATGGCCAATAGTGATGGACGAACTTCCGACGGGACGTTTCGCGAACGCGAAACGCGAACGGACACAAACGTTCGCGAAAACGACCGTTCGCCGCGGGCTCCATTGACTTCAATGGGAGGCGAATTTCGCAAACCTTTAGGTCGAATTTGCGGCCACGGGGTAATTATTAGGGGGTAGCACGTAGTCCCACCACCTGGACAATAGCATAATACATGTATGAGGTGAATTTGGGATCGATAACTACAAGCATTTTTTTTTTATTTGGGAAATTGTTCTGACAATTCAGGACTATGGAGCTAATGAAGGCAATGGAGGAGAGGGAAGGTCAGGGACCAGGGTAGGCAAACAAGAGGGTGCAGGAGATACAGAGCACTGACAGCAGCACCGTAATACAGAGCACTGACATCAGCACCGTGACATACAGCGCTGACAGCAGCTCCGTGACATACAGCGCTGACAGCAGCTCCGTGACATACAGCGCTGACAGCAGCTCCGTGACATACAGCGCTGACAGCAGCTCCGTGACATACAGCGCTGACAGCAGCTCCGTGACATACAGCGCTGACAGCAGCACCGTGACATACAGCGCTGACAGCAGCTCCGTGACATACAGCGCTGACAGCAGCTCCGTGACATACAGCGCTGACAGCAGCTCCGTGACATACAGCACTGACAGCAGCTCCGTGACATACAGCGCTGACAGCAGCTCCGTGACATACAGCGCTGACAGCAGCACCGTGACATACAGCGCTGACAGCAGCTCCGTGACATACAGCGCTGACAGCAGCTCCGTGACATACAGCGCTGACAGCAGCTCCGTGACATACAGCGCTGACAGCAGCTCCGTGACATACAGCGCTGACAGCAGCTCCGTGACATACAGCGCTGACAGCAGCACCGTGACATACAGCGCTGACAGCAGCTCCGTGACATACAGCGCTGACAGCAGCTCCGTGACATACAGCGCTGACAGCAGCTCCGTGACATACAGCACTGACAGCAGCTCCGTGACATACAGCGCTGACAGCAGCTCCGTGACATACAGCGCTGACAGCAGCACCGTGACATACAGCGCTGACAGCAGCTCCGTGACATACAGCGCTGACAGCAGCTCCGTGACATACAGCGCTGACAGCAGCTCCGTGACATACAGCGCTGACAGCAGCTCCGTGACATACAGCGCTGACAGCAGCTCCGTGACATACAGCGCTGACAGCAGCTCCGTGACATACAGCGCTGACAGCAGCTCCGTGACATACAGCGCTGACAGCAGCTCCGTGACATACAGCGCTGACAGCAGCTCCGTGACATACAGCGCTGACAGCAGCTCCGTGACATACAGCGCTGACAGCAGCTCCGTGACATACAGCGCTGACAGCAGCTCCGTGACATACAGCGCTGACAGCAGCACCGTAAGCAGCCCCAGGAGGAAGTCAGCACAGCACAGGGATGGTGTGATCCCCTCATAATAAGAACCCCCAGGAGGAAGTCAGCACAGCACAGGGATGGTGGGAGCCCCTCATAATAAGAACACCCAGGAGGAAGTCAGCACAGCACAGGGATGGTGGGAACCCCTCATAATAAGCAGCCCCAGTAGAAATATGACACCGCTCAACCTCTTCAAAGAGGAGGGTAGGGGCATATAGTACGGTGTGCTTTTTTGGGTCAGGGAAGTGAGCCAAATGAATTAAGAAGGTCTGTGTGCTTGATTCCAAAAATTGTTTATAGACATATACATGGTCTACTGATCACATGTGTTGAATTCCTCCGAGATCCATGCCTCATTCATTTTTAGAAATGTGAGGTAGTTAACACTGTGGTGAGCTAGGCGAGTACGCTTATCGGTCACAATCCCCCCTGCTGCGCTGAACGTCCTTTCGGACAGGACACTGGATGAGGGGCAAGCCAACAGTTCGATTGCAAATTGGGCAAGCTCTGGCCAGAGGTCAAGCCTGCCCACCCAGTAGTCTAGGGGTTCATCACTCCTCAGAGCGTCCACATCGGCCGTTAACCCAATGTAGTCGGACACCTGACGGTCTAGGCGTTCCCTGATGCTGGATCCGGATGACACCTGTCGATGGGTCGGCTGAAAGAATGACCTCATATCCGAAGTCACCAACACATCTTCAAACCGGCCTCTTCTTGCAGGCGCTGTTGGATTGGTACCCGCAAATCCTTCTCTGGGAGTGGGAATTGCTCCTCTGCCAGCGCACGCAAAAGCAGAATGCAGCATTTCTCGAAGCAAGGCCTGGAAGTGCTGCATTCTGACAGCCCTCTGCGACGGCGGTAACATTTCCGCCATTTTGTGTTTGTACCGGGGGTCTAAGTACGTTGCCACCCAGTACTGGTCCTTGACCCTCATGCTTTTTATACGGGGGTCCCTATTAAAACACTGGAGCATGAAGGCCCCCATTTGCACTAAAGTGGAAGCGGTGTGGTGGCCTGGCTCCTGCTCATCATCCAGGATAATGTCGTCCTCTTCATTCTCCTCTCCCCATCCTCGCACAACAGGGATCCCAGAAAGGTTTAAAGCATGCTCTTCTTGCTCCTGCTCATCCGCCCCGGCACCATCCTCCTCTGACTCCTCATCAGACTCCTGTTGTTGACTTGTCTCAGATAGAGTAGCCCCCCCTGGGAATTCATCCAGCATTGCGACTTCCTCATCTTCCCGCTCCTGCTCCTCCACAGCCTGATCAATGACACGACGCAATGCACGCTCCAGAAAGAAGGCATAAGGTACCATGTCACTGATGGCGCCATGGCTGCGACTGACCAGTTTGGTGATCTCCTCAAATGGCCGCAGAAGTCTGCATGTGTCGCGCATGAGCAGCCACTGGCGCGGTGAAAAAAAACCCAGCTCCCCAGAACCGTTTCTTTCGCAGAGTTCATACAGGTAGACGTTAACTGCACGTTTCTGCTGGAGCAGCCTATCAAGCATATAGAAGGTTGAGTTCCATCGCGTCGGGCAATCGCAAATAAGACGTCTGACCGGCAGATGGTGTCGCCGCTGAATGTCAGCAAGGCGAGCCATGGCCGTGTAAGATCTTCTGAAATGGGCCGAGATTTTCCTTGCCTGCCGCAAGATGTCCTGGACCCCAGGGTATTTGACAAGGAATCGCTGCACGACCAAGTTTAAGACGTGTGCCATGCACGGCACGTGCGTGATTTTGCCCTGTTTCAATGCGCTAAGCAGATTGGCACCGTTGTCACACACCACTTTACCAACTGTCAAATTGAGCGGTGTTAGCCACTCATCTGCCTGTGAACGCAAAGCTGAAAGGAGTGCCGGGCCAGTGTGGCTCTTTGCTTCCAGGCACAACAGACGCAGCACGGCATGGCAACGTCTCACCTGGCATGTGGAATAGGTTCTGGGGAGCTTGGGCGGTGCAGTGGAAGAGACGCTAGCAGCGGAAAAGGAGGAGGCAGCTGAGGAGGAGAGGGAGGAGGATGGAGTAGGAGGAGGAGAAGAAGAGTCAGGCCTGCATGCAATCCGTGGCGGTAAAACCAAATCTACACGGGTGCCACGGGTTACATGCTTGACGGCCGTCAGAAGGTTCACCCAGTGGGCAGTAAAACTGATATACCTTCCCTGCCCGTGTTTGCTAGACCACGTGTCTGTGGTCAGATGTATCTTGGCACCGACACTGTGTGCCAGAGATACATTCACTTGCCGCTGAACATGGCCATATAGCTCTGGGATGCCCTTCTCTGAGAAATACTTCCTTCCTGGGACCTTCCATTGTGGTGTTCCAATGGCCACAAATTTGCGAAAGGCCTCCGAGTCCACCAGTTTATATGGCAGTAGTTGGCGGGCTATGAGTTCTGACAAGCCAGCCGCCAACCGTTGGGCAAGAGGGTTATCCGGCGTCATCATTTTTTTACGCTCAAACATTAGGCCCACGGAAGCCTGCCTTTTTGCAGAAAAATGTGAGCTTGGCGTGATGGAAGGTGGAGTGGAGGACAATTGTGAGGAGAGAGGAGAAGGAGAAGTAGAAGACGAGGCTGGACGGTGAGAGCCTGCAGTGTGGCTTTGTGTGTTCCGTTGCTCCCACTGGGCTCGGTGATGGCTGCTCATGTGCCTTCTTAAGGCGGTCGTCCCTAGGTGAGTATTGGGCTTACCGCGACTAACGCGTTGACTGCAAAGATTGCAGATGGCAACGCTATTGTCAGCAGCGGACACGTTAAAAAAAGCCCACACTGCGGAGCCATGTGCCGGTGTCCTGGGAGCGCCAGATGTGACCGTACATGGTCGATGACTCGCTCCTGATACATTTGCAGTCTGCTTTGTCCCTGCTGTGCAATGTAAGTCATTGCTGCTTCTCCTCCCTATCTGCTGGTCCATATCTCCCTCTGAACTCCCCTCCTCTTCCTCTCTTGTGGGCACCCACGTGACATCACTAGACACGTCATCATCAACGTCACCTTCCCCACCGCTATAAGTAGAGTAGGCAGCAACACCGGGGACCAACCTCCTCCTTGGGCTGATCTGGGTACTGGCGTCAGACTGCTGAGTAGCGCTTGTTGCTACCTCCTCTTCCTGATCCAATACCAAGAGTGGCTGCGCATCAGAAATGTCCTCTTGATATGGATCGGAAAATAATTCCAGTGACTCAAGCGGAAGGTATGTGGTGGTGGTGGTGGTGGTCGTGTTGTTGGTGGTAGTGTCTTTGGGGGTGCACATAGCAGAGAGTGAAGAAGAGGGTGCAGATCGAGAGGATGAGGAGGGTGCAGAAGAGTAAGGCTGAGCGAGCCACTCAACCAAGTCTGGTGCATCCTTTAAAGTAATTGAACGCACCTTCTGCAACTTCCCACTTTGGCTCAAGCCTGTTGCTCCTGCCCTACCCCTACCACCCCTGCGGAAGGGCCTGCCTCTTCCTCTGCATGTCATTTTTTAAATGACCCTGTGACAAAACTCTTAGTCCCTATACCGCTGAAGGACTGCTGCAGTATAGGTGAGCGGTCAGCAGTGGTGCACGTCAACCCTATCTATTGTGGACCTATAGCGGTCCTTACAGAACAGCAGACTGTACCGCACTCAAGCCTATGTACCGTAGCACCCTATACCAAGTTACCAGTCCTTATAAGAACTTTTGTGGACCAAGCAGGTTGTGTATTAGTGTTTAGCAGACTGTACGTCAGTCCCTATACCGCTGAAGGACTGCTGCAGTATAGGGCAGCGGTCAGCAGTGGTGCACGTCAACCCTATCTATTGTGGACCGATAGCGGTCCTTACAGAACAGCAGACTGTACCGCACTCAAGCCTATGTACCGTAGCACCCTATACCAAGTTACCAGTCCTTATAAGAACTTTTGTGGACCAAGCAGGTTGTGTATTAGTGTTTAGCAGACTGTACGTCAGTCCCTATACCGCTGAAGGACTGCTGCAGTATAGGGCAGCGGTCAGCAGTGGTGCACGTCAACCCTATCTATTGTGGACCGATAGCGGTCCTTACAGAACAGCAGACTGTACCGCACTCAAGCCTATGTACCGTAGCACCCTATACCAAGTTACCAGTCCTTATAAGAACTTTTGTGGAACAAGCAGGTTGTGTGTTAGTGATTAGCAGACTGTACGTCAGTCCCTATACCAATGAAGGACTGCTGCAGTATAGGGCAGCGGTCAGCAGTAGTGCACGGCAACCCTATGTATTGTGGACCGATAGCGGTCCTTACAGAACAGCAGACTGTACCGCACTCAAGCCTATGTACCGTAGCACCCTATACCAAGTTACCAGTCCTTATAAGAACTTTTGTGGACCAAGCAGGTTGTGTATTAGTGTTTAGCAGACTGTACGTCAGTCCCTATACCGCTGAAGGACTGCTGCAGTATAGGGCAGCGGTCAGCAGTGGTGCACGTCAACCCTATGTATTGTGGACCGATAGCGGTCCTTACAGAACAGCAGACTGTAACGCACTCAGGCCTATGTACCGTAGCACCCTATACCAAGTTACCAGTCCTTATAAGAACTTTTGTGGACCAAGCAGGTTGTGTGTTAGTGATTAGCAGACTGTACGTCAGTCCCTATACCAATGAAGGACTGCTGCAGTATAGGGCAGCGGTCAGCAGTAGTGCACGGCAACCCTATGTATTGTGGACCGATAGCGGTCCTTACAGAACAGCAGACTGTAACGCACTCAGGCCTATGTACCGTAGCACCCTATACCAAGTTACCAGTCCTTATAAAAACTTTTGTGGACCAAGCAGGTTGTGTGTTAGTGTTTAGCAGACTGTGCGTCAGTCCCTATACCGCTGAAGGACTGCTGCAGTATAGGGCAGCGGTCAGCAGTGGTGCACGTCAACCCTATCTATTGTGGACCGATAGCGGTCCTTACAGAACAGCAGACTGTACCGCACTCAAGCCTATGTACCGTAGCACCCTATACCAAGTTACCAGTCCTTATAAGAACTTTTGTGGACCAAGCAGGTTGTGTATTAGTGTTTAGCAGACTGTACGTCAGTCCCTATACCGCTGAAGGACTGCTGCAGTATAGGGCAGCGGTCAGCAGTGGTGCACGTCAACCCTATGTATTGTGGACCGATAGCGGTCCTTACAGAACAGCAGACTGTAACGCACTCAGGCCTATGTACCGTAGCACCCTATACCAAGTTACCAGTCCTTATAAGAACTTTTGTGGACCAAGCAGGTTGTGTGTTAGTGATTAGCAGACTGTACGTCAGTCCCTATACCAATGAAGGACTGCTGCAGTATAGGGCAGCGGTCAGCAGTAGTGCACGGCAACCCTATGTATTGTGGACCGATAGCGGTCCTTACAGAACAGCAGACTGTACTGCACTCAGGCCTATGTACCGTAGCACCCTATACCAAGTTACCAGTCCTTATAAAAACTTTTGTGGACCAAGCAGGTTGTGTGTTAGTGTTTAGCAGACTGTGCGTCAGTCCCTATACCGCTGAAGGACTGCTGCAGTATAGGGCAGCGGTCAGCAGTAGTGCACGGCAACCCTATGTATTGTGGACCGATAGCGGTCCTTACAGAACAGCAGACTGTAACGCACTCAGGCCTATGTACCGTAGCACCCTATACCAAGTTACCAGTCCTTATAAGAACTTTTGTGGACCAAGCAGGTTGTGTGTTAGTGATTAGCAGACTGTACGTCAGTCCCTATACCAATGAAGGACTGCTGCAGTATAGGGCAGCGGTCAGCAGTAGTGCACGGCAACCCTATGTATTGTGGACCGATAGCGGTCCTTACAGAACAGCAGACTGTAACGCACTCAGGCCTATGTACCGTAGCACCCTATACCAAGTTACCAGTCCTTATAAGAACTTTTGTGGACCAAGCAGGTTGTGTGTTAGTGATTAGCAGACTGTACGTCAGTCCCTATACCAATGAAGGACTGCTGCAGTATAGGGCAGCGGTCAGCAGTAGTGCACGGCAACCCTATGTATTGTGGACCGATAGCGGTCCTTACAGAACAGCAGACTGTACCGCACCCAAGCCTATGTACCGTAGCACCCTAGACAGACCAAGTTACCAGTCCTGATAAAGAGCTTTGTGGAACAAGTGAGTTGTGAATGATTAGCAGACTGCAGCAGAAGGGCAGCAGTCAAGTATAATATTCTTTCTATATTTGGAAGAAAGAATATTATACGTGTACAAGCCTATTACCGTACCACTGATACCAGTCCTGAAAAGAACCTTTGTGGAACTAATAGTAACAGCAAGTCTTTAAAATTATCCTCACTGCCTGACACACTGCTTCCTGCCTGTCCCTATACAAATTGGCAAAAAAGAGTAGGCTGGAACGATTAGCTGGAACAGCTCTTTTGTGGACCTGATAGTAACAGCTAATGATGATGATGATGATGATGATGAAGAAAGACTAATCTGGCTGAGCTGTCCCTAAAATAGCAGCATACAGCGCTCTGTCCCTTTATCTAAACTGACAAAAGAAACTCAGGCTGCTGACCTAACACCTATACCAGTCCTGAAAAGAACTTTTGTGTACCAAATAGCTAGCGTTTTCTCTGTCCCTACTCCACACAGGATCCTTTCCCTACAGTGACAGAAGAAAGAATGTAAAATGGCCACCGGATCGGGTGTATTTATAGGTTAGGGGG
Organism: Lithobates pipiens; assembly: GCF_037356315.1. NCBI lineage: Eukaryota > Metazoa > Chordata > Amphibia > Anura > Ranidae > Lithobates > Lithobates pipiens. The sequence goes on from NW_027507784.1 coordinate 124,224,322, forward strand.
AATGTCCAAGTGTCCATGAGCTGTCATGTCTCAATTGGTTGTCCTGTAACACATGATAAACGTGTCACGAAAGGTTAAAGTTCTTGTATACATTAAACACGTAAGTCCGCCGGGGCGAACGACGGAAAAAGGCGTTCGAACCCGCGGACGGCGAAAGTCGGAAATTCGCCGCGAAACGACCGCCGGGCGAACCGTTCGGCCATCACTAATGGCCAAGGCCTTTGATTCAGTAGACTGGCAATACATGTTAACAGTTCTGCGGAGAATGGGCTTTGGGGAGATCTATGTGACCTGGATTTCTTTGCTTTACAGTTCTCCACAGGCGGGTATCAAGATGGCCAATTCAGTCTCACCCCAATTTGGCGTTAACAGGGGCACGCGTCAGGGGTGTCCTCTATCCCCATTCTTATTTGCATTGGCAATAGAACCACTGGCTATAGCCCTGAGGCTATCACCTGGGGTAGGAGCACTGGAGGTGGGGGGTATTAGGGAGTGTATAGCGCTCTATGCAGATGACATGCTCCTCTTCTTTAAGGACGCTGGGCCATCTTTGGAGGCGGTGTTTGGGGTGCTCGACAAATTTGCTGAGTTCTCCGGGGGCTCCGGTTCAATTGGGAGAAATCCAACGTGATGGCTATTGACGGGGAGGCGCGAGAGTTGGCGACCACTAGGGTCCCCATTGCCTGGGTGCAGGAATTTAAATACTTGGGAGTGAGAGTTTCACCAAGAGTGGGCGACTTTATGTCTCTGAATCTCCTCCCCTTGCTGGCCAGGGTTAAGGTGCAGCTGGAAGCTTGGAAGCATCTGCCGCTGTCCCTCATTGGTAGGGTTAACCTGCTCAAAATGAAGGTTCTGCCTGTATTCCTTTACCTTTTACGTAATTCTCCTATTTGGATTCCCTGCTCATTTTTTCGGAGGGTTAATAGTCTCTTTGGATCCTTTTTATGGGCCGCTACGCACCCCCGAATAAGTCTCAGGGTTTTGCAGGAGCCATGGGGTCAAGGTGGCTTGGCATTGCCGGATCTTTTTAAATATTATCTAGCTGGGCAAATGGTGGTCGCCGGACGGTGGCTAACACGGGAGGACGGGGATTCGGCAAATGTACTGGAGGCGGCCCTTTTGGGCTCATATGAGAGCCTGTTCTATTTGGTGTATAGAGGTCAAGGGGCTTCACCAGCTCTGACGGCCTCTATGCGGGCAACGATACGGGCCTGGGAAAAAGCGCAGACCTTGATGAAACAGCCAGAGGGAAGCTGGTCTCCTGACACTCCTCTATGGTTCAATCCTAAATTGCCACATTTTGGGGGCATACCGGATCCGGTGATATGGGCCAGGGTAGGCATTAAACAACTGAAGCATGTGGTGGGAGGGGGGAAGCTCTTAACGTTTGATCAGCTTAAGGTAAATCATGATCTTCCAAATTGGTATTTTTTTCGATACCTACAGTTGCGGCACGCTTTTCTCTCTCAGTTCGGTCCTGGGGCTCTGCAGTTGGGAGCGTCGCCTCTGGAAAATGTGCTGCGGACAGAGGACCTGAAAAAGCCTCTCTCCGTGGTGTACAGAATGTTGTTCCGGACAGGCCGAAGCCTGTCCAAAAATGTAGAGATGTTTGGAGTGCTTTAGTACCAGACTTTGGAGGGGAGGATTGGGACGACATGTGGGGACACCCGTTTCAGACCCTAGTATCGGCTAGAGACAGTTTTATCCAGTTTAAAATCCTGCATAGAGTATACTACACCCCAGCCAGACTGGCTAGAATTTACGGTACGGGTGCGGGGGGATGCTGGCGTTGCACAGCTGACCGTGCTGACTTTGACCATGTGTTTTGGCAGTGCCCGCGGATTGAGGAGTTCTGGAAGGGAGTGACACAAGTTATACAATCTGTCCTTTCGGTGACGATTCCAGTCACAGTTGCGGTATGTTTGCTCGGACTGGTGGAGGAGTTGGCACCTCGAAAGGCGCAGAGGACTCTGATCTCTCTGGCGCTGTTTTATGCACGTAAAGCTATCCTGCTATGTTGGAAGAAACCCGAACCTCCTACGGTTTCTTATTGGAAAGGTTTAATTAATAAAGCTTTACCGTTATACAAAGCCACCTATCTTAGCAGAGGGTGTCCTAACAAATTTGAGAGGGTGTGGCGGTGTTGGCTTGATGCCGCAGATACTGTGAATTAATCGCTAGGCGGGTGGTGTACTCCTTGAGTGTCGGGTGAGGGGCGGGGCAGGGAGGTGCTACCCCTTGGGTTGGCTTACATCCCCATCTCGGGTAGTTAAATACTCAGTTACGGTACAAGCTATGTGTTTCTTATATGTGTGATACTGTCGGTGATCATAGACTGAGCTCAAGAAGAAGAATGGAGGGCTGCACAGGAGGGAGTTTTGTTGGGTGGGGGGAGGGAGAGGGTGGGAAAGGCGGGGGGGGAGGTCTGGGGGTTTTTGAGACCTTTTTGTATGTTTGTATGTTATTAATGTGTTGAAAAACTTTCAATAAAAAAATAAAAAAAAATAAATAAAAAGGATGGCTAACCATGAGGGCTGGATATAAAAGGGCTTAGGCCACCCAGATCAGCTTAAACAGTAGCAATAACGCCCAAAAATGCGATGGTGGGCAGCAGTGAGGTTTTATCTAACGATACCGAAGCTTGCCAGTGTGCGCTACTGATGACAGTAGTAGGCCTAAACCAGCTGGGTAAGCACAGTTATATTATAACTAACATCAAAAAAGATAGAGGAATCTGGGGGGGGGGGGGGGGGACCTGTAAGACTAATGGTAGGGGTAGTCCTTTGAGTTAGGCAGCGTACACACGGGCGGACTGTTCGCCCAACTTTGTCCGTCAAACAGTTTCGGCAAACAGTCCGCTCAAAATTAGCATGGACGAACATGGCCACACACAGGGGTCAAGTCCTGGGAAAAAAAGTGTGGGAACTCCCACCCAAGATCCATTCCCCCACCAAAAAAAAAAAAAAAAGGTACGCTCATATGCATATATACTTCACAGAAAATACAGTACAACATGTATTGTAAAGTGCCAGTTTACAAAAACAAAATAACGTGTCAAACAAAACAATCAACACAATGGGTGATGATCTTTCCCTCGCAGGGAATTTCTACCACAAATACACCCTGTTCCAAATTCTGTTACACAGCCCATTAGAAAATATCCCACAAAAGGAATAAGTATTGAAGAGTATTGGCAGGGTATTGCAGAGTATTGATAGGGTATTGCAGAGTATTGGCAGGGTATGTATTGAAGAGTATTGGCAGAGTATTGCAGAGCATCGGCAGGGTATGTATTGGCAGGGTATTGCAGAGTATTGATAGGGTATTGCAGAGTATTGGTAGGGTATGTATTGCAGAGTATTGGCAGGGTATTGCAGAGTATTGATAGGGTATGTATTGTAGAGTATCGATAGGGTATTGCAGAGTATTGGCAGGGTATTGCAGACTATTGGCAGGGTATGTATTGGCAGGGTATTGCAGAGTATTGATAGGGTATTGCAGAGTATTGGCAGGGTATTGCAGAGTATTGGCACAGGTTGCAGAGTATTGATAGGTTATTGCAGAGTATTGGCAGGTTATTGCAGAGTATTGGCAGGGTATGTATTGTAGAGTATTGGCAGAGTATTGGCAGGGTATGTATTGGCAGGGTATTGCAGAGTATTGATAGGGTATTGCAGAGTATTGGCAGGGTATGTATTGCAGAGTATTGATAGGGTATTGCAGAGTATTGGCAGGGTATTGCAGACTATTGGCAGGGTATTGCAGAGTATTGGCAGGGTATTGAAGAGTATTAATAGGTTATTTATTGCAGAGTATTGGCAGGGTATGTATTGCAGAGTATTGATAGGGTATGTATTGTAGAGTATTGATAGGGTATTGCAGAGTATTGATAGGGTATTGCAGAGTATTGGCAGGGTATTGCAGACTATTGGCAGGGTATTGCAGAGTATTGATAGGGTATTGCAGAGTATTGGCAGGGTATTGCAGAGTATTGATAGGGTATTGCAGAGTATTGATAGGGTATTGCAGAGTATTGGCAGGGTATTGCAGAGTATTGATACTGATAGGGTATTGCAGAGTATTGGCAGGGTATCACAGAGTATTGATAGGGTATCGCAGAGTATTGATAGGGTATTGCAGAGTATTGGCAGGGTATTGCAGAGTATTGATAGGGTATTTCAGAGTATTGATAGGGTATTGCAGAGTATTCGCAGAGTATTGCAGAGTATTGATACTGATAGGGTATTGCAGAGTATTGATGAGTATTGGCAGGGTATTGCAGAGTATTGATAAGTATTGGCAGGGTATTGCAGAGTATTGATAGGGTATTGCAGAGTATTGGCAGGGTATTGCAGAGTATTGATAGGGTATTGCAGAGTATTGATAGGGTATCGCAGAGTATTGATAGGGTATCGCAGAGTATTGATAGGGTATTGCAGAGTATTGGCAGGGTATTTATTGGCAGAGTATTGGCAGGGTATTGCAGAGTATTGGCAGAGTATTGCAGAGTATTGATAGGGTATTGCAGAGTATTGGCAGGGTGTTGCAGAGTATTGGCAGGGTATGTATTGCAGAGTATTGGCAGGATATTGAAGAGTATTGGCAGGATATTGAAGAGTATTGGCAGAGTATTGGCAGAGTATTGAAGAGTATTGACAGGGTATTGCAGAGTATTGGCAGGGTATTTATTGGCAGAGTATTGCAGAGTATTGGCACAGTATTGCAGAGTATTGATAGGGTATTGCAGAGTATTGGCAGGGTGTTGCAGAGTATTGGCAGGGTATGTATTGCAGAGTATTGGCAGGATATTGAAGAGTATTGGCAGAGTATTGAAGAGCATTGGCAGGGTATTGCAGAGTATTGGCAGGGTATGTATTGGCAGGGTATTGCAGAGTATTGGCAGGGTATTGCAGAGTATTGATAGGGTACTGCAGAGTATTGGCAGGGTATTGCAGAGTATTGGCGGGGTATTGCAGAGTATTGGCGGGGTATTGCAGAGTATTGGCGGGGTATTGCAGAGTATTGGCGGGGTATTGCAGAGTATTGGCAGGGTATGTATTGGCAGGGTATTGCAGAGTATTGGCAGGGTATTGCAGAGTATTGGCGGGGTATTGAAGAGTATTGGCAGGGTATTGCAGAGTATTGGCAGGGTATGTATTGCAGATTATTGGCAGGGTATTGCAGAGTATTGGTGGGGTATTGCAGAGTATTGGCAGGGTAGTGCAGAGTATTGATAGGGTAGTGTAGAGTATTGATAGGGTATTGCAGAGTATTGGCAGGGTATTGCAGATTATTGATACTGATAGGGTATTGCAGAGTATTGATAGGGTATTGCAGAGTATTGGCAGGGTATTGCAGAGTATTGATAGGGTATTGCAGAGTATTGGCAGGGTATTGCAGAGTATTGATAGGGTATTGCAGAGTATTGATAGGGTACTGCAGAGTATTGGCAGGGTATGTATTGCAGAGTATTGGCGGGTATTGCAGAGTATTGGCGGGGTATTGCAGAGTATTGATGAGTATTGCCGGGGTATTGCAGAGTATTGGCGGGGTATTGCAGAGTATTGGCGGGGTATTGCAGAGTATTGATGAGTATTGGCGGGGTATTGCAGAGTATTGATGAGTATTGGCAGGGTATTGCAGAGTATTGATGAGTATTGGCAGTATGGATGAGTATTGGCAATTTGGCAGGGTATTGCAGAATGCAACTTACTTACACACTACTAGTGACTGACCTCCTGGTATTCTCTTCCCTTCTGTTCTGGGGGGAGAAGAACTAAGTAAACTCAAAGTGCAGCGGCTGTTTCCACAGGAGGCACTGGGTAGAGGGGAGCGGGAGGACAGTCCGGCGCGCGTGTGTCACACTGACGGTCTAGTGCCTGTGCGTGCCCACGCCGAAGTCATGTGACCGGTTGCTAGGCAGGGGCCGCTCCGCATCTAGCAACCGGTCACATGACTTCGGCGTGGGCACGCACAGTCACTCGGCGGCTGAGGAGCGGCGCGGACTACGCGCTGCATAGCCTCAGCCGGCCCGGCTCAGATAGCTAATGGGAACGGCGTTCCCGCTGTGGAAATAGTACGGGAACGCCGTTCCCATGCGTTCCCGCAGCACTCGAGCCCTGGCCACACACGACGAACGAACAGTTTGCTGAAACCGTGCGCGATGACGTGAACGGCACGTACGACGGGACGAAAAATACGACGTCCTATACACTGCATTATAACTTTCGGCGTGAAAATCCTTTCTGAGCATGCGCGCAACTTTGTTTGACGAACAAGCCTACACACGAGCGGACTGTTCGCTGAAACAAGGTTTCAGCGGACAGTTTTACGGAATTTCCGAAAAACCTTGTTCGTCAAACTGTCCGCTGAAACTGTCCGCTGAAAGCCCACACACGAGCGGACTGTCCGCCCAAACACTGTTCAGCGGACAAAGTTGGGCGAACAGTCCGCCCGTGTGTACGTGGCCTTAGTCTTCTGCTGTAGTGTAGTGTAGTGACACTATGGAGGCACTCTCTGTTCTTCTTTTATGTTTTATGTATTGTTACTCTATCCATACTGAGCTTGTGAGCAGCCTTGAGGAGCCTAAGGTTTTGGGGACACCTGTGAAGTTTCCCTACGCTTAAAGAGACCATTGTATTATGGTCATGTGGAGTCGGTAAGGGTTACCTTTACTCACCTTTTGTGTATCACATCTTTTCTGGATTGATTTACCGGCTGGGATTAAGGAGTTTATTTCACATCTATCAATCTGAGACTGGATTGTTTTTAAACACCTTTGGCATGGACATTAATTAATTTTTTTAGCACTATTGCAGAACATTGTTCTATATAATGATTATTTAATTTATTATTTGCTTATTAATTCTATTTGAGCAAGTTATCTTTTCACTTGATTAATTTTTGGTGGTTGCTTGCCTTAGTTTTACTTAATAAGGTTCTTTTCACCACTACTGGGATATTGGATGTATTTATTTATTTATTTATTTATGCATTCTTTCATCACATTATATGATTCATTCTTGTCACTTTATAGGTATTTATATTATTAATTGAATTTATTCATTCATTTATTTAAATAATGTAATGGTTACTTATTTAGTTTAATACTTATTAGCGCTGCAGTCTCTTTGCACATTTATAGACACACACAGGGCGCTCAGCCCTGTTCCCTCCTCTAACGATATGATTGACATCAGCAGGAGCCAAAGGTTCCCAATGCTGCCTCTGTCCTGTGAATGCAGGGAAAAAGAGGAGAGAACTTCTACATATGGGCACAGCAATTGATCGAGTGAGGACTGAGGTAAGTATTTAAAAGGACGGGGGGATACAAATACTGGTACATTTTTACTTGCAGGGAATGCATTTAAACGGTTCTGCACTCACTTTCAAAAGTTAGGCTTATTCGCTAGGAAACGCAGCAAAGAGTGCACAGTGGCTTTTTTATTTTTTTTATTCGTACCTGTTCATGTATGTAATCTTTTTCTTCCATACCCTGCGGCTGTGGGCGGTGTTTGTGCGGGGATCCGCATCATGTCCGGTGAACGCCGCACTGTCTCCTGGGATTACGCCGCTGTAGTGTCACATCGTAGAATGCTCCAGAAGTGATGTTGCGGACAGAAGTCTCACACTGCGCATGCGCTATACGTTCCAAGCCCTTGCACCATGCGTTCCAAAGGATTTGCAGCAATGCAGTTCAGTGAAATAAGACTTAAAACGGAGCGGAGAGTGGCGGAGAGAGAGTGGGTAATCGTGGCTCGGGGAGGGGATTACCTCCCCATGTGGATTCGGGAGGAAATTATCTGACAATTTCAGTGGTCTGCATTGCCGCAAATCCTTTGGAACGCATCGCGCATGCGCAGTGCGAAATTTCTGTCCGCAACGCCACTTCCGGAGCATTCTATCATGGGGAGCAAGATATGACACTACAACGGAACACGGAAGTGATTGCTTGTGGGCTTTAAATGCCCAAAAGCAAGATGACATCTGCAGTGCTCGATTTTATAAAGTGTCGATTATACCAAAAAACGGACCTGGATACTGGGCATCAGCAGTACAAGTAAGTCTGGCATTAGAATGAAATGCTTTTTAAACAGTACAAGAAAAGAAAAAAAACATCAGTGCAGAACTGCTTTAAGTTAAAAAATGTGTAGCCTTTGTAACCACTGTGTACTGGCAGTTTTACCACACTGGACCTACTATTCCAAAATGTTTCTAACTGTAATGAATACAGAGAAAAGGAATGTTTGTAAAGATAATTTTCAGGAAGCTTGAAAAATTATATGAAAACCATTGCACTGACTTATTACTTACTAGGGATGGAGGTACTGTATAATGACATGTGCGAGAAGCATAGAAAATACAGAAATGTGTATTTTAGTAGCTGGCTTTGGTCAAGAGTGGGTGGTGGTCTGTAGATGACAGATCTGATAGTGGAGTGGTTGATAGGTTTCATTGATACCATCACTAGGATGTTTGGGATACTGCAATGTGATCTCTATAGAAAGCACAGGGTTTGCCTATGGACTAGACCTGAAACCTCTGAGGAAGTTCAAAGACCTGAGAATGCCAAGTATGTAAGTGTTGTTCACAACAAGACCATAGGAAGAGAAGTTGCCGTGAATCTGTTCACATGAGAGCCGTGGGATGGGATTGGGCCATGGTGCTCCATCCCTGCAAAGCTTTAATGCAGTCACCTGGGTTGGAAACTGGCCTAAAAACCTAGCCCCTCACAGTGGTGAACTCCCCCTCGCCCTCATTGGGAGAATACAATGTCTTAGCAGGAGGGATTCCCCTGTCAGCAATGTCTGGGAAAAGAAATTCGCACCGTCTATGGCCAGCTTTAGTCTGAGTGCTGCTGCTGTGTAAGCCCCTGTACACACGGTCGGAGATTTTGACAACCAAATCCGTCGGATTTTGTCCGTCGGATCTTGTCCGAAACTGTTGCATACACACGATCGGACTAAGTTGTCGAAAAATCCGATCATTCAGAACGCGATGGCGTAATTTCGTTACGATGGGACTACGTTCAGGCTAGTAGCCAATAGCTTTGATGTAGTAATTTGACCTGAGCATGCGTGGCACTTGGTCCGATCAAAATTCTCTACACATGATCGGAGTATGTCCGATCGAACCAGTTGGTCGGGAAATATTTCCAACAAGTTGGAAAATTGGGTCCGACGGATGTTCCGACGGAACTTGACACATTACGCACACAAGTCACTGACATGCTTAACTTTAAAGCAAAGATGGTCCTACAAATCTCACGCAAAAAGATCTACGAATCGGGAAATAAATGTGGCAGGCTACTTGCTCAATCCCTACGTGACCAGAGAACAGCCTCTTACATACCGTTCATACAGTCCTCGACGGGACAAAAGGTAGCCCTTCCCCAGCAAATAACACAGGAATTTAAATCTTACCATGAATCACTCTACAATTTGAACAGCTCACCTCCACCAAGGACCCGACCAACTGCGGAAGCTACAGACCTATATCCCTACTCAATACAGACCTTAAATTGTTCACCAAAATAATAGCTACCAGACTACAGATTCATTTACCCCACCTGATCCATCTTGACCAAGTAGGTTTCGTCCCCACAAGAGAGGCAAGGGACAACACCACAAAAGTCCTGAATCTGCTCTATTCAGTCACCCGCACCAAAACACCCAGCGTATTCTTAAGCACAGATGCTGAGAAAGCGTTTGACCGTGTGAGCTGGGCGTTTATGTTTGCCACATTGCGACATATAGGTCTGGGTGACAATATGCTAAATTGGATGACCGCAACGTACAAGACTCCGTCGGCCAGAGTCAGGGCCAATGGTGTACTCTCAGACCCATTTCCGATCACCAACAGGACAAGGCAGGGCTGCCCGTTGTCCCCCCTCCTGTTCGCCCTATCCCTCAAACAGTTCTTATGCCATATACGATTGAATCCCAACATCTTGGGTGTGCAGGTCCACCAAACCCAACACAAGGTCTCAGCTTATGCGGATGACCTTATGTTCACCCTCGCCACCCCCACGATCTCCCTTCCCAACCTCCTACGGGAATTTACCACATATGGAGCTATCTCCAACTTAAAAATCAATTTCGCCAAATCGGAAGCAATGGGAATGGAGATTCCACCGACCCAACTTGCCCACCTACAATCTAGCTTCAAACTGAAATGGACGACAACTGCTCTGAAGTACTTGGGTACAAACATACCCTGCAAGTTCAAGCGGCTTTATGAACTTAATTTCCCGCCCCTTCTGAACACAGTTAGGACACTACTGACCAAATGGATCATGGGCCTACACTCGTAGATAGGCCGCTGCAATATATTAAAAAAGACGATCCTCCCGAAATTCCTGTACCTCATGCAGGCACTACCCATCCACATACCGACGTCCTACTTTAAGCGGGTACAAACTGTGTTCACAGAATTCGTCTGGGCTAAGAAAAGGCCACGACTCTCACACAAACTTTTAGTCCTTCCCAAACAACACGGTGGGCTTGCGCTGCCAGACATTCGCACATATTACCGAGCGACACACCTAGGAAGACTCATAGACTGGGCCCGGCATTATGAGTCCAAGCTTTGGACACAGCTAGAGCAAAACCAAAGCGGGATCCCCCTTAACAGAGCCCCCTGGTGCCACTCGTCCCTACCAGCAGAAGACAAGCGACACCTACTAATTGGCAACACATTACGAATTTGAGCACGCCTTATAGCAGGGAACTCCATATCATCTCCTAACTCGCCTCTTTTCCCCATTTTGGGGAACCCCAGTTTTTTGGCAGGAATTCATGACCCAGTGTTCCGGAGACTGGCAGACGTGGGCCTATTTCAATCCTCCCACTTCAGTACTAGGAGTAGATGGTACACAATAGCAGAGCTCTCCAAGCCTGCAGGTCAGTTCAGACTGGACTTCCTGAGAGCCCGCCAACTAGGCCACTTCCTCCACTCACTGACTCCCCCTCCTACAGAGGATTCTCCCCCTCACGTTATTGGAGGAATTATGCAATGCCACAGGTATCGTAACACACACACTCTCACAAGCCTACAATTTACTGAATGTACCAAAAGCTGACTTTATACCCCCAAGCTTACTTAAGTGGGAGTTGGAACTAAACTGCCACTTCAATATTACCAAAAGACAACAGATACTCAAATTTACACATAAATCCTCTATATGTGCCAAAATTCAAGAGACCAACTACAAAATCCTGTCGCGATGGTACAGAACCCCCGAATTGCTCCATAAAGTCTTCCCGGAGGCGTCAGACATGTGCTGGTGCTGCCGGGCAGATAAGGGAACACTGCTACATATTTTCTGGTCATGTCCCGAATTGCATCATTTACGGAAAGTAGTGCGTGAGGTCACCCAGAAATTTACAGATCGTACTATACCAGAAGACCCCGTGTTTTTCTTACTCCACGCATCTGACTCCCCGGAGAAAACATACAAAAAATCTCTGATTAGACATCTGCTGGATGCTGCCAAAGCCTGTATACCGCTACAGTGGAAGTCCACACGCCCCCCGACGATAACCTCATGGGTTGCTAGAGTAGAGGAAATAAGGCGGATGGAGGACCTCGTCCTTACCACGCAACATAAACAGGAAGCATTTTCTAAAACCTGGCAGCTGTGGATTGCCTTCATCTACTCGGCCGAAGGCCAGGCGCTGAAGGGAACCACATCAGATGCATAGGGTCGTACTCCCCCTTCGTCTGTTCCACCTAAAACCCAAACCTAAGTAACACCAATATAACTACCCCTATCGAAAAGCTCCCTGCAGCTATCTCCTGTATAAACGCCCCAGTAATGTAACCTCATCTCTCAATTACCCCCCCTCCCGCCTTACGGCCTCCAGCCTCCCCCCCCCCCCCCCCCTTACTGCTATTATCTCTTGCCTTCTCTTAGGCATTCACTTTAACTGTCTCCCCCCATAAGGGGATCTATTAGTTCCCTTCCACTAAAAAGGAAAATTAAGGAACCGGACTCGTGACCCCGACAATGCACACCGAAATAACCCTACACGCAATTACCCCTGTAAGGGAAAGAAAGCCCATAGACGGCTTGGAACATTCAGAGACGCCTGGGTTATCAGAACCAACATACACTAGAAAAGATCACCAGGGAGTTAACGATAACCCGAACCTACCATACCATGTTTTTTTTTTGTTTTTTTGTTTTTGTTACATATTACGGTTATATTCAGTTACATAATAACTTGACCTGTTGGTCTCTGCATTTTCTGAATAAGGTGTTTTTCCTGTCTCATGTAATGCTCTGTAACCTGTCGACCCGATTGGGTCCTGTTCCTGTTATAAATAAAAAAAAATTAAAAATACAGCTCAAAAAACTCAGTTGTTACCAGCCTGAGGTTTAGGCAGCAATAATAAATGTGGTAATGGTTTGTGAACTGAGTTTTGATGTTAGGAAATCACAATGTTAGAATATGATTAAATTATATTGTTTTATGCAATATTGCCATAAGTGCATAAAACATTAATTTGTGTTCATACAGAAAAAACTAATTACATAAGGATTTATATACCAAATGTGTTATGCTTTTATTAACTAAGCGTTGGAAATTTAATATACACATTAAGTTATGTTCAATTGCATATTTCAGCTCAGCTTTTAGAACAGCATAATGTGATTGGTGGCTGTAAGTGGCATAATCCAGACTTTTCCCTAACTAATTAGTTCTTGCTAACATATGAGGTTTATTGTCCCATTTGTTTTACAAAATAAAGTTTAAGCCACACTTTCAAAAACCTTGGATGGAGTAGGGAATGGTAAAATTTTGTCTAATTTCTCCATTTCTGTTCTGTCATCTATTTCACACTAGGGAAATGTTTTGTTACTCGTTGCACAGTAAACACAACAGCAAGTGAGAGGAAACATTTCAAAAGTGAAAACATATCAAATGGCCATATTGGAAGATTTCCCTTTTATTCCTCTTTTGGTGGAAATTAATATTCCTTCAATTTCTGTCCAAGCGACAGTGGTCACCAGGACAAACAGAAAGGGACTTTCCCTAATGGCAGCAATAAAGCCTGACAGGGGCTCTAGCCCCCCCCCCCCCCCCACCACCACCACCACTGTATCCAAAAGATCTTATGACTTTAGATACACTATACTTATGTGGTTGCTTTAACAAATACTTAGCACTCATTCTGCACAGCCTTACTCCTGCGTGTCAGCGTTCTTTGTGCACAACAAAGTGTTCAAATATTTGTGCCATAAACAATCACCTAGCATTCTGTTATCTAAGTCTCTAGGTCATTTGTGTTTGATTTTTTTTTTGTGCCATGCAATGTGTAGTCAAAGTTCATTTCTGAAAAGGATTTCAGCTCCGGCTACATTAACATTCATTCTGTGGAACCTCTGGATGTAGTCATGGGGACCTGGGTTATGTGCTTCAGTTTTATTGGAATTCTTCTTTTCTCCACAGCATTTAGACTAAGTGAAAGTGACAAGTTGCTTGTTATACCACAAGATGGAAGTCTTTGGCTCGCTATGAGTAGTGTGGTTGAGAAGCTGTCCCAAAGAGGTCACCAGATTGTTATGGTAGTCCCTGAAGTACATTTTTACATAAATAAGATGGATAATGTCACAGTGAGAACTTTTACTGTACCCTTTAACAAAGAGTTTATGGAATCGCTGGTAAAGGAGACTGGTCATGATATATTTCAATACCGGCCTGTTCTGCAGGATGTGAAGTTTATGTATGATAGAATAGTAAACATAACCAGTTTTGTAGTTACTCAGTGTGAGTACTTACTGCAAAATGACTCCCTTATCAAGTATTTGGAAGACTACAAGTTTGATGCTATGTTGAATGACCCTGTCTACCCATGTGGAGAAATCATTGCTGAACATCTTTCTATACCGTCCGTGTCTTTCATAAGGGGGGCTTTCTTCGGTGCAGACCTGGAAGCAACACAGTCTCCAGTCCCAGCTTCTTATGTTCCCAGATTCTTTACTGTGTATACCGACCATATGGAGTTTACCCAGAGAGCGAAAAACTTTATTATAAGTTACATCGACCAGATTGTATGCCGCTTATTCTATGCACCCTATGCCCGTTTAGCTTCAGACTACTTGCAAAAGGATGTCACAGTTATGGATCTTTTCAGTAGAGCTTCCATTTGGCTTCTAAGATATGACTTTGTATTCGAATTTCCTAGACCTACTATGCCAAACATGATCTTTATAGGAGGCATCAATTGTGTTAGAAGAAACCCTCTGACTGAAGTAGGTGCAATGCTTGCTAATGCCTTTAAAGTCTGTGTTTCTTTGTTTTTTTTTAACCGTTGTGTTATTATTTGTTGTCAGTAAATAACAGGGATGAATTTGCCAACCAGCATACCAGGCCTTTGTGAATTAAGGTGCAACTCAAGACAATTTTTTTAAATATAATTTTGATTAGAGTGAAAAAGAGTTACAGCCCCTGTAAACTTTTTTTTTTTTACAGTTGTCTATGTTCCCATGCAGAAAATTCTCCTCACTTCCTGTATTTTTAACAATTGTTACAACAGAAAACAACATTCAAAACCATCCTCTTTATTACTTACTAAGGGACAATTACTTTTCCTCAAAAAGTTGAATGCCTTTCTCGGTTTGCCCATGCATTATAGTTTGGAGAGAAATTTCAAATATGAAGTAATACAACATTTTTTTCTCTTACTACCTACTTTCTCAGCTTTGTAGAAATGCATATGTAGCAATTTAGCTTTCAACTGAAAGACTGACAGATATTGAGAAACATTTAGTATCTGAAAACGTTCAATAAAAAAGCAAAGTTCATGTTGTGATAGCTGATAAGGAATTAGAGTGGACTACAAAGTGCATATAAGTGCATACAGTGCTGTGTAAAGAGTTTTGAATGAACCTCTTGGCAGACATGAGTTTCTGCAACGTTATTAGATTTCTTTTTTTTTTGGTGACATTTAGACTGAATGAAGGTGGAAAGCTGCTAGTTGTACCGCAAGATGGAAGCCATTGGCTCAGCATGCAAAACTTGGTGGAGGAGTTGTCCCACAGAGGTCATGAGAGTGTTGTGGTTGTCCCGGATGTTAACTTTCACTTTAAGAATTTAGACCAATTCACAGTGAGGACTTTTTCTGCTCCATACACCAAAGAATATATGGAATCAATGATAAAAGACTATACTGATACACTGTTTGAAGAGAGAACAGGCTTACAGAAAGCAATGTATATGTATGATAGGATGGTGAATATGAGAAAATCTTATGTAGCGGTCTGTCAGAACTTTCTTTACAATGAAACTCTTATCAATGATTTGGAAACATTCAAGTTTGATGCTATGTTGACTGATCCAGTTCTCCCATGTGGAGAGATATTAGCAGACCATTTATCTATTCCAACTGTGTTCTTCATGAGAGCGGCTTTTTTTGGGGTTGACCAGGAAGCAACCCAGTCTCCCAGCCCACTTTCCTATGTGCCACGATTCTTCACTGAGTACACTGACCACATGACCTTCAAAGAAAGAGTAAAAAACTTTCTGTTGAGATATGCGGAGCTGATTATGTGCCGAATTTTCTATGCTCCTTTTGCCGAACTGGCATCACAATTTCTGCACAGGGAGGTCACAGTTGTGGACCTTTTTAGTCGGGCTTCAATCTGGTTATTAAGATATGACTTTGCCTTTGAATTTCCAAGACCTTTAATGCCAAGCATGGTATTTATTGGAGGAATCAACTGTGCTAAGAAGAAGCATCTAAACCAGGTAGAAATTGGTGTTAAAACTATTTGAATGAAAAAACAAATGCATGCAATCCAGCATGCCAAGTTGTGAATGGGCCTTAATTAACCACTTTCAGACCGGACCACTTTTTGCGATTCGGCACTGCGTCGCTTTAACTGACAATTGCGCGGTCGTGCGACGTGGCTCCCAAACAAAATTAACGTCCTTTTTTTCCCACAAATAGAGCTTTCTTTTGGTGGTATTTGATCACCCCTGCGGTTTTTATTTTTTGCGCTATAAACAAAAATAGAGCGATAATTTTGAAAAAAACGCATTATTTTTTACTTTTTGTAATAATAAATATCCCCCAAAAATCTATAAAAAAAAAAATTTTCCCTCAGTTTAGGCTGATACGTATTCTTCTACATATTTTTGGTAAAAAAAATCGCAATAAGCGATTATTGATTGGTTTGCGCAAAAGTTATAGCGTTTACAAAATAGGGATAGTTTTATAGCATTTTTATTAATAATTTTTTATTATTTTTTTTTTTTACTAGTAATGGCGGCGATCTGCGATTTTTATTGTGACTGCGACATTGTGGGGGACCCATCGGACATTTTTGACACATTTTTGGGACCATTGTCATTTATACAGTAATCACTGCTATATAAATGCAGTGATTCCTGTGTAAATGACACTGGCAGTGAAAGGGTTAACCAGTGGGTGGCAGTGTAGGGTTAAGTGTTCCTAGGGGTGTGTTACTAACTGTGGGGGGGTTGGGCTTTCATTTAGTGTACACTGATCTCTGCTCCAATCACATGGAGCAGAGATCAGCGTCACTAGTTGCTAGGCAGAATGGAAAAATGTTGTTTATACAGCATTTCCTCCATTCGGCCGCTCCGTGAGACGATCGCGGGGATGCCCGCGGCGATCGAGTCCGCGGGTCCCGCGACCGGACTCACGGGGGTCCCGACCAGCATGGGAGCGTGCCGCCGCCGGCGCGCTCCCGATGGCACGGCGGCAACGAATATTGGACGTACATGTACGCCAATATGCCTGCCCGTGCCATTCTGTCGACGTACATCGTCGTGCGCTGGTGGGGAAGTGGTTAAAGACCAGTAATGAATTTGACAGAAAAAAAAAAGATATTGGCGTTAAATTGCTACTTGTATCTCTGAAGTTAAAGATGTGAATGGTCCTACAAGTTTGCATTTTATTTTGGAGTTATAGAAAACCATATAGCCAAATCCTGCAAATATAAATAATTTAGTATCAGATCACTTCACAAGCATCTCCATAAGAGACAAAAGAGCTCAAATGTTTCTTCTTATTGGGATTGATTTGCTTGAAGGTAAATAGGATGTTCACTTTGCAAGGGAATTTGCCCCAGAGCCTAGTGAATGAGGTGAAGCTCTGCTTCCTTCATTGAATCATGTACAAAGAAAAATGCAATTTTTTTATTATCCTTGCATGTGAGTGGGTATTCTTTGCAAAAGGAGCCACATTCATTAAACTCTGGAACTAACTCCCTTACAAAGTGAATAGTCTATTTGCCTTTAATAATTCAACTCCCTTGTGTTGTATGAGGATAGCAGACATGCTCTAAACCAGTGTGAAAATCAATAACAAGGTTGTGCTGAAAAGAATACCAGAGGGAACCCACCTATGTGCAGCATTAGGAAAACGTTACAACGGACAGAAGAGCTGACGCGTTTCACACTATCAAACAGTGCTTAATCATAGCTATGATTAAGCACTGTTTGATAGTGTGAAACGCGTCAGTTCTTGTCCATCAAACAGTGCTTAATCATAACTTTGATTAAGCACTGTTTGATAGTGTGAAATGCGTCAGCTCTTCTGTCCGTTCTGCTGCGGCATGTATTTTTTGATTCCTTTTGACAAATAAAGGGTATTTTTTGGAGTGCGGCTGTCCAAAATTTGTCTCAAATTTCATTGCTATATGCATTGCCAACATCTGTGGATTCCAAACTAGAGGGGAGGTTTATTCCAATCTGACCTGCCTGGAGCGGTGATATCCCTTTCTCCATTAGAAAAATTATTAACGATAAAAAGACAATAAACAACTCGCACAGGTAGCAAATATGGCACCTGTCATAAGCATATCACGGTACAGACCCCATGTGGATACATGGCAGATCACTCCAATCCAGGAACCAGCCTCACTGCAGCTGGCTGGGTATAGACATGTGCAGAATTAAAAAATGTGTTTTGTTTCGATTTGTTATTTGCATAAATTTGTTTAGTTAAATTCGTTTAATCCATTTTAATTTGTTTTCGGAATTAGTTTCCTTTATTCATATTTGAATCAATTAAAATTTTTGGAATTTGAATTCAAATCGTCTTTGAATCAATTTCAAACAATTTTCAAATTCAAATAGTTTTCAAATTCAAATAGTTTTTAAATTCAAATAGTTTTCCAATTCGAAAAATTTTCTAATGTGGAAAATTTTCGAATTTGAATGGTTTTTAATTTGAAAAGTTTTC
Source organism: Lithobates pipiens (assembly GCF_037356315.1). NCBI lineage: Eukaryota > Metazoa > Chordata > Amphibia > Anura > Ranidae > Lithobates > Lithobates pipiens. The sequence continues at coordinate 124,242,538 of NW_027507784.1, forward strand.
TGAGTTCCAAAGAGAATAAAATAGAAAAGAAGATAAATGAATAGAATAGAAAACAAATTGAATAGGAAAGAATATAACAGAAAATAAAAGAATATAATATAATAAAGTAAAACAGAACAAAAAGTGAACAGAAAATAAAAGCACAGAATAGAATAAAATAGAATAGAAAAATAGAATAGAATAAAATATAATTAAAAAAAGAATAAAATAGAATATAACCATCTTTTGAAATTCGAATAGGAAAGAATAGAATACAAAAGAATATAAGTAAAAAAACAATAGAATATAATAGAAACAATATAGCCATTTCCCAAAATTCAAATAGAATCAATTTGAATAGAATAGAAAATAATATGTTAGAATAGAATAGAATAGAAAATAATAGAATAGAATAGAAAAACAACATAATAAAGGAAGAGCAATTGGTTTTTATAGGAATACACCATTTATTTTAAAAGCAATAGAGTCTGACTCTGAAGGAAGGTACCTATTTATTAAAGGTTCCCTGTTTAACTATGAGTATGCATTTGTTAATATTTACTGCCCAAATAGTCACCCTTGTGTCTTTTTGAGAAAGATATTGAGAAACTAAAAAATTTTAAGGAGGGGAAAGTTATTATGGCAGGAGACTTTAATTTTGTGCTTGATCCAACTCTTGATACTCTAATATCAAGAGTTGATATATATTAATATTTTAGGACCAACATGGAGAAAACTGAGATATTAAATATCTCTGTCTCCTCAACTGAGGGTAGGCTTCTCAGAGCTCTCTTTCACTTTGTGTGGAAACAAAAGGGAGAAATAATAGACTTAATCCAAAAAATGTGTGGACATGAAATCGGGCTGGATCCTTGGCAATGTTTGTTCCATGCGATAAATTTCACAAGGAAGAAATATAGAACAGCAATTATTCCTTTTTTGCTGAATGCGGCAAAGGCACTGATCCCCAAACATTGGGGGTCTAAGAAGGCCCCATCAATAAAGGAGCGGTTTAGGGAGGTAGATAAGACTAGGCTTATGGAGGAAGTAATCCACTTGCAAAATGACTCTGAAGCAAGATTTGCTAGTATTTGGAAAGAATGGTCAGAATTTAAACAATCTCCGGTATACAGGAGTTATATGGGAATTGAGGGGGGTAGTTAGGGTCCTGCGCTGGGCCCCTTCCCTTCTCCTTCCTTCCTCCCTTTTTTTCTTCTCCCCCCCCTTTTCTATGCCCCTCATGAAGAGGCACATTATTAGGGGTATATAGTGGTGGTTGAGATATGGTTCTCTCCACCTCATAAATAAATAAAGAAAAGGGTAAGGGAGGATCACAGATTCACTAGTGTGTGTGTGCACTGTGTGTGTATAGACATATACATAAAAGAGATATTAATAAATAAGGTAGGAGTAGGGGGGGTGTTTATTAAATAAATAATATAGACTAGAGTGGGGATGGGGGACATTCACTACACGGGGGGGGGGGTGGAATGAGAGTGTGTGGGGGGGGGGAGAGGGTTGTATATAAAAGCACATTATAAATTTAAAGAGGAAGGGGGAGGGATGAGAGGAGAGGGAGTGAAAAGGGGAAGTAGGGAGGGTTTGTATTTAATTTTTTAATTTTAATTTTTTTGGGGGGGTGGGTTGTGAAGAGGGGATTGGGAGCTAAGGGCGCAGTATCCTTGCCTCCACACTTAACAGGAAACAAGGAGATAGGGAGAAAGGGGGAAGAAGGGAGAGAGGAAAGGGGAAAGTAAAAGAAAATGTTTTGACTATACATTTTTTCAGAAATGTGGCCATTCGAGAGGGTATGATAAAGGATAGATCCAAGGTTTGTCTTTTTTCTTGTTTTTGCATTTGTAAATGTGTATGTATTTTCCCTTTTTTGAATGTTTTATATTCATGTATTGGAAATTATGTATTGGAAATTATAAAAAAATAATTTAAATGAAAAGAAAAACAACATAATATAATAGAAAGAATATAACTATGTTCCTCTTCTAATTTATTATTTTCTATTCTATAGAATCGAAAATAATAGAATAGTATAGAAAAACAACATAATAGAATAGAAAGAATATAACCATCTTCCTTTTCTAATTTATTATTTTCTGTTCTATTCAAATTAGAATTGATTTGATTTGAACTTTGGGAAATGGTTATATTCTATTGTTTTTAAAAGTCTATAATTTTTCTATTTGTTTATTATAGAAAAAAGGGAGGGCTATGGACTTTCTAGGCACAATTACAAAAATTGTTATTTAAAAAGGTATAATTTTATTTACAAAAATAGCAATACATTTATAAACATCTTAGCCACTTAAGGACCAACTCCTGCACATATACGTCGGCAGAATGGCATGGCTGGGCACAAGCACGTACCTGTACGTTGCTTTGTAAGTGCCCAGCCATGGGTCCCAAAAACGTGTCAAAAATGTCCGATGTGTCCGCCATAATCCCGCAGTCACAATAAAAATCGCTGATAGCCGCCATTACTAGTAAAAAAAAAATTAATAAAAATGCTATAAAACTATCCCCTATTTTGTAAACGCTATAACTTTTGCGCAAACCAATCAATAATCGCTAATTGCGATTTTTTTTTTAACCAAAAATATGTAGAAGAATACGTATCGGCCTAAACTGAGGAAAAAAATGTTTTTTTTTATATATTTTTTGGGGATATTTATTATAGCAAAAAGTTAAAAAAATGTAATTTTTTTCAAAATTATCTCTCTATTTTTGTTTATAGCGCAAAAAATAAAAACCACAGAGGTGATCAAATACCACCAAAAGAAAGCTCTATTTGTGGGAAAAAAAAGACGCCAATTTTGTTTGAGAGCCACGTCGCATGACCGCACAATTGTCAGTTAAAGCGATGCAGTGCCGAATCGCAAATAGGGGCCTGGTCCTTTGGGTGCAAATTGGTCTGGGGCTTAAGTGGTTAAAAAATCATAAGCAATCATGGGTTCATCAACAAAAGATGTTACTGCTATTAGTACCGTAGCCATAATAGAATTATTAGTAGGAAGAAGACATTTTCTTCAATATTAACCAGCCCAAGACTTTGGTATAATAGACAACGTTGTGGAATATCAAGGATGACTGAGTGCTGATGCTGGATTCGTGCTTGACATGTTTTGCGTACCTTTACGCTTCTTCTGTAAAAAATTTATAACATTACTGACAAGAAGATAATAAAGATTTATGGTGGTATATTGTTACCATCTAGGATATAAATCTGCAATATCCCAGCAAGGGAGTGGAGATACTTTTTGAAACACATTGTAACAATTGCCAGAAAGTCGGCGTTGGATGAGAGACCACTGGACTCAGGCTAGTCTGTTTTACCACTGTTACTCCCTGTTTGAACAGCACGGGTTTTCTTTTTTATCTTGCTGCTTCTCACTGGAGGATGATTAAAAATTTTGGTTTTCCGTCTTTTTGATTGCACCCTTGCGGAATTTTTTTAACCTTTGTTGTGCTGGCTCCAACCTATTATAATTACCAGTGCTCTCCATACCAAGTCCTCCTCTTTTTTGAGCTCCCCTTTGACTGCAGAAACATAATATATACCTGAATCTCTCTCCCTTCCTGGGATATTGCAGATTTATATCCTAGATGGTAACAATATACCACTATAAATATTTATTATCTTCTTGTCAGTACCATTATAAATTTGCTCCAGAAGAAGCATAAAGGTACGCGAAACATGTCGAGCACGAATCCAGCATCAGCACTCAGTCATCCTTGATGTTCCGCAACTTTGTCTATTATACCAAAGTCTTGGACTGGTTAATATTGAAGTAAATGTTTTCTTCCTACTATTAATTATATTATGGCTAAGGTACTAATAGCGGTAACATCTTTTGTTGATGAACCCATGATTGCTTATGACTTTTTAAGATGTTTATAAATGTATTGCTATTTTTGTAAATAAAATTATACCTTTTTAAATAACAATGTTTGTAATTGTGCCTAGAAAGTCCATAGCCCTCCCTTTTTTCTTTTTTCTTGACTTTAATTCAGGACATGGCACGCTCATTTACTATTTGTGTATCCACCACACCACATGGTGTATTGATACACTTATCGTCTTTTCATGTTTGTTTATAATATTCTTTTCTATTCTATTATTTTATATTCTATTCTTTTCTATTAAAATAAAAATTTATTCTATTCAAAATTTGAATTTCAGAAGATAGTTATATTCATTCTATTCTATTCTGTTGCTTTTTTCTATACAATTATGTTATTTTCAATTCTATGCTAATCTATTCTTTTCTATTCAAAATTTAAATTTCGGGAAGATGGTTCTATTCATTCTATTCTATTCTGATATTTTTTTTCTGTACTATTTGTGCCATATACATTCACCTGGCATTCTGGTATCTAAGTCTCTAGGTCATTTGTGTTTGATTTTTTTTTTTTGTGCCATACAATGTGTATTCAAAGTTCATTTCTGAAAAGAAATTTCAGCTCAGGCTACAGTAACATTCATTCTGCGGAACCTCTGGATCTAGTCATGTGGACCTGGGTCATGGGCTTCAGTTTTATTGGAATTCTTCTTTTCTCCAAAGCATTTAGACTAAGTGAAATTGCTTGTTATACCACAAGATTGGAGGCTCTGGTTCGCCATGAGAAGTTGTCCCAAAGAGGTCACCAGATTGTTATGGTAGTCCCTGAAGTACATTTTTACATAAATAAGTTGGATAATGTCACAGTGAGAACTTTTACTGTACCCTTTAACAAATAGTTTATGGAATCGATGGAAAAGAGACTGGTCATGATATATTTTAATACCGGCCTGTTCTGCAAGATGTGAAGTTTATGTATGATAGAATAGTAAATATAACCAGTTTTGTAGTTACTCAGTGTGAGTACTTACTGCGAAATGACTCCCTTATCAAATATTTGGAAGACTACAAGTTTGATGTTATGTTGAATGACCCTGTCTACCCTTGTGGAGAAATCATTGCTGAACATCTTTCTATACAGTCCGTGTCTTTCATAATGGGGGCTTTCTTCGGTGCAGACCTGGAAGCAACACAGTTTCCAGTCCCAGCTTCTTATGTTCCCAGATTCTTTACTGTGTACACCGACCATATGGAGTTTTCCCAGAGAGCGAAAAACTTTATAATAAGTTACATTGACCAGATTGTATGCCGCTGTCAGGTCACCTGAGACCAGGTGACAATTGCACTCCATAGGAGTCGGAAGTGCACCGCTAGGTAGTGGACCTTAGGACTGACTGCTGCGGAGATTCAGGACACAGGTCTACAGGATCACTAACACAGATCCCAATGGGAGCTGGAGCATAGATTTCCCAGGGCGCGGAGTCTAAGAGCCAGCGGGTGTTCGCCAGAGCCTCCAGTGGTGAGGATGGACTTCGCTGCAGTCTGGCTCCAGGTCGCGGCCCCTAGGGTCTCACAGCTCACGCTCACAGTAGACTACAGGAGAAGGAAGCAGCAGACTGGACCAACAAGGATAGTAAGGGGATACGGTAGAGGTCAGAGCAACCAGCAGACAGGAACAACAGAGTACACGCCAAAGGTTCAGGGTCACAGGCAGACAGGGATGGTCAGGGACATGCAAAAGGTCAAGGTCACAAGCAGACAGGAATCATTGAGAACACGCCAAGGTCGGTAACAGAGTCAAACATAGAGCACACGGCAAGCAGGAACCAGGAAGCCAAACACACAATGAATACACAATGGTTGATCAGCACTGTTGGCTTGTAGTGCACAGGCTAATATAGGGTTCCCTAATAGGGCCTGGGGTGGAGCCATGCTTAGAGGAGAGGTTATAAAAACCACCAGGTGGAAGTGGCTGGCCTCTTAGTCAGAACACATGAGGGGAGGTAAGCAACCAGAGGAAGATCACTGCATAACCATGACAGCCACTTATTCTATGCACCCTATGCCCGTTTAGCTTCAGACTACTTGCAAAAGGATGTCACGGTTATGGATCTTATTAAAGATACTTTTAGACTCATATGCTGTGGTATGTTATTGCCATCATCCCTATATTGTAAACCAGATTTGATACCTCAAAATGGATGTGATTTTTAAGGCAATATACAAAAAATATATAATTCTTATAGAAAAATATTTTTTATTATAAATACAAAAAGAAAAAATACTATATATATATATATATATATATATATATATATATATATATATATATATATATATAAAAATCAATAATGTAACATGATTATATAATCATACAATCCTGCATTAAACAATACAGCATACATGAACATATAGAACAGATGAGAGGCTATTCCAACGCGTTTCGAAAAGTGCATATAAATAGTTTCTTCTTCAGGGAAGCCACTCTCTGAAAGCACATAATATACAATAAATATAACACATTTAAAAAATACACAAAAAAAGAAGAATAAATATTTATATATCATCATTTACATAGATAGAGCCAACATTGGACTACTCACATGTTCACCCTTTACATCAAGGAGACGATTCTGTATCCCTCACCAGAACAGCCCAAAAAGGAAGGATCATCTGTTGGTTTACCACTGTACTGCAAAGCCCAGGAGTCAAGAGGACTCAACAATAGATGAACAAAAAAACTTCCTTTTAACATGTCATACGGCCCAGGTGTGAAAAAACAACTGAGCCCTCAATCACCAGGAAAAAGGGGAAAACCTAAGGCAGAAAGAACGATAAAGAAGCTTTTAACTTTTCTTCTACTTCGCCATTTCTTTCGAAAATAGAGAAAATGTTACTATTACTTATGGCAATATTGAGGTATAAAACCTCATCCAAAGTCCAAAGACCAAAAACCTCAATTCCCACATCTTTCTGCCATTGCACCCTAGTCCTGGAGACATGTGAGGAGTTACCACCCTTTTGGGCTCCTGGCGTCTGCCTTAAATAGCCCGAATCAGGGTGACCGGCGCCAAATAATCCTCCAATCAAAAGTGCTCTTTAGGTGGAAGGGGAGGGGCCTGCCACACTTTATTTACAACCAATAAACCAATAATGCATGTACATCCAGACAATCTAGGACATTATCATTCACCAACTCACCAAAAATACATTGCCCACACATCAGAGAGCCCATCTTTATCACCAACATAACCCATCGGTGGAGGGCCTCTCCGTGGAATCCATTCCAGCCAAACGGCGCCGCCGTTACCTAGACGACGGAGTCGTCACTGTCATCCCGTCCACATCCGGTTCGTTATCTTCACCCGGAATCCGGTTCTTATCGTTCTTTCTGACTTAGGTTTTCCCCTTTTTCCTGGTGATTGAGGGCTCAGTTGTTTTTTCACACCTGGGCCGTATGACATGTTAAAAGGAAGTTTTTTGTCCATCTATTGTTGAGTCCTCTTGACTCCTGGGCTTTGCAGTACAGTGGTAAACCAACAGATGATCCTTCCTTTTTAGGCTGTTCTGGTGAGGGAGACAGAATCGTCTCCTTGATGTAAAGGGTGAACATGTGAGTAGTCCAATGTTGGCGCTATCTATGTAAATGATGATATATAAATATTTCTTCTTCTTTTTTATGTGTATTTTTTGATTGTGTTATATATATATTGTATATTATGTGCTTTCAGAGAGTGGCTTCCCTGAAGAAGAAACTATTTATATGCACTTTTCGAAACGCGTTGGAATAGCCGCTCATCCGTTCTATATATTCATGTATGCTGTATTGTTTAATGCAGGATTGTATGATTATATAATCATGTTACATTATTGATTTTTTTTATATATATATATATATAGTATTTTTTCTTTTTGTATTTATAATAAAAAATATTTTTCTATAAGAATTATATATTTTTTGTATATTGCCTTAAAAATCCCATCCATTTTGAGGTATCAAATCTGGTTTACAGTTATGGATCTTTTCAGTAGAGCTCCATTTGGCTGCTAAGATAAGACGTTGTATTCAAATTTCCTAGACCTACTATGCCAAACATGATCTTTATAAGAGGCATCAATTGTGTTCGAAGAAACCCTCTGACTCAAATAGGTGCAATGCTTGCTACTGCCTTTAAAACCTGTGTTTCTTTGTTTTTTTAACTGTTGTGTTATTATTCATTGTCAGGAAATAACAGGGATGAATTTGCCAACCAGCATACCAGGCCTTTGTGAATTAAGGTGCAACTCAAGCCAATTTTTTTAATATAATTTTGATTAGAGTGAGGAAGAGTTACAGCCCCTGTTTTACAGTTGTCTATGTTCCCATGCAGAAAGTTCTCCTCACTTCCTGTATTTTTAACAATTGTTACAACAGAAAACAAGAGCTTCCAAAACCATCCTCTTTATTACCGTATTTATCGGCGTATAACACGCACTTTTTCCCCCTTAAAATCAGGGGAAAGTCGTGGGTGCGTGTTATACGCCGATCCCCACTATCTGCGAGTCAAAAATACCGAGCGCGGCCGAAAAATACAGAGCGCAGCCGAAAAATACCGAGCGCCGCCGAAAAATACCGAGCCGGTTGCTCGGCTCCGCTCATAGTCCCGCCTCCCTGCTGTTTCTCTAGCGAGCGCTGCTGAAAAAGACCAAGCCGACTGTACTGTGTACTCGGCTCGGCTCGGCTTGCAGTCCCGCCCATACTGGGCGGGACTGCGAGCGGAGCCCAGCCGAATACACAGTACAGATGGCTCGGTATTTTTAGGCGGCGCTCGCTCGGTCTGTCTCGGCTGCAGGAAATTTAAACATGGCCAAGCTGCAAATGACACTGCAAAGCTGCAAACAGCGTGGGGCAAGCTGCAAATGACACTGATCATTCTGCAATGATGGACAAGGCTGCAGATGCACACTGATAAGGCTGCATTGACTGGCATTTAAATGTAAGTTTTTTTTCCCTTAAACTTCCCTCCTAAAATGTTTTTCCTTAAAATGCCCTCCTAAACTTGAGGTGCGTGTTATACGCCGGCGCGTGTTATACCCCGATAAATACGGTACTTACTGAGGGACAATTACTTTTCCTCAAAAAGTTCATGTTGTGATAGCTGATAAGGATTTAGAATGGACTACAAAGTGCATATACGTGCATACAGTGCTGTGTAAAGAGTTTTGAATGAACCTCTTGGCAGACATGAGTTTTTGCAACATTCTTAGATTTCTTTTTTTTTTGGTGACATTTAGACTGAATGAAGGTGGAAAGCTGCTAGTTGTACCGCAAGATGGAAACCATTGGCTCAGCATGCGAAACTTGGTGGAGGAGTTGTCCCACAGAGGTCATGAGAGTGTTGTGGTTGTCCCGGATGTTAACCTTCACTTTAAGAATTTAGACCAATTCACAGTGAGGACTTTTTCTGCTCCATACACCATAGAATATTTGGAATCAATGATAGGAGACTATACTGATGCAGTGTTTGGAGAGAGAACAGGCTTCCAGAAAGCAATGTATATGTATGATAGGCTGGTGACCATGAGAAATTCTTGTGTAGCAGCCTGTCAGAAACTTCTTTACAATGAAACTCTTATCAATGATTTGGAAACATTCAAGTTTGATGCTATGTTGACTGATCCGTTTTTCCCATGTGGAGAGATAGTAGCAGAACATTTATCTATTCCAACTGTGCACTTCATGAGAGCGGCTTTATTTGGGGTTGACCAGGAAGCAACCCAGTCTCCCAGCCCACTTTCCTATGTGCCAAGATTCTTCACTGAGTACACTGACCACATGACCTTCAAAGAAAGAGTAAAAAACCTTCTGTTGAGCAATGCGGAGCGGATTATGTGCCAAATTTTCTATGCTCCTTTTGCCGAAATGGCATCACAATTTCTGCACAGGGAGGTCACAGTTGTGGACCTTTTTAGTCGGGCTTCAATCTGGCTATTAAGATATGACTTTGCCTTTGAATTTCCAAGACCTTTAATGCCAAGCATGGTATTTATTGGAGGAATCAACTGTGCTAAGAAGAAGCATCTAAACCAGGTAGACATTATTGGTGTTAAAACTATTTGAATGAAAAAAAAAATGCATGCAATCCAGCATGCCAAGTTGTGAATGGGCCTTAATTAAAGACCAGTAATGAATTTAACAGAAAAAAAAAAAAAGATTGGTGTTAAATTGCTACTTGTATCTCTTAACCACCTTCAGACCGGACCATTTTGCTGGTAAATGACCAGAGGTCTTTTTACAATTTGGCACTGCGCTGCTTTAACTGGTAATTGCGCGGTCATGCAATGTTGTACCCAAACAAAATTTGCGTCCTTTTCTTCCCACAAATAGAGCTTTCTTTTGATGGTATTTGATTGCCTCTGCGATTTTTATTTTTTGCGATATAAACGTAAAAAGACCGCAAATTTTGAAAAAAAATGATATTTTCTACTTTTTGTTATTAGAAAAATCCAATAAACTCAATTTTAGTCATACATTTAGGCCAAAATGTATTCAGCCACATGTCTTTGGTAAAAAAAAAGTCAATAATTGTATATTTATTGGTTTGCGCAAAAGTTGTCACATCTACAAACTAAGGTACGTTTTCTGGAATTTACGCAGCTTTTAGTTTACGACTGCCTATCTCATTTCTTGAGGTGCTAAAATGGCAGGGCAGTACAAAACCCCCCCAAATGACCCCATTTTGGAAAGTAGACACCCTAAGGAAATTGATAAGTGGCATGTTGAGCCCATTGAATATTTTATTTTTTTGCCTCAAGCGATTGAATAATGACAAAAAATAATTTTTTTTTTTTTTTTTTACACAAAGTTGTCACTAAATGATATATTGCTCACACATGCTATGGGCATATGTGAAATGACACCCCAAAATAAATTTAGCTGCTTCTCCTGAGTACGGGGATACCACATATGTGGGACTTTTTGGGAGCCTAGCCGCGTACGGGGCCCCGAAAACCAAGCACCGCCTTCAGGCTTTCTAAGGGTGTAAATTTTTGATTTCACTTCTCACTACCTATTACAGTTTTGAAGGCCATAAAATGCCAAGATGGCACAAAACCCCCACAAATGACCCCATTTTAGAAAGTAGACACCCCAAGCTATTTGCTGAGAGGCATTTTGAGTCCATGGAATATTTTATATTTTGCCACAAGTTGCGGGAAAATTACAAACTTTAATTTTTTTTTTTTTTTTTTCACAAAGTTGTCACTAAATGATATATTGCTCATGCATGCCATGGGCATATGGGAAATGACACCCCAAAATAAATTCTGCTGCTTCTCCTGAGTACGGGGATACCACATATGTGGGACTTTTTGGGAGCCTAGCCGCGTACGGGGCCCCGAAAACCAAGCACCGCCTTCAGGCTTTCTAAGGGAGTTACAATTTTGAAGGCCATAAAATGCCAAGATGGCACAAACCCCCCCCAAATGACCCCATTTTGGAAAGTAGACACCCCTAAATTTAGGGGTACACTAGTGAGACTAGGTAATAAATGGCGGATGCCCTGAAACTATAAAAAAAATAACTAACCAACCAGCGTCACCTGTAACAGTTATATGGTGATCACTGGTGAAAGGGTTAACTAGGGGGCAATCAGGGGGCTTTATGCGGTAGTATATGGGGGTCCCTGGCGCAATAAAAAGCTGCGGCGAACCTAAATACCTACCTGCCTAACTAGCGTCACCTGTGACACTAATACAGTGATCAGAAAAATGATCGCTTATTAGGCTGGGTTCACACTGGAGCGATGTGGGAACGCCACGAATGCGCGGCGGGTTCCCGCATCACATGCCTCCCGGCGGCAGTTCACACTGCCCTATGCGAACTGCTGGGAGTGTCAGTAAAATGTTAATGACACCCCCAGATCAGTTCGCATATCGCAGTGCGATCTGCAAACTCGGATCGCATGGTGTGAACACCCATGCGATCCGATTCTGCTGCGGACCAAAAAAAGGGTCCCGTGCGAGTTTGCGGCGGGTGCGGCGGGTGCGACACGAATTCAGCCATACTATCTGTATGGCTGAACTCGAATCGCACAGAGATCGGATGTGATTTGCACTGCAGTGCGGTGCGAATCACATCCGTTCTCATAAACCGCTGCAATGTGAACCCAGCCTTAGTGACACTGGCGACGGGGGGTGATCACGGGGTTAAACCTTTATTGGGGGGGTTAGGGGGGTACCTTAGAACTAAAGGGGGCTAACCCTAACAGTTATTATAGTCACAAATGACACCCGCCGGGTGATCAGGGGGTTAAACCTTTATTAGGTAATAAATGGCGGGTGCCCTGAAACTATAAAAAATAACTAACCAACCAGCGTCACCTGTAACAGTTATATGGTGATCACGGGGTTAAACCTTTATTGGGGGGGTTAGGGGGTACCTTAGAACTAAAGGGGGCTAACCCTAACAGTTATTACAGTCACAAATGACACCCGCCGGGTGATCAGGGGGTTAAACCTTTATTAGGTAATAAATGGCGGGTGCCCTGAAACTATAAAAAAATAACTAACCAACCAGCGTCACCTGTAACAGTTATATGGTGATCACTGGTGAAAGGGTTAACTAGGGGGCAATCAGGGGGCTTTATGCGGTAGTATATGGGGGTCCCTGGCGCTATAAAAAGCTGCGGCGAACCTAAATACCTACTTGCCTAACTAGTGTCACCTGTGACACTAATACAGCGATCAGAAAAATGATCGCTTATTAGGCTGGGTTCACACTGGAGCGATGCGGGAACGCCATGAATCCACGGCGGGTTCCCGCATCGCATGCCTCCCGGCGGCAGTTCACACTGCCCTATGCGAACTGCTGGGAGTGTCAGTGAAATGTTAATGACACCCCCAGATCAGTTCGCATATCGCAGTGCGATCTGCAAACTCGGATCGCATGGTGTGAACACCCATGCGATCCGATTCTGCTGCGGGCCAAAAAAAGGGTCCCGTGCGAATTTGCGGCGGGTGCGGCGGGTGCGACACGAATTCAGCCATACTATCTGTATGGCTGAACTTGAATCGCAGAGATCGGATGTGATTTGCACTGCAGTGCGGTGCGAATCACATTCGTTCTCATAAACCGCTGCAATGTGAACCCAGCCTTAGTGACACTGGCGAGGGGGGGTGATCACGGGGTTAAACCTTTATTGGGGGGGTTAGGGGGGCACATTAGAACTAAAGGGGGCTAACCCTAACTGCCCTAACAGTTATTACAGTCACAAATGACACCAATGCAAAAAAAAAAAAAAAAGCAATTGGTGTCACTGTGACTGGGGGGGCAGGGGTAATTGGGGGGTGATCGGGGGGTAAAGGGGGGGTGTGAGTGTGCCTGGCATGTTCTACTGTGTAGTGTAGTGCTTGTGCAACTCACCGATGCTCTCTCCTCGGTGCCGGAACGAAAAATACCGACACGGAGGAGAGAATACATCACTTCCTCTCCTGTGTTTACATTACAGGAGAGGAAGTGATGTCACGGGACATTTTCATTCGTCGGGAGCGATCGCGAGGGGGTGGCCATGAATGAATGGCCGTCCCCTCGTCCGGGATCGCTCCCGAACGAATACCGACCGCCGCAGGCACCGGGCGGGGGCCCGATCGGGCCCCCGACCCGCGGGCAGGCAAGGACGTACATGTAAGCCCTTATGCCTGCCCGTGCCATTCTGTCGACGTACATCGTCGTGCGGCGGTCGGCAAGTGGTTAAGTTAAAGATGTGAACGATCCTACAAGTTTGCATTTTATTTTGGAGTTATAGAAAACCATATAGCCAAATCTTGCAAATATAAATAATTTAGTAGCAGATCACCTCACAAGCAAAACATCTCCATAAGAGACAAAAGAGCTCAACGTTTCTTCTTATTGGGGTTGATTTGCTTGAAGGTAAATAGGCTGTTCACTTTGCAAGGGAATTTGCCCCAGAGCCTAGTGAATGAGGTGAAGCTCTGCTTCCTTCATCGAATCATGTACAAGGAAAAATGCTATTTTTTTTATTTTCTTTGCATGTGAGTGGGTATTCTTTGCAAAAGGAGCCACATTCATTAAACTCTGGGACTAACTCCCTTGCAAAGTGAACAGTCTATTTGCCTTTAGTAATTCAAATCCCTTGTGTTGTATGAGGATTGCAGACATGCTCTAAACCAGTGTGAAAATCAATAACCAGGTTGTGCTGAAAAGAATACCAGAGGGCACCTACCTATGTGCAGCATTAGAAAAACATTAGAACGGGCAGAAGAGCTGACACGTTTCACACTATCAAACAGTGCTTAGTCATGATTAAGCACTGTTTGATAGTGTGAAACGCATCAGCTCTTCTGTCTATCAAACAGTGCTTAATCATAGCTATGATTAAGCACTGTTTTATAGTGTGAAACGCGTCAGCTCTTCTGTCCGTTCTGCTGCGGCATGTATTTTTTGATTTCTTATGACAAATAAAGGGTATTTTTTGGAGTGCGGCTTTCCAAAATGTGTCTCAAATTTCGTTGCTATATGCATTGCCAACACCTGTGGCTTCCAAACTAAAGGAGAGGTTTATTCCAATCTGACCTGCCTGGAGAGGTGATATCCCTTTCTCCATTAGAAAAACGTTATTAATAAAAAGACAATAAACAACTCACACAGGTAGCAAATATGGCACCTGTCATAAGCATATCACGGTACAGACCCCATGTGGATACATGGCAGATCACTCCAATCCAGGAAACAGCCTCACTGCAGCTGGCTGGGTATAGACATGTGCAGAATTAAAAAATGTGTTTTGTTTCGATTTGTTATTTGCATAAATTTGTTTAGTTAAATTCGTTTAATCCATTTTAATTTGTTTTCGGAATTAGTTTCCTTTATTCGTATTTGAATCTATTCAAATTTTTGGAATTAGAATTCAAATCGTTTTTGAATCAATTTCAAATAATTTTCAAATTCAAATAGTTTTCAAATTTGAATAGTTTTTGAATTCCAAAAAAACTTTCTAATGTGCAAAGTTTTCAAATTCGAGTGGTTTTTAATTTGAAAAGTTTTCCAATTTCCAAAGAGAATAAAAAAGAAAAGAAGATAAAGGAATAGAATAGAAAAAATTAAATAGGAAAGAAAATAAAATAGAATATAATAGAGTAAAGCAGAACAAAAAATATAGCAGAAAATAAAAGCACAGAATAGAATAAAATAGAATAGAATAAAATATAATTAAAAAAAGCATAAAATAGAATATAACCATCTTTTGAAATTCGAATAGAAAAGAATAGAATACAAAAGAATATAAGTCAAAAACAATAGAATATAATAGAAACAATATAACCATTTTCCAAAATTCAAATAGAATCAATTTGAATTTGAGAGAATTAGAAAATAATACAGTAGAATAGAATAGAATAGAAAATAATAGAATAGAATAGAAAAACAACATAATAAAGGAATAGCAATTGGTTTTGATAGGAATACACCATTTATTTTAAAAGCAATGGAGTCTGACTCTGAAGGAAGGTACCTATTTATTAAAGGTTCCCTGTTTAACTATGAGTATACTTAGGTCATATAATTTGGAACCCACCACAGTACAGAACACTGGGTCAGAATACACATGGCATAAGGAGAGTCACATTGAAAATATGGGATAGGGTACACATACAGAAAAAATTTAAGTATAACTCCCCTTTGATCTATTTAAATGAAAATGAATATTTTGAACCAGGACGGAAGGAGGTGGGGGGGTAATTTGATAAAAGAAGGGGACACACAATTGAAAGATGTAGTAAAAAATGGGAAAATACTCACATTTCAAGAACTTAAATTAGACACGGGGTGATGAAAATTGACATATGACGGTACATTCAACTGAAGCACTTTGTGCAGAATCTCCCAACCCCCATTAGATCTGGAGAAGATTACACTCAGTTGGAGAGGTTGACCTTGAGGGAATATCCCCCAAAAAAAAAATATATAGCAAGTCTATATAAAATCCTCCTAGGAGAAGAGGAAGGGGATGTACCGCCATATATTAAGAAATGGGAAAATGAAATAGGGACACGATGCACTTTACATAAGTTAGAAAAAATCTGGAAGCTTACTCACAGTTCTGCGATAGATATTAAGACGGCCAAAACAAACTAAACTAAACTATGAATGTCTGGCAATATGGTATCTTACGCCAGACTGAATAGGCAATTTTCAACGGGAGAAGTCTTCAGACTGTTGGAGGGGGTGTAAAATTAAAGGTACAATGCATCATATGTGGTGGGATTGTCCCGTTATTAAAAAATACTGGAGAGATATATTGCACCTAATCAAGACAATCATTAAGGAAGACATTCCAGAGGACCCATGGATATGCCTTTTCCATGGGACAGATAGACCAGTTAGATAGGCTGTGGAAAGTCCAAAAACACAGGATTGGATTTTCAGGGTAAATTCTATACAAAGATTGGAGAGAGATGACGAATGGGGGAAGACCAGATAGAAGAAGTAGAGGAGTGGAATAAGTTTAAAAGTACATGGAGGTATTTGATGGAGATCACTCAATAAATATGAAAAGTGGTAGGAGGAAGAAGGAGGGAGGATAAGGGAAAAGAAGGAAGAGGAAAAGGAGGAGGGTGAGGCTGGAAAATGAAACAAAAAAAAAAACTATGAGTATACATTTGTTAATATTTACTGCCCAAATAGTCACCCTTGTGTTTTTTTTAGAAAGATATTGAACAAACTAGAACATTTTAAGGAGGGGAAAGTTATTATGGCAGGAGACTTTAATTTTGTGCTTGATCCAACTCTTGATACTCAACCTATTTCCCTACGTTCAGAAGGGGTAAAACCTTGAAGCTGTCAAACAAAAACTATATCAGCAGCAATTAGTGGAGGTGTGGAGAATTATGCACCCTAAGGGGAGGGACCTCACATATTATCCTCAAGTTCATTCATCCTATTCAAGAATTGATTATATCCTAGACCATCAGCTTTTAGAGGGCCTATTAAAAGTGGAGGTGAAGTCAATCACCCTCTCGAATCATTCTCCGGTCTTATGCCGCGTACACACGATCAAACAATCCGGTGGAAAAGTCCGGCAAACTCAAGTCCGCCAAACAATCCCCCCCGTGTGTAGCCTCCGGCATACTTTTTTGACCCGACAGTACGGCGGACTTAGAATTTCGGTTTTTCCAAAATTCTGTCCGTCGGACTCGCATTTCGGAGGACAATCCGGCCGTGTGTATGCCAGTCCGCTGTACTTTAGAAATGAGCGGACTTTTCCCGCCCGGAGAAAAGTCCGCTCATTTCGAGCGGGTCTCCAGGTAGGCGGGGCCCGCGAAGGAGACGTCGCTTGCCCCGCCTGGTATGGACTTAAAGGGGAACCCCAACGCCGAAAAAAAACGGCGTGGGGGTCCCCCCCAAGTCCACAACAGACCCTTGTCCGAGCACGCTACCCGGCTGGCCAGGAAAGGGGGGCGAGCGAGCGCCCCCCCTCCTGAGCCGTACCAGGCCGCGTGCCCTCAACATGGGGGGGTGCCTTGGGGAAGGGGGGGGCGCGCGGCCCCCCCACCCCAAAGCACCTTGTCCCCATGTTGATGAGGACAAGGGCCTCTTCCAGACAACCCTGGCCGTTGGTTGTCGGGGTCTGCGGGCGGGGGGCTTATCGGAATCCGGGAGCCCCCTTTAATAAGGGGGCCCCAGGATACCGGCCCCCCACCCTATGTGAATGAGTATGGGGTACAATGTACCCCTACCCATTCACCTGTAAAATAAAAGTACAAAAAAAACACAACACACAAGATAAAATAATTTATTGCACAGCTCCGGGGGTCTTCCATCTTCGGGGGTCTTCTCCTCCGCTATCTTCTTGTAGCTCTTTTGCTAGCGGAGGAGTCCGGCTTTCTTCCTCGCCGCCGGCCTCTTCTTCCAACTTCGGGGGTCTTGTCCCCCTCTTCGGTTCTTCTGCCGGGCCACCGCGCCTTCTTATAGCTCTTTTACAGGCGGTGGCCCGGTCTTCTGTCGCCGCCGCCGCCGCCTTCCGTTCTTCTTCTTCTCCTTCTTCTCCTGGAGATGTTGACTCGACGCTCTCTAGGGCCACAATGCCAGGGACGCGCTGCGCGGCCACTTATATAGGGACAAGGGGCGGTGTCACATGGCTTTATGTCACATGGGTTGGTCACATGGGTTGATGTCACATGGGGACTGTGACATCGTAAGGGGGCGGGGTCACCATGTGACACCAACCCATGTGACATAAAGCCATGTGACACCGCCCCTTGTCCCTATATAAGTGGCCGCGCAGCGCGTCCCTGGCATTGTGGCCGGAGAGAGCGTCGAGTCAACATCTCCAGGAGAAGAAGGAGAAGAAGAAGAAGAAGAAGAACGGAAGGCGGCGGCGACAGAAGACCGGGCCACCGCCTGTAAAAGAGCTATAAGAAGGCGCGGTGGCCCGGCATTTTTTTGTGCCATACAATGTGTACTCAGTGTGAGTACTTACTGCAAAATGACTCCCTTATCAAGTATTTGGAAGACTACAAGTTTGATGCTATGTTGAATGACCCTGTCTACCCATGTGGAGAAATCATTGCTGAACATCTTTCTATGCCGTTCATGTCTTTCATAAGGGGGGCTTTGGTGCAGACCTGGAACAACACAGTCTCCAGTCCCAGCTTCTTATGTTCCCAGATTCTTTACTGTGTACACCGACCATATGGAGTTTACTCAGAGAGCGAAAAACTTTATAATAAGTTACATCGACCAGATTGTATGCTTATTCTATGCACCCTATGCCCGTTTAGCTTCAGATTACTTGCAAAAGGATGTCACAGTTATGGATCTTTTCAGTAGAGCTCCATTTGGCTTCTAAGATAAGACTTTGTAATCAAATTTCCTAGACCTACTATGCCAAACATGATCTTTATAAGAGGCATCAATTGTGTTTGAAGAAACCCTCTGACTCCAGAAGTTGCAATGCTTGCTACTGCCTTTAAAGTCTGTGTTTCTTTGTTTTTTTAACTGTTGTGCTATTATTCATTGTCAGTAAATAACAGGGATGAATTTGCCAACTAGCATACCAGGCCTTTGTGAATTAAGGTGCAACTCAAGCCAATTTTTTAAATATAATTTTGATCAGAGTGAGGAAGAGTTACAGCCCCTGTAAACTTTTTTTTTTACAGTTGTCTATGTTCCCATGCAGAAAGTTCTCCTCACTTCCTGTATTTTTAACAATTGTTACAACAGAAAACAAGAACATTCAAAACCATCCTCTTTATTACTTACTAAGGGACAATTACTTTTCCTCAAAAAGTTGAATGCTTTTCTAAGTTTGCCCATGCATTATAGTTTGAAGAGAAAGTTCAAGTATGTAGTAATCTAAATAATTTTTCTCTTACTACCTACTTTCTCAACTTTGTAGAAATGCATATGTAGCAATTTAGCTTTCAACTGCAAGACTGACAGATATTGATAAACATTTGTTATCTGAAAAAGTTCAATAAAAAAGCAAAGTTCGTGTTGTGATAGCTGATAAGAATTAGAATGGAATACAAAGTGCATATACGTGCATACAGTGCTGTGTAAAGAGTTTTGAATGAACCTCTTGGCAGACATGAGTTTTTGCAACATTCTTAGATTTCTTTTTTTTTTGGTGACATTTAGACTGAATGAAGGTGGAAAGCTGCTAGTTGTACCGCAAGATGGAAGCCATTGGCTCAGCATGCGAAACCTGGTGGAGGAGTTGTCCCACAGAGGTCATGAGAGTGTTGTGGTTGTCCCGGATGTTAACTTTCACTTTAAGAATTTAGACCAATTCACAGTGAAGACTTTTTCTGCTCCTTACACCATAGAATATTTGGAATCAATGATAGGAGACTCTACTGATGCAGTGTTTGGAGAGAGAACAGGCTTACAGAAAGCAATGTATATGTATGATAGAATGGTGACTATGAGAAATTCTTGTGTAGCAGCCTGTCAGAAACTTCTTTACAATGAAACTCTTATCAATGATTTGGAAACATTCAAGTTTGATGCTATGTTGACTGATCCGTTTTTCCCATGTGGAGAGATATTAGCAGAACATTTATCTATTCCAACTGTGTTCTTCATGAGAGCGGCTTTATTTGGGGTTGACCAGGAAGCAACCCAGTCTCCCAGCCCACTTTCCTATGTGCCACGATTCTTCACTGGGTACACTGACCACATGACCTTCAAAGAAAGAGTAAAAAACTTTCTGTTGAGCAATGCGGAGCGGATTATGTGCAGAATTTTCTATGCTCCTTTTGCCAAACTGGCATCACAATTTCTGCACAGGGAGGTCACAGTTGTGGACCTTTTTAGTCGGGCTTCAATCTGGCTATTAAGATATGACTTTGCCTTTGAATTTCCAAGACCTTTAATGCCAAGCATGGTATTTATTGGAGGAATCAATTGTGCTAAGAAGAAGCATCTAAACCAGGTAGATATTATTGGTGTTAAAACTATTTGAATGAAAAAACAAATGCATGCAATCCAGCATGCCAAGTTGTGAATGGGCCTTAATTAAAGACCAGTAATGAATTTAACAGAAAAAAAAAAAAGATATTGGCGTTAAATTGCTACTTGTATCTCTTAAGTTAAAGATGTGAACGGTCCTACAAGTTTGCATTTTACTTTGGAGTTATAGAAAACCATATAGCCAAATCTTGCAAATATAAATTATTTAGTAGCAGATCATCTCACAAGCAAAACATCTCCATAAGAGACAAAAGAGCTCAACGTTTCTTCTTATTGGGGTTGATTTGCTTGAAGGTAAATAGGCTGTTCACTTTGCAAGGGAATTTGCCCCAGAGCCTAGTGAATGAGGTGAAGCTCTACTTCCTTCATCGAATCATGTACAAGAAAAAATGCTATTTTTTTTATTTTCCTTACATGTGAGTGGGTATTCTTTGCAAAAGGAGCCACTTTCATTAGACTCTGGGACTAACTCCCCTGCAAAGTGAACAGTCTAGTTGCCTTTAGTAATTCAACTTCCTTGTGTTGTATGAGGATTGCAGACATGCTCCAAACCAGTGTGAAAATCAATAACCAGGTTGTGCTGAAAAGAATACCAGAGGGCACCCACCTATGTGCAGCATTAGAAAAACGTTAGAATGGACAGAAGAGCTGACATGTTTCACATTATCAAACAGTGCTTAATCATAGCTATGATTAAGCACTGTTTGATAGTGTGAAACACGTCAGATCTTGTCTATCAAACAGTGCTTAATCATGACTTTGATTAAGCACTGTTTGATAGTGTGAAATGCGTCAGCTCTTCTGTCCGTTCTGCTGCGGCATGTATTTTTTGATTCCTTATGACAAATAAAGGGTATTTTTTGGAGTGCGGCTGTCCAAAATGTGTCTCAAATTTCATTGCTATATGCATTGCCAACACCTGTGGCTTCTAAACTAGAAGAGAGGTTTATTCCCATCTGACCTGCCTGGAGCGGTGATATCCCTTTCTCCATTAGAAAAACGTTATTGATAAAAAGACAATAAACAACTCACACAGGTAGCAAATATGGCACCTCTCATAAGCATATCACGGTACAGACCCCATGTGGATACATGGCAGATCACTCCAATCCAGGAAACAGCCTCACTGCAGCTGGCTGGGTATAGACATGTGCAGAATTAAAAAATGTGTTTTGTTTCGATTTGTTATTTGCATAAATTTGTTTAGTTAAATTCATTTAATCTATTTTAATTTGTTTTCGGAATTAGTTTCCTTTATTCGTATTTGAATCTATTCAAATTTTTGGAATTTGAATTCAAATCGTTTTTGAATCAATTTCAAATAATTTTCTAATTCAAATAGTTTTCAAATTTGAATAGTTTTTGAATTCAAAAAACTTTGTGGAAAGTTTTCGAAATTCGAGTGGTTTTTAATTTGAAAAGTTTTCCAATTTCCAAAGAGAATAAAAAAGAACAGAAGATAAAGGAATAGAATAGAAAAAAATTGAATAGGAAAGAATATAACAGAAAATAAAATAGAATATAATAGAGTAAAGCAGAACAAAAAATATAGCAGAAAATAAAAGCTCAGAATAGAATAAAATAGAATAGAAAAATAGAATAGAATAAAATATAATTAAAAAAAGAATAAAATAGAATATAACCATCTTTTGAAATTCGAATAGAAAAGAATATAAGTCAAAAAACAATAGAATATAATAGAAACAATATAACTATTTCCCAAAATTCAAATAGAATCAATTTAAATTTGAATAGAATAGAATAGAAAATAATAGAATAGAATAGAAAAACAACATAATAAAGGAATAGCAATTGGTTTTGATAGGAATACACCATTTATTTTAAAAGCAATGGAGTCTGAGGCCGCGTACACACGGGCGGACTGTTGGCTCAACTTTGTCCGCTGAACAGTGTTTCAGCGGACAGTCCGCTCATGTGTGGGGCTTCAGCGGACAGTTTCAGCGGACAGTTTGACGAACAAAGTTTTTCGGAAATTCCGAAAAACTGTCCGCTGAAACTTGGTTTGAGCGAACAGTCCGCCCGTGTGTAGGCCACTTTCGAAATGAGCAAACTGTTCCAACTCGGAGGGAAGTCTGCTCATTTCGAGCACGTGTGCAGGTAGGCGGGGCCCGTGACGGAGACGTCGCGGGCTCCGCCGCCTGGAATGGACTTAAAGGGGAACCCCAACGCCGAAAAAAAATCGGCGTGGGGGTCCCCCCAAAGTCCACAACAGACCCTTGTCCGAGCACGCTACCCGGCCGGCCAGGAAAGGGGGGCTTGCGAGCGCGCCCCCCTCCTGAGCCGTACCAGGCCGCGTGCCCTCAACATGGGGGGTGCCTTGGGGAAGGGGGGGCCGCGCGGCCCCCCCACCCCAAAGCACCTTGTCCCCATGTTGATGAGGACAAGGGCCTCTTCCCGACAACCCTGGCCGTTGGTTGTCGGGGTCTGCGGGCGGGGGGCTTATCGGAATCCGGGAGCCCCCTTTAATAAGGGGGCCCCCGGATACCGGCCCCCCCACCCTATGTGAATGAGTATGGGGTACAATGTACCCCTACCCATTCACCTGTAAAATAAAAGTACCCAAAAAAAAACACAACACACGAGATAAAATATTTTATTGCACAGCTCCGGGGGTCTTCCGTCTTCGGGGGTCTTCTCGCCGGACTCCTCCGCTATCTTCTTGTAGCTCTTTTGCTAGCGGAGGAGTCCGGCTTTCTTCCTCCCCGCCGCCGGCCTCTTCTCCCGACTTCGGGGGTCTTGTCCCCCTCTTCGGTTCTTCTGTCGACGCTGTCGCCGCTGTCGCCGCCGCCTTCCGTTCTTCTTGTTCTTCTTGTTCTTCTTGTTCTTCTCCAGGAGATGTTGACACGTCGCTCTCTCCGGCCGGAATGCCAGAGCCGCGCTGAGCGGCCACTTATATAGTGACAATGGGGCGGTGTCACATGGTATATGTCACATGGGTTGGTCACATGGTGACCCCGCCCCCTTACGATGTCATAGTCCCCATGTGACATCAACCCATGTGACCAACCCATGTGACATATACCATGTGACACCGCCCCATTGTCACTATATAAGTGGCCGCACAGCGCGGCTCTGGCATTCCGGCCGGAGAGAGCGACGTGTCAACATCTCCTAGAGAAGAACAAGAAGAACAAGAAGAACAAGAAGAATGGAAGGTGGCGGCGACAGCGGCGACAGAAGACCGGGCCACCGCCTGCAAAAGAGCTATAAGAAGGCGCGGTGGCCCGGCAGAAGAACCGAAGAGGGGGACAAGACCCCCGAAGTCGGGAGAAGAGGCCGGCAGCGGGGAGGAAGAAAGCCGGACTCCTCCGCTAGCAAAAGAGCTACAAGAAGATAGCGGAGGAGTCCGGCGAGAAGACCCCCGAAGACGGAAGACCCCCGGAGCTGTGTAATAAAATATTTTATCTCGTGTGTTGTGTTTTTTTTTGGGGTACTTTTATTTTACAGGTGAATGGGTAGGGGTACATTGTACCCCATACTCATTCACATAGGGTGGGGGGGCCGGTATCCGGGGGCCCCCTTATTAAAGGGGGCTCCCGGATTCCGATAAGCCCCCCGCCCGCAGACCCCGACAACCAACGGCCAGGGTTGTCGGGAAGAGGCCCTTGTCCTCATCAACATGGGGACAAGGTGCTTTGGGGTGGGGGGGCCGCGCGGCCCCCCTTCCCCAAGGCACCCCCCATGTTGAGGGCACGCGGCCTGGTACGGCTCAGGAGGGGGGGCGCGCTCGCTCGCCCCCCTTTCCTGGCCGACCGGGTAGCGTGCTCGGACAAGGGTCTGTTGTGGACTTTGGGGGGACCCCCACGTCGATTTTTTTTCGGCGTTGGGGTTCCCCTTTAAGTCCATTCCAGGCGGCGGAGCCCGCGACGTCTCCGTCGCGGGCCCCGCCTACCTGCACACGCGCTCGAAATGAGCGGACTGTTGCCTCGTGTGTGGGTGAGTCCGCTCATTTCAAAAGTTGCGCGGACTTAGTACGACGAACAAAGTTTGCCGTATTTGTCCGCTCAAAAAGTGCCGTGTGTGGGCGTGTTCGTTCATTCAAAAGTTTGAGCGGACTGTTTGACGAACTTAGTTTCGGCAGACAGTCCCCGCGTGTGTACGCCGCCTGACTGAAGGAAGATACCTATTTATTAAAGGTTCCCTGTTTAACTATGAGTATACTTAGGTCATATAATTTGGAACCCACCACAGTACAGAACACTGGGTCAGAATACACATGGCATAAGGAGAGTCACGTGGGATAGGGTACACATACAGAAAAAATGGAAGTATAACTCCCCTTTGATCTATTTAAATGAAAATGAATATTTTGAACCAGGACGGAAGGAGGTGGGGGGTAATTTGATAAAAGAAGGGGACACACAATTGAAAGATATAGTAAAAAATAGGAAAATACACACATTTCAAGAACTTAAATTAGACACGGGGGTGATGAAAATTGACATATGGCGGTACATTCAACTGAAGCACTTTGTGCAGAATCTCCCAACCCCCATTAGATCTGGAGAAGATTACACTCAGTTGGAGAGGTTGACCTTGAGGGAATACACCAAAAAAAAAAAATATAGCAAGTCTATATAAAATCCTCCTAGGAGAAGAGGAAGGGGATGTACCACCATATATTAAGAAATGGGAAAATGAAATAGGGACACGATGCACTTTACATAAGTTAGAAAAAATCTGGAAGCTTACTCACGGTTCTGTGATAGATATTAAGACGCCGAAACAAACGATAAATGTCTGGCAAGATGGTATCTTACGCCAGACTGAATAGGCAATTCTCAACGGGAGAAGTCTTCAGACTGTTGGAGGGGGTGCAAAATTAAAGGTACAATGCATCATATGTGGTGGGATTGTCCCGTTATTAAAAAATATTGGAGAGATATATTGCACCTAATCAAGACAATCACTAAGGAAGACATTCCAGAGGACCCATGGATATGCCTTTTCCATGGAACAGACCAGTTAGACAATACAAAGCTTCAATAATTCCAACCCTGCTTAATGTAGCTAAAAGTCAAATTCCAAAAAAATGACAGGCAGTGGAAAGTCCAAAAACACAGGATTGAATTTTCAGGGTAAATTCTATACAAAGATTGGAGAGAGATGTCGAATGGTGGGAAGACCAGATAGAAGAAGTAGAAGAGTGGAATACGTTTAAAAGTACATGGAGGTATGTGATGGAGATCACTCAATAAATATGAGAAGCGGTAGGAGGAAGAATAAGGGAAAGGAAGGAAGAGGAAAAGGAGGGGGGTGAGGTTGGAAAATGAAAAAAAAAGTATACATTTGTTAATATTTACTGCCCAAATAGTCACCCTTGTGTCTTTTTGAGAAAGATATTGAACAAACTAGAACATTTTAAGGAGGGGAAAGTTATTATGGCAGGGGACTTTAATTTTGTGCTTGATCCAACTCTTGATACTCAACCTATTTCCCTACGTTCAGAGGGGAAAAACCTTGAAGCTGTCAAACAAAAACGATATCAGCAGCAATTAGTGGAGGTGTGGAGAATTATGCACCCTAAGGGGAGGGACTTCATATATTTTTCTCAAGTTCATTCATCCTATTCAAGAATTGATTATGTCCTAGATCATCAGCTTTTAGAGGGCCTATTAAAAGTGGAGGTGAAGTCAATCACCCTCTCGGATCATGCTCCGGTCTTAGTAAGCTTGAATCTGAAGGATATACCAGTTAGGCAAAGATTCTGGAGGGTGGATGAATCACTCTTACATGACCAATCTTATTGATGCATGAAGCTAAGAAAAGCAGGAAGCCCGGGTTTTTTCTATCAATTGATGCCGAAAAGGCCTTTGATAGACTAGACTGGGACTTCATGCTGGGGACATTGCAGAAATTTGGCATAGGACCATGTATGCTGAGGTGGATTGAGGCCTTGTACTCTAAACCTACGGCCCAAATTCTGGTGAATGGCACTTTATCGGAGCCCTTCAGGCTATATATTGGTACACATCAGGGGTGCCCACTCTCCCCCTTACTTTTTGTGTTCTCTCTGGAACCCTTTTTAGCCTCCATAAGAACTAACCATGAGATTAGAGGGATAGAAACTGCAGGACAAGAATATAAGATATCCACTTTTGCGGATGACATTATGTTCTATATAACATAGCCTTCACAAACACTCCCAAAGATCTTGGGAGAATTGAGTAGTTATGGATCTGTCTCCAATTTTAGGACCAACATGGAGAAAACTGAGATATTAAATATCTCTGTCTCCCCAACTGAGGGTAGGCTTCTCAGAGCTCTCTTTCCCTTTGTGTGGAAACAGAAGGGATTGAGATATCTGGGAATATACCTGTCAGTATCAAAGACAGATCTATATCAAGATAATTATTTTCCCCTATTGAATAAAATCAAACACGATTTGAAAGGGTATCCTGCACATAGATTATCATGGTTTGTTAGGATAAATGTGATTAAAATGATGATTCTTCTAAAAGCCCTATACGCCTTCCAAAGCCTGCCGATCAATATCCCTGGAGCATACTTCAAAACCCTTAGATTGATTCTGCTGAAATTTGTATGGAATAACCGAGCCAACCGTATCACCTATAAAACAATAAGTAGACCAAGAGAGAAGGGGGGAGTGTTCCTTCCAGACCTTGGAAAATATCATGAGGCGGCAGTGTTACTGAGGATCGTGGACTGGGTCCATGACTCACCATACAAAAAGTGGGTGTCCCTAGAGGAAAGTGTGAGTAAAGTTGCCAGATTATTTGGATTCCAAAGCAATACAGGGGGCACTCGGGAGAAATAGCATCCAATCACTATAGAAACATTTAGATTATGGGATAAATTACTTAATAGCATTTCATGGCAGTATAATAGTCCCCCGACCCCCTTGACTGGGAATAACTTTTTTCCACCAGGGAAATAAAATAACCAGTATCTAAAATGGACACTATCAGACCAGCTGAGGCTTAAGGATGTCTTGAAGGGGAAGGTTTTGTGCTCATTAATGGAGCTGAGAGAGAGGTATGGTACGACCCCATGGGATGTGTGGAGATATAGACAGCTCCAACATTTTGTGGATTCTCTCCCAAAACCTCTCTGTGATGCTTCTAGGTTAAACTCGTGGGAAAGATTAATTGATCAAGGGGGAATAAATAGACAGGGGATCTCAAATATCTATAGGAGATTGATATCCCCTATGGATGATGGAGCCGCATGAATAAAGGAGCGGCTTAGGGAGATAGATAAGACTAGGCTTATGGAGGAAGTAATGAACTTGCAAAATGACTCTGAAACAAGATTTGCTAGTATTTGGAAAGGATGGTCAGAATTTAAACAATCTCTGATATACAGGAGTTATATGGGAATTGAGGGTGGTAGTTAGGGTCCTGCGCTGGGCCCCTTCCCCCCTTCTTCCCCCCTCCCTTTTTTTTTCTTCTTTCCTCCTCCCCTTCTCTATGCCCCTTACGAAGAGGCACATTATTAGGGGTATATAGTGGTGGTTGAGACATAGACATATACATGAAAGAGATATTAATAAATAAGGTAGGAGTGGGGGGGGGGTGTTTTTATTAAATAAATAATATAGACTAGAGTGAGGATGGGGAACAAGCACTACACGGGGGGGAAATGAGAGTGTGTGGGGGGGGGAATAAGGGTTGTATATAAAAACACATTAAATATATAAATTTAAAGAGGAAGGGGGGAGGGATGAGAGGAGAGGGAGTGAAAAGGGGAAGTAGGGAGGGGTTGTACTTAATTTTTAAATTTTTATAATTTTTTTTTTTTTTTGGGGGGGGGGTTGTGAAGAGGGGATTGGGAGCTAAGGGCGCGGTATCCTTACCTCCACACTTAGCAGGAAACAAGGAGATAGGGAGAAAGGGGGAAGAAGGGAGAGAGGAAAGGGAAAAGTAAAAGAAAATGTTTTGACTATAATTTTTTTCAGAAATGTGCCCTTTCGAGAGGGAATGATAAAGGATAGATCCAATTTTTGTCTTTTTTCTTGTTTTTGTATTTGTAAATGTGTATGTATTTTCCCTTTTTTGAATGTTTTATATTCATGTATTGGAAATTACATGGAAGAATTTGTATGTTTATAATAATTTAATAAAAAATAATTTAAATGAAAAGAAAAACAACATAATAGAATAGAAAGAATATAACCATCTTCCTCTTCTAATTTATTATTTTCTATTCTATTTAAATTAGAATTGATTTGATTTGAACTCTGGGAAATGGTTATATTCTTTATATTCTATTGTTTTTAAAATTCTATATTTTTTCTATTTGTTTATTATAGAAAAAAGGGAGGGCTATGAATTTTCTAGGCAGAATTACAAAAATTGTTATTTAAAAAGGTATAATTGTATTTACATAAATAGCAATATATTTATAAACATCTTAACCACTTAAGGACCACCTCCTGCACATATACGTCGGCAGAATGGCATGGTTGGGCACAAGCACATACCTGTAAGTTGCTTTTTAAGTGCCCAGCCATGGGTCAGGAGCGCGCCACCGCCAGCGTGCTCCTGACCCAGTCCTGAGCTCCGTGACTGTTGCAGATTTATATCCTAGATGGTAACAATATACCACCATAAATCTTTATTATCTTCTTGTCAGTACCATTATAAATTTGCTCCAGAAGAAGCATAAAGATACGCGAAACATGTCGAGCATGAATCCAGCATCAACACTCATCCTTGATGTTCCGCAACTTTGTCTATTATACCAAAGTCTTGGACTGGTTAATATTGAAGAAAATGTCTTCTTCCTACTATTAATTATATTATGGCTACGGAACTAATAGCGGTAACATCTTTTGTTGATGAACCCATGATTGCTTATGACTTTTTAAGATGTTTATAAATGTATTGCTATTTTCGTAAATAAAATTATACCTTTTTAAATAACAATTTTTGTAATTGTGCCTAGAAAGTCCATAGCCCTCCCTTTTTTCTTTTTTCTTGATTTTAATTCAGGACATGGCACGCTCATTTACTATTTGTGCATCCACCACACCACATGGTGTATTGATACACTTATCGTCTTTTTATATTTGTTTATTATATTCTTTTCTATTCTATTATTTTATATTCTATTCTTTTCTATTAAAATAAACATGTATTCTATTCAAAATTAGAATTTCAGAAGATGGTTATATTCATTCTATTCTGTTGTTTTTTTCTATACAATTCTGTTATTTTCCATTCTATTCTAATCTATACTTTTCTATTCAAAATTCAAATTTCGGGAACATGGTTCTATTCATTCTATTCTGATATTTTTTCTGTACTATTTGTGCCATAAACAATTACCTGCCATTCTGTTATCTAAGTCTCTAGGTCATTTGTGTTTGATTTTTATTTTTTTGTGCCATACGATGTGTATTCAAAGTTCATTTCTGAAAAGGATTTCAGCTCAGGCTACAGTAACATTCATTCTGTGGAACCTCTGGATGTAGTCATGGGGACCTGGGTCATGTGCTTCAGTTTTATTGGAATTCTTCTTTTCTCCACAGCATTTAGACTAAGTGAAAGTGACAAATTGCTTGTTATACCACAAGATGGAAGTCTTTGGCTTGCCATGAGTAGCATGGTTGAGAAGTTGTCCCAAAGAGGTCACCAGATTGTTATGGTAGTCCCTGAAGTAAATTTTTACATAAATAAGATGGATAATGTCACAGTGAGAACTTTTACTGTACCCTTTAACAAATAGTTTATGGAATGTTAAAGGAGACTGGTCTGTTTATATTTCAATACCGGCCTGTTCTGCAGGATGTAAAGTTTATGTATGATAAAATAGTAAACATAACCAGTCTTGTAGTTACTCAGTGTGAGTACTTACTGCGAAATGACTCCCTTACCAATTATTTGGAAGACTACAAGTTTGATGTTATGTTGAATGACCCTGTCTACCCATGTGGAGAAATCATTGCTGAACATCTTTCTATACCGTCCATGTCTTTCATAAGGGGGGGCTTTCTTTGGTGCAGACCTGGAAGCAACACAGTCTCCAGTCCCAGCTTCTTATGTTCCCAGATTCTTTACTGTGTACATCGACCATATGGAGTTTACCCAGAGAGCGAAAAACTTTATTATAAGTTACATCGACCAGATTGTATGCCGCTTATTCTATGTACCCTATGCCTGTTTAGCTTCAGACTACTTGAAA
Source organism: Lithobates pipiens (assembly GCF_037356315.1). Taxonomy (NCBI): domain Eukaryota; kingdom Metazoa; phylum Chordata; class Amphibia; order Anura; family Ranidae; genus Lithobates; species Lithobates pipiens. The sequence goes on from NW_027507784.1 coordinate 124,273,009, forward strand.
AAGGATGTCACAGTTATGGATCTTTTCAGTAGAGCTTCCATTTGGCTTCTAAGATATGGCTTTGTATTTGAATTTCCTAGACCTACTATGCCAAACATGATCTTTATAGGAGGCATCAATTGTGTTAGAAGAAACCCTCTGACTCCAGAAGGTGCAATGCTTGCTACTGCCTTTAAAGTCTGTGTTTCTTTGTTTTTTTAACTGTTGTGTTATTATTTGTTGTCAGTAAATAACAGGGATGAATTTCCAGGCCATTGTGAATTAAGGCGCAACTCAAGCCAATTTTTAAAATATAATTTTGATTAGAGTGAGGAAGAGTTACAGCCCTTGTAAACATTTTTTTTTTTTACAGTTGTCTGTGTTCCCATGCAGAAAGTTCTCCTCACTTCCTGTATTTTTAACAACTGTTACAACAGGAAACAAGAACATTCAAAACCATACTCTTTATTATTTACTGAGGGACAATTACTTTTCCTCAAAAAGTTGAATGCCTTTCTCAGTTTGCCCATGCATTATAGTTTGGAGAGAAAGTTAAAATATGAAGTAATCTAAATAATTTTTCTCTTACTACCTACTTTCTCAACTTTGTAGAAATACATATGTAGCAATTTAGCTTTCAACTGCAAGACTAACAGATATTGAGAAACAGCTGTTAACTGAAAAAGTTCAACAAAAAAGCAAAGTTCATTTTGTGATAGCTGATAAGGAATTAGAGTGGATTACAAAGTGCATATACGTGCATACAGTGCTGTGTAAAGAGTTTTGAATGAACCTCTTGGCAGACATGAGTTTTTGCAACGTTCTTAGATTATTTTTTTTTTTGGTGACATTTAGACTGAATGAAGGTGGAAAGCTGCTAGTTGTACCGCAAGATGGAAGCCATTGGCTCAGCATGCGAAATTTGGTGGAGGAGCTGTCCCACAGAGGTCATGAGAGTGTTGTGGTTGTCCCGGATGTTAACTTTCACTTTAAGAATTTAGACCAATTCACAGTGAGGACTTTTTCTGCTCCATACACCATAGAATATATGGAATCACTGATAAAAGACTATACCGATACAGTGTTTGGAGAGAGAACAGGCTTACAGAAAGCAATGTATATGTATGATAAGATTATGAATATGAGAAAGTCTTGTGTAGCAGCCTGTCAGAAACTTCTTTACAATGAAACTCTTATCAATGATTTGGAAACATTCAAGTTTGATGCTATGTTGACTGATCCGGTTTTCCCATGTGGAGAGATATTAGCAGAACATTTATCTATTCCAACTGTGCACTTCATGAGAGGGGCTTTATTTGGGGTTGAGCAGGAAGCAACCCAGTCTCCCAGCCCACTTTCCTATGTGCCAAGATTCTTCACTGCGTACACTGACCACATGACCTTCAAAGAAAGAGTAAAAAACCTTCTGTTGAGATATGCAGAGCTGATTATGTGCCGAATTTTTTATGCTCCTTTTGCCGAACTGGCATCACAATTTCTGCACAGGGAGGTCACAGCTGTGGACCTTTTTAGTCGGGCTTCAATCTGGCTATTAAGATATGACTTTGCCTTTGAATTTCCAAGACCTTTAATGCCAAGCATGGTATTTATTGGAGGAATCAATTGTGCTAAGAAGAAGCATCTAAACCAGGTAGACATTATTGGTGTTAAAACTATTTGAATGAAAAAACAAATGGATGCAACCCAGCATGCCAAGTTGTGAATGGGCCTTAATTATAGACCAGTAATGAATTTAACAGAAAAAAAAAAGATATTGACGTTAAATTGCTACTTGTATCTCTTAAGTTAAAGATGTGAATGGTCCTACAAGTTTGCATTTTATTTTGGAGTTATAGAAAATCATATAGCCAAATCTTGCAAATATAAATAATTTAGTAGCAGATCACCTCACAAGCAAAACATCTCCATAAGAGACAAAAGAGCTCAACGTTTCTTCTTATTGGGGTGGATTTGCTTGAAGGTAAATAGGATGTTCACAGGTAAATAGGCTGTTCACTTTGCAAGGGAATTTGCCCCAGAGCCTAGTGAATGAGGTGAAGCTCTGCTTCCTTCATTGAATCATGTACAAAGAAAAAAAGAAGACGCCAGGTAGAAATTATTGGTGTTAAGAATATTTGAATGTAAAGCGTACCATGGTGACTACTATTCTTAAAAAACATTCCCCTGACATATATGGCCTGCAAGAGACACATCTTGTACCGGACTAATTATCTTGTGTGAACTACTCATGGGTGGGCTGGGCGTACCACTCCACACACACCTCGTATTCCTGGGGTGTGAGTGTCCTGGTACACCGAATTGTGGATTTTCAATTAATCGATAAATTAATTGATGCTAGGGGACGTTATGTGATTTTGTTGTGCAGGATTTATCAGATAAAATGCATAATTGCAGCCTTGTATGTGCCACCGCTGTTTGGCTTAGAAGTATTGAGAACTGTGTTGGCATACCAGCTGGGCAGTCCGGATGTTCCTTTTATTGTGCTGGGAGATTTAAATTAGCCATATTTTAAGCAAACACTGGCACATTTTGGGGAACGATAGGGTATTGAAGACCATCTTAGCCAATAGACCGCAGGTTGTGTTTAGGGATGTTCCCTCCTTGAGAGATAAGTTGGCACCTAATGTGTGGAACCCCCCTGAGAATATATCTAATTTCTTTGGAGATTTCACAGGCTATTATCAATGTAGGCGATGCCAAGCATGTTCCTTAAATGGATGTAGAGTCAGGAGGACTACCAATTTTACCTCCATGGCCACATCCAAAAATTATAAAATTTAACCCTTTGTTGCTTGTTCTATGGAGGAGGTGGTGTATTTACTGCAGTGCCCTTGTAGCCTGCAGTATGTGGGCAGGGCCAAATGCCCTTTAAGTGTATGTCTCAATGAGCATATTAATAATATTAGGAGTGGGTTTACCAAACACTCTGTATTAAAGCATTACCTGATTGCCCATAGAGAGCCCTCTAACACCATTTTCCTTGGTATAGACAAATTTATCCCCCATTGGAGGGGGAGTAATTTGGTAAGGAATATTTCAAAATTAGAAATGGCATGGGTACACAGATTGAAGACAAATACCCCTCACGGTTTAAACCTAGACGTAGACGCGTTTATTGATAACGCTTGAGTTATGAGTACTGTAACAAGTTATGTGATTCTATTTTCTATGTTTTGATGTGAACTCGATCTGAATCATGGGGTGTAGGTCCCTGAGTAAGTAAATCTTAAAACTTTCCCTTTTGGTGAAGCTTTAGATTATATAGTATGTATAGATCTATGTCCGTTTATGTGTTTCCTTTTTTTGGCATATATAATATAACATATACTAGGCATATGCAGACTGAAATATTTTGTTTTCGGAATTTAGTTTTTGTCCGAAAAATGAATTTATTTCGTTACTCCCGAAATACGTTTTTATTTATTTTGTTTTTCGTAAAAAATTGCATTTGTCTGAAAATCCAAATGAATTATGGTCGAATCTGTCATTGAAGGCTTATGGTGTCTGTCGGAATGTTTAAAGAAGATTCGACGGAGCAGCGAAACTCACTTATGATGTTGCAACCATACATTCCTGGTCGAACATTTAGACTACAAGCTATAGTAGGATTCTAATGTTGTACATCTTCTATGGGTTTTTTAAAGGCTATTTGCATTGCACACAGGTCATTAGCATTGGCATTAAGAAAAAATAATGCGTGGGCTCCCCCGAAATTCCATACCAAGCCCTTCGGCTCTTAAAACGAAATCTAGTATATGTTAGACATGTGCATTCATTTTCGTCGGAATGCATTTTCGTCCGAATTTCAGGTATTTTCATTATCATTTTGACAAATGATAACGAAAGCACAGAATCCGAAAAACAAAAGATCCGACATAAATAAATGTTTTATTTTTTTGACACAGTTCGATACAGATAAGGGATTCGACGTGACTCTAACAATAACAATCTGTGTTTATTGAACTTGTGTCATAACAGTCCATTCATGCACACAGGGGCAACACGACTTCCAGCACTACACTCATGTCGTGTCCAAGTTGCTTCCCAAAGTAGTGCTGGAAGTCGTGTTGCCCCTGTGTGCATGAATGGACTGTTATGATACAAGTTCAATAAACACAGATTGTTATTGTTAGAGTCACGTCGAATCCCCTATCTGTATCGAACTGTGTCAAAAAAATAAAACATTTATTTATGTCGGATCTTTTGTTTTTCGGATTCTGTGCTTTCGTTATCATTTGTCAAAATGATAATGAAAATACCTGAAATTCGGACGAAAATGCATTCCGACGAAAATGAATGCACATGTCTAACATATACTAGATTTCGTTTTAAGAGCCAAGGAGGCACGACTTAGGATAAATAGTGGTGGTGCTTTTTGCGAACTGGTATTATTTAAAGTTTTCTTGCACCTTACTTTATGTATTTAAAAAATGTTTTCCCCCTTTTTCTCTTTTTGGTCTATTTTCCCTTCAATGGGTGGTATAGTGGCTATATGCGTGGCCCCCTTGTACCTGGGAGCCAGTTATTCTAATGAGGTTATTGATGTATGTGTGGTCTGGTAGGGATTTATATCCTCACATTTGAGCACGTATGCATACATCGATTTCCATTTGGAGCTTTTCTGTATTGGTCGATTTGGTTGACACACGATATTTATCCTTAGGATCTGATCTGCCAGGATGGGTGTAATAATTTAGGTTAGGTATGTTGTTTTCGGGGTTGGTGGTAAGGCAAGGCATTGATCTGTTTTATTCAACTCAAATTGTGAAACTCTAAGCCCACGTACACATGGTCGGAGATTTTGCCAACCAAATCCGTCGGATTTTGCCCGTCGGATTTAGTCTGACGGATTGTGTCCGAAACTGTTGCATACACACTGTCGGGCCAAGTTGGCGAAAAATCCGATCTTTCAGAACGTGATGACGTAATTTCGTTACGATGGGACTACATTCAAGCTAGTAACCAATAGCTTTGATGTAGGAATTTGATCTGAGCATGCGTGGCACTTGGTCCGATGAAAATGCTCTACACATGATCGGATTAGGTCCGTCCGGCCCAGTTGGTCGGGAAATATTTCCAACATGTTGGAAAATTGGGTCAGACGGAGATTCGGACGGAATCAGTCCGATGCATATCACACACAGTCGGATTATCTGACGACGCGGTCCGATAAGACTCATTCCGACAGATTCTCTGACCGTGTGTACAAGGGCTAATGGGTGAGAAAGTATTAAAAGCATCATTGTATTTGATGCGGTAGCGCCCTATCCTCTTTTAATATTGGATTTAGAATAATTCCCTTTTCCTGACACAGGTTATCATCTAGGGTGGAAGGTGGACTTTTGTTCCGCCTAAAAGATAAAACAAAAAGCAATTTGGTTACACTACTTGAGCTTTCAGCGATGTCGCACTTTGAATGACAATTGCATGGTCATGCTACGCTGTACCCAAATGAAATTTTTATCATTTTTTCCCCACAAATAGAGCTTTCTTTTGGTGGTATTTCATCACCTCTACGGTTTTTATTTTTTGCTAAACAAATAAAAAAATACCGAAAATTTTTTTTTGTTTCAGTTTCAAAACTTTGTAAATAAGTAAGTTTTCTCCTTCACTGATGGGGCTACACTGATGGGCACTGATAAGGTGGCACTGATGGGCACCAATGAGGTGGCACCAATGAAGTGGCACTGATGAGGTGGCAGTGATGGACACTGATATGTGGCACTGATAGGTGGCACTGATGGGCGACACAGATGGGCACTGATAGGTGGCACGGATTGGCATGGATGGGCGGCATGGATGGGTATGGATAGGCAGTACAGATGGGCATGGATAGGCGGCACAGATGGGCATGGATAGGCGGCACAGATGGGCATGGATGGGCACTGATAGGTGGCACGGATGGGCACTGATAGGTGGCACAGATGGGCACTGATAGGCGGCATTGTATTATATTATACTGTACTAATGGATGCCAATCAGTGCCAAACAATAATGCATGCCAATCAGTGATGCCCATTGTGGGCACTGATTGGCATCCATTATGGGCACTGATTGGCATCCATTGTGGGCACTGACTGGAATCCCTGGTGAAACTGAAAACAGGAAAAAATATATTGCGCTAACCCCAAAAGTAAAAATTAGTGCATAAATCAGCAGCTACATACGAACATAACCAAATTCATATAAAACTCCAACAATATAATGTAGCGCTAAAAACCTGTTTTTAGCACTACATTATATTGTTGGAATCCCTGGTGGTCTAGGGTGGCATACCTTGTGCTGGGCATTCCTGGTGGTCTTGTGGCATCCCTGGTGGTCCAGTGTGGGAATCCTCGGGGGGTGCTGTGCTGATAATCGATCAGCACAGACCCCCCCGTCAGAGGAGCAGCCGATCAGCTCTCCTCTACTCGCGTCTGACAGATGCGAGTGAGGAAAAGCCGATCACCGTCTCTTCCTATTTACACTGTGATCAGCCGTCGGAGACTCTTTACCGAGATCGTAGTTGCGGGGTGTCAGACTGACACCCCGCAACAACGATTGCCGCGATGCGCGCCCCGGGGGCTCAAAATCCTGATCCCGTCATATGACGTCCGGTCAGGATTTTGGTTAAGGACCATTTTTAGCCCCGTGGGCCGAATATAATAATTTTTTGTTTGTTAGGCAGAGGTTGATATTATCACCAGAGGTGGATGAGATGCTAGAAATTTTTTAGTTTATACCTAGTTTTATATTGTTTCATGTGTGGCGCCTTGAGGTTGGAGAACTATCCAGTCATAGATGGTAATTCACCCATTCTCAAGATGGCACTGCCTATACCAAACCACTTACCATTCAGATCGAGGCTTGGTTCTTGTATAAATAGCGGTACGTCAGTATGCCGCCTGTGCCCCATGACAACGTCAAACCTGTGAAGAAACGCGTAGGAAGGAGCAACGTGCTGACGTCACCGCGCGCTACATCCGTTGTTTGTTAGCACGGGCATGTGTACTGCAGGTGGCCGGCCGCAAGTTTGTTGTTTTTATATATACTTTTTCTTATTCTTTGTTTTTAGTTTGAGCTAGTGTTTGTATACTACCTAGCATTTTTTTAATAAATACCCTCGGGTTTTACCTATAGTCGTTCCACCTTTCTTTTTTTCGATCGAAATCCCACCACTATCCAGTGCTGTAATTTTGTCCACCGTTAGTGGAAGAATAATGGGATTGAATCCAGACCGGGGGCCACCCTTGTGAAACGAGGACCGGACGGTTTGGTATATCACCTGAAGAAAAGACCTAGGCTGGGTAACAGCTATAAGCATTAAAGCACTGCAATCTGGTATTGAATAATATATCATAGGAATGTACTGATTTTTCTTCACAGGCATATTTACGGACACTCACTTATAAGGATACTTTGTAGCATGGATTGTTTGAATTTGGGTATGCCATTTTAGTTTTTTTTACAGGATTCATTATATGCATTGAAAAATTAAATTTTCACTTTTTTCGTGGTGTGGTTAATATTTTTTATTTTGTCACAGCGCAACCTTTTTTTGTATTTATGTTGTATTGTGTGTATCTTACGTAGTGTTGCAGCTAATAGTTTTTGTTTAATATATTTTTTTTTTGGTCCAGCACAGTTTTTCTTGCTATACTAGTTTTCCGGATACATTATTATTGCAGCAGGACTTGTTGATTTTTTAAACTATATATTAATTTGGGTCGTTATTTGAATTATATATTATTAATTATATATATTATCAATTATGGACATTTTTGAGTTTAGAGCCACTAGGGTGGTCAACACAGAGGGGGTCTGTGAAATTTTTAGAGAAGGGGATGGTGATCTGGGAGGTCTATTTACTAGATTGAAGAACCTCACGGTATCTGAAACTCATAGCCAGTGGGATATAGCCTTTCTGGAGACATACATAAAACACCAGATGGTCCCTCGGAGCCTGAGGTGGGGGGTGTGTCCCCAGAGAGGTGAAGTTCAGCTGGATGAATGGTACAAATACTTCAATGATGTTGGTGTGAATTTTATAAGATTTTTGGTTGAAAGAAAGACAAATAAGTTGTCAAGGATTGATGAGGAAATTAAAATCATAAAAGAAAAACTGGCTCCTTTCAATAAGAGCGAGGAATACAGCTAGAGGTCTAAAAACCTCTTGAAATGCCTTGAGAAAGAAGATAGGGAACAGAAAATTAAAAAGAAAAAGAAGTATAATAGGGATATGTCTGATTACCAGACACATAGTGTATTTGATTGGCAGAAAAAGTTGCAGGCAGAACAAGGGGCTAGCAACAGTCCTGACATGGACACTACACCACAGTTGGGTGGTTTAGCGAGCGGTGGTCAGATGGGAACCATGCCTGGGGTGCAGTGGCGGGCTGGTGAAGTTTTAGGATGGGGGGGCGCAAGACCACGCCCTCAGATTTGGCCCCTCCCACTTCTCATGAACCACACCCCTTATCGAATCAACATCATATTCCAGGCTGCACATTATACACTGGGCTCTGCACATCATATACCAGGCTGCACATTATACACAGGGCTCTACTAAAGCAGATGAATCATGCCTATCTTGTGTATAACCACATCAAGCACCTTTTCTGCAACCTGTAAATCGCACATATTTGCATTCTGTAACCTATAAATCACACATATCTGCATTCTGCAACCTGTAAATCACACATATCTGCATTATGTAAATCGCACATAACTGCATTCTGCAACCTGTAAATTGCACATATCTGCATTCTGTAAATCACACATAACTGCATTCTGCAACCTGTAAATTGCACATATCTGCATTCTGCAACATGTAAATCGCACATATCTGCATTCTGTCAATCGCATTCTGTAAATCGCACATATCTGCATTCTGTAAATCGCACATCTGCATTCTGTAAATCGCATTATGTAAATCATACAAATCTACAACCTGTAAATAGCACATATCTACAACCTGTAAATCGCACATATCTACAACATGTAAATCGCACATATCTGCATTCTGCAACCTGTAAATTGCCCATATCTGCATTCTGTAAATCACACATCTGCATTCTGTAAATTGCACATATCTACAACCTGTAAATCGCACATATCTACAACATGCAAATCACACATATCTACAACCTGTAAATTGCACATATCTACAACATGCAAATCGCATATATCTACAACCTGTAAATAGCACATATCTGTATTCTGTAAATCGCATTCTGTAAATTGCACATATCTACAACCTGTAAATCACACATATCTACAACCTGTAAATAGCACATATCTGCATTCTGTAAATCACACATATCTGCAACCTGTAAATCACACATATCTGCATTCTGCAACCTGTAAATTGCCCATATCTGCATTCTGCAACATGTAAATCGCACATATCTGCATTCTGTAAATCACACATCTGCATTCTGTAAATTGCACATATCTAAAACCTGTAAATTGCACATATCTACAACATACAAATCGCACATATCAACAACCTGTAAATTGCACATATCTACAACCTGTAAATAGCACATATCTGCATTCTGTAAATCGCATTCTGTAAATAGCACATATCTACAACTTGTAAATTGCACATATCTACAACATGCAAATCGCACATATCTACAACATGCAAATCGCACATATCTACAACCTGTAAATAGCACATATCTGCATTCTGTAAATCCCATTCTGTAAATCACACATATCTGCATTCTGTAAATCACACATCTGCATTCTGTAAATTGCACATATCTACAACCTGTAAATCGCACATATCTACAACATGCAAATCGCACATATCTACAACCTGTAAATCACACATATCTACAACGTGCAAATCGCATATATCTACAACCTGTAAATAGCACATATCTGCATTCTGTAAATTGCAATCTGTAAATTGCACATATCTACAACCTGTAAATCGCACATATCTACAACATGCAAATCGCACATATCTACCACATGCAAATCGCACATATCTACAACCTGTAAATTGCACATATCTACAACCTGCAAATCGAACATATCTACAACCTGTAAATTGCACATATCTGCATTCTGTAAATCGCACATATCTGCATTCTGTAAATCACATTCTGTAAATTGCACATATCTACAACCTGTAAATCACACATATCTACAAAATGCAAATCGCACATATCTACAACCTGTAAATTGCACATATCTGCATTCTGTAAATCGCATTCTGTAAATTGCACATATCTACAACATGCAAATGGCATATATCTACAACCTGTAAATAGCACATATCTGCATTCTGTAAATCGCATTCTGTAAATTGCACATATCTACAATCTGTAAATCGCACATATCTACAACCTGTAAATTGCACATATCTACCAGATGCAAATCACACATATCTACAACCTGTAAATTGCACATATCTACAACCTGTAAATCGCACATATCTACAACCTGTAAATTGCACATATCTGCATTCTGTAAATCACACATCTGCATTCTGTGAATTGCACATATCTACAACCTGTAAATTGCACATATCTACATTCTGTAAATCGCATTCTGTAAATCGCACATATCTGCATTCTGTAAATCACACATCTGCATTCTGTAAATTGCACATATCTACAACCTGTAAATCGCACATATCTACAACATGCAAATCGCATATATCTACAACCTGTAAATCACACATATCTACAAAATGCAAATTGCACATATCTACAACCTGTAAATTGCACATATCTACAACATGCAAATCGCATATATCTACAACCTGTAAATAGCACATATCTGCATTCTGTAAATCGCATTCTGTAAATTGCACATATCTACAACCTGTAAATCGCACATATCTACAACATGCAAATAGCACATATCTACAACCTGTAAATTGCACATATCTACAATATGCAAATCACACATATCTACAACCTGTAAATTGCACATATGTACAACATGCAAATCGCACATATCTACAACCTGTAAATCTTGTTGGGGGGGGAGTATGCTGCCGACCACTGACAATAACCCTTCTTTTTTAAATCTTGTTTGGGGGATATGCTGCCAAACACCAATTATAACTTATTATCGGTGGTCGGTAGCATACCCCCCCAAACAAGATTTAAAAAAAGGGTTAATATCGGTGGTCGGCAGCATTAACACCCCCCCAAACAAGATTTTAAAAATAAGGGTTATTATCGGTGGTCAGCAGCATTACCCCCCCCCCCCCCCCGACTAGATTTTTTTTAAAAAGGGTTATTATTAATAACCCTTTTTTTAAAGCTTCTTGGGGGGGGCTGCCGGCCACCGATAACACTTTTTCTTTAAATCTTGTTTAGCAGGGGGGTAACCCTGTGGAGGGGGTACCGGCGGCTGGGCTGAATTAATAATCAAGAATTTCCTGATCCTCTCAGGCGGGCAAAACAGAGAAGTGCCTGCCAACATCAATTCCTTGAGTGACATCGGAAGCACCGCCCACCGCTCACTCAAAGTGCAAGTCTATGCACTTGCTCGGCCAGTCGATCACGCCAGAAGCTGTGGCGCGATCAGCTGCGCCACAGAGCGCTCTTTTTTTGTCCAAATGAAGCGCCTCGTCTGCAATCTTGTGATTGCATAGACGTGGCGCTTCCTATATTGCACTGCGCCCGGGGACCTGGCGCCAGTGCACATAGGGAGGGAAATTAAAAAAAAAATCATTTTTATTTTTTTTGTATTTTTATTTTTTTACTACATGGGAGGGGGAGTCCCTGGACAATCCGCAACGTGTGGCAGGTGACATGGCAAGGGACAATCCGCAACGTGTGGCAGGTGACGTGGCAAGTGGACAATCCGCAACGCATGGCAGGTGACGTGGCAAGTGACAATTCGCAACATGTGGCAGGTGACATGGTAGGTGGACAATCCGCAACGTGTGGCACGTGACGTGTCATGTGGACAATCCGCAACTTGTGGCAGATGACATGGCAAGTGACACGCTCAGGGCTCCCACTGATTCTGCATTAAGGTGAGTTGAACCATTTTATTTTATATTGCAGTGTAATAATATAAATAATGCTCTTCAATCATCCTGACACCATAACAACTATGGTGCCGTGATGATTGAAGCGCCAACACCAGCCATTTCCCTCATAAATTGCCCGCAAAAAACAAACGTATTTTCTGGCAGTGCCCCTCCCGAGACTAGACTCTGGATCCGCCCCTGGTTTGAATAGCTTTCGAATCAATTTAAAATAGTTTTCAAATTTGAATAGTTTTCAAATTCGAATAGTTTTCCAATTCAAAAAATGTTCTAATGCTGCCTACACATGATCAGAATACTCGTCGGAAAAAGCTCTGATGGTTTTCCCGATGGAATTCTGCTCAAGCTGTCTTGCCTACACACGGTCACACCAAATTCCGATCGTTTATAGCGTGGTGACGTACAACACGTACGATGGGACTAGAAAAAGGAAATTCAATAGCCATTAGCCAATAGCTTCTGTCTCGTAGTTGAATCTGAGCATGCGTGATTTTGCAGACACACCATCAGAATTTTTGATAGAAAGTTTTTCCGTCGGGAAAATTGAGAACATGCTATCAATTTTTGGCTGGCGGAAATTCGGACAGCTAAATTCCGATGGAGCATACACACGGTTGCATTTTCCAGATGAAAAACTCTCATCTGTCTTTTTCTGGCCGGAATTCCGATCGTGTGTACGCGGCATAATTCAAATTCGAAAGGTTTTTAATTTGAAATGTTTTCCAATTTCTAAAGAGAATAAAATAGAAAACAAGTAGGGCTGTTACTGATTAAAAAATGTTGTGTTCGATTAATCGTTTTGTTTTTTTAATCGATTAATCGACTAATTTTGATTAATTATAACGCACATACAGATCCAACTACTTTTAACTGATCTCCTTACATTGCAACTCTGCATTAGCTGTGGTAAATGTGGTATACACTATATACAATCAATCGACACTAGTTAGTTTCCACAATCCATGACTTAACTTCACAGTTCACACAAATACGTTTTAAATTCAAACTGTAGCGCTGGCGTAAGTAATTTTTTTTCCACAGTAGCTTCACAATCCCTCCACCTCCGGTCTAACTAATCACTCTCACCTTATGGTATGGACCCCTGTGCAAAGGGTTAACACGGACCATAAACTTCTCTCACGTCTCCTTAGATCTCAGCAAGGACGCCAGGTCATGGGTAGAAAGAAAAGATCGAAGTGCTCACTGCTTAAGTGTAAGATTTCATTTTTGTGTTCAAACACAAACTACTCACATAAAGATGATAAAACACAGCATGTAAAGCCGACAATCTTGTTAGTTCCATAGGGCAGCAGCGGGTGACATGGGGGAGGAGTCCAGTGACATTGATGTTCGTGACATCACCGTATCTCCCTGAAGACCCAGAAGCCAGTGGAGAGGCGAGTACCAATCAAAAGAATTTTGATTGATCAAAAAAATTAATCGAGGAATTAATCTTTAATTTTCACAGCCCTAAAAAGAAAATAAAGGAATAGAATAGAAAAAAATTGAATAGGAAAGAATATAACAGAAAAAAGAATAGAATATAATAGAGTAAAACAGAACAAAATATAAAATAAAATAAAAGCACAGCATAGAATACAATAGAATAGAAAAATAGAATAGAATAAAATAGAATAAAATAGACTATAACCATCTTCTGAAATTCGAATAGAAAAGAATAGAATACAAAAGAATATAATTAAAAAAAACAATAGAATATAATAGAAACAATATAACCATTTCCCAAAATTCAAATAGAATCAATTTGAATAGAATATAAAAGAATAAATTAGAATAGAATAGAATAGAATAGAAAATAATAGAATAGTATAGAAAAACAACATAATAGAATAGAAAGAATATAACTATCTTCCTCATCTAATCTATTCTTTTCTATTCTATTCACATTAGAACTTTGGGAAATGGTTATATTCTTTCTATTCTATTGTTTTTGAAATTCTATAATTTTTCCATTTGTTTATTATATTCTTTTCTATTCTATTATTTTCTATTCTATTTTCTATTAAAATACAAATGTATTCTATTCAAAATTTGAATTTCAGAAGATGGTTACATTCATTCTATTCTATTTTTATACTATTCTGTTATTTTCAATTCTATTCTAATCTATTCTTTTCTATTCAAAATTCTAATTTCGGGAAGATGGTACTATTCATTCTATTCTATTCTGATTTTTTTCTATTCTATTCTAATCTATTATTTTCTATTTTATTAAAATTCTAATTTATTTTATTGGAAATTTGAATTTCACAAGATGGTTATATACTTTCTATTTAATTCTATTATTATCTATTAATTTTTTTTTCTATCCTATTCCCTTATTTTCTATTCTATTTTACGCCTTTGGAAAATTGGAAAACAAAATTGAAAACTTTTTCGAATTCCAAAACTTTTTGAATTTGAAAACTATTCGAATTTGAAAACTATGCAAAATTGATTCTAAAACTATTCAAACAGTTTTGAATTCGAATTGTATCAAATTGCATCAAAAAAATTTTTCATTATTATTTTGGATTCGTTTTAAATTTGGTACTATTGTTCAATACCATCCCAGATCCACAGGCCTGGGCCAAATACAAAATACTGACCCTTGAGCATGTTATCACCAACAGAGAGCTCACCCCTTTTCATGTTTTATGCACCACATTTAATGTGCCTGCACTTCCCCATTTTAGGTATTTTCAAATCGCTCATGCATACAGGTGTCAGTTCTTAGGCCAACCAGTTGAATTGGCATACTCGGTGCTCAAATCCACCCTTCAGGCAAAAGACTTGGTGAAACCCACGTCTCAGCTCTACGGGTCCCTGGTGGTTGCTGCCGGTGATGTATCAAATAGTGTCCCCCATCGGATAGTGTCCGCCCTGTACTGCACTTGCACAGTACGGAGGACAAGGAGAAGCCGAACATCTCCGAAGATAAACAGCGCCTGCGCAGTGAGTCCAGGTTCAAGCCCCACCATCCAAGTGGACATAGAGTTAGAATAAAAAATAGCCGAGCGAAACGAGGCCGTGCCCAACGCGTGGCGAGTGAAGCGAGCCCGCGAGGGGCCCCCTTTCTATCTGCAACCGTATGTCCACTTGGATGGTGGGACTTCAACCCAGACTCAGTGCGTTCTTATTCTGAGACTTTCGGAGTCTCCTTCTCCTCCGTACGGACACTTTTTGACAGAACACTGGCCCTGAGTTGTCCTCCCTCCGCAAGAAATGGGTGCGGGACATACCGGAGCTGGACGAGGACGACTGGAGGGAGATTTGGGACAAACTGGTTCAATACAAAATTGTGCATAGAGCTCACTACACGTCTCACAGGCTGCACCAGATGTCGCCGGCACATTCTCCGGCATGCTGGCGTTGCTCCTACCAACCAGATGACTTTTTCCAAATTTTTGGAGTTTGCCCAGCAATCGAACATTATTGGAAAGAAGTACTCCACGTGATTGCCAAGGTCACTAAGACTCGTGCTCCTTATGATCCTAAATATTGTCTGCTGGGGCTGGTGGAACAACTGTCAATGCTCAGAACCAAGAAAATACTCATATCCCTGCTATTGTACTATGCTCGTAAGACCATTACGATGAACTGGAAACAATCGTCTCCCCCCTCTGTCAGATTCTGGAAAAGCCTAGTGAATGCCAGTTTACCCCTGTATAAAGCCACCTACTTGAGCAGGGGTTGTCCACAAAAATGTGAAAAGGTATGGACCCATTGGCTAGATAATACCACAGCAACTGATGCAGTAACCATTTCCTAGATTAACAATATATCTGTAGTCTGTTAGTATATTGATCCAACTACTCTCATGTTGCATTATCCTGTTGGTACCAATTTGAGCACAGATTCTCCTGAACTGAATCTCTCCCCACATTGGGGTTATAATATAAGTTTGTTTATGTTGTATGTTGTGCCCTGTGGTGGTATTTTGCCGCATCAGAAGAACTGCCCCTGCTTGGGCAAAGGTTTGGCCCCTGTGTGGGCTAATTTTGTATGCCAATGAAATATTTAATAAAAAAGATTTAGCAAAAAAAAAATTTGGTTATATTGTAATTTGAATAATCGGATACATTCCGAATTTCCGAAAAATGAAAATTCATCCGAATTTCAATTCAGAACGAAAGAAACTGCACATGTCTAGCTGGTTAAAAGAAACCAGGACACCGGCTCAGAACCTCTGAGCCTGCTTCCTGTTTTTTTCCACCTGGTCAGTGGCAGCGAGGCCAGGCCTGAAATGCAGTGATCTGCTATCCATCCACATGGGATCTGTATTGGGATGTGCTTATGAAAGGCCCCATATTTTGCTGCCTTTGTAAAAAATGTTATTGTAATTTTATCATGAAAGTCTTTCTTGGGCTGGTTGTACTGAAGTTCATCAATGGATCAAGCTGGGATGAAAGCAAATTTGTGGCATTGCTCTTGTGTTAAATATAGAGATTTCTAAGAAAAAGTAATTAGAGGCAGGGTAGATTAGAACAGAAAATTACTTTTCCTAATACACAGTTCTTCAACATCAAAACACGCACTGAAGAGAATGCTATCCCAGCCAGCTACGCTTCCACAGTACCAGTGCTATGAATACTGGTCTGCGAGACCACAGGCTCTTCAGGCTTGCTAGGAATTGTAGATTGCAGCACCTCCCTGCACAGGTCCACACTCTGACCTCTCAATAGGCGCCCACGTGATTACTGGAATGAGACCTCCTGTCTCTTGGCTTGGGGCACCCCTGACCCCTGACTGAGACCTCCTGTCTCCAATATGGGAGCCCTGAGCTATCCTCAGGCTTTGTATATATGAACCCTGTATACCTGTATATTCACACAGGATGCAGGTATCCAGCAAAACTTGTACACAGGATTGAAGTGTCTATCCATCCCAAGACACTTTAGAACCTTCAAGCTCCAGTCCTCAAGCCGGGATTACAAAACCCAGAGAAAACCAAAAACACAGCTTTCTCTGCTCAGAAACAATAGTCTGACACTTCAAATTAAAGGAGAAGTACAGCCAAAACTCATTTGGCTGTACTTATCCTGTAGATCAGTTCATTCTGCACTCCTGTGATCCATTTTCAGCTGACAGCGGGCTGAAGCCCACTGTCGGCTGATGTCGCAGATCTGGTCCAAGCTTGAGCAAGATTATAACAATGAAGTCGGGATCCACCCACATGCCTGGAACCGGCACCCGGAGCCAGCCGTTTCCGCCCCTTCACAGCCCAGCACTCCAGTGGCAAGGGGGGGGGGGCAGAGCAGAGAGCACAGGGACTGACAGCCACCAGCTCTCTGCTCAGGGTGCCCTGAGAATCGAGCAATCGGTGTTAGATTGCTCGGTTCTCAGTGTTGGAGCCGGCAGGAGACAGGTGCAGCATCGGACCGCTGCATCCACCTAGGTAAGTAGGATACAAAAATTTTAAAAAAGTCCATACTTCTCTTTTAAGCCTTAATGCAGTTGTATATAAAAAGACATGCTATACAAAGAACACAAGGCTTGAAAACATTATGTCTTTCAACCTATCTTTCAGTTATTTCAACATATATTTCTAAAAAAAAAAAAAATCTATAGATAGAATGTATAGACTATAAATTCATCTTTCATCTCAAAAATCTTTCTCTAAATGGTATATTGTACCTGCTAATACTCACCAGTGTCACCTTTATTTTAGATGACAGGAATTGCTAAGTCATGGAAGTTAGGAATATACTGATAATAGCAATCAATTGCAAAACCTAGTTGACCCTATTTATCTGCCAAGTTCACTTTCGCTGTTAGCAATATACTAACTTATAAACTACTGTATATTAACTATATATGTCACGTGAGGTTCTGACCTTACACCATACTTTGGTTTTTATCGCTAAACTGAAATATTGATCCATGCAAGACTCTTTGTGCTCTTTTCACACAGTTATGTGTTATCATATGCATTTGAACAACATTTATCATCATTTTTTGCATGTTATTAGTGCATGCAAATATGCACAAACTGTTTTAAAAGTAGTCAAAATGCATTAACAGATTCATGCAATGTGAATTGGTCCTTCCACTAACTTCAACTTGGCAACCAGTTGCCAACTGTCCCGGTGTCTTATAATATAAGGTCCCCCATCAGATAGCGTCCGCTGTGTACTGCGCATGCGCAGTACACAGCAACACAGATTCCGAAAATAGCCGAGGATGAACAGCGCCTGTGCCGTGAGTCCAGGTTCTAGCCCCACCATCCAAGTGGATATAGAGCAGGAATAAAAAAGAGCCGAGCGCAGCGAGGCCGAGCCCGAATCATGGCTCGCGAAGCTCGCCTGTGAGGGGCCGTCTAATTTTCACAACCCTATTTCCGCTTGGATGGTGGGGCTACCACCTCCACTCACGGCGCAGGCGGCGTTCATCTTCGGAAATTTTAGGAAGCTTCTTCTGCCCCGTACTGCGCATGCACAGTACGGGGCGGAAGCTATATGATGGCCGGACTGAATATGCCAGAACACCGGATTTATTGGGACAGTCATACTAAGCTGTCCTGGGCTGGCGGAGTCCTCTCCTGCCTCCCCCTGTACTGTGACCTCCTGCTCCCCCCTACTGTGTCCTCTTGCTCCTACTCAATACCATGCCTTCCTGACCCCAGTATTGTGCTCTCCTGACCACCCCTCATACTGTGATCTCCTGACCCCAATGTTGTGCCCTGCTGCCCCCCTGTAATGTGTCCTCCTGTCTCCCCCTGTGCTGTGCCTTACTTCCCCTGATACTGTGCCCTCCTTACCTCCATGTACTGTGCCCTCTTTCCCCCCTACATTTCCGTGCTGACCCCCAGTCCTATGCCCTGCTGACCCCCGGGCCTCTGCCCTGCTGACCCCCGGGCCTCTGCCCAGCTGACCCGTGGTCCACTTCCCTGCTGACTCCTGCCCTCTGCCTTACTGACCCCCTGTTCTCTGCCCTATGGATCCTATGTCCTCTGCCCTACTGACCCTTGTCCTCCACTCTATTGACCCCTTGCTCTCTGTCCTGTTAGCCTTGTCTTCTGCCTTACTACCCTAAATACTACTGACCTGTGTACACAGCCTTTACATCCTACTGACTTCTGTATACTGCCCTACATACCTACTGACTTCTGTACACTGCCCTACATACCTACTGACCTCTGTACACTGCCCTACCTATTACTGACCTCTGTACACTGCCCTACCTATTGCTGACCTCTGTACACTGCCCTACGTACTACTGACCTCTGTACACTGCCCTACATACTACTGACCTCTGTACACTGCCCTACGTACTACTGCCCTATGTACTACTGACCTCTGTACACGGCCCTATGTACTACTGACCTCTGTACACTGCTCTACGTACTACTGACCTCTGTACACTGCTCTACGTACTACTGACCTCTGTACACTGCCCTACATACTGCTGTCCTCTGTACACTGCCCTACATACTACTAATTTCTGTACAATGCCCTACCTAATACTGCTCCCTTAACATCACCCTACATATTCTGCAGACCTCTGTAGACTCCTCTACATCCTACTGAGGTGATTTGGTAACTGGTCGTGGGCCACAATAAAATGGTTCATAATGTGACAGGGAGGCCACAAGGGCCCCCTGGAGCATATGCTTTAAGTGTTTTTTTGTTTTTTTAAGAAGGGGAGAAGAAGGAGGGAATGGGAAAGGGAGGAGAGGAAACGTGTGAGGAAAATGGGGGAGAGGGAGGGAGAAGATGGCAAAAAGGGAACCCCCTTCCCTTCTCCTTTTTCCTAAAGAGAGGGAGCGGGTGAAAACAGGGGAGAAGAAGGCGGGAAAGGGAAAAGTGGATTGGAAAGAAGGAAATAAGGGGAGAAGAAGGAGGGAATGAGAAAAATGGGAGGGGAAGAATGAAGGGAGAGTGGGAAGGGAAGTGAAATTAGGGAATTAGGGATAAGCAAAAGGGGGGGAGAAGAGAAGAGGAAAGGAGGGTGGGTTTTATGTTTTACTTTAGTTTTTTTCTTGTTTGTTTTTTGAGGAAGGGAAGCAGGGGAGAAGAAGGAGGGGAAGGGAAAAGGGGATATGAAAGACAGGTATAAGGGAAGAAGATGGCGGGAAAGGGAAAATGGGAGGGGAAGAATGATGAAAGAGGGGGAAGGGAAGAAGGGAAATTAGCGATTAGGCAGAAGGGGAGGGTAAGGGAAAAGAAGAGGGCAAGAGAAGAAGGAAAGAGGGGAGGAAGAATTTTTTAAGTGCATTTTGTGGAGGAAGGGGAGAAGGGGAGAAGAAGGAGGGAAGGAGAATTAGAGAGAAAGGGGGACAGGGGAAGGGGAAGAAAATAGAGGAAGTGGAGAAGGTGGATGACGGAACTATAGGAGCACTCCTCTGTTGTTCTACTGCACCACTGCAGTTGGGGGGGTCGTCGCTGTCATCGCTGTGATTTTCAGCGCCGTCTTCTGCCATCCAGGTGCGCGTCCCTCATTTTTTTTCTTGCGCTTCAGCTGTAAGTACTTAAAGAGGAATGGATTCTGCTCACATAATTTCTAATAAAAACATTTGCTATTCTGAAGCTTCCCTCCAACCACTTTGCATATTATTTTATATATTCTGTGATTCTGTAGCCAAATATGCTGCAGAAATCTCCTTCCCCCGTTTTGGTTGCATCCATTTTAATTGTGGGCAGCTGAAGCTGCTGCCTGTTCACTTCCTGGATTTACACAGACACACATAGGCACACCTCCAGCTCTGCAGCTCTCCTTGGCCCTCTTATGTCTCATCCCCCCTCCCTTACTGACAAACTCTCATGAGTGTGTGTGTGTGAGAGAGAGAGAGAGAGAGAGAGAGAGAGAGAGAGAGAGAGAAAGCGCTGTGCATGATGTCATAAGCCTAGGCTAATGACCAGACAAGAAACAGGAAGTGGGCTGTATAAGGTATTTACTGGTAGAGAAAAAGTAAAATAACAAGGGCAGAAGATTTCATAGATGGAAAGTTGAACAAAGTACTGAAGGTCCGCTTTAACTACAAAGCAGATTGCTAGTCCAGGAAACATTAGAAGCAGGACAATTATGATACCTATTGATAAATACAGGAAGGCACCACTATTCTTTCAAACTTTGTAAAACTTAGCTATCTGCATTATGGTAGGCTCTATATCGTGGTTAAACGGTAGATTACCATTGGCCCCCGTAATGATGGGATGGCTGGTGGAAAGGTCTGATTGTTTTAGAGGTGATTTTGTATTGAGCAAACCACCATTGGCCTGTAATGGCTGATCTTGATTTAGATGGCTGGGGGAAAGGCCAAATCACTTTGGAGGTGATTTTGCATGAAGCACGCCATCATTGGCCTGTAATGAATGATCCCCATTTGGATAGCTTTTAGAAAGGCCAGATCGATTTGGAAGTGATTTTATATGGAGCATACCACCATTGGCCTCTAATGAATGATCTCCATTTGGATGGCTGGGGGAAAGGCAAGATAGTTTTGGAGGTGGATTTTGCATGGAGCACACCATCACGGGCCTGTAATGAATAATCGTCCTTTGGATGGCTGCTGAAAAGGCCAGATCCTTTTGGAGGTGATTTTGCATGGAGCACAACATCATTGGCTCGTAAAGAATGATCCTTTTTTGCATGGTTGTTGGAAAGGCCAAATCCTTCTGGAGAGAAGGATAAAGGGACCTCACTTTAAAGACCGAGAAAGGAATTAAAGTGGAATTCCACTCAAAAATGGAACTTCCACTTTTTGGAATCCCCCCCCCCCCCCCCCCCACTGTCACATTTGGCACCTTTCAGGGGGGAGGAGGGAGCAAATACCTGTCTAATACAGGTATTTGCTCCCACTTCCTGCCATAGATCACCTCAGCGTTTGCAGTGAGCTACGCCACTTCTGGCGCCTACTCTGTCCTCCCCCACTGTATTCTGGGAGACACACAGGTCCCAGAATACAGCAGGGACCAGTGAGGACATGCAGCGTAACTTGCTCATGCGCGGTAGGGAACCAGTAAGTGAAGCCCCAAGAATTTTTGATTCGCTCACGAGGATGGTGGCGGCAGCTGCCGAGAGACGACTGACAGTTCAGCTTCAGCTGCCGACATCACGGGCTCCCTGGACAGGTAAGTGTCCATATATTAAAAGTCAGCAGCTGCAGTATTTGTAGCTGCTGGCTTTTAATATTTTATTTTCGGCGGACCTCTGCTTTAAGGACACAGGTTCTTCAATTCCTTTCTCTGCAGCCTCAGCTGAATTAATAGGAAGTGCTCTGTGCAGAGCAGCTTCCCATTCATTCACAGACTGAACCATAGTAAATAAAACAGTTTACTATTTAATAAACAGAGTGAGTGATCAGTACAGATCACTCACGTTGTTCATTCAGAAAAAGAAGAGACTGGTAAATTACATATTTACTGGCCCCTTCCCCCGCTCTCTATCCTGACACATACTGCAGCAGTCGGCGGGAGAGGTGAGGTGGGAGCCGGAAGCACTGCAGGGGAGGGAAAAGACAGGGGGGACCCAGGCAGCAGGAGGAGAGGAGGGGTGGAGGGATGGCATATACAACCAGTCACCAATGGCGGCTTTCGGCAGCTGCAGGAAGAAAATACAGCCTATCGGCTGTAGCAAATGCTGCCCCTGCCACCCCTCCTGTGCAGGTCTGACTTCAAGGCAGCAAGGTAGCAGGCTGGATCCCCAGGGCCTGGATCCTGATTACCTTGCGATCAGCGCTCAGTCCAGCCTGATCCAACCTCCCAAATCCAAGCTAGTGTCAGCACTGCAGACAAATTGGCACCCCCTCAAGTTGGCACCTGGGGTACAAGCCCCCCACCTACTCTGACTTTCGCCACAATCTTCAAAACTAAGCCTGGTCCACTACTCTGCCTCTAGTGGAAGCTGATTCAAAAATTCATGACACTTCCATTTCTACCTATGTAATGTGTGAGTGACTGCACTTACTGCTTTGCAAATTAGAGGACACTGTTGCTTAGGAATACATTCGGGGAAACAATACCCTTCTTCAACTTGGCAATAGTACAGTCTAGGCGGCATATAAAGACCTAACAATGCACACACAGGTTTTTACAGGAGTTCAGGAAGAAAGGAGGCAGAAAAAAAAACTGCTAGTGCATACAGGAGCAGAGGTGATTTGGTGGAAAAAACTCTTGACATGCATAAACATGTGTAAACACATCTAAATGCTCGCTATGGCTAGGTGCGCTTAGTGCTTGAGCATTAATTCATTTAAATGGGCAGAATAAATTATTATTCTGACCAAGGAAATTAATTAATACCCAAATAGTTGATGTGTCTATCACTGGGGCGGGAAGGGAGGGGGGGGGGTGATCATTGGTGCTTAGTGATGGATGGGCATAGCTCCCAATTGTCCCTGATTTTGAGGGACTTCCCTAATTTGAAACAAAGTCCCTCTGTCCCTCTCTCCTCATTTGTCCTTCTTTTTGGTATTATCTACAGTACGCATTATTTATCTTTCAAATAGTGTTTCCTAGTGCTAAACCTTTCATCCCAAATCCCAAATTCAAAATTGTTGCATTTGTAAATTTCAAAAGCCATAATGGCTGGAAAGAACAGTATTGTTGAAAAAAAAAAAAACACTGTGTTTAACTTATATTTTTTTGTTTAATTCTCCTTTAAGGGGGTATGGTGGGAGTGTGTCCTATGGCCACATAGGATAGATTTTTATATTGTAAGTGTAGCAGAGTTTTTCTGGGCTTACCGATTACCTCCACCAGCTCGTAACTCGTTGTTCTTGTCTAAGGGGTTCCAAGGGTTGATGACCCAGTAACTGTAGAGACTGACACTTGAATTTCTTTTTGGATTTTTATTTGCATAAAACAGTTGAACAAACTCAGTCTCTTAGTTGGGAATAGAGGGTATAAGGGTAAAGTTTAGCTCAAGTGCTTGGAACTGCTGACTTCAATAAAAGTCTCTGTGTACATAATCCAAGGAATAGCCACACGCAACTGGATTCTTTAACTGTTGGATAAATCCTTGACCTTGGATCTAGCAGCCAACAAGTAATTCTAGCTTGACAAAGTCTCTCTCTTAGACTTGGTTGAAAAAACTTAGTTGCAAATGGAAGGATAGAAGTAGTAACTTTTCTTACTGTACCAGAATCTTGCAGCCGGTCTGGCGATACCGTAAGAAATTGTGGATTCAATCAATGTCCATGTCAGCTCAGCTTCCTGCTTCTTACCGAGCAGCCAGCCTCCAGTGTGGCCCTCTTACTGAAGAGTCCTCCCCTGGTTGCATGTAGAGCTGCTAGGCCTCTCCAAACCCGAGACGGCACCCGAACACCTTAGAATCCTTCCAGTTACTGCTCCTCGAACTAGCCAGTTCTGAGGCTCATAAAAGGATGGATCCGCACCCCAGGCCATGAGGGCCTCTGGGGGCTGGTCAGGAGGACCAGGACCATGGAGTCAGCAACAACTTCTGGACCGGAACCCAGAACCAAGTAACTTCAGCACCTTAAGTACCCTCTCCCGGAATACACAGCGAGACAAACGCACCCACTGATTGGCTCCAAAAGAAGAATTGGTACTTAATGCATCCAACCAGACTGTGTTCTAATGCCTCTCACAGGTGCAAACCCCACCTATGACCAGGGAGAACCTCTCTACAGCCCAGCCAAACTGATGCCAAAGCATAATTTAGAACAATTAATCCCAAAACTCAACTACAGTTTTGGGAAAAAAAAATTTTTACATACATAGCACGTACTCATCAGGAGTACCAGCGCTACATAAGAACCTATTTTTATTTTTTAATTTTTTTCCCGAATTGCAATTGCTTTATGTTTTTTAATCAAAAAGGGGAAAGCAGTTCCCTTGTTTTAAGACTGTATGTTTGGTGCTCCGACTACCATGCATACAGTGCACTGGCAGGTAAAGTCTATATTATGATGTCAGAATGTAGAAATAGATTACAGACCTTTAAATTTACATTTTCTTCCATTGTTTTGTCCAATTTTCTCCAGTTATATGCCATGTAATAATGAAATACTATTTATTATTTTTATGATGTGAAGGTAAAGGTAAACACATGATGATGGCCATTGTATAGGTCAAATCTTACAAAAGTCTGCATAATCCCTATATACTCACAGGCTGCAAAAAGGGGGGGAGCTGGGCGTGTGAAGCTGGAGAGATTTGGGAGGGGAACGGAGAAGGGATGGGGGATCGTTTCCTGGAAAATGTTACCTATTGAGCAATATTGAGAAGTTGCTGCTTCTTGCCTTTACTAGTAGAGGAGGAAAAGTTCTGCAGATTTTGCTATGCTCCCTAAGGCTGCCTCTATACAGACTTGCCTGCACTCAAAGCTGATTTGTTGACACTGCTGTCTCTTGATCCTTACTGAGCCCTATGCCTTTGATGTTCGCTATAGTTTAGTGCAGAGTTCAGTCAAACAAGGAGGACACAGAAGAGCACAGTAAGTACAGCTAACAAATGTATAGCTAACAGGCCAGGGAAACTAATGAGGGTCTGCTGCAGCTCTCTAAAAGGCAATATAATACATTTTAGTGCAGTCATTCCTGTGCATTAAAGTAACACACATTTTAACGCATGATAGCGTAACAGTGTGAACGAGCCCTTAAAGCTCCCTCAAAGGGATGGTGCTTTGCACAGCTGAAAGCATGTTCCTATTTTTTATAACCAGGGTGTTTGCCTAATGATACTTTTTGTTTGGTATCTCTGTTTTAGCAGTACAGTTTTCACCTATACATTACAAAATCCTGCTTGCTACAATTTTCTGTAAGGTTTTTTATTAATGTCGATTGTGGGATAGCTAGTACCGGACCATAATTCAGCTCAACTTGTTCTGTAATGTTGAGGATGTTTCACAGATTATCCGAGTCACATTTCTGCCTCTGCTTTCTGCGGTTGACCTGCAATTTCCAGAGAGCACACCTTAAATAGAAATCAATAGTAGAGCATGTTAAACACATGTTAAAATGTTAACCGCTTCAGCGCCGGAAGATTTGGCTGCTGAATGATCAGGCCATTTTTTGTGATTTGGCACTGCAATGTTTTAACTGACAATTGCGTGGTCGTACGACGTTGTACCCAAACAAAATTGACGGCCTTTTTTTCCCTACAAATAGAGCTTTCTTTTGGTGGTACTTGATCATCTCTGTGGTTTTGATTTTTTGCGCTATGAACAAAAAAAGAGTAACAATTTTGATAAAAACACAATAATTTTGTACTTTTTGCTGTAATATCCCCCTTTTTGTTAGAAAAAGGCAAATTTTTTTTCTCATTTTAGGCCAAAATTTATTCTTCTACGTATTTTTGGTAATAAGAATCGCAATAAGCGTATATTGAATGGTTTGTGCAAACGTTACAGCATTACAAAATAGGGGATAGATTTATAGCATTTTTATTATTATTTTTTTTTACTAGTAATGGCAGCGATCTGCAAATTTTTTTATCGTGACTGCGACATTATTGGGACCATTGGCATTTATACAGTGATCAGCTATAAAAATGCATTGATTACTGTAAAAATATCACTGGCAGTGAAGGGGTTAACACTAGGGGGCGATCAAGGGGTTAACTGTGTTCCCTAGTGTGTGTGTTCTAACTGAAGGGGGATGGGACTTGCTAGGGGAAGAGTTAGATCGATGTTCATACTTTGTATGAACACATGATCAGTCTCCTCTCCCCTAAGAGAACCGGGATCTCGTCGCGTCACGAGCAACTCAAGCTGCGTGCGCCCCTAGTGGCCAAAAAAGGAAGCGACATAACATAATGGCAATTCGCGCAGCCGAGCCATGTACAACTGCGGCGGCTGGTTGGCAAGTGGTTAATGCACAGAGAAATACTCCCTGCATTGCAAATGCACATTAAAGTGTAAAAAAAAATATATATATATATGCCTTAAAGCAGAGGTCTCCAAAATACAGCCCTTAGGCAACATCTGGCACTCTATGAGATTTGACTGATTTAGGTCAATAGAGGCTACCGATGGTCTCTGGTTCCCACGGGGACTTTGATAGGGAACCTGGTGTAAGGGAAACTCTGATGGGGACCCTAATGTAAGAGGGACTCTAATTGGCACCCTCATGTAACCGTGGACTCTGATAAGGACCCTGATACAATGGTGGGCTTTGATGAGGTCCCTGTTGTAAGACAGACTCTGATGGGGACGCTAGGGTAAGGGGGGACTTTTATGGGGATCCTGATGTAAGAAGGAACTACGATAGGGACCCCGATGTAAGGGGAAGTACAAAGGGGACTTTGATGGGGACCCTGATGTAAGGGGGACTCTGATGGGGACCCTGATGTAAGGGGGGGACTTTGATGGGGACCCTGATGTAAGGGGGTACTGCTACAGGCTAAGTTCGATGTAAGAAAAGCTCTGAATGGGGACACCAGTGTATAGGAGAACTCTGATCGAAACCCTAATGTAAGGGGAAACTTTGATAAAGGCTCTGATGTACCCTAATATTAATATTTGGCTATTACTTGTAAATTATACATTGCAGCCCTCATACTAAGAAGTTTAGAGATCCCTACCTTAAAGCGGTGTTTCTTAACCTTTTTTGAGTCTCCCCCTTTTAAGAATCTGATGAAAGCTATAGATCCCCCTCCCCAGACCCCCTCCCCAGAAATATTCACATAAACACAACTTTGCATGCAGTACTGTATATGTACTTTATTTGACTGAAATTTGATTGCCTCGCACATTCTTGACATACACATTTACGTAAACAGTCTTAGCAAAAAGTGGTTTTGAGCACTTTTTGTTTCACATTATATTTGCAATTGATAAGGATATATGAATTTTGTATATAATTTAAGGAAGATATATGTATTTTATTTATGGTGGGAACATTTGCACTAAAACACTTAAGTATTTTTAGCTCTTTATAGTTTAGGATAGAGCAAAGAGGAAGTAGAATTGCTGCCTCATTTTTCTAACTTTACAGCAAAACTGTTACTTTCATTCAGCCCCCACAGTACTGCAAGTGATGAATGTTCCACGCTGAGACTTGTAGTTCCATCAGTAGTAAACGAATCATAGCAGATCGCTCATTGAACACCTCTTCCATCCAGAGAAAGCAATTGTATTTATTTCACTGACTGCAATGCTTTCTATGATTGGAGAGGGGGTGATTATGATCTACTGTTTTCCAAACATGGCCCCTGTGCTCCCACTCACCTGTACTGTTGCTGCACATACAATTTGACTATGCAGTGTATCCCTGATGAGTGCAGTATCTCTTATGCCCCGTACACACAACCGGACTTTTCAACATCAAAAGTTTGACGGAATAATTCCGGCAGACTATTCGATCGTGTGTGGGCTGCAACGGACTTTTGATTCACAAAAGTCTGACAGACTTTAGAAATGGAACATGCTTCAAATTTTTCCGCCAGAACTCTGCCGGACCCAGAAATCCGCTCGTGTGTGTGCTAGTCTGACGGACTAAAACCGACGCTAGGGCAGCTATTGGCTACTGGCTATGAACTTCCTTATTCTAGTCCAGTCATACGTCATCACGTTCGAATCCGTCGGACTTTGGTGTGATTGTGTGTGGCCAAGTCCGTTCATTCGGAAAGTCCGTCAGAACTCTGTCAGAACTCCGTCGAAAGTCTGCCGGACTTAAGTCCCGTCGTGTGTACGCGGCATTAGTCTTTTTTTCTGCATTGCTACTTATAGAGATAAATTGAGTATAAACTCAAATTGTAAACCCACTTAAAAAAAAAACATAGTAATTCATTAAAGCAGTATTTAATCCCAAAACAAAAATGTTTGATATTGCAGTTTACAAATCTCTAAGCCCCCGTTCACAGCTATGCTAATTAGATGCGGCTTACAACGCATCCAATTCGCACAACATTTTAAAATATATTCTTTTGAATGCATCTGGTTCACATATGTGCGTTGCATTCGCACTGCGCATTGCACAAAAAACGTGTGCGTTTTCTGGGCATTGCGGTGCGAATTACAACCCATTATCTTCAATGGGAACGCATCTGATTCGCAGATGCATTCCGTTCTGAACACAAATTCTCTCCTTCTCCTCACTACACCACCCCCCTCTCCCTGCTCACTGATTTGCAGCTAAAATGCAGAGGAAACTCTGAACAACTGATTTTTATCTTTGCAGTGAAACCGGAGCTTCAAGTCGCAACACACACGTGTGAACCCAGGCTTAATGCGTTAATTTTCTTTTTTAAAGTGGATATCCACCCAAAAGTGGAACTTCCACTTTAAGCACTCCTTGCCCTCCTACCTACCACATTTGGCATGTCATTTCTTTGGGGGGGGGGGGGGGGGGAGTGGGTACCTGGTTTTGACAGCTACTTCCTGTCCCACTTCCTCCTTTCGTCTTCTGGCCGCCTAGGCGACTCCTCCTCTCTCCCTAGTTGGCCCCTCCCTCTCTGCAACCTTCTGGGACATGTCACAGGTCCCAGAAGATTGCCTGGCCACTAGGAGAATGCAGCGCAAGCTGTCACAGCCAGGCGCCCCGAGTTGCCACAGTAGGGTTGCCACCTTTTCATCAAGCCAACAATAAAGCCCCTTTCACACGTGCTTTCTGATCAGGTCCACCTGTCCGTTTTTCAGGCGTACCTGATCGGAGCCTCCATTCACCTCTATGGAGCAGCGGATGTTAATGGTGACATGTTCACTGACACCCACCACAATGCGATCCAATTTTGTCTGTGAAATCCAGACAGATGGTGACCCTATTTTCTATTCGTCTGGCAGATCGGATGGGATGGGATGAAAATGGAGAACGGGGCTCTGACAGGTCCGTCTCTGCACAGTCAACAGAGACATCTGTTATCTGCCTGCTAAGTGGGGATCAGCAGATCAATCCCCCGCTGAGCAAAGCGGAGTCCGCCGGCAGGATTGCCCATGTGAAAGAGCCCACTAGCCTATGGCACTGTGCTTGCTTTACTCGACCTATTCAACTGTGGGGCTGTGCAGCAACTGTGTGCAATGCACATGGCTACAGCACAGTGGCATGGGATTTTAGGGGTTAAAAACAAGTGGTGAGGAGAACACACAATACTTCTTCACCACCTGTCAAAAACTTTTTAAAAATGATCCACTGTGGATTTCTCTTCAGGGTGCTCTGCGACTTCATTAACACTTGTGGTTGGGGGACATAAAAAAATAGAGGTTGAGCTGTTTTTTTTTTTATTATTATATTAATTTTCAACATGCATTGTGTTCATTGTGTCTTTCACACCCCCCCTTCCACCAATAAACTTGTTCAAGTCATACTATCCTTCAAACATTCCATAAAAAAAATAAAAAAATACAATTAGGAGGCTTCTCTGAGCCATCTCATTCCCACTCTTAAACACCAAACCAAGACAATAAAAAAAAACGTAAAAATACATTTTTCGATTTATTTTTTATTTATTTTTTTAATAATGTACAAGGCTTCTGTGAGTCATAGTTCCCTCTTATTAACCTAAAGTGAGTATATACCCCATTTCTTCCCTTAACCATATCTACTCCAACTTGCCCCCCTCCTCTGTGTCTACCTTCCCTCCTATGTGTTCTATCCCCTCCCTTTTACCCCCATCCCTTGTCCCCTCCCAATATCTATTTCCACATTCTTCAAAAAATCGTGTGTACCACTCTATACTCCTGCATATATCATCTGTAGGAAAGAAGAAAAAGAAAGGGAAAAAAAATGTATTAAAGAACTTTATATAAAAATCCATGGGTTCAGTAATGCCTGCTGAATGTGGCCCATCCAAGTGAATGGGGGTTTCCTACATCCGTGTGCAATGCATTCAGTTGTGGGGTGCTGTTGTGGGGTTTAAACAGGTCTTGAGGAGGCGATATAACATCTCCTCGCTGCCTGTCAAATTCCCTCTGAATGCAATCCAAACATGCATTGCTCTTCAGAGGGCACCACACGTGTAAACAAGCCCTGAGCCTAGGTTCACACATATGCGATGTGGGAAGCAGCGCAATTGCAGTGCTGGTTCTTGCATTGCATCTCTCCTGCAGGCAGTTCACACTGCCCTATGCAAACCATTGCGGGTGTCATCACAATGTTAATGATACCCCCAGATCGGTTCACAGATCACAGAGAACTCACACAGGAATCAGATCGCATAGGTGAGAACACCCATGCAATCTGATTCCAGTGTGGGGGGGGGGGGGGGGGAGTCCCTGCACTATTTTCCTGCAAATCTAATGTGAGTTCAGCTATACAAATGTATGGCTGAACTCGCATTGCACAGGCATCGCATGTGATCGGCACAGCAATGCGGATGCAAATCAAATGCAATGTCTGTGTTCGCACAAGTGTGAACCCAGGCTAAGGCTGTTCAGCCATGACAGTATATTCTGTGGAGTAACCTCTTGTCTGCAGCAATTCCAAAAAACTTCTTCTCAGCTGGGGGCCAGGAGAAGGAACACTATTTAACCCCCAGCTCAAGTGCTTAGCTCCTGTGGTAGTCCAGACTGGGGTTTTGAACTCCATCTGCTTATAAACATGAGTAGTCAATGTTATCAGGAGAAAGTTCTCATCTTTATTCAGCAGATCCGACAATCTAATCTGAGTCCCGAAGTCAACTTCTATACAGATACACTAGGCGGAACCGCAGCGCAAGGATTACTCCGCCGGGACTATTTGATGATTTTTGGGCTCAGGCGGAGTAATCCTTGTGCTGCTGATCCTGTCAATTACATTACCTAGTGTATCTGTATAGAAGGGGAAGTTGGGACTCAGATTAGATTGTTGAAATTGCTGAATAAAGATAAGAACTTACTACTAATAACATTAACCAGTCATGTCCCTCCACCAGCTGAGCAGATGGACACAGAAACCACAGTGCAGTCTGGATCATGTGTCCGGGTACCAAGCAGAAGGAGACCCGGACACATGATTCAAAACCTGTACTGTCCGGGTACTGCCCTACGCCACGGAGAGGAGGGGGAGAGTAGCGAGGCTTCAGGTGGCCGCATCGCTGGACCGTGGGACAGGAGAGTGTCTGTTTATTAAAATTCAGCAGCTACACTTTTTGTAGCTGCTGACTTTTAATAAAATGAAAAACAAGTGGAACTCCACTTTAAGGTTTTTTTCTTTATTTTCACCTGGTTAGCCAGCCAGTAACACACTTCCTGTCATAGGGTGGCTCCATTCTTTGTAGGAACAACCGAGCCACCCTAAAGCCTCATACACACGATTGGACTTTGTACAAACTTTCCCGTGGATTTTTGTACAAGGTCCGATCTTGTGTATGAGGCTTTAGATGTACTAACAGATTCAGGCTGGGTTCACACTGGAACTCGCAGCGGCTCACAGCAGGAGTCCAGTGCGTCTGCATTCACTGTTTCAGGTCCAATTTCAGACTGAATTTTGGGCTGAATTTGGACCTGAAACGGATCAAAAGACACACAGGGATCCTCTGCAATTTGCATCAGAGTCACTGCGGAAATGTGTGAACTGGCTCCATAGAGAGCCGGTCACAATCTCCTGCTATGCAAATTGGATGTGGAGAAATCCACATCGATTCGCATAAGTGTGAACCCAGCCTCGGGTGGCATTTCAAATTATGACAAATCAATGCCAAATTCAGCTAACACTTTTTAAGCAAGTTCCAGCAATAGTTTTATTTTTTTGGTTTTATTTTAATTAAAAAAAAGTTGTAAGCATCCTGTAAGTGTTATATGGTGTGTCCCAACCCTGTGTTCATTCATCCATTCACACACGGTCGGACATTCCGACAACCAAATCCGTTGGATTTTTTCCGATGGATTTTGTCCGAAACTGTTGCATACACACGGTCGGACAAAGTTGTCGGGAAATCCAATCGTTCAGAACGTGATGACGTTATTTCGTTATGACGGGGCTACATTCACGCAAGTAGCCAATTGCTTTGGTGTAGGAATTTGATCTGAGCATGTGTGGCACTTTGACCGATCGGAATTCTCTACACATGATCGGACAAGGTCCGATCGGAGCATGTTGTCTGAAAATTTTACCGACAAGTTGGAAAACTTGGTCCGTTGGATATTCCGACGGAAACAATCTGATGGAGACCACACACAGTCGGATTATCCGACAAAACGGTCTGATCGGACACATTCTGTTGGAATCTCCGACCGTGGGTACAAGGGCTAATACAGGATTTGTGTTACTGGCCATATCACCAGATAAAAAGCCTAAAAATAAGAAAGCTAATGCAGCCACCACATCTACTGATTGGTAAGCTGCAATATATTACATTTTTTGATTTTGGGTTTAATAACCCTTTAACCACTTGAGACCCGCGCTATAGCCGAATGACGGCTACAGACCTCCTTTGCCGGGACTACGTCTATTGACGTAGTCCCGTGCACGAGCGGCACGAGCGGCCTGCGCGCCCCCTGAGGGGCACGCGCGGCGCGCTCTGTCATCGGCGAGTCTATGAGACTCGCCTGATCACCGATTCGAGCAAGGGGTCGATCCCGACCCCTTATCACGTGATCAGCTGTCAGCCAATGACAGCTGATCATGTGATATAACGGAGCCGGTAATCGGCTATTATTCCTCCTCGCGCTGACAGCGCGAGGAGAAAAAAAAAGAGCCGATCACCGGCGGCCGTGATCGGGACATCAGTCCCGATCACGGCCAGCCCTGCCAGTGCCCACCTGCCCCCTGCCAGTGCCCACCTGCCCCCTCATCACTAAAGATGATTAAAAAATAAGTGACCCCCGTCAGTGCCACCCAGCAGTGCCCATAGTGCCACCCAGCAGTGCCCACAGTGCCACCCAGCAGTGCCCACAGTGCCACCCAGCAGTGCCCACAATCTGCCTCAACAAAGGTGCTACACCCCAGTGCCACATATCCGTGCCCATCAGTGTCATCTACCAGTGCCCAGCAGTGCCGCCCATCAGTGCCCAGCAGTGCCACCTATCAGAGCCACCTATCAGTGCCACCTATCAGTGCCCATCAGTCCCATCTATCAGTGGTACCTATCAGTGCCCCTTAGTGCCACCCATCCGTGCCACCCATCTGTGCCACCCATCCGTGGCATCTTATCTGTGCCCATCTGTGCCCATCAGTGCTGCCTTATCTGTGCCCATCGGTGCCGCCTTATCTGTGCCTATTAGTGCCGCCTTAACTATGCCTATCAGTGCCCACCAGTGCAGCCTATCAGTGCCCACCAATGCAGGCTATCAGTGCCCACCAGTGCAGCCTATCAGTGCCGCCTCATCAGCGCACTTCAATGAAGGAGAAAAATGACCTGTTTGCAAAATTTTATAACAAACTATTAAACATGATTTTTTTTTTTCCATCTTTTTTTGTTTGTTTAGCAAAAAATAAAACTCCCAGCTGTAATTAAATACCACCTAAAGAAAGCTCTATTTGTGGGAAAAAAAATGATAAAAATTTCATTTGGGTACAGTGTTGTATGCCCGCGCAATTGTCATTCAAAGTGCATCAGCGCTGAAAGCTGAAAATTGGTCTGGGACTGAGGGGGGTTTAAGTGCCCAGTAAGCAAGTGGTTAAGGATTGTTATGTTGCAATTCATTACATTTTGTGTTTGCATTTATTACTGCATAGGTAAAAATGTAGCAAAGTAAATGAACCTACATGGTGACTATGAAAAGCAGGTCCTATAGCAGGTCCCGAAGTTCTGGGTCATGTGACACACAGCTATGCTGGCAGGTGCTGGCACAGCGGATTGGTGAGGGGTGGTTATACTGTGTATATATAGATTTAAACTGGCATTGTTAAAAGCAAAACTTGCTCAGAACATTTCAGTATTGTGAAGATTCATAGTGGATGCTCTCATTCTGCCTTACGTTTACTATTTATTTTTGACCTGCTTTAGGCAGAAAACTTGCCTTACATAGTAAGGCCTGATTTGCATTAGTATTTATAGTTAAGTTACACTATGTTTGTATTAGGGTGTGCTAATCACATGTCCAAGTCATTGTGTTTTTTTGGAATTTTGGCATTTTTCTGTCATTTTCTATTAGTTCCAATTTTGTACATACTATAAACAGTATTTAAATTTTTTATTTAATGCATTTTATTACAGGTGAAATTTGAGAAATCGCAGGTTTTGTCTGGAGTTTAAATATCTCTGCAGATCGAAGAACCTTAAACACTGCCTTGTTGCTGTTAGTAGAAGCCTTCATTCCTGGATTATTGTACGTGCTGTTGTTGACTGAGTTGTGAATATACTGCAATTATGCAGATTCACATGTTTCTGTCTTTGATGATAGAAATCTTTTTTGTTTTGGTAACTATTAAACAGGCTGAAAGTGGGAAACTGTTAGTGATACCTCAAGAAGGAAGTCATTGGCTCAGTATGCGTGGTATGGTGGAGAAGTTGTCTCACAAAGGACATCAGATTGTTGTGGTTGTTCCTGAACCTAATATTTTCCTTAATGATTTGGGCTTTCCAGTGCAATCATATAATCTACCTTTCAGCAAAGAATTTATGGAAGCTCAGGTAAAGCAAGTGAGCAAAGAAGTGTTTGAATATAAAACAGTGCCTCAAAAGTTAAAGATATTGTATGAGAGAGTTACAAATTCAGCTAACTGGCTATTGACTTCCTGCAAGCTTTTTCTGCAAAATGAAACACTTATCAAATATTTGGAAGAAGCCAACTTTGATGTTCTGCTGAGTGAGCCGGCTGTTCCATGTGGTCAGATTGTAGCTGAGCACCTCTCTATTCCATCTGTGAACTTCATGCGTGGGACTCCTTTTGGCATGGATGAAGAAGCTTCTCAATCACCAAGCCCACCTTCTTATATACCTAGAATGTTCACAACTTACACTGACCATATGAACTTCAGCCAGAGAGTGAAGAATGTTCTAGTCCAATTATTTGACTATGTACTATGTCGCATGCTTTATTCCCCATACGCTCAGGTTGCCTCAGAGTTTCTGAAAAGAGATGTGACATCTGTAGATCTTTTCAGCCGAGCTTCTATATGGCTGCTGAGATATGACTTTATCTTTGAGTACCCAAGGCCTATAATGCCAAACATGGTTTTTATAGGTGGCATCAATTGTGTCAAGAGGAAGCCATTAAACCAGGTAGAAAAATGTTATTATATGACTTGTCTATCTGTAATCAGCAGGGTCTACCTCAGTGGTTGTCAACTTATGGGCTAAAGGAGTCCTCAAATGTGGCCTCTGACATTACCAAAAGGCCACACATAATGTTCAATATATATAATGCTTGACAGGACTGTCAGAAACTGAAGACCTAATAGAGGAGAATAGACAATCTTCGGATTCAAACAGCTACTCACAGCAAGCTCCAATAAGAACTTATTGGAGCTTGCTGTGAGTAGCTGGGTGAATCCAAAGATTGTGAAACATCCGAAACATCAGGACAATCTCTGGCATCTGGACGTCTATGGTGGGATCTGAGATCCAACTCGCGCAGTTTGACCTCCCCTAGCAGGGGGGTCACTGGAATCTGGTAAGCCTCCATCTTTAAGTGGTGTTTAGAGGTGACGGGTTCACGTGGTCAAACACAATTTGATTAAGCCATCAAGCTTCAGCTATCTCTACATACACATTGGAAAATACTCTTTTGTTTTTGCTATATATATGGACACGTGAATATATAGTTTTTCATATATAATTTTTCATATTTTTCTAAACACTTGATTTATTCCTAATAGTATTTGTGCATTGATTTTCAATTTTTTTGGGCACTTTTGCACTTTAATTGTTCAATAGTTTCAGTAATATTTATTGGTTAAGCGCTGCACTTTTTTTCTTTTATTGTTATTGTGCCCAGTATCTTGGTTATGGTGTTCAGCTGCTGATTTCTTTATTGAGTTTTGCCAAGCGCTGATTTTTTCTACTTATTTATTAATCCCATATACCCAATCCTATACCCACAGTTGATCCAGAGGAAGGCGAACCCCGAGTATAGTTCTGATTAGAGAAAACATTAGAATGACCAGGCTGTGATATACTACATGGCGGTATGTGCTACATAACAACAAAGCAATTGGTTAGCTGCAAGGCTTGGCCATTGTTTTTACCTGACTGCCTCAAATTTAGCCATGTGGAGAGATGGATGCAAAATATTGGGCACCTTTGTCTATATATCTGTAGCACTGACTAACGAAGTAGCAGCTGGTTTTAATGTGCTTACCGTTACCTTCTTCACCTCGATTTGCATCTAGGGGTTTCCCATGGTAGTTGACCCAAGAACTATAAAGACTGACGACAGATCCGTTTAAAGGGATTTCTATTTTCGAAAACGTAGTTAACAAACAGTCTCTATCAGTCGATATAGGATCAAAGGGTTTAGGTGAAAAGTCCAGGTACTCTTATTGTCAAAGACAGCATAGGTGAACTCTCTTACTTTGAATAAATCCAGAGAATAGCCATTCACAGCTGGATCTTCACCTTAATTGGATAGTCCTTCTCTCACCAGGCCTAGCAGCCAACAGGGTGCTTGAGTCAGGAACAAGTCTCTGCTACAGACTCTATTATAGAACACGTGTAAGAAAACTTGAAAACTTGTACAACACTCTTGTGGTACCAGTATCTTGCAGCCGGTCCGGCGATACCGCACGAGATTGGATTCGCTTAGGTCCTTCAGCTTTACCAGGCTCTTGTTGAGAAGCCAACCCTTGCGTGGCCTTTTCCCAAAGAGTCCTCCCCTGGATAACTTTGACGTTGCTGGGCCTCTCCACAACCTGAGATGGCACCAGACCACCTCTGAATCCTTCCTTTAGTATCCTCGCCTGGGGCTAGCCAGCCCCGAGATGTAAAGTTGGGTGGATCCGCACCCCAGGCCATAGGCGTCCTGGGGGCTGGTTAGGAGGACCAGAACCATGCAGCCAGAACATACTTCTGGACTGGAACCCTGAAAAAACGTGACATCCGCATCTTAAGTACCCTCTCCCAGAAGGAACAGCAAGAGTGACACTCCCACTGGGCTGACTCTAAGAGAAAGCAACCTTAAAGCACCCAACCAGACTGTGTTACCATGCCTGCCAGAAGTGACAGCACCCCCCATGGCCAGGCAGAACACCTTGCAGTCCAGTCAGACTGATGCTGAGGTCAAAATTTGGAGCAATCAAACCCAAACTAAACTGCGGTTTAGATTTAACATTAAATTTCAAAAACACATAGCGCGTGCTCTTCAAGAGGCGGCGCTACATATCTTTTAAATTACTTTCTAACCACACAGTGTCCTCTCTCTTTTATGTTGCTTGCTATTTTAAAACAGTCCTTTACTGCATATGTTTTCCCTTAAATTGTAGAGCCTCTTCTTTTTTTTTTTTTTGTTAAATATAACAAACATTTTATACTTGCCTGCTCTTTGCAGTGGTTTTGCACAGAGCAACCCAGATCCTCCTCTTCTTGGGTTCCTGTTTGGTTCTCCTGGACTCTCCCTTCTGTTGAGTGCCCCCATAGCAAACAGCTTGCTATGGGGGCACCAGAGCCGAGCTGCAGCTCCCTGTGTCCAGTCAGACATGGAGCCGTGATGTTAAATCTTTCCAGTGGGAAAACCCTTTCTAATGTCTTTTCTGCCCAAGCCATCCCACTGTGCTTATCTCTCACTTACCTTGTCCATGGCAGCTTTCAATCTTCACCACTCAGTACACAATTTTAAAAAGAAAAAAAAATGCTTTCTGAGCTAACTTCCTGTATCATTATGTGACCTTCCAGGAACGTTCATATACCATCATGCACTACCTTACTGCATCACAGAATTGGATGTGTTTACTTCTGTGGACCACATTTCCCTCATTACTTTTCCACCCACTTTTCTATTTCCTCCTTTCACCACATAAGCCCCGGACCATTTTACTGGCCAAAGACCAGACCACTTTTTGCGATTCGGCACTGCATCGCTTTAACTGACAATTGCGTGGTCGTGCAACATGGCTCCCAAACAAAATTGATGTCCTTTTTTTTTCCCACAAATAGAGCTTTCTTTTGGTGGTATTTGATCACCCCTGCGGTTTTTATTTTTTGCACTATAAACAAAAAAAGAGCAACAATTTTGAAAAACGCATTCTTTTTTACTTTTTGCTATAATAAATATCCCCCAAAAATGTATAAAAAAAATGTTTTCCTCAGTTTAGGCCGATACGTATTCTTCTTATATTTTTGGTAAAAAAAAATAAAAATCCCAATAAGGGATTATTGAATGGTTTGCACAAAAGTTATGGCATTTACAAAATAGGGGATGGTTTTATGGTATTTTCATTAATAATTTTTTTTTTTACTAGTAATGGCGGCGATCAGCGATTTATTTATTTATTTATTTATTTATATTTTATTGTGACTGCGACCTAATGGCAGACATATCGGACATTTTTGGGACCATTGTCATTTATACAGCAATCAGTGCTATACAAATGCAGTGCTTCCTGTGTAAATGACACTGGCAGTGAAGGGGTTAACCACTAAGTGGCAGTGTAGGGGTTAGGTGTGTCTTAGGGGTGTTGCTAACTGTGGGGGCCGTGGCTGTGTTTTACACATCACTGATCTCTGCTCCAATCACAGGGAGCAGAGATCAGTGTCACTGTTGCTAGGCAGAACAGGGAGATGCTTGTTTACTTTAGCATCTCCCCATTCTTCCTCCCCGTTCGTTCCTCCCCGATCGGACTCACGGAGGTCCTGACCCACCTGCGCTAACCGCCGTCGACTCTTATGCGATGGCACAGAGGCAAATTTAAAGGGATGTACCTGTACGCACATTTTCCTGTCCGTGCCATTCTGCCGACGTACATCGGCGTCCACTGGTCGGGAAGTGGTTAAGGTGGCCATACACATTTCAATCTGATTGCACAATCTCCTTTAAATCTATCATCAGCTATGTAGTGCAAGGGCCTTCCTGATTTGATACAAATAGAATGGACTTTTCAGGTGGGCCCTTTATTCCATAGTTTTAAATTTAAATCAAAAGGAAATTGTACAGAGATTGTACAATCAGATTGCATAGTGTATAGCCAGCTTTATACTAGGGTTGTAAACACACACCGCTGAATCATCCACCTAGGTGAGTATAATGTATTTTTTTTTAATAAACCCAAACTTCTCTTAGGGTAAAAAAGAACCTTCTGCCTTTAGAACCTCTTTAATGGTGTATTGGTACATAGGGAAGTTGCAATTTAGAAAAAAAAAGGTAAGCGTAGTCTTTAAAGGATACAAGGATTTGCTTTTAAACGAATGTATAAAAACAATAAATACCTAGCTGCTAATATTTTGCTGAAAATGCTGACCATAGCAGATTGATAGGTCAAAAATCTGTTTGCTCTATCAGTTCAGTAAGGCCATCATGCTGGGTATGATCTTTATAAACAAGATTTATTTCAGCTGAGTACACAATGAAATAAGAAGACTGTGATTCTTCAGCAGTTGTACGATGGGGCCATAGTATGAAGTTGTTTGACCTTTGTGTTGGCAATAACAGACATCTGATGATGTAAGCAGTAATAGCATAGAACTTATAAAATAAAAATTTCTTTCATGGAGAGCCATTTTAAATATAGATTATTTATATCACCCTTAGGTATATAACAAATGTTGCTACAGTACTTTATCATGGTCTATTCATGTTGATGCTATGCGGATGATTATAAAACAGAATAGATGTTTATATGTGTTATATAAAATAATAAGTCAAAAAAAAAAAAGGAAATTTGTATTTAATAATTAAGCAGACTATTTCAATGACTATAATATACTGTAACTTTAATGATCTTGGTAAAGAGTAGACATCTGGTTTCTTTAAAAAAAGCTGGATTCACACCTATGCATTTGACTTTTTTTTTTTCTTTTTTTTTTTGTGTTAACCTAAATTAAACTTGTAGAAGACTTGTGTTAGACGGAATAACCAGGCAGGTTACTGCAAGTAGGCCAAAGGAACCAAAAAGCCCTCAAGTAAAATGAATTTAAAATTAGCTTATTGTCTTTGAAATTTTTGTAGAAGTGATGGAATATAAATATATTCTATTTAAAAAAAGCAAAGATGTATGTCAATGCAGTATAATAATAGAGTAAATTCATTGATTAGTTTTGCCTGCCTGAATCTAACCTATCCTGACTTATTGCTCCCAAGTCCTCCTCCATAAACATCCTGTGTTAACAATAGCTAATAATGCAGAAACAGTAATAGGCAAGTTGTGCATCACTTTAGACAGTATTTACCGTATATTATTACCTACCAGATTGCTAATTCATATAACTATTTCTTTTTTTTTTATCTATAGAGAGCTGCTACCTCTTCCATTACCCTAATGAATTACATTAGTATGTAGGATATGTAGGTTGAAGGGAGATATGTGGGATAGTATATATCTTATATGTCTAGAGGAATTAGTTTAGTTTGCTAATGATAAGATTAATAATAATTGAAATGGCTTATAATTTATGGGTAAAGTTTTATTTATTCTATATTTTATAGCTCATGTCCCTTTTTTTAAAATATTTTTTAAATTTATTTATTTTATATATATATATATATATATATATATATATATATATATATATATATATATTTTTTTTTTTTTTTTATGAAATATGCAATTTATACTCATCATCACCTTAGTGCTTGGGGGTATTGTGCC
This sequence comes from Lithobates pipiens, assembly GCF_037356315.1. Classification (NCBI taxonomy): domain Eukaryota; kingdom Metazoa; phylum Chordata; class Amphibia; order Anura; family Ranidae; genus Lithobates; species Lithobates pipiens. Next base: position 124,314,510 of record NW_027507784.1, read on the forward strand.
CCCCAAACGCCTTCTGCACTTAAATGTTTCATAGTGTTTTTGAATTCTGCACTTTGTGCTCAATGCACTGCCGATTTTTGGTGCATTGGGCACATATTACACTTCAGATTTTTTATTTTGTGTGCTACACATTATATTATTAAATTATGCCCAGTTCACTATTAATCAACTGTACTCGGGGATCTCTGGGTACTTGGGATAAGTTGTATCTTGTGTGAAGGGTATTATTGGTTCCCTTACTGTGTATATAATCCACTCTTTTTATATATATAAATTTCTGGGATATAAGTATAAAGATTGGTCTTTTAATAAGTCCTATTATATATTACGAATTTAATTTAAAGTTGAGATGTTAGGATTGACTGGGTTTGCTTTGTTTTTTTTCTTGTTTTTTTATTGGAGTTTGTTTAATCTTATATGGGCTGCTTCACATGGACTGTCCGTTCAGGTCCGCCTGTCAGTTTTCTTAGGTGGACCTGAACAGATGCTCCATAGACCTCTATGGAGCGTTGGATGTCAGCGGTGACATGTCCGCTGACATCCGACGCGCTCCGATCCGAAAAAGTATGACAGAGGGAAAAACCTACTTTTCCATCCGTTATCGGATCGGGTGACGACGGACTCTTACGGTCTGTCCTCATCCAATCCCCCATAGGGGAGAGCGGCATCTGACAGGTCTGTCCCTGCACAGTGTGCAGAGATGGACCTGTCATCTGCCTGCTCAGCGGGGATCGACAGAGCGATCCCCCCTGCTGAGCAGAGCGGGCTCCATACACGGACACGTCAGTGTGAAGGAGCCCTTACACTATGCATTAAATAGCAACAGGAAGAATAGAAGATGGAAGGGCTCCTTAGTTGAGGGGCTCCTCCTCCTCCTTTTTTTTTTTCCCCTTTTGATGTTTATATACGTTTTGATAATATATGTATGTCAATAATGGATAATGCTATGGTTGTTAAGTATTTTTTTCTGTTGTGTAAATCTCAATAAAAAAAAAAATCTACCAGATTGGCATGCGCAGTTTGCTGCTAGAGCATTCAGGATTGATATACATTGCTCTGCCCATTAGCCATAAAGTGTGTGTCAGGGCAAAATAAAAACAAAATGTACTACATCTCTGCAATATACATAAATTTCCTCATGACCCAACAAGAACAGAAAAATACCAGTTGTGGTACAGAAAAATACAGTTTTGTGATACCACAAATCCTGTTGTGGGTTGACAGCATTTTTATCGTCTACGGGTTGTCGGCCATGTCCAGTTTTCTTTTTCTCCACTATTCAAAGTCCCAAGATAACAACTAGGTGAGCTGATTAGACTCCTTGAGATAACACTGAATATGCACAGGACAGAACAGGCAGATATAGCAAAAAAACAAGTAAAACAAGAGAGTACATATTTGCAGTGGAATGCCAAAAAGCAGTGAAAACCTGGCAAGGGGTCTAACCCAATTCTATTTAAAAAAAAAAAAAAATGTACATGGACATTCACTTTAACAGACCTTACAGTAGCAAATAGTACAATCTCGTTGTTGGGGGTTACATACATTTTATTTAGAAATGTTCCTCCTAGCAGCGTAAATAAGGCTATAGCAGATGTATTATTAGTGGAGGTTTCCATTTAATATTAGGTATCAGTAAAAAAAAAAAATTTTTAATTTCTTGCACAAAAAAATGCATAAACTTTTAAATGTAAGGTATTATCACATTTTATTTTACTTAAGAAATACTGTTTCATCTTTAATTTTTTTCTGTTTTTAGGACTTTGAGAAGCTGGTAAACAGTTCTGGGGATCATGGCTTTGTGGTTTTCTCACTTGGATCTATGGTATCGGAAATCCCTATACATAAGGCTATGGATATAGCAGAGGCTTTAAGGTCTATTCCTCAAACGGTAAGTGTTTCTCCCTAGTCTTTAAAACATAAATGTGATATTGCAGTTATTGGTAATGTCAGCTAGACTAATCACCTGCTGGCTTCTTATATTTTTGAGGACTTCCAAGATAGTCCTCCATTACTCTCAGTCGCCACCATAATTTCCCAATCACTCTACAGCCTTACAGCCTAATCTCCCCATTGTACGGTCAAAGATATAAAAAATATAATTTAGCAGATTACAGAGCAACCCTTTCAGAGTGCACAGGTGCCCCTCAGCAACACACTTCCACGTCACACATCCCAGGAGGTAGCTAGGGGTGAACGCCCTCCTTGCCTAAGTGCGGAAGGAGGAAGTGCTGGGCTGCAGTATTGAAATGATTAAAAACTTTGGAGAAGTGAGGGGACAATCACTAATCATGGAGGAGGGAGGGGGAGCAATCGGTAGAGAAAAGCAGTTATAAGTGTGAATGTCTGCTTTAAGGTTTAAATCTTTTATTATAGATACAGGGTTGCATACCTGATAACTCAGATGTATTTACCACTAGGGATGGCCGAACGGTTCGCCCGGCGGTCATTTCGCGGCGAATTTCGGCTGTTCGCGGTCTGCCCGATCGGCGGACTATTGCCCGGCAGACTTCCGTGTTTACTATGTAAGAGAACTTTGACCTATGATGACACATCCATCATGGGGTACAGGACAGCCAATTGAGACATTACAGCACATGGACACTTGGACATTCCCCCTAACTCATAAATAGACCCGATCAGGCGGCCATTTTACATTCTTTCTACTGTCACTATAGGGAGAGGTTGCTGTGTGGAGCAGGGAGAGACTGCAGTGACCCAAATCGCTAGCTATTTGGTCCACAAAAGTTATTTTCAGGACTGGTATAGGTGTTAGGTGTAGTTCAGGATATAGGTTTGAGGCACTGCTGTGCTACTGATTTTTGCAGCAGCCTGTCTTTTGTCAGTGTAGAGAGAGGGACAGGACGCTGTGTGCTGCAGGGACAGTCAGTTTAATCGTTAGCTGTTACTATTAGGGCCACAAAAGTGCTATTCAAGTTATTGTTCCAGCAGCCTCTGTTTTGTCAGTTTAAATAGGGACAGGCAGGAAGCTGTGTGTGAGGCAGTGAAGGACAGTCAGTTTAATCAGTAGCTGTTACTATTAGATCCAGAAAGGTTCTTTTCAGGACTTTTACAGGGCTTGTACACGTATAATATTCTTTCTTCCAAATATAGAAAGAATATTATACTTGACTGCTGCCCTTCTGCTGCAGTAGTCCTTTATCAGTATAGGGACTGAGGTACAGTCTGCTAATCATTCACAACCTACTTGTTCCACAAAGGTCCTTATAAGGACTGGTAAGGTCTAGGGTACTACAGTACATGGGGTTGGGTGAGGTACAGTCTGCTATTCCTTAAGGACTGGTATAGGTCCACAATTTATATAGGGTTGAGGTGCACTACTGCTGACTGCTGCCCTTCTGCTGCAGTAGTCCTTTATCAGTATAGGGACTGAGGTACAGTCTGCTAATCATTCACAACCTACTAGTTCCACAAAGGTCCTTATAAGGACTGGTAAGGTCTAGGGTACTACAGTACATAGGGTTGAGTGAGGTACAGTCTGCTATTCCTTAAGGACTGGTATAGGTCCACAATACATAGGGTTGAGGTGCACTACTGCTGACTGCTGCCCTACTGCTGCAGTAGTCCTTTATCAGTATAGGGATTGAGGTACAGTCTGCTAATCATTCACAACCTACTTGTTCCACAAAGGTCCTTATAAGGACTGGTAAGGTCTAGGGTACTACAGTACATAGGGTTGAGTGAGGTACAGTCTGCTATTCCTTAAGGACTGGTATAGGTCCACAATACATAGGGTTGAGGTGCACTACTGCTGACTGCTGCCCTACTGCTGCAGTAGTCCTTTATCAGTATAGGGACTGAGGTACAGTCTGCTAATCATTCACAACCTACTTGTTCCACAAAGGTCCTTATAAGGACTGGTAAGGTCTAGGGTACTACAGTACATAGGGTTGAGTGAGGTACAGTCTGCTATTCCTTAAGGACTGGTATAGGTCCACAATACATAGGGTTGAGGTGCACTACTGCTGACTGCTGCCCTACTGCTGCAGTAGTCCTTTATCAGTATAGGGACTGAGGTACAGTCTGCTAATCATTCACAACCTACTTGTTCCACAAAGGTCCTTATAAGGACTGGTAAGGTCTAGGGTACTACAGTACATAGGGTTGAGTGAGGTACAGTCTGCTATTCCTTAAGGACTGGTATAGGTCCACAATTTATATAGGGTTGAGGTGCACTACTGCTGACTGCTGCCCTTCTGCTGCAGTAGTCCTTTATCAGTATAGGGACTGAGGTGCAGTCTGCTAATCATTCACAACCTACTAGTTCCACAAAGGTCCTTATAAGGACTGGTAAGGTCTAGGGTACTACAGTACATAGGGTTGAGTGAGGTACAGTCTGCTATTCCTTAAGGACTGGTATAGGTCCACAATACATAGGGTTGAGGTGCACTACTGCTGACTGCTGCCCTACTGCTGCAGTAGTCCTTTATCAGTATAAGGACTGAGGTACAGTCTGCTAATCATTCACAACCTACTTGTTCCACAAAGGTCCTTATAAGGACTGGTAAGGTCTAGGGTACTACAGTACATAGGGTTGAGTGAGGTACAGTCTGCTATTCCTTAAGGACTGGTATAGGTCCACAATACATAGGGTTGAGATGCACTACTGCTGACTGCTGCCCTACTGCTGCAGTAGTCCTTTATCAGTATAGGGACTGAGGTACAGTCTGCTAATCATTCACAACCTACTTGTTCCACAAAAGTCCTTATAAGGACTGGTAAGGTCTAGGGTACTACAGTACATAGGGTTGAGTGAGGTACAGTCTGCTATTCCTTAAGGACTGGTACAGGTCCACAATACATAGGGTTGAGGTGCACTACTGCTGACTGCTGCCCTTCTGCTGCAGCATTCCTTTATCAGTATAGGGACTAAGGTACAGTCTGCTAATCATTCACAACCTACTAGTTCCACAAAGGTCCTTATAAGGACTGGTAAGGTCTAGGGTACTACAGTATATAGGGTTGAGTGAGGTACAGTCTGCTAATCCTTAAGGACTAGTATATCATGGTGCTGGTGTCAGTGCTTTATGTCACGCTGCTGATGTCAGTGCTCTCTGTCACGGTGCTGGTGTCAGATCACTCTATCACAGTGCAGGTGTCATTGCTGTATGTCACGCTGCTGATGTCAGTGCTCTCTATCACGGTGCTGGTGTCAGTGCTGTATATCACGGTGCTGGTGTCAGTGCTTTATGTCACGCTGCTGATGTCAGTGCTCTCTATCAGGGTGCTGGTGTCAGATCACTCTATCACGGTGCAGGTGTCAATGCTGTATGTCACGCTGCTGATGTCAGTGCTCTCTATCACGGTGCTGGTGTCAGATCACTCTATCACGGTGCAGGTGTCATTGCTGTATGTCACGCTGCTGATGTCAGTGCTCTCTATCACTGTGCTGCTGTCAGTGCTGTAAATCACAGTGCTGGTGTCAGTGCTTTATGTCACTCTGCTGATGTCAGTGCTCTCTATCACGGTGCTGGTGTCAGATCACTCTATCACGGTGCAGGTGTCATTGCTGTATGTCACGCTGCTGATGTCAGTGCTCTCTATCACGGTGCTGGTGTCAGATCACTCTGTCACGGTACAGGTGTCATTGCTGTATGTCACGCTGCTGATGTCAGTGCTGTATATCACGGTGCTGGTGTCAGTGCTGTATATCACGGTGCTGGTGTCATTGCTGTATGTCACGCTGCTGGTGATCATCTCCTGCACCCTCTTCTTTGCCTACCCTGACCTTCCCTCTCCTCCATTGCCTTCATGCGCTCCACAGTCCTGAATTGTCACAATTTCACATATAAAAAAAGAATGCTTGTAGTTGTCGATCCCAGATTCACCTCATACATGTGTTATGTCATTGGCCAAGTGGTGGGACTATGTTTGCACAGCTAGTAATTATTTTGTGGCTGCAAATTTGACCTGTAGGTTTGCAAAGTTCGCCTCCCATTGAAGTCAATGGGGCCCGCCACAAACGTTACGGTTCGCGAACTATCGCCCGCGTTCGCGGTCCGCGTTTGTGAAACGTCCCGTCGGAAGTTCGTCCATCATTATTTACCACATCACTAAAGTACTTAAAAACATGACATTCTGTTGCATGGTTTAATCCTCCAGCCATCTATCTAAGTATGAAATATTAGTTTGGATGGAATGACCTCTTAATAGCCCTGGTCACAATTACATATATTAAAATGCTGGTAAGCTTATAGCTATGCCAAACAGCTTCTCTAGACTTCTAGGAGGTGTGGACAGGAGGTGTTCCATCTTTTGCTGCAATAACAAGACTACCCCAAAAGCCAAATTATATTATCACCACATCAAATTACTATTTAATGTTTAGCTCATTTGATGCTAATGATTAAGGAACAATAAGCCATGTGTTTCTGCTTGTGCCTTACCCGTCCCCGAAACGATCACATTAAACACCTAGGTCATCAAACCTACCTATATTCGGAGTCATTGGATATGTACAATATATACACAAAACAGAACACTGTTTCAACCTCCTCCTGTTTTACCCTTGGCTACATCCAAGATAAAAAATATATCTTTATTATATCAATAAAATTAATCTTAAGCCTTGAAATCAAAGTAATTTAAGAATGTTAAACCATAAACCATCAATTCTAGTTTCTAGAATTCACAAAAAAGATTAATTTTATGGCTTGTGAATAATAAAGATATATATTTTTTTATTGGATGTAGCTTCCCTTCATTTTCTCTACAAAAAGGATCCATGATATTCACATAAAGAAAGTGAAAATCTCTGTTTTGGTGTGAAAATATCATATCAATAAAATTATATTTTATTTACGCATTGTAGGTAAAGAGCCTATTCAGTTTGTATCCATTCAGGCTGGCCATTGCACCAAACAGTTATTGGTAGATTGTACAATTAGATTGTAATGTACTGTATATAGTTAGCTCTAGGGCCCATTCATATCTTTGCATTCTGCAAACAGGCATTAGGCAGTTTTACCTACAATTCACCCTTGGCTACATCCATGATAAAAAGTATTACTTTGTTATATCAACAAAATCAATCTTAAGTAATTTAAGAATGATACGCCATAAACTATCAATTCTGGTTTCTAGAAGTCACAAAAAGGATTGATTTATGGCTTGTGAATAATAAAGATATTTTTTATATTGGATGTAGCCCCCCTTCCCCTTAATTTTCTTGTCAAATTAGGTTTATTAAATTTTAACAAGTTATACAAGCAGATTCAGATTCAACAAGAAAGAGGTAACATAAAGTACAGTTATGAAGATGGCTTCAATATACAGAATAATATAATGTATTTTGTACAGCTTAAAAGTAGACATAGTGATTAAGAAAATTTGTTCTTAAAAATATTTGGGGAGGATCAAAATCCAGTATGGTAAATGAGACAAATTAAATTTAACCAAGAAATTATCAAACTTCAAAAATCATGTATAGCATAAACATGGAAAATGCCATGAAATATCCGTCTAATGTATATGGAGCCCCTTCATTTTCTTTACAAAAAGGATCTATAATATTCACATAAAGAAAGTGAAAATTTCAGTTTTTGTGCAAAAATATCATATTAATAAAATTACGTGTCTATGCAAGATTCGGTTGATTTGTGCAAAAATACTATAAGGAAACTATAAAATAATCCCTTGATGTTGGACTGTGCCCACACAGCAAGGGATAATTGCTGGTTTAAAGCCAAATAAATAAAGCAAAAAATAAAATCAGGTTTTCTGTGTTCCTTTAAAGTAAAAATAAAAACAAAACTTTTTTCTAGTTTTGTATAGAGGGGAGAGGGTTTGGAACAACAGTTTTTTTTCTACTGCTGCCTGTGTCCCCATTGGGGAGAGTCATCTTTTCTATTTATATTTTTTATCATTTTCACTGAAAGTTAAAGTAAAAAAAATGTACAATGTTTACTTGTTACAAGAACAGGAATAGAGGGGAAATCATCCAAGAGGGACACTAGTTCAGGTGACCCTGGTGACAACCAAGGATTTCCTCCCTTTGGTTGGCTTTCCCCTCACTTCCTGTTTTGGCTATGGGACAGGAAGTGAAGGGAAATCCCCCAATGGGACACAGATGGCAAAAACTGATATAAGCCCCCCTTAGTTTATTAAAAACTAAAAAAGTTTTGCTGTTAGTTCTACTTGAAGTGAATTGAAAAAATGTTTTTGATCTTTTAAAAAAAAAAATGAGTGTATGTTAATGAAAGTACAGCCCACATTGTATGTAAAGAGCCTATTCAGGTTGTATCCATTCAGGATGGCTGTTGCACCACACAATTGTTGGTAGATTGTACAAATTAGATTGTAATGTACTGTATATAGTCAGCTTTAGAGCCGATTTAAATCTTTGCAATCTTCAAACAGGCAGTAGGCAGTTTTCCCTACAATTCTCATTAGATTACAAACTGAGATGCCATTCATTTTGAAAATCAGCCCAACCTCAAAAAAGCATATCCATGTGAACTGTCTGTGGAATATGTTGTGGTGTGTTAAAAATAATAATAGCTGGTCTTTTTTCTTGTGCTTTGAGTTGTGTTGCTAGTCCTTTAAACTTAATGTAATTAAATTGAATGCCTTGCATCTTAAAGTGGTTGTAAACCCTTACAACACACTTTTTGCTACAGGTAACCCTATCATAAGGCTTACCTGTAGCTACCCTGGATATCTCCTAAAACTGAACTGTTTAGGAGATATCCCCTGTATTTGCATGTGCCAACGTTATCGGCACATGCAAACTGAATCAACGTCATATACGTGCCGTTGCTTCAGTGAGTGTGCCATTACCGGCGAAAGTAACTCCGGGAGCGATGTCGGCCGCCAGAGCGGTGTACGAGGATGGCTGCGGGGGCTTCAATCTCAGGTAATTCATAATGAGCTAGTATGCATAGCATACTAGCTCATTATGCCTTTGTCTTGCAGGTGTTTTTTGGGTTTACAACCACTTTAATTGAAATGCATTGCATTAACCTGTGTGTATTAATATAGTACATCATAAGAATGGGTCTTCAGAGTTTTCTGTTACTGGAAATGAAAATTGATTAAGGTTAAAGTATAACTAAAACCAAAATGTTTTTATTAGTTTTGAATGGAGTGGGGAGGGATTAGAAAATCTATCAGTTTTTATTGCTGTCTGTGCCCCCATTAAGGAGATCCACCCTCGCTATTTGTCCTGTTTACCATTTTCATTGAAAGTGAAAGTTAAAGAAAAGCCCACATTTTGGGTTTTCCTTGGAAAAGTAATAGACGGGAAATCTTCCAAAGGGGACACTAGTTCTGGAAATTCCTTTAATTTGCTTTAATCACTTCCGGTTTGTATATGGGACAGGAAGTGAAGGAGAATCTCCGCAATGGGACAGATATGGCAAAAAAAATAAAAATCTAACAGGGGTTATAACCTTCCCTTTCGCTTTCCAAAATGAAAAAAAAAGTTTTAGCCCATAGTTCTACTTTAAATAAAGTAGATGTAAATTATCACACCATATTATTACCATATTTTTTCTCTATATGGATAAATCACTAATTTGTTGTGTTCTCCTTTCAGGTTATATGGAGGTATACAGGGCCAGTGCCTTCAAATCTAGGTGAAAATACCCACCTAGTGAAATGGCTGCCACAAAATGATCTGTTGGGTACGTTTTTGATACACTTTAAAGTAATTACAACACTTTACAAAAAGGTGTGCACTTTATCTCTTGAAATATGTTTTTTGGACAAAGTTGGGTACTACCTTCGTCCATTCAGTACCAATATTTTTTAATTTTCTTAGATTTAATACCAAAATTTGAGTTCAGAGAAAACCCGAACTTCTCTCCATAATGCCAACACAAACTTCAACTGCTTTGGTTCATCTCTTTTTACATCCCATGCCTTTCCGTTGGTCCACCAAAGTGATAAGTAGCCTCATGAGCCAATAGAGAGGCACTGGAGGCTTGGTGCTGGCCTAGTAGCTTAAGTCAGTATTTTTAGAATATAGATATTGATGACATGTTCTTTTGTCATATAGACATAATATCTTCATATAGAAGTCATTGCAGAGTCTGAACTTTACATATGTAGCAAAGTACCGGGCCTCTCTAAGCCTAATGGTGACCTCCAGAGTTAGGGACAGCCAACATCCTTCTGTATAGAGTGGGTTATGTGGCATGGTGGCTATAATGTAAGATAGATTCATGGGTGCCAGCCACTTTTTGAATGCAAAGAGATTTATTGTCTCTTAAACAGAATTGTGGGAGAGAGGTTTAGGGCCAGGACACCCTTTAGTTGTTATAATGTTAATTTGGCAGACTCAGAGACTTATAGGTAGACAGCCATGCAGGGAAAGGGAAATCCAGCAAGATACCACTTCTGCATGAGTAGGACCGCTGTCTCCTATAGTAATCATCTTGAAACAGTTTCTAACAAAGGTTGTAATGAACTTATTCACTTCTTCAACAATTTCCTATTGTAGATCTTCACTCAGCTGAGCTCCCAGTCTTTCACTAGACTTGCTGATCCACTGCCACTGGATCCCCTGAGCTCTTCCAATCTTCTCATTCGGTATCTTCCTCAAGCGTCACCCCCGCGTCCCAGCTGGGTCCCTAGCATGGCACTCACCAATACTCCTCAAGTGTCGCTCCACTAGCCTGCTTTTTCTTTGGCTTGGCAGATAGTACTGCTCTGCAAGCGTCGCCTCCACTGGCTGGGTCTCTGGCTTGACATCTGCTGAAGCTTCCAAATTCTTGGTTGGTGAGACTAGTGCTCTGGTACTTACTTCAGCTACTCACAGTGGCCCTTGGTAGTAAAGTGGATGGTCTCTAAGCCCCTGTACACACGGTTGGAGATTTCGACAACCAAATCCGTCGGATTTTGTCCGTCGGATTTTGTCCGCTGGATCTTGTCCGAAACTGTTGCATACACACGGTCGGACTAAGTTGTCGAAAAATCTAATCTTTCAGAACGTGATGATGTCATTTCGTTACAATGGGACTACATCAAGGCTAGTAGGCAATAGCTTTGATGTAGGAATTTGATCTGAGCATGCGTGGCACTTGGTCCGATCAAAATTCTCTACACATGATCGGAGTATGTCCGATCGAACCAGTTGGTCGGAAAATATTTCCAACAAGTTGGAAAATTGAGTCCGACAGATATTCCGACGGAATCAGTCCGATGCATACCACACACAGTCGGATTATCCGACAACACGGTCCGATAGGACACATTCCGACGGATTCTCTGATCGTGTGTACAAGGGCTTAGTGGCGTCAGCTTCCCTTCTACCTCCAACCATGACAGGTTCTCTGGCCGGCAGGACCGTCACTTCTGGTTGGGCTGCAAGCCGCAATCCCAAACCTATGTTGCTCTCTTGCTTCTAGGATAGCCTAGCCCAGCAGCCAGATGTCCCCAGGATAGGCCTCAGGCTCTGGCCTAGCAGCCAGAGGCAGCACAACACATGTTCACCCAGACAACTGTCCAGGTGGCACAGAACCCTGATCCCCTTACCGCTCCAAAATAAATAGGCTCTCCCAGCAGGCCAAGGGAACTAAGAAAATCCCTGCCCATTGGCTGAGACACCCCATTTGTTCCTAATCTGTCTTTTCATTGCCCTTGTTTTATCTAATGCCACCAGATACCCGGCCATCTAATGACAGAAGTAATAAGTGCAGCAATTCCAGAATTAAGCCCCATACACACTATCAGATTCTCTGCTGATTTTTTTTCCTTCAGATTTACAAAAACATATAATATGAGGTCAAACCTTAGGAGTTTCAATTTGTATGCAATCAGGCAGGCCCTTGCACTACATGGTTTTGGTAAATCTGAAGGCAAAAATCAGCAAAAAAACTGATAGTGTGTATGGGGCTTTAGGGTGAAATCACTTGGCAAATAAATTTACTAGCAACCCTGCCTAAACATCAGGGTGCTACACATACGTTGAAAGAGATATCACTCATTAGAATTATGAAGTAATTCGATTTTTTTTTGTTTGGATATGTTTTATAACAGAAAGTAAAAAATATATATTTTTCTTTTTTCATTTATATCTCAAAAAGTAAATATCCCAGTGGTGATCAAATGCCACCAAAAGAAAGCTCTATTTGTGTGAAAAAAGTGATATAAATTTAGTCTGGGTACAGTGTTGTATGACCACACAATTACCAGGTAAACTGGCGCAGTGCCGAATAACAAAGAATGGCCTGGTCATGAAAGGGGGTAAAATGTTCCGAAGCTCAAATAGTTAAAGATGGCTGCTGCATTCATACACAAGTGACTGTTCAAATTAACTCTGTTCCACAGTAGAATAATACAGCAACAACAAAAGAAGCGGAAAAGTTCCTCAGCAACCATGTTTTTCATTTTTTACAGCTCATCCAAAGGCCCGTGCCTTTATCACTCATGCGGGTTCACATGGAATTTATGAAGGTATTTGTAATGCAGTCCCCATGGTCATGTTACCACTCTTTGGTGACCAAATGGACAACGCTAAGAGGATTGAGTCTCGAGGAGGGGGAATCACACTGAATGTCTTAGAGCTGATACCTGAAGATCTTAGCAATGCTCTGACATCTGTGATAAACAATTCAAGGTATGAATGAAAAATCTTCATAGTCTGCAGTAACAAAATCAGACTGGATTCAAAAAAAGTAAAGTAGATTGTAAGCACACGTTTATTGAGAAAGAAAATAATTGATGAACTGGCTAAAAAACATTGGTATCCATTTAGGTGTTTAGGAGTTTAAAGCCCAGCTGAACTATTAGCACAAATCAACTACATAAATTACAGATGCATCAAAACAAAAAGTGTTCAAAGTCTTAGGATTCATGCACCTTGGGCATTTAGCCCAGGTGCATGAGATCCCAACATTTTAGTGCAGGTAGAAGGCATAGGTGCATTGGCCAGCTCTGCTGCCAGCAGCCTGTAAAAGTCTCAGAGGCTGAAATCTGCTGCAGATGGACAGTCACTGATTGGTACTAATGTTTAGGGCAGTATATGTGCCCAAGGAAAAATGCCTGAAACACAGACTGCAGAGAACCAGAAGACCAGTGCTCTGAGCTGAAGCAATGGTCTCTCTGGACATGATTGACATGCCCCTTGCTAAGTCAGGGCTTTAGCTCTGAAATCAGCAAACCTCATTAAACTGCTGATTGGAGAACTCTAGCTCTACCTCAGCAGGGTAAATGTTGACCAGCCATGTAATGTAAGGAAATATAAATATTTGGTGGTTAGATGTGCACCCAGGTCCATATATAGAAACAATGGAGTTTATTTACTGACTGCAAATAGTCTGTTTACTTTTCTAGGAAATTATCCTCAATGTTTTGTGACTGTGGTGCAATCTCACTTAGCAAAGAATACCCAATCATGTGCAAGGGGAAAACAAAACTGCATTTTTGTTTGCACATGATTGGATGATGGAAGTCAGCAGAGCGTCACCTCTTTCACTAAGCTCTGGGGCAAATTCCCTTGCAAAAGAAACTATTTGCCTTTAGCAAATCAACCCTACTGTACTGCAATATGTTGTTATTATAGTGATGTAATAAAAAACACAAGATGTCGATGGGCTTAGATCAGAAAAGCACAACACGCTTTTGACATCAGTTTAAAACTTCTCTGAGATCATCCAGAATTCTTTGCAGATGCATGTGAACTGCAGTTGATCTGCTTTAAAGGTGTTGTAAAGGTAAAAAAAAATTCACCTTTAAAGAGGGGGTTCTCACTTAAAAAAAAAAAAAAAAGTAAAGGTCAGCAGCTACAAATACTGCAGCTGCTGACTTTTAATAATCGGACACTTACCTGTCACTGGGTCCAGCGATGCGGGGGATCGAAGCCCCACTCGCCCCCCCCCCCCCCCTCAGTTCGGCGGTGCCGGAATTTTAACTGTGGGTGCCCAGCTGTTGCTTCACAGCCGGGCACCCACTGCACATGTGCGAGCCGCGCTACGCATCGTCATTGGCCGCGCAATCATCTGGGGCCGGTCACGTGTCCCAGATGATTGACAAGAGGGAGGGGGAGAGGTGATCTCCTTTCCTGCACAGAGGAAAGTAATGCCAGGAGCCCAGACACCGAAGGAGGCAGACTACTAGGGACCCCCTAGCAACAGGCATTTAGAGGTGAGTAAAAAAAAAAATGTCTCCAAATGTTTTTTTCTTTTCTTTTTTAAGCACATACATTTTTGTTTTTTGGGGTAGAGATCCACTTTAATGCCTTTTATGCATTAAGGTGAAAAAACCTCTGACAATGCCTGCCCCCCCCCCCCCCGTTTTACTTACCTGACCCCTCGAAAGTCCCACGCTCGCCCCTGACATCCTCTTCGCCGCTCACCCTGGCCGTTCATTGGTTACAGTGGATGGATTGAAAGCAGCACAGTCATTGGTTCACGCTGCTGTCAATCGCATCCAATGATGTGGCCAGGGGGCAGGGCCGAGTGATACAGTGAGCGGCTATGGCCACCGGCTGTATCACGGGAGAGCGCCCACAAGCACTCCTCACCATGCGAGGGCACTCGCATGAACATGAGAAGTCCTTTGCGGGGGGGAGCCGAGACAGCCGCCGAGGGACCCCAGAAGACCAGGTTTGGGGCCACTCTGTGTAAAACGCACTGCACAGTGAAGGTAAGTATTACATGTTTTTTATTTTTATTTTATTTTTTTAAATGACCTTTACAACCCCTTTAAAGGATAGTTTTACCTTTTTCACAGGTAAAAAAATATGCATTTATTTTTTTCTTAGGAGCCTGTAAAAAATTGCACCCGTGATTAGCAGATCGCGGATGCAATGTTACGCTCCTGCAGACTGTCAGCGTAGCTGTCTTCCTGTACCTCCGATATGGATAGGCAGTTACTTCAATCCAGGTAGAATCGATGAACTATGAGGATGCTCATGAGCACCCTCGTAGTTCATTGAGAACTACAAGCTGTGGCAAAGGCTGTCCGAACCAGTAGTCTATATATTCACAGGATTCCATTAATAAATGATGCGGGCGTGTGGGTGGAGCCCCACATGGCCACACTTTTTTTCAAATTGTGACAGTGGGTACGGGAGAATATTTCCAGCTTGTTTTCAAAAGGAAGGGGGATCGGAGAAAGAGCTGGAGGAGCAAGAATATGTTACATATTCCACCCTAAAACCGGGTGAAACAAGTTACATGTTCCCGAAGGTGAACTTATCCTCTAAGTTGCATTTTCATTTCCATAGTCTGGTAGTGGGAGAAAACCAGTTCTGAAGCAAAAAAGACTGTTGACACAGGCCCATAAAGTCCCAAATAGCCAGCAGAATGACCAGTAGCATGCTGATCTCTGATTAGCTGCTAGGATATTGTTGTTAGTCCCTTGCTCCCCACTAAAGACACAGCCTAAATACCTAAAGGGATCCACTTCAACCAAAAATGAGAAATTGCTTTTTGGTGTGGTTGCTTTTTATTATTGTTTAATGCTTAACCCCTTTGTGCCTGCTCTAAGCCCAAAAGATGGCTACAGAGTGGGCCCCAATTGCTGGGAGGGCATCCATGTATGTCCTCCTGTGCATAAGCTGCCTATGCACCCCCTACGGGGTGCGTGCGGCATGCTCAGTGATCAGCGAGTCATTGAGGCTTGGCTGATCATAGATTGGAGTAAGGGCCAATCCTAACCCCTTACCATGTGATGTCATGTAATGTAAACAGAGCTGGTAATCGGCTTCTTTTTTTTCCTCTGGAAAAAAAAAACCCAATCACCGGCTTCTGACAGAGGGACATCGGTCCCAAACACAGAGAGTCAGTGCCCACCATTGCCCACCAGTGGCACCTATCAGTGCCGATCGGTGCCTCATCATCAGTGCTGCCTATCAGGGTCACCTACCAGTACCCATCAGTGCCACCTATCAGTGCCCATCAGTGCAGCCTCATCAGCCTCATCAGCACCCATCAGCGAAGGAGAAAAATTACCTGTTTGCAAAATTGTATAACAAGCTACGAAACTGTTTTTTTTTCCCTCAAAACAAAAATCCTCAGTAGTGATTAAATACCACCAAAAGAGAGCTCTATTTGTGTGAAAAAATGATAATAAATTTCATTCAGGTACTGCGTTGCATGACCACGCAATTGTCATTCAAAGTGCAACAGTGCTGAAAGCTGAAAATTGGCTTGGGCAGGAAGGGGGTTTAAGTGCCCAGTAGGCAAGTGGTTAAAATTCCTGAACTAGTTCTGACTAATAGGATGTTGTACAACTGTTTTTCAGGTTTTTTCATATGGACTGTAGCCAGAAACTAAACATTAGATAAGAAAAGTAAACCTGGTTTTATTTTAGCTTCTTCTATTTATCTATAGCTAAACTGCAAGACTCTGTGACAACTCATGTTTCTTATTTCTTTAGTTACAAAGAAAACATTCAGCGGCTTTCTGATCTGCATCTTGACCGGCCCATCCACCCTCTGGACCTGGCAGTGCACTGGGTAGAGTTTGTCATGAGACACAAAGGAGCTCCTCACTTGCGCCCAGCTGCCCATGACTAAAACTTCAAGGGACAAGGAAATTTAAACTGGGATAGTTGGCTAGTATGAGGCAGCTGCTTTGGGCCCCACAACAATGACAGGGCCCAGGGCAGCTGCCCCTTTTGCCCTGCCTTAAAGACGGCCCTGGCTAAATCGATCGAAGCCTGACAATTGATGGATGGATTGGTTAATTGACCGTTCGTGTTGCGTTTGATAAATATTTATGATTTTTTTTAATTAATCAGACATAACTATACATGGGAAAATCTGTTTAATAGTTTGTCACAGAAACAGAAAATCAGGTTGTGTTTGAGTGGATACTTCTCAAACAAATTCCTTGGTAGTACAGGCTGTGCTCACACAATGGGAACTATTGTCAGTTTGAGCAGTCTGTTAAGGTAATCAAGTTTGTAACTGTTGTTCAGTAATTATAGTAAACAAGCTGACATATAAAAGGTTATCAGGCAAAAGCTGGACAGGACTTATCATGGCTTAAACACCAAGGACAGTTTGTAACCAGCCAGAAGATACCTCAAGACAATTTTGCCTGATCTCCAGCAACTGCTGAAGAAGCCTGAGTCCTCGTTGTCAACGGAGATCACAAGCACACAGTAACCGGAGTTAAGAAACTTTTAAGCGTGTTTCTACTGTTAGACCATAGTTTCTGCTTATTTGCTAGACATCTTGCTTGATATATCTGTCAGTCTTGTACTGTATTCCTAATATCCTAAAACAGAGGTCTCGGTTTCCTTGCTTATACCGCAAAGTAACCTTGCTAGATAGGCACAAGCAAAACATTGATGGATCAACTATTGCTATACAGTGACATTGATCATTTGACATCAATGTTACGTTCCTTTGATCAATTGACCGATTCTTCCTTTGATCGATTGATCAAAGGAACCTAGCCCTGTTAATCAAATGATCAACGTCACTGTATAGCAATAATAAATAAAAACTTTGCAGAAGTAATGTATTTTTAAATATTAGTTAAATTAAATATAGTTTTTTAAATTGGTTAAAAAGACTGCCATGTGAAAGCAGGAAAACTGTCCTGGTAGCTGTTGTCTCCAAAGATAGTAAACTCTGGGAGACACTGCAGCTTTAACAAAGAGGAGGGGAGGAGCAGTTGCAAGGGAATAATAACTCAATGAAGGCAGCAGGAAGAGAGGGGAGGGGCGTGAGCAGATCGGCATCACACACACTAAGGAAATGATAGAAGAGAAGGGAGAGGGAGTGGGGAAGATGCAGAGACGCTGAGGAGAGAGCAGGATGGTGGAGTTACAAAAACTGACCACGCTATCATGAATCAGCAGGCATGATAAGTGTGATCAGATCATAGAGGGGAACACAGAAATAGGCAGGCTCAACTAGGTATTGTGCAACATTGAAATGGATAAATCACACCAAAGAAGCTCTGTGCTTTATATCATGCCTTAAAGGGACAGGAGCATGTTTTTTTTTTTTTTTTTTTAGGGTTACAACCACTTTAACTTGAAACCTCTTACACACAGTCCATACATATCTCAAATTATATGATAAACTGAACATTTTATGGTTCAGTCATATGAATGTAGTTAAAATGGACATCTTGGGGGCGTGACCAGAAGCTGTCCTGGATGGAAGCCTGACTCTCCAACTCTCTCTCAGCCGTGATCCATAAGCACTTTTGGGGACATTCCACCGCATTTTAATGGGCAGATCCAGGGCCACCCGCTCCACAAAAGCTTGGGGATTATCACAGCCCCCACCTGGTTGCTCCATGGACCTCTGGTCCTTCTCCTCCCCGACGGACATGCCTCCAGGCGGAGCCGACAAAATGGTGCCAGACGCCTCGCCGGCCCACTCCCAGACATCAGTACAGCTCTCCCAGCCGGCTCACACATCAAACCGGACCTTCGCAGATTACCCGCTGGCTCCGATGGGCACCATGGACATTCCATCCGTCTCAGGAGCGGTGAGTCTCCCCTACCACTCAGTCTCCCTTTAAGCCTTACTGCACGGCTTACAGGCTGCCATGCCCACACCCCCCCCCCCCCCCCCAACAATACACTCAATCCTGAGATGCATACCCTTGTTTGCTGAGGACAGCATCAGACCCCTGTATACATGGAACTGACCCTGGATCCCCGGCATCATCAGATATTCTCAGCCCTGCCAGGCCCTATGTACCCACCCATGCAGATACTACAAGAGCCTGCCGGGATCCATGCGGTCTTCAGTCCCTCTGCACCTAAACCGCCCCCCCCAAAGCCCAGAAACTGTCTCACTCACAGGCCCTCAGCTCCTCCAGGGATCAGGCTGCACCACCAACCACCTATGCACAGAAAGTATGCTCCCCTGCTTCCCATACCTCTGGAGTAGAAAACATGAGGGCCTCCTCCCCTGCTCAAACATCAATCTGGGGCGAACCATGGGACTCATCATCAGGGCTAGCACACCCTGCCCAGGGCAACACCACCCCACATTCTCAACCAATGCCTCCTCGCTCACCTCCACCACAGCAAACCCCAATGCCAGCCAAAACCCACCCTGTACCCCCACAATTGCATTTATATCTACAAGCGATGCCCACTAAAGAGGACTTCAAGCAGCTGGTAGAGATGTTTATGTCCACCTGCCACTCAGAAATACAAGTGCTCCAGTCAGGCCTTAAGCACCTAGCAGACAGAGTGGAGATGGCCGAAGAAGAAATACAGGAGACTAAGCTAGCAGTCCACAGGCACCCAACTCCAGGTAGCAGACCATCGCACCCTGTTAAGAGACATGCAACGCCACATAGAGGACTTAGACAACAGGGGTGCAGAAACAAGTGTGAGGGGTGTCCCGGAAGCTGAAGGCCCTGAGGACCTACAGAATACATTGCAGAATGTGTTTAACAACCTCCTAGGGGAGCCTGCCACCAAACACATTGAAATGGACAGAGTCCATCGAGCCCTACGTCCTAAGTGCACCACCTCCAAACCGAGGGATATTATCTGTAGGATCAGTTCCTACCCCCTGAAAGAAGAGATCAAGCTCGCTTAGCACGCAAAGTGACTTTCAAAGATGTCCAAGTGCAACTGTACCCCCAGATCTCTCATGGATTACCTTACAAAAACGCAGACTTCTTCAACCCTTACTACACACCCTACAAGACGAAAACATTCCCTACCGCTGGGGATTCCCCTTTAGTCTCACATCTAAACGCCAGGGCAAATCTGCCACCCTGCGATACCCAGAGGATCTAACAGCCTTTTGTGACATCTTAGGGATCCCTATCCCCCAGTTTCTGGATTGGGATCTTGTGGCCATACCACCCCCACCATCCACAATCTGGGAAAAGGTCCCCCCATCCAACCGCCCCGGAGCATGGATGCATCCCGCAGAACCACCAAACACAGAAACGGCTGAACTTTATGTACCCCTCTTCATATGATACCTGCTAATGGACTGACTTACCATCCAATAATGGCTGGTGATTCTGCCCAGGACACTTTTGAATATATAGCCCCCCCTTGTGCCCCAGTTTTAATCCCCAGTTTACCTTATGGGCATGTCTCTGATGAGACCCGAGAGAGTAATAATTCTCATGCTTACTCCCCCGGGTTAACCAGTTAAGTGACTAAAGTTACCTCAGTTTTACTTTTTGTGCTTTATATGACCAATTTTGGTCTCCCTTGCATCCATCCAACATTTGCTTTAAGCTCTCAATATTTTTTGTATATAAACTTTTTCTTTCTCTTTCAGTCTCCCTCTCTCCTTTCTTTTCTTCTGTCATCATGTAGCTTACCGCGCAGTTCGCGGAATATGCCCTCCTGAAGTGTGCTCTTGGCCTCCAGTTTTCAGAACCTCCTCTCCACATCAGGTAAGATACCTTCCCCTTCCCCTTACCCAACACCATGGCTAAGATCCTATCTCTGAACATTCATGGCCTAAATTCCAATACAAAGAGGCATCTGGCACTAAGGGAGTTTAGACAGTCAGGGGCCGACATTATTTTTGTCCAGGAGACACACTTCGATAAGGGGGGCTCCGTCGCATTCACCTCTAAAGAATTTCCCCAGATCTACCTTTCCTCAGGACCTCATAAGCGAGCTGGAGTCACCATACTCATTAAACATGGATCCCTGTTCACCTGTTTGGAACAAGGCCACTTCTTCATCCTCAGAGGTCTGTGGCAAACACAGGCAGTCACTTTCTGTGCCCTATATGCCCCGAACATTAAACAATATAGATTCCTGTCTAAAGTGTTTACCCGCCTCTTTCAGTCTGACCACGGGTTTCTGGTGGTGGGGAGTGACTTTAATTTAACCCATTCTGCAACTGCGGATCGCCACGTGGTGAGCCCCTGGACATCATCGGCTCAAGCCCTCAGGGTCTCAAAGTTCTTTCACCAACTCTCCAGACATTATGCTCTCTTTAATGCCTGGAGGGCTCTCCACCCAGGGGATCGGCAGTACACCTTTTACTCGGCCTCCCATCGAACACACTGACGCATTGATTACTTCTTTATCAACAACCCCACACATAGAATAACGCGTGAAGCACAGATACTCCAGAATTCATGGTCAGAACAATTCAGCACCTCTACTCCAACCCTTCATGCCAGGTTAGGACTCCCTTTGCCCTCTCCCCCTCTTTCTCTGTACCTAATGGCACCCGGCAGGGGTGCCCACTCTCACCCCTGCTATTTGCGCTTTGTGTTGAACCCTTAGCTGCCTCTATTCGAGGTAATCCGGCTATACAGTGTGTATCGGTCAGAGGCAGAGAATTTAAAATTTCACTATTTGCTGATGACATTATCCTCACCCTGACGCAATCTAGGATCTCCCTTCAAAATCTCCATGCAGAACTTAACCGCTATGGGACCCTTTTAGGATATAAAATTAATACATCCAAATCAGAGGCCCTCCCAATCAATATCCCCAAAGCAGAAACTACACACTTGAAAGCCAACTTCTCTTATCATTGGAAACTCACCACTTTCAAATACCTGGGAATACACATCACCACAAAATTCACCACTCTATACCAGGAAAACTCCCCCCCCTTCCGTTCGATCAGAACCCTGCTTCTGCAGTGGAAGAAGCACCACATCTTCCTTCTAGGCTGGATCGCCTCAGTTAAGATGACGATCCTCCTGAAGCTACTATACCTGATCTCTATCCCACTAGTCTGATCACTGTTGGCAATCCCAGGGAGATAAAGGCACCCTCCTCCACATTTATTGGAGCTGCCCACTAATTGCCCCCTACCTGAATGCGATTCCCATGACCCCCAAATTTTTCCTATTAGGGTTATCGCCACTAAAGATTTCCACACCCTACAAAAAACTAGCACACCACATCCTCACAGCTGTCTTATCACCCAAAACTGGAAAAAAGGACCCCCCCCCACTCTTGAGGCCTTATACGCTAGAATAAAAGATGTGGAGTTGATGGGGAAAATTACGGCAGAATGCAGGACAGGCTGGTGTCATGGTTATGCAATAGTTTGTCATCTTGCCTGTTTCCATGTAATCATCTAGAGACCAGCCGACCCTCACCTGTCTGCTTTTGTAATCCATCCTCTGGCATGGCTCCACCCTAGCTCCTATCAGGGAGCTCTATATTAACCTGTGCACTGCAGACCAACCCTGCTGATCAACCTTTGTGCGTTAGCTTCCTGTTACCTGCCATGTGCTCTTCTGTTGTTCCGTTACCGACTTTGGCGTGTCCTTGACTATCCCTGTTTGCCTGTGATCCTGACCTTTTGGCGTGTCCCTGACTATTCCTGTCTGCTTGTGGCCCCGACCTTGGCTTTGTCCCTCACTATCCCAATCCTCCTGTTGCCTACTGTGGGTGTGAGCTGGGGGTCCCTGGGGGTCGCGACCTGGAGCCAGTTGCAGCCAAGTCCTTCCTCACCACTAGAGGCACTGGTGAACACCTGCTGGCTCTTAGACTCCGCGCCCCAGGGAATCTTACGCTCTAACCCCAGTGGGATCTGTCTCCCGTCTGCAGCAGTCAGCCGTAGGGTCCACATCTTTGATTAGAGTGATGGACTGGTACCACGGTAAATCTACTAAATAATGGACCCACATAGAAAAGGACCTTATTGTCCAGATCTCACCTCCTTGCCCTGGATGGATCTTGCCCATATGCCCCAGAAAGATCTTTTGCCTAAAATTACCATTGTGACTTAAAGCGGGAGTCCACCGGGACTCCGCGTTTTTTTTTTTTTTTTTTAAAAGCCAGCAGCTACAAATACTGCAGCTGCTGACTTTTAAATAGTGACACTTACCTGTCCAGCGCGCCCGCGATGTCGGCACCCGAAGCCGATCGCTCGCTCGGCTGCCGGGTCCTGCCGCCATCTTGGGTATGGGAATCAGGAAATGGAGCCTTTCGGCTTCATTTCCCGGTTCCCTACTGCGCATGCGCGAGCCGCGCGGCGCAATCCGGACGGTCCCCGCTGCCTCTGGGAGCTGTGTGTTTCCCAGCAGGCAGCGGGGCACTTGCTGAAGGGGGCGGGCGCTTGCGGAACGGGGGCGTAACGTACGCCCCGTTACGCAGAGAGCTAGCCCGGAAGTGGGTGCAGTTACCTGGATTATCCAGGTAACTGCACCCCCCTCCCCCCTGAAAGGTGCCGATTGTGGCGCCGGAGGGGGGGGGGATTCCGATGAGCGGAGGTCCATTTTAGGGTGGACCTCCGCTTTAAAGAGTGTGGGATGACTATCTAAGTAAAGGCCTACTCTCCTTGAGATCAAGCCCTTTGACTCCATTGTTTGGTAATGTTTCCTTTTCATAATGCTCAATGGTACTAAATTTCTCTCTTGATGAAGAGGAGATAACCCTCTATTGTGGCACACTTTTAGTAGTGGTAGGAATCTTGTTCCCCTCTCTCAGATAATTTCAAACTGTCATAACCCTTTAAGGACCTGGCTAGAATATACTCAACTAAACAATTGTCTAAGAAAATGGCCCTCTACAGACTCTTTTAATAGAGTACTGACTCATATTCTGTATGAGGTCTAAGTCCACTAGGCCTCAACGCTCGCTTTCTCAGATGTACCAAATTTTGGTGAAAGAGTCTTACCTGAATTTATCCCCTTTTCTTTTGAAATGGGAACAGGAATTAAATACATCTGCAGATGATATGGAATGTGACAGTTTTGTCTACGCTGCCAGGCTCCTATAAAAAAATCAAGAAAAGCTTGGTCAGGCGCTCCTTAACAGCTGCACGATCTGTGATTGCCAGACATTGGCAACAAGCAGAAGCTCCCTCGATTGCAGAATGGGCTTGTGAAATTAATACAATTGACTATATGCCTAATAGTACAGTGCCTTGAAAAAGTATTCATACCCCTTGAAATTTTCCACATTTTGTCACGTTACAAGAAAAAACGTAAATGTGTTTTATTGGGATTTTATGTGATAGATCAACACAAAAAGGCACATAATTGTGAAGTGGAAGGAAAATGATAAATGGTTTTCAACATTTTTTATGGCTTTCTTCTTGCCATTCTTCCATAAAGGCCAGATTTGTGGAGTGCCCGACTAATAGTTGTCCTGTGGATAGATTCTCCCACCTGAGCTGTTAATCTCTGCAGCTCCTTCAGAGTTACCACGGGCCTTTTGGCTGCTTCTCTGATTAATGCTCTCATTGCCCTACCTATCAGTTTAGGTGAACAGCCATGTCTTGGTTGGTTTGCAGTTGTGCCATACTCTTTCCATTTTTGGATGATCGATTGAACAGTGCTCTGTGAGATGTTCAAAGCTTGGGATATTTTTTTATAACCTAACCCTGCTTTAAACTTCTCCACAACTTTATCCCTGACCTGTCTGGTGTGGTTCTTGGCCTTCATGATGCTGTGTGTTCACTAAGGTTCTCTTACAAACATCTGAGAAGCAGCCAAGAGGCCCATAGTAACTCTGGTGGAGCTGCAGAGATCTACAGTTTAGGTGGGAGAATCTGTCCACAGGACATCTATTAGTTGTGCACTCCACCAATCTGGCCTTTATGGAAGAGTGGGCAAGAAGAACACATTGTTGAAAGAAAGCTATAAGAGGTCCCATTTACCATTTGTGAGAAGCCATGTGGGAGACACAGAAAACATATGAAAGAAGGTGCTTTGGTCAGAGGAGACCAAAGTTAACACATAACTTAATTTCTGAACTTATATGTGTTGATTTCTTTGTATGTTTGGATTGCATGGGTTGTTACAGACATGTGGTGAAAATTTCATGTTACTAGCACCTTTAGAAATATATTTACTTTGAAAAATGGTGACGTGTTCAACACTTAATTGACCCACTGTATGTTAAATGCGCTTGTGCTTTAACCACTTGCTGACCAGCCACCGTCATTATACTGCGGCAGGTCAGCATGATCCCGCAAACTGTCGTAGTTGTACATTGGCCCTTTAAATGCCTATAGCAGGAATGCACGCTGTGCACCGTGGAGGAGTCAATGCACAAGGTCATGCGTGATCCTGGGAACGAGAGCCAGAACAGGGATGTGTGCGTGTAAAACACACAAATCCCTGTTCTGTGAGGAGAGGAGAGACAGATCATCTTCCCCTACTAGCTAGGAACAACAATATGTCTCCCCCTCTAGTCTGTTCCATCCCCCCACAGATAGAAACACAAACGTGGGAACACATTTTACCCCTTGATCGCCCCCTAGTGTTAACCCCTTCCTTGCCAGTGACATTTATACAGTAATCAGTGCATTTTTATAGCACTGATCGCTGTATAAATGTCAGTGGTCCCAAAAATGCGTCAAAAGTGTCCGATCTATCCGCCACAATATTGTGGTACTGCTAAAAATTGCTGATCGCTGCCATTACTAGTAAAAAAATATATATATAATAATAAAATCACCATAAATATATCCCATAGTTTGTAGATGCTATAAGCTGCAACCACACAGAGATTTCTATCATAGTAACCAAGTAATATATGAACACTGTGTTGTGCTATAATAAATTATCAACAAAGAAAGCAAATGTGAACACTTGCTTATAAAAACCATGTGGTGAATAATCAAAAGTAAGTGTCCAAAAGTGTGTTTCCACGTAAGAGAATCTCCACCATCTGATAGCTAAATATGAAGGATTACCAGAGAAACATGACTTTCATTGTATAGAAAAAGCATGTATCGCATATGATGATAATATTCAGTAACAGGTAAAACTTCCAATTTCTCCCATCTGAATCCTCAAATGGCTGCAAGTAAAAGGACCCCCAGAGTGTTTTCAATCCACTACTTCAACTCCAAATATGCTGAGAGAAGAAAAAACAAAGGCCCTACATAGTGTAGGATCCAAGGTTTAAAAATTATTACTATACATAAATGTACTTACAATTAAAGCATAGATAAATGTGCAGCATAAAAAATTCCAGGTAGAGGGAAGATGACGAAACCCGTAGAACATAGGGCCAAGCTATATGCTGATGTCATTGCGCAACCGAAAGTTGATTCTGGAAGGGAATTTATGCTGACTGTAACATAAACACAACATAAATGCTCTAGGTGCTTTTAAGGTACAGTTAGACCTGATTCACACCTATGCAGGTTGCAATTTGCATATTCCAGGTGCATTTTGCATTTCTCACTACACGCTTTTGATACATTTGAAGTCTATGGAACCAAAAACCAGAAAAAAGTCCCGGGCCCTTTCCATAAAATGCACAAATGTGAACTAAATCCATAGGAAACCATGCTAAAGGGGCTATAGTGTGTTTCTGCAAAACTGAAAACGCACAAAAAAATGCATAGCTGTGAACCAGGCCTAATAGAGCATTACCATTAAAACCAATGGAGGTGGTTGACAAGTGTAGATGCCTCATGAAAGCAACATGCTGCTTAATGTTAAACATGACACAATACTACTGCTCCTGTGTGAACAGCACTATGTGGTACCATTGTAATAATAATGGCAGGCCTTGAAGAACAGTTTTGAATGCTTTAAAAATGCTGAATAAATGCTGCACAAACACATGGTATAGACAAATGCATGAACGTGCCCCAAAGGTACTCCTCAAAACGCACCGTAAACGCGGCAAAAATGCAAAAACGCTGTCAAAGGTATGTTCAATGTTCGACAACTTCTGGATGGAAGGAGACAGCATCCTCCTCTCTGACACTGTTGTTATTGAGTCAGCACAGTGGACACATCATACTTAGGCTGCACACTTAGCCCTTGTACACACGGTCTGAGAATCTGTCGGAATGAGTCTTATCGGACCGCGTCGTCAGATAATGTGTGTGGTATGCATCGGACTGATTCCATCCGAATCTCCTTCCGAATCTCCGTACATGTTGGAAATATTTCCCGACCAACTGGGCCGGACGGACCTAATCCGATCATGTGTAGAGCATTTTCATCGGACCAAGTGCCACGCATGCTCAGATCAAATTCCTACATCAAAGCTATTGGCTACTAGCCTGAATGTAGTCCCATACGTCATCACGTTCTGAAAGATCGGATTTTTCGCCAACTTGGCCTGACCGTGTGTATGCAACAGTTTCGGACACAATCCGTCGGACTAAATCCGACGGGCAAAATCCGACAGGCAAAATCCGACGGATTTGGTTGGCAAAATCTCCGACCGTGTGTACGTGGGCTTAGGCTGCTTTCACCCTGCTCCATTGCAAAAACACAGTAAAAAGACATATGCATTCCTGCTGTATTTTTGCTGCATTTTGCATCCGTGAAAAAAAGGACATGTGACTCAAAAGGTGCACCAATAACGCAATCGCGTGTGCTTTTTGATGCATGTTTGGCATGTTTTAGATGAATTTTCTATTAACTTCAATGAGTAGGTGTTTTTTTTATTTTTTTTACCGCACCACACTTGTGCCAAAAATGCAGCATTCAGTACTTTTAAAAATGCAACTGTCCCACAACTGACTGGTGTAAATAGTGCCATAGATTTTAATGCCCATGCATTTTTCTTCTGCTTTTCGTAAGGCAAAAACTGAACAAAAATTGATCAGTGTGCAAGCCTTAATGTAAACGATATTCCTTGTGACAATTTTTCTGTTCTTTAATTTAGTCTTTAAAAAATAACAATATTCTCAGGGGAATTGGGATTATTCAATACCACTGATCTTTTTCCCTCATATAGCATGAGATACTATTTCCTCATACTACACAGTAGGTAGATGATACATACCTCCCAACTTTTTGAGAAGGGAATGAGGGACACCTATCAGCAAAAGTATGCAGGCATAGGACACACCCCTACCACGCCCCCTTAACCACCTGACATCCGCGCTATGGCCGAATGACGGCCACAGCACGGATGTGAATTCCCAAGAGGTCATATGACAGCCTCCCCTGTGCACGCTCCCTCTGCACTGTGATCACCGGCCCCTTACCATGTGATCAGCTGTCAGCCAATGACAGCTGATCACATGATGTAAACAAAAGCTCAGTGATCTTTTTTTTTCCTCCTCGTGCTGACAGCGGCTTATCTTAACCACTTCCTGCCTGCGCTATAGCCTAAAGACGGCTACAGCGTGGACGCTACCTACCGGGAGGGCGTCCCTGGACATCCTTCTATTTACTTCAGCAATGCGCGCTCCTGAGAGCCTGCATCGGGGAAGTTCTGCGCTGGCCGTGTCCCTTGGACACAGCCAATCACAGATCACTGTAAACGGCCAATCACAGCGGCCGTTTACAGTGCGATCGGCTTGTCCAATGAGAGATGATCTCATATGTAAACATATGAGATCATCGCTCAGCGCCACTCTCCCTCCTCACACAGACAGCGTGTGAGGAGGGAGAGATGAACGGCTGCAGCGGCCGTAAGTTACAAAAAAAAAGTAAAATAAACTGCCACCTGCCTCCACTGCCATCTGCGCCCAGTGCCACCTGTTAGTGCCATCTGTTCCCAGTGCCACTTGTCCCCAGTGCCACCTGTCAGTGCCATCTTTCCCCAGTGCCACCTGTTGTCAGTGCCACATCAGTGCCACATGTCATCAGTGCCACATAGTGCCATCTGTTATCAGTGCCATATCAGTGTCACGTGTCATCAGTGCCACATATTAGTGCCATCTGTCATCAGTGCCACGTATCAGTGCCATTTGTCATCAGTGCCACGTGTCATCTGTTATCAGTGTCACGTATCAGTGCATCTGTCATCAGTATCACGTGTCATCAGTGCCACGTATTAGTGCTATCTGTCAATCTGTCATCAGTGCCAGGTATTAGTGCCATCTGTCATCAGTGCCACGTATTAGTGCCACGTGACATCAGTGCCACGTATAAGTGCCATCTGTCATCAGTGCCACATATTAGTGCCATCTGTCATCAGTGTCACGTGTCATCAGTGCCCCGTATTAGTGGCATCTGTCATCAGTGCCACATCAGTGTCACGTGTCATCAGTGCCACGTATCAGTGCCATCTGTCATCAGTGCCACATCAGTGCCACGTGTCATTGTCCTGGTGCTCCAGGGCCTTCAAAAGTGTAATAGGTAGTCAACAAGTTAGATGTGTCATTTATGCTCCTAGAACACGTGAAGGTGCTCCCTGCATTTTGGGCCTCTCTAAGTGGCCAGGCTGTGAAAAAGTCCCACACATGTGGTATCGTAATACTCAGGAGGAGTAGCAGGATTTATTTTGGGGTGTCAATTGTGGTATACACATGCATGTGAGAGAAATAACCTATTACAATGACAATTTTGTGGAAAAATAAAATAAAAATCTTAATTTTGCAAAGAATTGTGGGGAAAAAAACTCAACATCAAAAACCGCACCATGCCTCTTACTAAATACCTTGGAATGTCTACTTTCAAAAAAAGGGGTCATTCGGCGGGTATTTGTACTTTCCTGGCTTGTTCGGGTCACAAGAAATTAGATAGGCCACCAATACATCAGATGTGATCAATTTTGTATGATTCGCACCACAGATTGTAGACTCTCTAACTTTCACAAAGACCAAATAATATCCACTAATTTGGGTTATTTTTTACCAAAGATATGTAGCAGTATAAATTGTGGCCAAAATTTATGAAGAAAAAATAATAATTTTCATAATTTTATCACAGAAACAAAGAAAGAAAAATGCGTTTTTTTTTCAAAATTTCCAGTCTTTTTTCATTTATACCGCAAAAAATAAAAAACCCAGAGGTGATCAAATACCACCAAAAGAAAGCTCTATTTGTGAGAAAAAAGGACAAAAATTAATTTGGGTACAGTGTTGCATGAGTAATTGTCATTCAAAGTGTGAGAGCACCGAAAGCTGAAAACTGGTCTGGGCAGGAGGGGTGTTTAAGTGCCCAGTAGGCAAGTGGTTAAAGGGACATCGGTCCCTAAGAGAAGTGCCACCTATCAATGCCCACAAGTGCCACCTATCAACGCCCACCAGTGGTACCAATCAGTTCCACCTAGAAGTGCTGCCTATCAGTGTAATCGATCAGTGCCCATCACTGCCACCCATCAGTGCCCATCACTGCCAACCATCAGTGCCACCTATCGGTGCCGCCTCATCAGCGTACATCAATAGGGGCCCCTCTCCCGCCACTGCTAAAAGTGATCTTGCGGCGAATCCGCCACAGACACCACTTTTATCTACCGAACACGGTGATACCGGGGTTATGGCAGCTAGCTGCTGCCATACCAACGATATCCGTCCCCAAAGTAGGTACGTACATCGGCGTGCGGTGGTCGGCAAGTGTTTAAAGAACAGTGTAAAAATAAAAAATAAAAGGTAAAATAAATACGAAAATTATTTTTTTTTTAAACCCGCCCCATCCTGCCGCGCTTGCGTGCAGAAGCGAATGCATACGTGAGTAGCGCCCGCATATGAAAACGGTGTTCAAACCACACATGTGAGGTATTGCCACGAACGGTAGAGCGAGAGCAATAATTCTATCCCTAGAACTCCTCTGTAACTCAAAACTTGGAACCTGTAGAATTTTTTAAACATTGCCTATTTAGATTTTTAAGGGTAAAAATTTGTCGCCATTCCACGAGCGGGAGACATTTTAAAGTGTGACATGTTGGATATCAATTTACTCGGCGTAACATTATCTTTCATAATATAAAAAAAATTAGGCTAATGCCGTGTACACATGACCGGACTTTCCGGCAGACTAGGTCCGACGGTCTTCCCGACAGACTTTCCGAATGAACGGACTTGGCCACACACAATCACACCAAATTCCGATGGATTCGAATGTGATGACGTATGACTGGACTAGAATAAGGAAGTTCATAGCCAGTAGCCAATAGCTGCCTTAGTGTCGGTTTTCATCCATTGGACTAGCATACAGACGAATGGATTTTTCGACAAGACTCGAGTCCGTCGGAAAGATTTGAAACATGTTCTAAATCTAAAGTCCGTCTGATTTTTAGACAGCAAAGGTCCAATGAAACCCACACATGATCGAATTCATTTCCATTCCTTCCGTTGGACCTTTGCTGTCGAAAAGTCTGGTCGTGTGTGTTTTTTTTTTTAAAGTGCACTTCTAAGACAGCTGCGCAAATACAGTGTGACAGAATGTATTGCAACGACTGCCATTTTATGCTCTTGGGTGTTAGAAAAAATGCGCGTTCTGCGCATGAGCAGGCACTTTTCGACGGAGAGCACATATCGATAGAACACCAGGACCAGCGTGGAGCGCAAGCTGTCGACAGTGACGTCATGCCGCCTCCGTTCGTAAGTACATGTATTCATTAAGCCTAGGTTCACACGGCACTGGAATCTTTCTTTTTCCCGCAACGCATCTCTCCAGCAGGCAGTTCAGACTGCCTTTTGCGAAGTGCTGCGGGTGTCAATACGTTGTTAATGAGACCGCTAGATTGGTTCACAGATCGCAGTGCGAACTGTGAACTCGCACAGAAATCTGATCGCATAGGTGAGAACACCCATGCGATCTGATTCTAGTGCAGGGAAAATCAAGTCCCTGCACTTTTTTTCTGTGCCAATCCAATGCACGTTTAGCCATACAATTGTATGTCTGAACTCGCATCTCACAGACATCGCATGGGATCAGCATCACAGATGCGGGTGCGAATCGCATGCGATGTCTGTGAATGCACTGGTGTGAACCTGGGCTGAAGCAGAGAAGAAAAGCACAGTTCTCGCCTAGCAAGGGCACAGAGGGTTAATTACTAGAGAGTCTCAGATTTCAGATAACAGGGAGATAAGAGAAACAAAGTGGGAAAGCTGTAGCACAGATAAGCAGTGGCATGAGGTTTGCAAGGAGACACCATGATGATTGGTATTTACTTTAACCCCTTCAGCCAGGTCAGATATACAGAATGTACACAGTCCCCTGCTGAAGCCACAATATGAAGGCTCTATGTGCACCCGGGGGCACAACACAGGCAGAGAAACTGACCAGCTCTCTCTCTGCTCTCCCGTCTGTGTGGAAGGGGGGGGCTTTTTTCATGCGGGGGGGGGTCGCCCTAGGCCTGGGCCTTGTCGGCCTAGGCCAGTGATGGCGAACCTTGGCACCCCAGATGTTTTGGAACTACATTTCCCATGATGCTCCACTACACTGAAGAGTGCATGAGCATCATGGGAAATGTAGTTCCAAAACATCTGGGGTGCCAAGGTTCGCCATCACTGGCCTAGGCCAAGACACAACAGTAGTGCCTGACTACGTTCAACATGCAGGATCCTATCCTTTCTAATTGTCTCTGTTCACACTTATACGCTCATTCACTCTATGCCAGTGATGGCAAACCTTGGCACCCCAGATGTTTTGGAACTACATTTCCCATGATGTTCATGCACTTGGCAATGTAGTTGAGCATCATGGGAAATGTAGTTCCAAAACATCTGGGGTGGCAAGGTACGCCATCACTGCTCTATGCTCATAAAAGGGTTTCTTTGTGTACCCTGAATTCAATGGGAGTGCCTGTAAACATGTTTTTGCTTGTGCTTTTACATATGAAGAATTGCTCTCTTCCTATAGAACCGCTCTCTTCCTCTTGACCAGCCCAGGAAAAAAAAAAAACTCCTGAAGCTTGATACATGTGCAAAAACGTTTGTAAAGTGCCTGCCATATAGCTGTAAAATGTCTGTAAAAAACGCTTATAAATCACCAGGAATACTTTCTATTTAGGCTCTGCTCAGGGGTGAATGCAGGCTTATACTGCCCATACACTATACAAAAAATCAGTCAAACCCACTTTCAAAAAGCAGACATTTGGCCGTGAGAGCAAATGATAGTACCATCATGTAATGACCGATAAATCGTTCAATGGACATAAATGAATCCATTTTTTGTTACTTTTTATTACATATATGTAGCGCAGGCTCCGGACGAGCATGGGCTATATGTTTTGAAAAATAATATTCCTAAAACCACAGTTGGGTTTTATGGCTAATTTTGCTAAATTATGGTTTCAGTACCAGTCTAGCTGCATTGCACTGAGTTCTCCTTGGCTGCCGGTGTCGCTGTCACCACCAGCAAGTGTGAGAATGCAGTTGAGCTGGGCGTATTGAGTGCCATTCTTTTCTCGGAACCAGCCCAGTGGGAGTGTTTTCCTGCTGTGCATTCTGGAAGGTGGTATTTAAGGTACTGCGATCACATGTTTAGGGGTTCCGGTCCAGAAGATATTTTCTGTCTGTTTGGTCCTGGTCCTCCTGATCAGCCCCCATGGCCCTCCTGAGCCTCGGGGCTGGATAGCCTGAGGCAAAGCAACTGCAGGGACAGGCCTGAATGGATTTGAGGCCCTAATGATCCAGGGGTGTTCCGGTGCCATCTCATCTGAGGAGAGGCCCAGCAACTGGAGAAACATTCAGGGGAGGACTCTTCGGGAGAAGGCCATGCATAAGGCTGGTTTCTCTGAAAGAGCCTAAAGGCTCAGTTAAAGGACACTTTGTGGATCTATATTCCTACCGTATCGCTGGACCGGCTGAGAAATACTGGTACCATATGATAGTTCTCTAAATTTGTTTACGTCCCTCAGTTACATCCAAGTCTATGGCAGAGACTTTGTTTCTCAAGTGTTTTACATCCAAGTCTGTGGCAGAGACTTTGTTTCTCAAGTGTTCTACATCCAAGTCTGTGGCAGAGACTTTGTTTCTCAAGTGTTCTACATCCAAGTCTGTGGCAGAGACTTTGCTTTGCTTGACACCCTACCGGCTGCTAGGCCTACTGAGAGGAGGTCTATCCGGAGGTTGTGAGAATCCAGCTGTAAAACATTTATTCTCTGGATTTCCTCAATGAGAGATTTTCAATTTTTGTAGTTCTAAAAGTACCTGAACTTTGTTCCTAACCCTCTACCCTTCATTGAGAGACTGTGTTATCTTCTAAATAAATAACCCAAAAGAAGATTCAGTGTCAGTATCTGCATTTCTTTGGGCCATCTGCCAAGGGAACCACTAGACGGAGACGAGGTCAAGAAGGTAACAGTAAGCCCAATAAAATCAGCAGCTCCTTCAGGGGTGAGTGCTACATATACCTAATGCAAACAGTTCGGACGGGAAACACATTAACCTTTCAATTTATCGTTCGTTTGGCAGAAAATTTCCAAACTTGTCCTTCATTTTTTCGGCAGAAAAATATCCCAACGATTATCAATTTTGTGGCCATTAGCTTGCCAAAAAACAAACAAACTAGCCAAATGACCGAATTTCAGCCGATTTTTTTGTATAGTGTATGGCCAGCATAAGTAGTCACTAAGGAAGTGCTCCGGTGTGTTCGCACACCCCACGTGCAGAGCCCACCAGGAAGTCGGCACTGCGCTAATCACAGGCAGTGAGACATTTGCATCTAGACAGAGACTGTGTTCCTTTTTTGTCCTCCTCCTTAAGGACCAAGGAGTAGTTCTTACCTGATGGAGTCGTTGATCTGGTCCTGGCGATTCTCTTTTGCACATGGTGGCGAATTCTGGCGGTGTGCTCTTCTGGAGTCCAGCTTCCCAGCTATTAGCAGGGTGGACATGGGTGATTAAGCGATGCCTTGATGAGCTTACTATAAAGCGATTGGCTGGCAAGCGGCAGTATGGCCAATCTTCCTAGCTATTAGCAGGAGGCCCCCTCTGTGATGCCCGGTTATTTACAATGGATGTGTGTTTAAGCCAGGTTGGATCGTTTCTGTGCTGGAGTGGTAATGTATTTCTCATGGCAGCATGTGTTTGTTTATGTTCCGTTTGTCCCTTTCCGTTTTGCTGGGTATGGCGGCAGGGATGCATCTGCATTCCAGTTTGCCACTTCTCATTCCTACTGCGCAGCCGCGTTGTCTCGATCGAAATCGAGGCTTCGTTTGTGAGTGCTCAGTTTGGACAAGATGGTGGTGGTCGCGCATGCAGTACATCGCTCAGGGCGTGATGATGTCATCCTGGGTGGCAGATTTAAATAGCTGTCAGATTCCGCTATTCCTTGGCTTGCTTCTAAAGGCTCAGGCATCTGCATCTCATCACTGAGTGGTTCTGAATTGAGGTAACGGCTTGGTACCTTTATTCTCCAACTGTATTTTGAACACCATGTGTGAAGCAGTTTTTTTTTTTGCATGTGTGTTTTTTTCCTGCAGTCTCTTTGAATCTGTTGCCATTGATGTGTCACCATCTCCTAGTGGCCAGCCGCAGGTAGGATGAAATTTTATTGTTCCTTCTGCCTGTTTGTGTGGGTTGGTAGGTTGAACAGGATAAATAGTTTTCATGTTTTTTGCTTTTCATTTCAGCTCTTCTAGGTCTGATCTTCTTTCACCAGCACGTGAAGATAATGTCCAGTCTAGGTCACCGCGTAACCTTTCAACGTCAAGTTCTAGACGTCTTAAGTCATCTTCCAGACACCACACAGATAGATCGAGGTCTGGATCTAGACACCATTCTCACCGCTATTCTGGTCCCATGGAGGGAAAAGCCTGCTGGGGATGCAGAGCTCAAGTTCCAGAGGGTAAATCTCTCTCCGAGTTATGTTAATCCTGGGCTGTGAAGGAGAGAGGTGCTGGAGACCAGCAGGTGGAAGCTCCAGTCAGGAAAGTTATTCACGAATCTCTGAATAAAACGGATTCTGTCCACACAGTCAATCCTCCTTCTGTACCAGCCTCAGCCGCTGATGTGGTTGATCTTGAAGTTCCGGGTCCTTCTTGTGGCAGTTTTTCTTCAAGTGGATCTTCTGACAGCGAAGCTGAAGTGGATGATTCTGGTGCAGGGTTCGACTTTTCCATGGTTCCTCAACTGGTAGAACAGTTAAGGACGCGTTAAGGTGAAAAGAGCCAATAGAAGCACCCTCTAAACAGAGGAAGTACTTCAAACATCTTAAGAAAGAATGCCCAAACTTCCCCTTCTTGGGTGAACTTGGCGAAATTATCTAAGATGAATGGCGTAAGGTTGAGAGAAAGAACTCACTAATCTCCAAAGTGGCAAAAATGTACTCATTCAAGGGTGAATAAGTAAAGCATCTGGAATCAGCTCCACTCATTGATGCGGCTCTAATGAGGTTGGTGAGACATGTTACGCTCCCTCTAGAAGACACCGTTTCTTTCAAGGATGGTCTAGAAAGGAAAATCGATACTGATCTTAAGCGCATCTATATCACTGCAGGTATGACCTGTAAGCCGGGCTTGACTCTTGCGACATTGTCAAAGCTATGGCGTCCTGGACAGATGATGTGGGTGCAACTTTAGGAAGTATTTCTGAGGAAGTGGTCAAGAACTCACCAGTACACGAAATGAAGATGGCATCGGCTTTTCTGGGTGAGGCATCCCTGGATATTATTCGTCTAGTACCACGTATCATGCTTTCTTCAGTTACAGCCAAATGCGCCTTATGGCTACACCCATGGGTGGCGGATCCTGCCTGTAAGCAGGCATGGTGTAAGATTCCTTTTGAGGGTTCTTCCCTCTTTGGGAATAAGCTTGATTCAGCTATCACACATGCTACTGGGGGTAAGTTGGGATTCTTACCCCAGGACCGCCATCTGTTGGGTCAGAAAAGAGTTCAATCCAGACAAGATCTGGAGTGTGCTAGGGTTGCATGTTGCTATACGCCTGGTCATGAATTCAGAAAAAATTGGAGAAGAAACCAACCTTCTGGACAGAAACCCTTACAGACAACATCTTCCGGAGGGCGAGAAGCTTCAAAATCTTTTTGATACAAAGACTGTCCAGGTGGAGCAGGTGGGGAGCCTCGATTCAAGATTACTGAACCATCAAGACAGTTTCCTCAGGACACACCTGTGTATTCAGCAGTCCACTCACACATGGTTTTGTTCCCACAAATCTACCAGAGAAGAAAAAAGTTCTTTTGTCTTACACAAACTCCCTTATGGCTCAAGGTGCCGCCATTCCGGTTCCAGCCTAGGAAAAATTTCAAGGGGTTTACTCCCCCCTTTTCATGGTCCTCAAAAAGAATGGTTCATGGAGGCCGGTCATCGATTTGACATACCTGAACTCCTTCATCAAGAAGGAAAAGTTGGAGACTTGATGGAAACTCTATTAAAAATACGTCAGACAATACAACCAGGCGACTGGCTGGTCTCAATAGACCTGAAAGATGCCTACTTTCATGTGCCAATTGCAAGGGATTTTCAGTATCTCAGATTTGCAGTAGACCAAAGACATCTTCAATTCACATGTCTCCCGTTCGGGTTTACAACATCGCCTCGGGTATTTTCGAAGCTCTTACTGGGGGTAGTGGCATTGTTCAGAGTCAGAGGTATCCGGTTGCACCACTATCTAGATGATTTACTCCTGCTGTCACAAGACAAGGAGCAACTGTTATCACATCGGAATCAGGTCATCTCTACCCTGATAGAGTTCGGTTGGCTGTTGAACAAGGAGAAAAGTCATCTGAACCCGACACAGTCCCTAATATTCCTCGGGGCACAATTCGACAGTGAAGAAGAGCACCATCTAACTACCTCTAACTACCTCTGGAGAAGATTCTGGTGATCTGGGACAGAATTCACCTTGCAATGTCTCCCCTTCTCAGAGCTTCACAATGTCTCAGAGTAATCGACACCATGGTAGCCACAGCCCCTATGGTGAAATAGGCACAATGGAAGATGCGGCCCATTCAGAAGGGTTTTCTCCAACAGTGGGATCCGGAGTCGCGAGACCATCTTGTTCGGATAACTCCTTCCATGCGGGAGAGCCTTCCCTGGTGGCTACAGCAGGAAAAATCTCCTCAATTGCCATTCCATAGCACCCGTCTCCTGGACCACAGTGACAATGGATGCCAGCAACAGAGGTTGGGGTACTCTCTGTCTGTCGGAGGTAGCCCAAGGCAAATGGGATTTCCCATCCCAGGGTGTAGTCTCGAACATACTGAAACTCTGAGCTGCCATCCAGGCCCCTCAAGCTTTTCTCAACTTGATGTCAGACGCCTCAGTTCTCTTGACAATACGACCGCAATGTCATATATCAAGAGACAGGGGGGAACCAGCAGTCTCTCCTTACTGAAAGAAGTGAGTCTGATCATGTCCTGGGCCCAGGCGAACTTGTCAAATCTGACAGCCGTTTATCTTCCCGGAATTCAAAATGTCCAGGCAGACTTCCTTTCAAGGGTCTCCCTGGACAACAACGAATGGTCTCTCCACACAGAAGTTTTCAACTGGATCCTGTTTCTGGGAATGACGCCGGAGGTAGATCTGTTTGCATCTCTCTGCAATGCCAAGCTGAGGAAATACTACAAGAGATGTCGTTGTCCCCAGGCCTTCGGAGTGGATGCCCTGACGGACCAGTGGAGATTCCACAAGGCTTATGCCTTTCCCCCAGTTCCGGTCATTCTTCGGTTTCTAACGAGGCTCGGGTGGGAAGAAGCCAAAGTAGTGCCAATCATTCCGTATTGGCCCAACAGGCCATGGTTTCCCCTCCTGATACAGCTCAATTACCGGGACCCAGTTCCTCTCCCTTCCAGGCCAGATCTCCTGCTGCAGGGAACATCTCTTCACCCATGCCCATCCCATCTCCATCTGATGGCTTGGTGGATGAAAGGGAAAGGCTAGAAGCGTTAGGATGTCCAAGGTCAGTGATTGCTACCTTCCTAAATGCCAGAAGAGAGGGCACCAACAGAGTTTACCAAAGAATTTGGTTGAAGTTTGCGGATTATGTCTCCTCTACTGGTGGTTCCTGTAACGATCCAAAGATAAAGGATATTTGGGCTTTCTTCAAACAGGCCTGGATCTGCCTTTATCCATGAGTTCTTTACGGGTTCAGGTTTCCGCAAACTCTGCTTTCACAGGTGTATGCTGGGCAAGACACCCACTTACTAGACAGTTTTTCAAGGGAACGATGAGGCTTAGACCTCAAAGAAAGCCGAGATTTTCCAAGTGGGATCTTCCCCTTGTCCTAGATTTCTTTTCAGGAGAAGATTTTCAACAGGTGGATCAATTGTCTATGAAAGACCTTTCCTTTAAAGCGGTTTTCCTGGTGGCCATAACATCGACTAAAAGGGTCTCCGAGATCTGCTCTCTAGGATTCAAGGAGCCATTTCTTACTTTCTTCCCTGATCGGGTTGTCTTGATTCCCATGTTAGGATCAAATCCTAAAGTGACATCTGTATTCCATGAGAATCAGGAGATTGTTCTTCCACCTTTTCAGTCAACTGACGCTTTAAGCATTCATCCTCTTGATGTTGGAGAAGTTTTAAGGCATTATCTGGAAGCTACAGCTCCTGGGGTCTTTTTGACCCCAGATCTCATATTTAAGAGGTCCTGTCATGCTTTTATTCTATTACAAGGGACAACTTTTTTTTTTTTTTTTTTTTTTTAAGAACAGTGTAAAAAAATAAAATAAAAGGTAAACTAAATAAGTCCCGCCAAGCTGGTGTGCAGAATTGAATGCACACATGAGTAGCGCCCGCATATGAAAACAGTGGTCAAACCACACGTGAGGTATCGCCGCGATCGGTAGAGCGAGAGCAATCATTCTAGCTCTAGACCCCCTCTTTAACTCAAAACGTGCAACCTGTAGAATTTTTTAAACATCGCCTATGGAGATTTTTAAGGGTAAAAGTTTGTCGCCATTCCACCAGCGGGCGCAATTTTGAAGCGTGACATGTTGGATATTACTCTGCATAACATTATCTTTCACAGTATAAAATTATTATTCGTTTTTTTATTGCATTTTAGTCCAAATATAAGATCTGAGGACTTTTTGACCCCAGATCTCATATTTAAGAGGACCCGTCATGCTTTTTGCTAGGGGTGTTTACATTCCTTGTAATAGGAATAAAAGTGATCCATTTTTTTTTTTTTTTTTAAGTGTAAAAATAAATAAAATCAAGTAAAATAAGTAATAACAATTTTTTTTTGTAAAACGCCCTGTCCCGACGAGCTCGCGCACAGAAGCGAACGCATACATGAGTAGCGCCCGCATATGAAAACGGTAGTCAAACCACACATGCCATGATTGGTAGAGTGAGAGCAATAATTCTAGCCATAGACCTCCTCTGTAACGCAAAACATGCAACCTGTAGAATTTTTTAAATGTCGCTTATGGAGATTTTTGAGGGTAAAAGTTTGACGCCATTCCATGAGCGGGCGCAATTTTTAAGCATGACATGTTGGGTATTAATCAGCATAACATTATCTTTCACAATATAAAAAAAAAATGGGATAACTTTACCGTTGTCTTATTTTTAAGTCAAAAAAGTGTATTTTTTCCAAAAAAAAGTGCGCTTGTAAGACCGATGCGCAAATATGTTGTGAGTATTGCAACGACCGCCATTTTATTCTCTAGGGTGCTATAAAAAATCTATATATAATGTTTAGGGGTTCTAAGTCATTTTCTAGCAAAAAAAAAAACTTTTTACTTGTTGACAATAATTCTCAGAAAGAGGCTCAGTCCTTAACCCTTTCATGACTAAGCCTATTTTTGGAATTTGGTGTTTACAAGTTAAAATCCATATTTTTTGCTAGAAAATTACTTGGAACCCCCAAACATTATATATTTTTTTTTAGCAGAGGCTCTAGAGAATAAAACGGCGATTGTTGCAATATTTTATGTCACACGGTATTTGCGCAGTGGTGTTTTAAACGCAACTTTTTGGGAAAAGGGACACTTTCATGAATAAAAAAAAAACAAAACAGTAAAATTAGCCCAATTTTTTTGCGTAATGTGAAAGATAATGTTACGCCGAGTAAATAGATACCAAACATGTCACACTTTATAATTGCGCGCACTTGTAGATTGACGACAAAGTACGGTACCTAAAAATCTCAATAGGCGACGCTTTAAAAAAAAATTACGGTTACCAGGTTAGCGTTACAGAGGAGGTCTACTGCTAGAATTATTTCTCTCGCTCTGACGATCGCGGCGATACCTTACATGTGTGATTTGAACACCGTTTACATACGCGGGCGCGACTTCCGTATGCGTTTTCTTTGCTTCGCGAGCTCGCGGGGACGGCGGGCGCTTTGAAAATTATTATTTTTTTTTTTATTTTTTTTATTTATTTTAAAACGACTAAATTGTTTTAAAAAAATAAAAATATTTGATAACTTTTATTGCTGTCACAAGGAATGTAAACATCCCTTGTGACAGTAATAGGTGGTGACAGGTACTCTTTATGGAGGGATCGGGGGTCTAAAAGACCCCCCACCCCTCCTTTACACTTCAATGTATTCAGATCGCCGAAAACGGCGATTCTGAATACCGGATATTTTTTTAAAACCGGCGCCATTGGCAGCCGAGTAAACGGGAAGTGACGTCATGACGTCGCTTCCGTGTTTACGATGAGGAGACTGGAACGAAGCCGATTACGGCTTCGTTCCAGTTCCTCCGCAGCAGCCGGAGGCGTCGGACCACTGATCGGTGCTCCCGATCGAGCGGGAGCACCGGTAACAGCGGCGAGAGGCGGCGGGAGGGGGGGACGTCCCCTCCCGCTCCTCCGGCATAACAGCCGAGCGGCTTTTAGCCGCATTGGTTGTTATGGCTGGAAAGCCAATCGCCCGCTGAACAAAACGGCACCGGGATGATGCCTGCAGGTGCGGGCATCATCCCGGTATACCCCCCAGAAGCCGAGTACGCAGATCTGCATACGCTCGGCGGGAAGGGGTTAAAGAGGGATTCCACCAAAAAAAAAATATTAAAAACCAGCAGCTATAAATACTACAGCTGCTGACTTTTAATAAATGGACACTCACCTGTCCCGTGTTCCAGCGATGCCGGCAGCCGAGGCCGATCGATCGCTCGGCTCTCGGCTGCTGTCGCCACCATTCTAGGTGAGGGAATCAGGAAGTGAAGTGAATCGGCTTCACTTCCCGGTTCCCTACTGCGCATGCGCGAGCCACGCCGCGCAATAGGAAATCTCTGCGCTGTCACTGGGACTAGTGTGTGTCCCAGCAGACAGCGTGGCAGGGCAGGAAATGGCATAGACTCCCACGGGAGTCTATGCCCGGAAGTGGGTGAAAATACCTGTCTTTGACAGGTATCTCCACCCCCCTCCCCCCTGAAAGGTGTCAATTGTGACACCGGAGGGGGGGAGGGATCCGATCAGCGGAGGTTCCACTTTAGGGTGGAATCCCGCTTTAAGTAGTTAAATACTTTTTATGGAGTATTTTCATTACTAGCGACTCAGCATGCATTGCATGTATCAATGCTACCATCTTGTGTTTTGTTTGAAAACTGCATGTGTAGCAATTAACTATCAATGAAAGCAGAAAACATTCTATTTATTTATTACAGGTATCATAATGCCAACAATGTATGCACTGCTTTACATACACACTCACTGGCCATTTTATTAGGTACACTTTGCTACTACCAGGTTGGACCCCGTTTTGCCTTCAGGACTGCCTTAATTCTTCATGGCATAGATTCAACAAGGTGTTGGAAACATTCCTCAGAGATTCCTCAGAAAGTTTGGTCCATATTGACATGACATGACCACATGATCATGCACATCCATGATACGAATCTCCCGTTCCACCACATCCCAAAAGTGCTTGATTGGATTGAGATGCGGTGACTGTGGAGGTCATTGGAGTACAGTGACCTCATTGTCATGTTCAAGAAACCAGTGATGAGATGATTTGAGCTTTGTGCAACATCCTGCTGGAAGTAGCCATCAGAGGATGGGTACACCTGTAGTCATAAAGGGATTGACATGGTCAGCAACAATACTCAGGTAGGCCGTGATGTTTAAACAATGCTCAATTGGTACTAAGGGGCCCAAAGTGTGCCAAGAAAATATCTCCCACACCATCACACCACCAGCAGCCGGAACTGTTGATACAAGGCAGGATGGATCCATGCTTTCATGTTGTTTACACCAAATTCTGACCCTACCATCTGAATGTCGCAGCTGAAATTGAGACTCATCAGATCAGGCAACATTTTTCCAATCTTCTATTGTCCAATTGTGGTCAGCCTGTGCAAATTGTAGCCTCAGTATCCTTGTTCTTAGCTGATAGGAGTGGTGCCAGATGTGGTTTTCTGCTGCTGTAGTCCATCTGCTTCAAGGTTCGATGTGTTGTGCCTTCAGAGATGGTATTCTGCATACCTTGGTTGTAACGAGTGGTTATTTGAGTTGCTGTTGCCTTTCTATCATGTCAAACCAGTCAGCCCATTCTCCTCTGACCTCTGACATCAATGAGGCATTTTCCTCCACACAACTTCTGCTCAGTGGATATTTTCTCTTTTTTTGGACCATTCTCTGTAAACCTTATGCACCGTACACACGAGTGGAATGTCCGACGGGATGTATGTTCTGATCATGTGTATACCTCATCTGACTTTTTACATTGAAAATTCTGACGGACCTAGAAATAGAACATGCTCTAAGTATTTCCAACAGAACTAATTCCTATCGGGAAAACTGCTCATCTGTATGCTGTTCCGACGGACCAAAATCGACACATGCTCTGAAGCAAGTACGAGACGGAAGCTATTGGCTACTGGCTATTGAACTTCCTTTTTCTAGTCCCGTTGTACGTCATCGCGTTCTTGACGGTCGGACTTTGGTGTGATCATGTGTACGCAAGTTTCAGTGGAATTCCGTCTGAAAAACTTTCAGAGTTTATTCTGACGGGAAAACCGGTCATGTGTACAGGGCATTAGAGATGGTTGTGCATGAAAATCCCAGTAGATCAGCAGTTTTTAGAATACTCAGACCGGCATGTCCGGCTGCAACAACCATTCCACATTCAAAATCACTTTCTTCCCCATGCTCAGTTTCAACTTCAACAAGTCATCTTCACCACATCTAGATGCCTAAATGCATTGAGTTGCTGCCATGTGATTGGCTGATTAGCGACTTGAGTTACTAAGCAATTGAACAGGTGTACCTAATAAAGTGGCCAGTGAGTGTATATTGTACATTCATATCAGACCTTGTCCTGAAAGCTTACAATCTAAGGTCCCTAACTCACATTCATACATACACAAACTGGAGCCAATTAACCTAGAAGAGTCTTGAGAGTATGGGAGGAAACTGACAATTTAAAACAGTTCTAGCACATTAAGCCACTGTCCTAGTGCCATTTTAAAATGGTAATAATAAATAATAATAATACATTTTATTTATAATGCATTTTACATCAAAAGATCCCAAAGTATCTGGTATCTGGTATATGATATCTGGAACTAGTGCAATTAACAGTAAATATAACACTGGGAAGGAGAGGACATATGTTCATTGGTGTTTTGTTATGTCTCCTCATCTCTAGGAAATAATATTCTGAGAATCCATTGCAATGCTTTGAATGTTTATTTTTAAACATGATATTTTCTATATATATTGTAAAACAGATATACAATTATTGTTAAAAAAACTGACCCCTTATAGTCTCCCTGTAGAGTAGACTTAGACATGTGTAGCACCCTGGGGTTTAGTCAGGGAGCTCCTCACAAATGTACTTGCCAGTAGTAGTTATCTTGGTCAATTGCTAGAGATCCATTGATTTCTCCCTAAGTTTGGCCTGGTTGCACTTTTCTCTTCTATCGCTAGATGGCCGGGTACTTGGTGGTACTAGATACGAGAAGGGAAACCCAACGAAAGGTTATGGGTATATGCGGTATCTCAGTCAATGGGCAGGGGTTTTCTTGAATCCCTTGGCTTGCTGAGAGAATCTATATATTTGAGTGAGGTCAGGTGATCTGTGTTCTGTGCCGCCTGGACGGCTGTCTGGGTGGACATGTGTCATACACCCTGGGCTGCTAGGCCAGAGATTGGGCCTATTCCGGGGACATCTGCCTGCCAGGCTGTGTAAGGGCCTATCCAGAAGTAAGAGGGCAGCGTAGGGTTGGGGTTGCGGCTTGGAGTCCAACCAGAAGTGACGATTCTGCCGGCCGGAGAACCTGTCGTGGTCAGAGGTAGAAGGGAAGCTGTTGCCACTAAGGGACCAATCACCTTTACCAGGGACCACAGTGAGTAACTGAAGCAAGTACCAGAGCAGCATTCTCACCGAACGGGCACGGTGGAGTTTAGGGAAACTTCAGGTGGTGATCAAGTCAGGGACCCAACCAGCGAAGGTGATGATTACAGAGCAAGAGCAGCCTAGTGAGTCAAGCCAGGGACCGAGCCAGTTAGCAGGGGTCAAGCTTGAGAAGTATCTGGAGTGCCAAGC
Source organism: Lithobates pipiens (assembly GCF_037356315.1). NCBI lineage: Eukaryota > Metazoa > Chordata > Amphibia > Anura > Ranidae > Lithobates > Lithobates pipiens. Next base: position 124,359,412 of record NW_027507784.1, read on the forward strand.
TAGGGACGCAGCGGGGAAGCTTGGGTGACGCTGGAGGGAGATACCACCGCAAAACTTTGAGGAACTCCAGGGATTCGGAGTCAGTGAATCAGAGGGTCCAGTGAGAGACCCGGAGCTCAAGGGGCTGAAGAACTACAAGTAGAAGTTGTAGTGAAGCAAAGAGGACTGAAACGATTTGTGTTAGGATCTGTTAAAGCCTGTTGCCATAGGAGACAGCAATCCTGCACGTGCAGATGTGGCACTTTGCTGGGGGGGGGGCCTTTACCTGTACGGTTGTCCTATTGAAGTCTCAGAGTCTGCTAATTGAAATTGCAACTGCTTAAGGGTGTCCTGGCCCTAACCCTCTTAACTTTAATAACTTCATCCACCTTGCACCCACTATGCCTCACAACCCACCACATACAGAAGGATGTCAGTTATCTTTGGCCCTGAAGGTTCTCATTAGACTGGAGTAGGCTAAAGACTTTGCTACACATGCATCTAAATCTCCCTTGCCATTGAAGTCTGATCTGCATTCAGATCGCATTCCAGAAGCTACTGGCAGGCGGTGAGTAAGGCCGCGTACACACGCGGGGACTGTCTGCCGAAACTAAGTTCGTCAAACAGTCCGCTCAAACTTTTGAATGAACGAACACGCCCACACACGGCACTTTTTGAGCGGACAAATACGGCAAACTTTGTTCGTCGTACTAAGTCCGCGCAACTTTTGAAATGAACGGACTCGCCCACACACGAGGCAACAGTCCGCTCATTTCGAGCGCGTGTGCAGGTAGGCGGGGCCCGCGACGGAGACGTCGCGGGCTCCGCCGCCTGGAATGTACTTAAAGGGGAACCCCAACGCCGAAAAAAATCGGCGTGGGGGTCCCCCCAAAGTCCACAACAGACCCTTGTCCGAGCACGCTACCCGGCCGGCCAGGAAAGGGGGGCGAGCGAGCGCGCCCCCCCTCCCGAGCCGTACCAGGCCGCGTGCCCTCAACATGGGGGGTGCCTTGTAGCTCTATTGCTAGCGGAGGAGTCCGGCTTTCTTCCTCCCCGCCGCCGGCCTCTTCTCCCGACTTCGGGGGTCTTGTCCCCCTCTTCGGTTCTTCTGCCGGGCCACCGCGCCTTCTTATAGCTCTTTTGCAGGCGGTGGCCCGGTCTTTTGTCGCCGCCGCCTTCCGTTCTTCTGCCGGGCCACCGCGCCTTCTTATAGCTCTTTTAGAGGCGGTGGCCCGGTCTTCTGTCGCCGCTGTCGCCTTCCGGTCGCCTTCCGGTCGCCTTCCGTTCTTCTTCTTGTTCTTCTTCTTCTCCAGGAGATGTTGACACGTCGCTCTCTCCGGCCGGAATGCCAGAGCCGCGCTGCGCGGCCACTTATATAGTGACAATGGGGCGGTGTCACATGGTATATGTCACATGGGTTGGTCACATGGTGACCCCGCCCCCTTACGATGTCATAGTCCCCATGTGACATCAACCCATGTGACCAACCCATGTGACATATACCATGTGACACCGCCCCATTGTCACTATATAAGTGGCCACGCAGCGCGGCTCTGGCATTCCGGCCGGAGAGAGCGACGTGTCAACATCTCCTGGAGAAGAAGAAGAACAACAACAAGAAGAAGAACGGAAGGCGACCGGAAGGCGACAGCGGTGACAGAAGACCGGGCCACCGCCTCTAAAAGAGCTATAAGAAGGCGCGGTGGCCCGGCAGAAGAACGGAAGGCGGCGGCGACAGAAGACCGGGCCACCGCCTGCAAAAGAGCTAAAAGAAGGCGCGGTGGCCCGGCAGAAGAACCGAAGAGGGGGACAAGACCCCCGAAGTCGGGAGAAGAGGCCGGCGGCGGGGAGGAAGAAAGCCGGACTCCTCCGCTAGCAAAAGAGCTACAAGAAGATAGCGGAGGAGTCCGGCGAGAAGACCCCCGAAGACGGAAGACCCCCGGAGCTGTGCAATAAAATATTTTATCTCGTGTGTTGTGTTTTTTTTTTGGGTACTTTTATTTTACAGGTGAATGGGTAGGGGTACATTGTACCCCATACTCATTCACATAGGGTGGGGGGCCGGTATCCGGGGGCCCCCTTATTAAAGGGGGCTCCCGGATTCCGATAAGCCCCCCGCCCGCAGACCCCGACAACCAACGGCCAGGGTTGTCGGGAAGAGGCCCTTGTCCTCATCAACATGGGGACAAGGTGCTTTGGGGTGGGGGGGCCGCGCGGCGGGCGGGAGGGCACGCGGCCTGGTACGGCTCGGGAGGGGGGGCGCGCTCGCTCGCCCCCCTTTCCTGGCCGGCCGGGTAGCGTGCTCGGACAAGGGTCTGTTGTGGACTTTGGGGGGACCCCCACGCCGATTTTTTTTCGGCGTTGGGGTTCCCCTTTAAGTCCATACCAGGCGGCGGGGCCCGCGACGTCTCCTTCGCGGGCCCCGCCTACCTGGAGACGCGCTCGAAATGGGCAGACTTTCCTCCGAGCGGGAACAGTTTGCTCATTTCGAAAGTGGCCTACACACGGGCGGACTGTCCGCTCAAACCAAGTTTCAGCGGACAGTTTTTCGGAATTTCCGAAAAACTTTGTTCGTCAAACTGTCCGCTGAAACTGTCCGCTGAAGCCCCACACACGAGCGGACTGTCCGCTGAAACACTGTTCAGCGGACAAAGTTGAGTGAACAGTCCGCCCGTGTGTACGCGGCCTGAGAGATACGATGACTGCTCACCGCCTGTTTCAACCTCATTTTTGCTGAAAAATATGCTGCAGCTGTGTACATTGCACGCGGTTGTGGGGCTTTGTAGAGCTTTCCCATTTACTTGAATGTGTAGTAATCAGAGGGGCTTGACATTTGCAGATGGCTACAAGTTGGGTGAACTTTGCTGCAGGCATGATCAAAGTATGTGAACACCGCCATCTGCTGTCTATTGCAGCTTAAGCTCAACTGCACATTTTTGCTACTCCACCACCACAAGTCTAAATGAGGCCTTAGATGGAATTTGTAGTGAGCAACATGCAGTGGCAAGAAAAAGTATGTGACAATAACTTCCTGCACAGAAGTCGCCACAGCAGGAATATTACACCCATACTCCCCTCAGCAGGAATATTACACCAATACTCTCCCCAGGAGGGATATTACACAAATACTCCCCCAGCAGGAATATTACACCAATACTCCCCCCTAGCAGGAATATTACACAAATACTCCACCCAGCAGGAATATTACACAAATACCCCCCCCAGCAGGATATTACACCGGTACTTCTCCCAGCAGGAACATTACACCAATACTCCCTCCCATCAGATATATTACACAGGTACTTCCCCCAGGAGGAATATTACACTAATACTCCCTCCTGCAGAAATATTACACCAATACTCCCCCCCTCCCAGCAGGAATATTGCACCCATACTCCCTCCAGCAGGAACATCACACCGATATTCTATCCAGCAGGAACATCACACCAATATTCCATCCAGCAGGAATATTACACCAATACTCCCACCAGCAGTAATATTACACCAATACCCCCCCCCAGCAGGAATTTTACACTGACACCCCATCATCCTGACACTCATGCCCCCCCAGCAGGAATATTACACCCATACCCCCCCCCCCCCCCCCGCAGTCAATATTACACCCATACACCCCCCCCCCCAGCAGTCAATATTACACCCATACCCCCCCCCCCCCCAGCAGGAATATTACACCCATACTCCCCCCAGCAGGAATATTACATCAACACCCTACCATTCTGACACTGATGTCCCACTCAGCAGCAATATTACACTGACAACCCACCATCCTGACACTGACACCCACCATCCTGACACTGAATTCCCCCCAGCAGGAATATTACACCAATACTGGTCACTGGATTCTGGACTGGGGACAGAGATGAGGGGAAGACACATTGCCGACAGGCACTGTTGACATCTCACCGTGGAGTATGCTATCAGAATAATGTGTCCAGGTGTCTGGGAGTTGGAAACCTGGGCACATGATGCAAAAACCAGACTGCCCGAGTCAAAACTGGATAGGTGGCAACCCTAGGTGATGCCAATTTGCCAGCAAGGAGGAATCGTTAGGAATGTGTCACAGCAGCAAATATGGAGGCAGGCTGTAATCAAGGATGTACAGCAGGAGTTCTTTGTTCTTCTGGCTGCATGGATGGTCAGCCATGACCCCGACTTTACTTTTAAACATGTAAAATGTGTTAATTTGCTATTAAAGTGACCCTGCACTTCAACATCTGTGTTTTGTTTCTCACTTCAGTATTTATTTATTACAGGTACTTAAATAGTGACGTTAATTTACACATACACACGATTTACATATTTATTGTGAGTTCACATCAGTCCCTGCCCTCAAGGAGCCTACATTCTAAGGTCCCTGACTCACATTCATACATACACATACTAGGGTCAATTTAGAAATGTAGATAGGAGCCAATTAACCTACCAGTAGTGGTGTTCCAGGGGGGGGGGGGGGGGCGGTTCACCCCAGGCGCCACACAAGGGGGGTCAGCCCAGGGGTGTGAAGTGTGAAATGATCCGGAGAGGAGATTGCAGCAAGGCCATATTAATGAGTGGGCACACCTTTACTTTCCTAGCTTTGTAAACATCATGGCAACATAAAATCTCTTTAACATTAACAATCAAAAATCAGTACCTGTAAAGTATCCCTAGAACTACGTTGCAGGTCTTAGGAGGCATCCCATAACCGTATTCAGCTTGGGTATCACCGTTATACTCAATTATTCCCAACCACGCAACACTAGCTCAGGGGCAAACATTATCTCTCCAAATTGCAATGCCTGCATAGACCCCAACCGCCAGAGCGCACAGTTGTTAAGCCTTACAACTGTGGGTCTCTCCACACATGCAACGCTCTCTACACCCCGTTCTGAATATCCAAAGCCCACAAATCAATACCAACAGCATTTAAGTGGACCCCGTCCTTCCGCAGATAGTGCCAAGTATCCACCTCCAGCTCACAGTGTCACACCACGAAACCCCTTACTTGAAATAAAACGACTCACCTCTTTGTTAACTTTTATACGTGCCTTGTTTAACTTCTCTATAGACCTGGCAAAGTGCAAAGAAGAGCGGCCGATAATGTTGGACCACGCCACTAACAGGTTAGGGAAGGCCATTCGTAGCCTAAGGAAGTAAAATTTTACATCCTGGGCAAGGTGACACATGGACCGGACTCCCATGTCGTTGCCCCTGACATGCAGCACTAGTATGTGGGGAACCTTGTCCAACCAGGCAAAATGGTGTACTTCCAGAAGGACCCCACACCATAACATGCCCAGGATACCAATCCACCTAACAGTGGCCAACTCCCTCGGGAAACCCAACTGGCGACCGTTAGGTTGAATCTCAGCAGGCTCCCCCCCCCCAATAAACGAAAGAGTGCCCCAGTATGCACACAAGGGATGGATCTGATCCTGTAAACAAAGATGACAAGAAAAACATGGCAGAAATCAAGCCACCACACCACACCAAGTCAAGAAAAACATTCAGGACATGTTAAACCAAGTCAGGACTCACGTAAATCTTAAAGCTATTGGATTCCCATCTGCTGATAAGCTTCAAAATTTACTCATCCAATCCCCACCGAACAGCTTCAGTAGCTGCCCCGATGCGGAAAGAGTGGGAGGAGTAACTTTGAGTATCCAAACCCAATACGACCATGCCAAATCATGCACAAATACCTCCACAAATACTGGTGCAAACCCCGAACTCTGTAAAGGTGCAAATACATGCACAACTGATCAGTCTTGGAGCACCAAATAATTAAAGCTATGGAAGAATCAAAACAACTTACTTAATTCGCCAAAAGCCCATCTTGGGCCGTTTTGGACGGACTGACCAACTCACCAACCTGAAGAGCCCTGAAAAAAGCTAGGACAAAAGCCATCTGGAACAAATGTGACTCATACTCAGAGACACACACGGAGCCTGTTTGAGCCCATAAGTCCGGCAACATAGAAAAAGTAACCGGATGTCGACCATCCTAGCTGCAAACCCCGTCCTATAGGCCTTTAGGGCCTGTCGAACAAGAAAAGTTTTTGTAAAATCTGGATGCCAGACCCACAATTTTATGGTTGATAGCTGAGACTGACACTCCCTGTTCAAAATTCAAACATGAAATAAAACAAGAGAGTCGGATATTCCATATTGACTCTTTCCACACCTTGGAATAAGCCGACCAAGTAGCTGCACTAAAGGAGTTACCTAGCAATTTGGCTGCGACCCCAATGCAATGCTCCACAGCTCCCACGGACAAGGCACTCTGTTTTGCTCTGCAGCAAGTGCTAACTCTAGGTGCCAACCTGTCTAGCTGTAAACGGGACAGAGAATCGGCCCCAGGATGGTGCACAGCATATAAAAACACATTCAGTTGTAAGCAGCGCAACACCAGATGCCTAATAAATGGACAACCATCATCGAAGTGGCTGACAGCCGGTTCAAAACTTGCACCACTGCCATATTGTTGCAGTGCAAGTGAGTTTTCTTGTCCCAGAAACAATCACCCCAAATTTCTATGGAAACAATAACTGGAAAAGCAGGACAAGGTTCTGCAAAAACCCAGCCTCCCTCCATGTCTTTGACCAATGTTCCGCTCTCAACCACCCCCCAAAGAATGCCCCATAATCCATGGAGACCACCGCATCTGTGTAAAGGTCCATATCATAATTACTAACCGGGCCCTGCTGCCATAGGGAATGACCATTAAAGGCAGCCAGAAACACCTTCAAGTCCTCCCTAAGCTCCGCAGTCAGCATAACAAAGTGCCATGGGGAAGTAATGCCAGCTGTAGCTGCTGACAAACGACGACTAAAAAAAGCTTGCGGAGGAGGGATTGCAGCTGTTGCAGTTGGATTTTCCGTTTACCCACCAGCAAAGCAATCTCTGCCTGGAGAGCTAACAGTTTGTCCTCAGGCAATCAACATTCCATAGCCACTGAATCTATGACAACCCCTAAGAAACTAATAGTGGAAACTGGGCCTTGCATTTTATCCGCTGCCAATGGGATACTGAAAGGCTTAGCTACATGTTAAATGGTATCCAGCAGAATGCTGCATACGTTAGATGAGGGAGGTCCCTCGGACAAAAAGTCATCCAAAAAATGGGTGACCAAATTGATCCCCATACCTCCCGGACCACCCAGTCAACAAAGGAGCTGAACATTTTGAAAAATGCCTCCTCCACTCCTCCCAAAGACTCATTCACTGGCTAATCCTGCAGCTGAAGGAGGAAAAAAAAAGGAGAGAACACAGGAGTTGCGGGTGTCTGCCTCTCCAGCCATGCTGTAAGTGACCAAGCACACTTGTTGCTACATACAGCCCTAACCTACCACTATAATACCTTATACTACCCCAAACTGCCACCATAATACCCTATAAAGCCCTAGCCTGCCACCATATTACCCTATACAGCTCTAACCAGCCACTATAATACCTTATACCGCTTTCATCTGCCACTATAATACCTTATACTACCCTAACCTGCCATTATAAAACTTTATACTACCCAGAATTGCCACCATAATACTCTATACTGCCCTAACCTTCTACTATAATACCTTATACTACCCTAACCTGCCACTATAATATCTTTTACTACCCTAACCTGCCACTATAATACCTTATACTACCCTAATCTACCACTATAATACCTTATACTACCCTAACCTGCCACCATAATACCCTATACTGCCTTAACCTGCCACTATAATACCTTATACTACCCTAACCTGCCACCATACAACCGTATACTATCTTAAACTGCTACTATAATACCCTATACTGCCCTAACCTGCACTATAATACCTTATACTACCCTAACCTGCCACTATAATACCTATACTGCCCTAACCTGCCACTATAATACCTTATACTACCCTAACCTGCCACTATAATACCTTATACTACCCAGACCTTCCACTATAATACCCTATACTGCCCCAACCTGTTACCATATTACCTTATACTACCCTAACCTGCCACCATAATATCCTACACTGCCATAATCTGCCACTATAATACCCTATACTGCCCTAACCTTCCACTATTCTACACTAACCTTCTTAATGGCATCCCAATGGTGGTGCAATTTTGCAGCGCAATAAATCACGCTGCAGTCACGGAAAATTGCAAAACGTGACACTGTCGCCCAAAAGAAGCTCCTGCTCCTTTTTGAGTGACAAGCTTTGCATACTGCGATTTTGTCAGGGGGTGCCAGATATAGAATCCACCCTGGGTGCGAAATGCTCTAGGTACGCCCCTGCCTACCAGCATGTCTCTTGAAGTATGCAGGTAGTGTCATGGTTGAGATTTGAACCGACAACCCTAAGTATATGAAGCATTTTGTTTAGATCACTTTTAATTGAATTTAATTTTATGATATAGTTTACACTCAAATGTTTGTGCTTACTTTTCTTTAGCTGCATTTATCATTGTATGCCAAATTAAAAAAAAAAAAAAATTCTCAAAATTGTCACTCTTTTTTTGTTTATAGCTCAAAAAATAAAAACTGCAGAGATGAGCACGTACCACCAAAAGAAAGTTATATTTGTGGGAAAAAAAGGACATCAATTTTGTTTGGGTGCAACATCGCATGACCACGCAATTGTCAGTTAAAGTGACGCAGTGCCGTTTCGCAAAAAATGGCCTGGTCTTTAAAGTGGATGTAAAGTGGAATCTCATCCTTTCTAAACTACTGCAATATTGGTTATCTAGAAGGATATACATGCCTTATGCATGCATGTATTCTTATATGTCAAATGTGTCCCCTCTGTCTGCTATGAGAACCAAAAAACTGGAGATTTTGTGGGTGGGTCTGTTTTCCAGGGCTCAGTGGGTGGAATCGTGATGTCAGTAGTCTCCTCCCCCCCCCCCCCCCCACACACCTCTACACTCCCCTTATCAACATGCATTTTCTCCTGTGTATTTCTTACACTGAACTTCTGCTATGAACACTAACATCCAGTCAAAACCCACATGACTTCAGCATGCCAAATCATGCTGAGGTGTGGAACATCCAATCCTTGCAGAGCAGCAGAAGAAAGGAGTTGGAGGGAATTAAAAAAGAATGCATGTCTCTTAGGCTAGTGCACCGAGATATATAAATCACCTGTCACTCACAGCAAGGGGGAGGATTTGACAAAGTTTTTCTCTGTTTGTCAAGATTTATCTTACTGAAAAATAAAAGAGGATTGCTCAGAGCTGGATTAACTCTTTGTGGCTGCACAATAATAATAATAATAATAAAAAAACAAAATAAAATAAAAACAGGCATAATATAAAATGCCAAAGACTAAGAGCCTCTATGCTTGTGTAGACGTATTTAGCTGTCAGTGTTGCCCTACAGGAGCCAGTTAGATTAAGATCAGCAATGGAAAATTACAGTTAGAGACTAAATAAATTTTATCTGATTGCTGTGAGACAATATTCTTTAGTTTAGCACAAATTACATGAAGCTGCATGCCATATGATGTCCTTTTGAAATCGTTCTAACCACCAGGAACAATATTATCCGTTCCACAGAAAAAAAATTCAAGAATCTTCAAACAATGAAATAAATGGGGAAAGGGAAACACATGCAGAGCATCTGTTAACCAGACACTGGAATGAGATAAAGAAAATACATAGGGTTGCATCAGACACAACTACAAACCGAATCATATTTAACACAACTGGAATTAGAATATTCCCTAAACTAGGTTATTTCACATAAAATACGTAACTTTTACACTACAAATATTGCCACGGATTGTCCCAACAGGACCTTTTATCATAATTGTAAAATAAATACTACTAGTTTACCTATTACTGCTTCAAAAAGTGAGAATAGATATAAGGAACATCAAGAAGTGTATAATCCTACTCTGAAAATGTTCCCTTTGTCTTGAATCCCTCTTTAAAAATTGCATTGCACTTCCTGATGGGTGCCTACCTAGCCACTGCTGATTTGGAGCTTAAAGTATAACTGAAGGTGAAACTTTTTCCTGGTGCCTCCATGGCAGCATGCGTATGATAGTAGCCTCACCTACTTCTGCCCATAGGACCAGTGCATAGCTATAAAAAGTTAACACCCACACAACAGCCCATTCCATTTTTCTCTGGTTAGTTTCTATCTGTCTACTCAAACAGGACATCCTTATTCAGTTCACCCAAAGGAAGTTTCGGTTTCTTGGTTAGATGTGGTCAGGATGGAAAGTTTATCTCTTAGCCTTTACTTTCCTCTTTTTTGTATTTTAAGATGGATCCTGTACTGATGTTTTGATTTCTAGCTCCATCATGTCAAGGCGACTCAGCAGACCTGTCCTGTACTGACAAGATGCACTCTGATCTGTGAGTGCATCCTGAGCTTTTGGCTATAGACTATGGTTTAACAGATTGGCAAGGCTGCCACCTAGGCTTCTATCCCCATTTACCCTATATTCTACCAGGGGCTTGGGGTGATTGTAGCCGGATTAACACACTTGTTGTGGGAGCATTTGGGTGCTGTCTGTTGTTCTATTTCCATCTGCACTGTAATTTTTGGGGCAGGCTTTGGGGACGTGTCCCCTTGAGAAGTGGGTGTGCTCTGGAGGCCTGTCCTAGCAATTTGAATGTTGGTGCAGATGGGGAGGGTATCGCAGATGGTGCTCAATTAGTTTTTTCTACCAGGCAGACATTCACCTTTATCTGAAGCTAGATTCTTGTATAAGAATTATTTGGGAAGCTCTTAGAGCTGCAGGAAGTTCGCAGCCCTGCTATATTGTCATGGCATCAAGAGCCTGTGGGCATTTGCTTGCCTATCCAACATGGCAGGCAAGGGAGCCAATCCGGTTCTATTATAGCGCATTCTTTCAGCACTACTGATGGGCTTAGTAGTCCTCACTACATCTGTCTTTGGCAGGAAGCCAGTAGCTTACTCACTTTCTTATGATATAATTTGCTGAAGCTTCCCACTCTGATAGCTAGTTATTGATCTAGCATACGTATGCTGGATGGAGGCAACAGGAAAACAGAAAATTGTATCCTACAGTAGACCTGGTGCCTATCCAAGGCAGCATACAGAACCCACTCAGTTCATTCCTAGCGATGTACAGGGAATGGGCTGTTGTGTGGGTGTTAACTTTTTATAGCTATGCACTGGTCCTGTGGGCAGAAGTAGGCGGGGGGCTACTATCATATTTATGTGTCATGGTTTCTCCCACGGAATGGGGCGGATGCGCGTACGCGATGTTCGCGTGCGCGCGATGTTCGCGTGCGTGGCGTGCGTGCGTTAGCGCGGTTTGGCGCCAGTGGGCCTATTTAAAGGAGGCTGCTGCATCTACTCGGTGCTGTTTGTCTGCAGCTCTGTACCCGAACTACCTGCTATCTGCCTGCTGTTGTGATATCTGACCCGGCTACCGTCTGACCTCGCTGACCTCGCTGACCTCTCCTGCTCTGACCCCGGCCTGCCTGACCTTGCTTTGGACTGTACCTCTGTTGCCGAACCTCTGCCTGTCTGCACTTCTCTTCTGCCTGCTGTACTTACCTGTCTGCTTATCCATTGTGACCCGGCCCGCCTGACTATTCTTCTGCTGTTCAAGTGTGCTGCACCCGGTCCTTGCTGCCACTGCCTTGCCTGCTGATCGCTGCCTGCCTGTCTACCATCTTCTCTGCAGTTCCAGCATCCAGAAGTAACCAGCCGCTGCTTCCAGTCAGACACTCCTACCCCGCTGCGCTCACGGGGCCACTGTCTCCATTCCAGTGGTCCCTGAACCAGAGCTGTAAGAGAAGTCTTCTTCCATCAAGTCGGGCTCATCACCAGGTACCTAACAGTACAAACAGCCATGACTGAGCCTGCGGGAGAAGCTTCTGCCATGAAGGAGATCTGCACCCACTTAGCGGCCCTTACACAGGATGTGAAGTCGCTCCAAGAGGGATATACCAGACTGGAACAGCAAGTTCAGCACCTTTCCGGTACCAGTCCTTCCACCTCAGCATCACCTCCTCTTCCTACTCAGCCTGCTACCCAGCCTGCAGTGGTGATGCTCCCTCCTGAACCGAGAGTACCTGTTCCAGAAAGGTTCTCTGGAGACCGATCCAAGTTCCGGGCCTTTCGTAATGCCTGTCAGCTATACTTCGCCCTCCAACCCAGGACTTTTTCACTTGAAGCTACCAAGATGGGGTTTGTGATATCGCTACTACAGGGAGAACCCCAGACGTGGGCCCACCGTCTCCTGGAGGGTGACAGTGCTATTACCCATTCCCTTTCTTCATTCTTTGAGGCTATGGCACAGCTTTATGAAGATCCTGAGCGAACTGCCACAGCTGAATCCGCTCTGTCTGCGCTCCAGCAGGGCCGCCGTGCGGCCGAGGACTATGTTACTGACTTTCGGCGCTGGAGCGCAGACACCCAATGGAATGACTCTGCTCTAAGACATCAGTTCCGCATGGGCCTCTCTGAGGGACTGAAAGATGAACTGGCCCGTGTCGGTATCCCGGACTCTTTGGAGGAGTTGATCATCTTGGTCATACAAATTGACCGTCGGCTTCGGGAACGGCGGGCCGAGCGCTCAACTCAGCCCCATCGCTTGAATTGGATGACTGCAAGGGTTCCTATTCCCGCCTTCTGTCCTCAGCCTGCTCCGCAAAGGGACCCTGCCAGTCCTGCTCCTGACACTCCTGAGCCAATGCAGCTGGGATTGATGCGTTCCACCTTGTCTCCAGAGGAACGTGCCCGTCGTCGCCAGCTGAACTTTTGTCTTTACTGCGGGGGGTCCGGACATTATGTTAACAACTGCCCTGTTAAGACACGTAAGTGCCTTTCCTCTGTGTCTCCTGTTCCTGTTTCCCTGCCATCCAGCACAACCCACCTTGCTCTCCCTCTCTCATTGCAGTTCCAGGGAAGGACGGTCTCCACCAGCGCCATCATTGATTCTGGGGCTTGCATTTGTTTTGTTGATGCCACCTTTGCCAGTCTGCAAGCCTTGCCCCTTCAGAAGAAAACCCACGGACTGTCTGTGTTCTTGGCTGATGGGTCCCGCATCAAGTCGGGACAAGTAACCCAAGAGACGCTACCCCTGATGGCTTGTACCCCCTCCCAGCACAAGGAGCTGCTCACCCTTGATGTGATTTCTTCCCCTCTATTTCCTGTGATCCTGGGCATCCCCTGGCTTCAGGCCCATAATCCCTGCATCAACTGGGCCACAGGGGTTATCAAGTTCCAGTCCAGCTACTGCCAAGAGCACTGTCTTCGTGTGAACTCTGTTGTGCCCTCTACCCTTCTTTGCCTTGATTCTGATCAGGACTTATGCCAGCTGGTGCCTGAACCATACCATGAATTTTTAGATGTTTTCAGCAAGCGAGGAGCAGACACACTTCCACCTCACCGCCCCTATGACTGCCCCATTGAACTTCTTCCAGGAGCTGAAATCCCATTTGGGCGTATCTTCCCCCTGTCTGAAAAGGAGCAGGAGGCTTTAAAGGTTTATATTACAGAAAACTTGAAGAAGGGGACCATTCATCATTCCACCTCCCCAGCAGGCACTGGAATATTTTTTGTGACCAAGAAAGACCAGTCGCTCCGGCCCTGCGTGGACTATCGTGAGCTTAACAACATCACAGTCAAGAACCGTTACCCTCTTCTTCTGATGCCGGAACTCTTTCAGAAACTGAGATCAGCCACGATTTTCTCCAAGTTGGACTTAAGGGGGGCTTACAACCTGGTTCGCATTCGGGCTGGGGACGAGTGGAAGACAGCATTCAGGACCAGTTTCGGGCATTACGAATACGTGGTCATGCTCTTTGGCCTTTGTAATGCTCCTGCCACCTTCCAGCATCTCATTAATGACGTGTTCAAGGACTTCCTGGACATTTTTGTGATCGTCTACTTGGGCGACATTTTGATTTTTTCGGGGTCTCTCGAACAGCATCGGGGTCACGTGGGCAGGGTGTTACTCCGGCTCCATCAGCATGGACTGTATGCTAAGGCTGAGAAGTGTAGCTTTGAGCAAAGGAACATCCAATTCCTCGGGCTTGAGATCTCCCCGGCTGGCATCAAGATGGATCCTCAGAAGGTTTCCGCTGTTCTGGACTGGCCTGCACCTACGGATAAAAAGGGGGTAAAATGTTTTGTGGGCTTTGCAAATGTTTACAGAAAATGTATTAAGGGATTTTCCGCCATAACTGCCCCCCATTACCCTGTTGACAAAACAGTGTGTACACTTCCAGTGGGGGTGGGAAGCCCAGGAGGCCTTTGAGAGACTCAAAAGACTGTTCACCTCTGCCCCCATCCTCAGCCACCCAGATCATTTCCTACCATATATTCTTGAAGTGGACGCTTCCGAAGTAGCTGTGGGGGCAGTTGTGTCGCAGAGGCAGGGCGGCCACAATTTGATGCATCCCGTAGGGTTCTTCTCCCGAAAGCTTTCCCCTGCCGAGAAGAACTATGATGTCGGTGACTGTGAATTACTCGCTATGAAATCTGCCTTGGAGGAATGGAGGTTCTTGTTGGAAGGTGGAGTTCATCCAGTGCTGATCTACACCGACCACAAGAACCTCGAACACCTGAGGACTGCCAAGCGTCTGAAGCCCCGACAGGCCCGTTGGGCCCTGTTTTTCTCATGTTTCTGTTTCCCCATTACTTACCATCCCGGATCTAAAAATGTGAAACCAGACACGCTCTCGTGTATGTACGATTGCCCCAAAGACCTTGGTGCTCCGCTGGACACTATACTACCTGTGAGTACCTTTCTACTTGTGCAACCAGACTTGCTGGCGCAGATCAGGGAGGCATCCACTAATTCACCTGCACCACCAGAGGTCACACTGATTTCCAGAGGGGGTCTTCTATGGAAGGAGAGCCAAGTTTTTGTGCCTGAAAGCATTCGGATTAGAGTTCTAGCCCTCCACCATGATCACCCGTTAGCAGGACACTTTGGGCCCCGTAAGACCTTGGAATTGGTACAGCGTACCTTCTGGTGGCCCGGCCTGAAGGAATTCTGAAAGAAGTATGTCGACTATTGTCCTGTGTGCATCCGGAGCAAGGCAACAAGGAATCGGGCCTGGGGACTTCTGAAGCCTCTTCCTGCACCTGATCGGCCTTGGAGGATGATCACGATGGACTTTATTGTCGAGCTTCCATGCTCTGAAGGTTGCACGGCCATTTTTGTGGTTGTAGATAGACTGACTAAGATGGCCCATTTCTTGCCCTTGAAAGGAACTCCATTCTGCTCCAGAGATGGCCCGTGTCTTCATAAAGGAGATAGTCAGACTGCATGGAGTACCTGCTAACATCGTGTCTGACAGGGGAGTCCAATTCACCTCCCGGTTCTGGAGGGCCCTGTGTGAGTGTTTGAAGATCGAGCTGGCTCTGTCATCTGCCTACCACCCCCAGACCAATGGACAGACTGAGCGTACCAACCAGACCCTGGAGCAGTACATTAGATGTTTCACGTCCTTTGTCCAGGATGATTGGGTATCTCTGCTGCCCCTTGCGGAGTTTGCCTACAACAATGCTAGTCACTCAGCCACAGGGCAGTCCCCGTTTTTTGCTAATTACGTGTTTCACTTAACCTTTCTGCCTGACTTTCTTCCAGAGTCACCAGTTCCAGCAGTAAAGGACACTGTGACCTTCCTCATTCATAACAATCGGGTGTTACAAGAGGCGGTATCCAAAGCTCAAGCAGACAGCAAGAAGACCTTCAATCGTAAGAGAAGAGGGGAATTGAACCTGCAGGTTGGAGATCAGGTATGGCTTTCTACGAACAATCTTGAATTAGCCTGTCCTTCTAAGAAACTTGCACCCAAATTTTTGGGACCCTTCCCTGTAAAGAGAAGGATTAATGAGGTGTCGTATGAGTTGGTCTTGCCTGATTCAGTGAAAATCCACCCGGTCTTTCATGTGTCCTTGCTGAAGCCCTCGGTGCCCGATCCCTTCCCGGGTAGAAGTTCCAGACCACCTGAACCCATTTTTATCGATGGTAGCGAAGAGTATGAGGTGGAGGCTATCCTCGATTGTAGAAGGAGACAAGGTCAGAGACAGTTTTTGGTTAAGTGGAAGGGGTACGGTCCAGAAAGTAATTTGTGGGAACCCGATGGTAATTTGCATGCCAACAGACTGGTCCGTGCCTTTTTCTCTACTCATCCGGAATAGAGGCACCTTGTGGGCACCCGGAGGTGCGCGGTTTGGCGCCAGTGGGCCTATTTAAAGGAGGCTGCTGCATCTACTTGGTGCTGTTTGTCTGCAGCTCTGTACCCGAACTACCTGCTATCTGCCTGCTGTTGTGCTATCTGACCCGGCTACCGTCTGACCTCGCTGACCTCTCCTGCTCTGACCCCGGCCTGCCTGACCTTGCTTTGGACTGTAGCTCTGTTGCCGAACCTCTGCCTGCCTGCACTTCTCTTCTCTTCTGCTGTTCAAGTGTGCTGCACCCGGTCCTTGCTGCCGCTGCCTTGCCTGCTGATCGCTGCCTGCCTATCTACCATCTTCTCTGCAGTTCCAGCATCCAGAAGTAACCAGCCGCTGCTTCCAGTCAGACACTCCTACCCCGCTGCGCTCACGGGGCCACTGTCTCCATTCCAGTGGTCCCTGAACCAGAGCTGTAAGAGAAGTCTTCTTCCATCAAGTCCGGCTCATCACCAGGTACCTAACAGTATGCTGCCATGGATAGGCACCAGGAAAAGAAAATTACGGTAAGTAGGATACAATTTTCAGTTTTTTTGGATAGAATGGAGATGGATTAGAACACCTGCCAGGTTTTTATTGCCGTCTGTGTTTCCGAAATTTGCCCTATTTGTCCTGTTTACTGTTAAAACCGAGAGTGAATGTGAAAAAAAAAAAAGATCCTAAATTTTGGGTTGTCACGTATAAGCCCTTGTACACACAGTCCGACATTCCGACAAAAAAATCTGTCAGATTTTTTCTGACGGATTTTGTCCGAAACTGGTGTTGCATACACATGGTCGGACAAAGTGGTCGGAAAATCTGATCATTCGGGACGTGATGACATTCGTTCGTTACGATGGGACTACGTTCAGGCTAGTAGCCAATAGCTTTGGTCTCGTAATTTGATCTGCGCATGCGTGGCACTTTGTCTGATCGGAAATTCTCTACAAACGATCGGACAAAGTCCGATCGGATCGTGTTGTTGGAAATTTTTTTATCCAGCTCTCAAACTTTGTTGGTCGGACATTCCGAAGGAAAAAGTCCAATGGAGCCCACACACAGTCCAATTGGACATTTTCCGTCAGAATTTCCGACCATGTTTACAAAGGCTAACAAGAATAGAAGGGAAAGTTCTAGTGACCCTCGGGACAACCAGGAATTACTTCACTTTGAACAAATTTCTTCTCGCTTCCTGTTTTGGCTATGGGATAGAAAGTGAGGAGAAATTACCCCAATGGGACACAGATGAGAAAAAAGTGTTGAACCCCCCCTTTACTCTTTATCTAAATTGAAAAAAAAATTGCCATTAGTTCTACTTTAATAGCTGTATGTCTGAAATGTGGGGACATCTAATGCCGCGTACACACGAGCGGAATGTCCGACAGAAAAAGTCAGACGGGAGCTTTTCATTGTGTATTCCAATCGTGTGTATGCCCCATCGGACGTTACGTCTTTTGACTTTACGTCAAAAATTCTGACGGACCTAGAAATAGAACATGTTCTAAATATTTCCGAAGGAACCAATTCCTATCGGGAAAACCGCTCGTCTGTATGGTGTTCCAATGGACCAAAAACAACGCATGCTCTGAAGCAAGAACGAGACATAAGCTATTGGCTACTGGCTATTGAACTTCTTTTTTCTAGTCCTGTCGTACGTGTTGTACATCACCGCGTTGACGGTCGGACTTTGGTTTGATTGTGTGTACGCAAAACAGTTTCAGCGGAATTCCGTCAGAACTCCGTTGGAAAAACCATCACAGTTTATTCCGACGGGGAAAAATGGTCGTGTGTACAGGACATTAGGCACTGCTGCCTTTCACTGATAGTCTTATGCCCCGTACACACGAGCGGACTTAAATCCGAAGGAGTTTCCGCCGGAGTTCCGCCGGAGTTCCGACGCAACGGACTTGCCTACACACGATCCCACTAAAGTCCGCCCGTCTGGTCCGCGGTGACGTACACCAGGTCCGACGAGACTATAAAACGGAAGTTCAATACCAAGTGCGCCACCCTTTGGGCTCCTTCTGCTAATTTCGTGTTTATCTCGTGTTAGTAGAAGTTTGGTGAGAGACGATTCGCGGTTTTCAGACTCGTATTTTTCAGACCGTTTTTCACTGCTTTTCAGTTTGTGCTTGTGAGGTTTGTATCTGTTTTTTAGTGCGTGTAGTCAGTTCGTGTCTGTATTTTGCAGTGCGATCTAACTGCGCTCGCTGACTTTCAGCTCGCTCTTCACAGGCCTTGCTGTTCTTCAGTGACGTCTGTTAAGTTCGCTCTGACAATCCGACCGTTTTGAAGCCATGTTGCGTGTACGTACTCGTCGTCGAGTTCGTGCTTTGCTTGCGCTTGGTGTTGTAGTTCATTCTGCAACCCAAGAACAGTCCGTGGACGGGGTGTTGAGGAGTTCATGCTCCAGCGTGACCAGTTCTCGCACATGCCTTTGCTTCGTGAGATCCGGGAGAATAATCCTGATGATTTCAGGAATTATCTCCGGATGACGGACCCCGTTTTTCACCGTCTGCTGGCTTTGCTGACCCCTTATATCAGCAGGCAGGATACCTGCATGCGGCAAGCCATCACTCCGGAGCAGAGGCTCGTCGCCACGTTGCGCTACTTGGCGACAGGGAGAAGCCTTCAGGACCTGAAGTTCTCGACAGGCATCTCCCCCCAGGCTCTGGGGATCATTATCCCAGAGACCTGTTCTGCCATTATACAGGTCCTGCAGGAGGACTATATTAAGGTAAGATTTAGCATTTAACATCACATTTTATTGTCTTTAATGTTTGCTAATGCCTTGTATTTCTTTCCTCAATCTCTAATTACCATGATTGCAATATGCTGTGAATGTCCCCTTTGTCCTCATGCATGCTGCAATCTTTTAATGCTCCTTTTTTGTTTTTCATGCATATTTGCCTTCATTAAACCTCACCAACATGCTATGGTAGGCCCATATCCACCTAGTCTAGTCACTTAAAATGTCTTTTGTCAGCTCCATTCTATTGCTTTATCCTAAAACCAAACATTTTAAAGATTATTCCAAATGGTCTGTGTCCCCTTAACTGAATCCCCCCCCCCCCCTTAATAGTATCCCAAATGGTCTGTGTGTCCTTTAACTGGATCCCCCCCCCCCCCCCCCACACACACTTAATATAATTCCAACGAGTCTGTGTGTCCTTAAATTAATATTGAATTATATATTGTATTTTTAACACACTTCAACCCTGGAATGATTTTCCCCCCTTCCTGACCTTCATCACTTTTTTGGGTGATTTGGCAGTGCGTTGTTTGAATTGACAATTGTGCGTCCTTGTAACATGGCTCCTCCTAGTAAATTATCTTCATTTTATTAGCACAAAGAGATTTTGTATTTGGTTGTCTTTGATCACCTCTGCTTTTTTAGTTTTGGTGATTAACCACCAACAAACCCAAAATGCATTTTTCTAAATATGCATTTTTTTCTCTCTTTTCGCTCTAAAGAAAGATAGGCACAAAAATATATCACCATGATTTTTTTGGACATCATTTGATGCTGATACGTAGTCTTTTAGTAAACAAAAATGTGTTAAAATGAATCACAATTTAAGCGTTTCTTGATTGTTTTGGTTAAAAGTTCAATCGTTTCGTAAATATGGTCTATTTTGCTGGCATTTGTAAAATCTTGCCATTTTTGAAAATAGTAATGGCGTTGCTAACCGTTTTTTTTTTGTTTTTGTTTTTCTGGTGACTGCCACATTATGGCGGACACATTGGCCAATTTCCATACATTTTTGTGACCATTGTCATTAATACAGTGATCAATGCTGTCAAAAATTGTCTTGATTACTGTAAAAATGTCACATGCAGTGAAGGTGTTTTATTAAGCACAAGGGGGCCAAGGAATGGTTTAAAGTGTGTTCTGGGTGAGTGTTTTTCTTAACTGTCTGGGGGATGGGCTAGCAGTGACATGACCCTGATCACTGCTCCCAATGACAGGGAGCAGACGATCGGTGTCATGTGACTAGGCAGAAGCGTGAAATAAAGTTTGTGTTGTAATGTACAATGTTTAATGTGCAAAAGTACTTATTTTGTTTTTTTTCTGCTTTTTGCCTCCCCAGTTTCCTTCATCGCCACAGGAATGGCAGACTGTGGCATCCCATTTTGCCACCCGTTGGGACTTTCCTAACTGCGGTGGTGCGATAGATGGGAAGCACGTCCACATTGTGCCACCACCCCATTCGGGGTCATACTTTTTTAATTACAAGGGGTTTCACAGTATTGTGTTAATGGCGGTGGTGTCGGCACAGTATGAATTTCTATATGTGGACGTGGGGAAGAATGGCCGGATGTCGGATGGAGGAGTCTTCACCCAGACGGAGTTCTACCGCCGTCTACAGACAGGTGGCCTGGGCTTGCCACCTGATTCGGAGAATGTGGAGGAACTACCCTTCGTATTCATTGCTGATGAGGCTTTTGCTCTTGACGACCACATCATGAGGCCATTCCCCCAAAGAGCCCTCACCCCGGAGAGGAGGGTTTTTAACTACCGGCTGGCCAGAGCGAGAAGAGTTGTTGAAAATGCATTTGGAATAATGGCCAGCCGGTTCCGTGTATTTCTGACTGCTCTAAACCTAGCGGAATACAAACTGAACTATGTCATACTTACGTGCTGCATTTTGCACAATTTTTTACACAAATACTCAAATACTTATTTATCCGGAATAATGCCGGAGGCTGGAGTTGGTCCAGAATCCATGACAGGCCTGGATACTGGCCGTACTGGCTTGGCCCCCCAAAGTGCACGTGAAATTCGCGAAAGATATGTGACTTATTTTAACGGTAGGGGGGCCATTGCAATGCCACCCAATCTTTAATTTTTAAAAAGAGGAAAATAATAAAAGAACCTCAAATCTGAAATGTGTTTTCTTGCTTGCTTTTGGTTTGTGCTGTCTCCTATGTTATCCTAGTGCACTTGTAGTGCCAAGTGTATTTTCATTAAATTCAATAAGGCCCATTGTCACTGGATACACAAAATCCCTTTTCCCAAACTGGTATTAAGCATTGAAAGAATACGCCACACATTCTTGATTATTCAAAATTTTAATTTGGCCACATTCACATGTGCCATTGAATATTTAGTGATGTAAATTTTTTTTTGGGTTTATTTAACTTTCTTTGCCAAACATTTTTTTGTTTCCTTTTTTTTTAAATTTTTAAAAACATTTTTTTTTTTTTTTTGTGGTTTTTTTTTTTTCTATAAAAAATATGAAAAATGTATAACAACAATCAGCCACAATCATAAAAATTGGTGAAGTAACAATCTTTGAACTAAAACAAGGGAAATGAAGAACATGATCGATATTATGGAGAAACGGATTATATTCTCCCCAAAATATCGATCATGTTCTTCATTTCCAGCTGCATATTGTCAATCTGAGTCTTCATGAGATCCAGGCTAGTTCGCATGTCATCTAGTTCCCCATTCCAGCCCATTATCTGGCCAATCAGCCTTTGTGCGCTGTCACTGGAAAATGGGGCCCTTTCCACAAACAGAACATCACCTACAATAGATGGGAAACATTTGGTCAAAAATTATGCAGTCATACATGGATTTCAACAAGCTGGGGTGTCAGACACTCACCTGGTGGGGTGCCCATCTCCCCTACTTCCTCCACCTCTCCTTCCTCAACCTCTCCTTCCTCGACATCCTCGGGGGGGGCACTGGTGCTTGGAAATGTGTCGCTTTCCACAACCACAACATCACCTAAAATAGATGTAAAAACATGTGTTTGGAAATATGCAGGTATACATCGATTACCTGAAGCTGTGGTGTCAGACACTCACCTGGTGGGGTGCCCATCTCCTCTCCTTCTTCCACCTCTCCTTCCTCCACATGCACATCCACGGGGGGGATGGGGCTAACCTCACATTCCTGCTGGCAAGGGTGGCGGTCCCTGGGATCCTGCTTTGTGAGGCTTTTCTCCCCTATGAGAAATTAACAAACAAAAAGGTATACTTTAGCACACAGATATTTAAGGCCAGAACTAGGAAGATGAAACCTTGATTAGAAGTGTTGTACAATTGTCGGTTTATGAAGAGATGCAAAATGTGAAGACATGATAAATCAATTCACTTTGCCCAAAAATCAAATAATTTGCTTTTTGTGCCAAGGTTCACACATGCCCAACCCCCCCCCCCCCCCACCCAAGTATACCAGGGAACCCCGTGTGGCGTGTGGTTTACCCTAATAAATGTTCTCTGGTGTCCCACACCTTTGCTCATGAGTGCAGATGTGTTTTTACCCAGCTGCCAAGTGTCCTCTCCTTCAATTACACTGAATGTTCTTTTCTAGTCATTGTATTTTGAAACACATCTAAACCACAATGTCCTAATCATTTGTTGTGTCCTAAAAATTACACAGCCAAAAAATGCTGTTCAAACCCTGTATCATAAACGAGGTTTGCCACGAACAATTTACGAGGGTTTGTTAAAACGATACGATTCTTTTACTGTATACAACATGAAAGCAGCAATTTTTTACATTGTACAAAGGTAAAGCATATGGATCTGTATGCAATAATCATAAAATAGGAACACACGACAAGTACTTACTTTTTTTCAGAACTTTCTTGATCCTTCTGTATTGATCCGGCTCCCTCAATTTCAGGTCGGACCACCGTTTCCTCAATTGGTCTTTTGACCGTCGTACCCCAAAACGATTATGCAGGGTCTTAACTACTTTGGCCATGATTCTGGCCTTGCGCAAGTTCGGATGGGTGTATGGTCCATACTTGCCATCATAATCCTTACTTCGCAAGATTGCCACCATCTCCACCATCTCTTGAAATGCCATATTTGAGGCCTTAAATCTCCTCTTTCCGGATCGGGACGTTTGTGGCTCCGGGGATTCGTGACTACTGGAGTCGTTAATATCAAGCACCTGTTGTGTTTCCGTCATGTCTCTCCTACTGCGCACCGTAGAGAAAAGGGGGCGGGAAATATTCTTGTAAAAGAACGTCATGGGCGGGCAACGCAGGCGTAGTTCTACGCGTACGCACTGGATCTTACGCCAAAATGCACATGTGGTACGTACGTTAAGTGCGCAGAAAGGGGCGGGAAAACATGAACTTGACTAAAAGAACGTCAGGGGCGGGCAACGCAGGCGTAGTTCTACGCGTACGCACTGGATCTTACGCCAAAATGCACATGTGGTACGTACGTTAAGTGCGCAGAAAGGGGCGGGAAAACATGAACTTGACTAAAAGAACGTCAGGGGCGGGCAACGCAGGCGTAGTTCTACGCGTACGCACTGGATCTTACGACAAAATCACACGTCGTACGTACGGTAAGTGCGCAGAAAGGGCGGGAAAACAAGAACTTGACTAAAAGAACGTCAGGGGCGGGCAACGCAGGCGTAGTTCTACGCGTACGCACTGGATCTTACGACAAAATCACACGTCGTACGTACGGTAAGTGCGCAGAAAGGGCGGGAAAACAAGAACTTGACTAAAAGAACGTCAGGGGTGGGCAACGCAGGCGTAGTTCTACGCGTACGCACTGGATCTTACGACAAAATCACACGTCGTACGTACGGTAAGTGCGCAGAAAGGGCGGGAAAACAAGAACTTGACTAAAAGAACGTCAGGGGCGGGCAACGCAGGCGTAGTTCTACGCGTACGCACTGGATCTTACGACAAAATCACACGTCGTACGTACGGTAAGTGCGCAGAAAGGGGCGGGAAAACATGAACTTGACTAAAAGAACGTCAGGGGCGGGCAACGCAGGCGTAGTTCTACGCGTACGCACTGTATATAACGACAAAAATCACATGTCGTATGTTCGTTTGCGAAAATAGGAACAGAAGTTGGGAGCAAGCAAAACGAATGTAAGTTTAAACCATTTCCCCAAATAAGTGGCAGATCCTGGAGTCTATCTTGGGCTAAGATTAGGAGAGTCTGAGCTAACATTATGTTTTTTGGCTTGTGTATTGTCTTTCAGAAAAATGAATCAAAAATTCAGGGATCCGGAATTTTTAAGTCTGTTTATCGACAAATATAAGGAGATGTCAAATCTGTGGTATGCCAAGCACAAGGATTATTTTAATAAACCAGTAAGGAGGGCAACACTGGAGAGATTTTTGACATTTGTGCAGACTTGGATCCCAGAGGCAGACGTGGACTTTGTGGAGAAGAAAATTCAAATATTGCAAAACATGTACCGAAAGGAAAAGAGGAAAATCGAACAATCCAAAACATCAGGAGCAGCACCAGGTGATGTGTATGTACCCAGGCTGTGGTACTTTGAAAAGCTACGGTTCCTGGACGACCGGTGTAGACCCAGGGAGTCGCTTTCTACTCTTCCCTCCACCCTTCCCTCCACCCTTCCCTGCAGCATTCCCTCCACCTCAGCAGAGGCTGATGAGCCTTCCATCCTGGAAGAAGCGGATGCACCCAGCTGGAGCCAGGTATTTTTTGAGCAAAAATAGTGATATTCATAATATTAATGATGTTAACTAGATGTTATTCGAATTTGTACGCTATTATTGATGTTAAAAAATAGTTAAAATTTGGACATATCAATTTACAGTAGTGGCCACAAATGTTTGTCACCAGCAGAAACAAGAAATAGTGGTGTCATAATGATACTCTTTTATATGTATTAACAGAATTTTGAAGTCAGGAGCTGAAAAATGTTTAGGATTGATGAACAAAAAACTAAAACAATGTCCCTTTTTTATACACAGGAGGAGCTCAGCCAGGAGGAAGGTGGGGAAAGTGGCAGGCAGGAGGAGGCCGTGCCCTCTGTCAGCCAGGAGGTGGCCGGGCCTAGTAGAAGCATGACAACATCACAAGTGCCTCCCCTCCGTCTTCCATCAAAAAGGGCAAAAAAAAATACGCTGGCACAGGAGGAATCCCTGCGCCTAATTAGAGAGGCTACTAATGTCTTAAACAGCCCCCCTGACGCAGAAGAGGCCTATGGCTGCTACATCGCCAGCCGTCTCCACCAATTAGAGATGGCCCAACGTCTCCACTGTGAAAGGCTCATTTTCTTGGCGTTACAGAAGGGGCTGAGTGGAGAATTATCGGCCAACAGCAATATTGTGGAGCAAGTTCCTCCTGTTCCTCCTCCTCCTCCTCCTCCTCCTGCCACGAGTCCACCACCGGAGACACAGCCTCCCAGGAAGGCTACAGGGAAGTCTGCAGGGAAGGGTGCAGTGAAGGGTGGAGCGAAGAGAAGAAGGTGATGACCTGGCTTCACTCTGGTCCGACCAAAAAGACACAGCCTGTTGTACCACAGCCTGGGGACATATATACCATCTGATGCTGCTCTTGATGTCTGGGATTCTGGGACCATATTGGATTTCGTAATATTTGAATTTTCTTTTACACAGTTTCACGTTTGCCCTGGGGCCAAAACGCTACACAAATGTCACAATTTTCTCCAGTGTTGCCTTCATTTTTTTGTTTGTTCAACCAGAATAAATGGATATTTTTTTTTGAAAATATAATTGCCTATGTGTTTTTTGGTCAAATACCTTTCTATAAAAGACAATGTGAAATTAACAAGGGACACTAACCTCCTTGAGGTTATAAACAAAATAAAAATGTTATTGTGGTAACTTGTCACCAGAATAAAAATAAAAAGGTTATTGTGGTAATGAAAAAAAAATAAAAAAAGTTTTTGGTGTTAACTTGACGGAACAATTAAATATGGAGATCACAATAAAACAAAAATGGTAAAGAATTCTACCAAAAATATGTTTGAAAAAAATTAGTCAACACCATTTTTTATTTATTTATTTATTTATTTATTTTTTGGAGTAATTTTTTCATCAAGATTTTTTTGGGAATTCTTGAACATTTTTTTTCTTGTGATCTCCATATTTAATTATTCGGTCAAGTTACCAATTTTTTTTTTTTTTTTTTTTTACTTGACAGAATAATTAAATATGGAGATCACAATAAAAAAAATAGTAAAGAATTCTACCAAAAATATGGAGGCCAAAAATTAGTCAACACCATTTTTTATTTATTTATTTATTTATTTATTTTTTGGAGTAATTTTTTCATCAAGATTTTTTTGGGAATTCTTGAACATTTTTTTTCTTGTGATCTCCATATTTAATTATTCGGTCAAGTTACCAATTTTTTTTTTTTTTTTTTTTTTACTTGACAGAATAATTAAATATGGAGATCACAATAAAAAAAATGGTAAAGAATTCTACCAAAAATATGGAGGCCAAAAATTAGTCAACACCATTTTTTATTTATTTATTTATTTATTTATTTTTTGAGTAATTTTTTCATCAAGATTTTTTTGGGAATTCTTGAACATTTTTTTTCTTGTGATCTCCATATTTAATTATTCGGTCAAGTTACCAATTTTTTTTTTTTTTTTTTTACTTGACAGAATAATTAAATATGGAGATCACAATAAAAAAAATGGTAAAGAATTCTACCAAAAATATGGAGGAAAAAAAGTAATCAAAAAAAAAAAAAAAAAAAAAATATATTGAGATGGGGCTTTAAAGTAAAAACAAGATCATCCATGAGATGAGGAGAAATAAAACAGAAATGTGTTTGATGAGAACTCTGTGAGTGAATATGAGCAGCAAAGCAACTTCGTTCTTCTAGCATTATAAATAAAGACTTCGTTCTTCTAGCATTATAAATAAAGACTTCGTTCTTCTAGCATTATAAAGAAGATGCGCTATACATTTAAAAGAGGACAGAATTTGCAGCATGACGAATGTGCTACTTCCAATACGAACTGGAGTTTTACAAGACCGAGCACTTCCGTCTCGTACTTGCTTCAGAGCATGCGTCGTTTTAGGACTGTCGGAACAGCATACAGACGAGCGGACTTCTACATCAGAACTGGGTCCGGCGGAGTTCCGTCGGGAAAATTTGAAGCATGCTTCATTTCTAAAGTCCGTCAGACTTTTGCGAAGCTAAAGTCCGTTGCAGCCCACACACGATCGGATAGTCTGACGGACTCGGTCCGTCGGAGTTTGGATGTCGAAAAGTCCGCTCGTGTGTACGGGGCATTACTGTTTTACTGGGGGCCTGCTGGAGAGAAATCTGTACCTGAGATTTGCAGTGCAAAGATCGTCCTGCTTCTGTTTAATTTTGTAGATCTGGGCTTCCTTCACATCAACTGGTGTTTTTTAAACATTATCCCACCAGTCATCCGGGGACAGCTCAGACATAAGGAGACATTGCTTGCTTTTCTACCAGCAAAGAAAAAAGCATCCAAGAGGCGCTAGGACCTTCATGTGAGTTCATACAAAGTAGTGAAAGCACTCTGAGAGCTCACTAGCTCAGGTTAGGCTGCTCACAACAGACAAGACTACTGTCCAATGAGTACCCCAGCAAATTACCAGAAAAAAGCATGCACTTATGGAAAGCATGCCAGACCAAAGAATAAAAGAGTTAAAATGAATTTATTAGCTTAT
The DNA here is from genome assembly GCF_037356315.1 of Lithobates pipiens. NCBI lineage: Eukaryota > Metazoa > Chordata > Amphibia > Anura > Ranidae > Lithobates > Lithobates pipiens. Next base: position 124,386,957 of record NW_027507784.1, read on the forward strand.
GCTAAAACATAAATAAAAAAAATAGCAAAACAATCTTTCATTAGGGCTACAGCAAAACACAATATAACATAAATGCAACTGACTAGTATAATAAGTCTATCAATCATAGATAAAATACATATATATATACTGTATATGCGTGCACCACGCACCACATATAGAGTGTGTGTAGTTATGTATGCACATATACATTGGGGAAGATCATTATTTGAATCCCTGCTGATTTTGTAAATTTGCCCAGTTACAAAGAAATTAAGTGTCTTATCGTTTTTATTATAGGTGTAGTTTAAATGATAGAGACAGAATACTAACCAATAATCCAGAAAAAACACAATACAAATGTTATAAATTGAGGTGCAGTTCAGTGGGTAAAATAAGTATTTGATCCCCAAGAAAAACATCACTTAGTACTTGGTAGAGAAACCCTTTAAGATGTTTCTTGTAGTTAAAGCGGAGGTCCACCCTAAAATGGACCTCCGCTCATCGGAATCCCCCCCCCCCTCCGGCGCCACAATCGGCACCTTTCAGGGGGGAGGGGGTGCAGTTACCTGGATAATCCAGGTAACTGCACCCACTTCCGGGCTAGCTCTCTGCGGAACGAGCGTAGGTTACGCCCCCGTTCCGCAAGCGCCCGCCCCCTTCAGCAAGTGCCCCGCTGCCTGCTGGGAAACACACAGCTCCCAGAGGCAGCGGGGACCGTCCGGATTGCGCCGTGCGGCTCGCGCATGCGCAGTAGGGAACCGGGAAATGAAGCCGAAAGGCTCCATTTCCTGATTCCCATACCCAAGATGGCGGCGGGACCCGGCAGCCGAGCGAGCGATCGGCTTCGGGTGCCGACATCGCGGGCGCGCTGGACAGGTAAGTGTCACTATTTAAAAGTCAGCAGCTGCAGTATTTGTAGCTGCTGGCTTTAAAAAAAAAAAAAAAAAAACGCGGAGTCCCGGTGGACTCCCGCTTTAATTACCAGTTTTGCACACATCTCAGGAGGGACTTTGGTCCACTTTTCTTTAGAGATATCCTGTTCCTTTAACCACTTCAGCTCCGGACCAATAAACACCTTAAGGACCAGAGGTCTTTTTGCAATTTCGCACTGCGCTGCTTTAACTGGTAATTGCGCGGTCATGCAATATTGCACCCAAACGAAATTTGCGTCCTTTTCTTCCCACAAATAGAGCTTTCTTTTGATGGTATTTGATTGCCTCTGCGATTTTTTTTTTTTGCGATATAAATGGAAAAAGAGCGAAAATTTTGAAAAAAAAAGATATTTTCTTCTTTTTGTTATAAGAAAAATCGAATAAACTAAATTTTAGTCATACATTGAGGGCAAAATTTATTCAGCCACATGTCTTTAGTAAAAAAAATGTCAATAAGCGTATATTTTTTGGTTTGCGCAAAAGTTATAGCGTCTACAAACTAGAGTACATTTTCTGGAATTTACACAGCTTTTAATTTATGACTGCCGATCTCATTTCTTGAGGTGCTAAAATGGCAGGGCAGTACAAATCCCCCCCAAATGACCCCATTTTGGAAAGTAGACACCCCAAGGAAATTGCTGATGGGTATGTTGAGCCCATTGAATATTTATTTTTTTTGTCCTAAGGGATTGAATAATGACAAAAAAAAAAAAAAAATTTTTTTTTACAAAAAGTTGTCACTAAATGATATATTGCTCACACATGCCATGGTTATATGTGAAATGACACCCCAAAATACATTCTGCTGCTTCTCCCGAGTACGGGGATACCACATGTGTGGGACTTTTTGGGAGTCTAGTCGCGCACGGCACCCCGAAAACCAATCACCACCTTCAGGATTTCTAAGGGTGCAAATTTTTGATTTAACTCCTCACTACCTATCACAGTTTCGAAGGCCATAAAATGCCAAAATAGCACAAAACCCCCCCAAATGACCCCATTTTGGAAAGTAGACACCCCAAGCTATTTACTGAGAGGCATGTTGAGTCCATGGAATATTTTATATTTTGCCAAAAGTTGCGGGAATATTACAAACTTTTTTTTTTTTGCACAAAGTTGTCACTAAATGATATATTGCTCACACATGCTATGGGCAGAAGTCAAATTACACCCCAAAATAAATTCTGCTGCTTCTCCCGAGTACGGGGATACCACATGTGGGGGACTTTTTGGGAGCCTAGTTAACTAGCTACCTAGCGACACTAGCGACACTGATGCAGCGTTCAGAAAAATTATCGCTTAGTGACACTGGCAAAAGGGGGTGAAAGGGTTAACTAGCGGAAATCAGGGGGTTAAAACCATTATTGGGTAGTATATCGGGGTACCTAGCGCTATAAAAACCTGGCGGTGAACCTAAAAAAATAACTAGCTACCTAGCGACTGTAGCGACACTAATGCAGCGATCAGAAAAACGATCGCTTAGTGACACTGGCAAAAGGGGGTGAAAGGGTTAACTAGCGGCAATCAGGGGGTTAAAAACATTATTGGGTAGTATATCGGGGTACCTAGCGATATAAAAACCTGGCGGTGAACCTAAAAAAATAACTAGCTACCTAGCGACACATGCAGCGATCAGAAAAATGATCGCTTAGTGACACTGGCAAAAGGGGGTGAAAGGGTTAACTAGCGGCAATCAGGGGGTTAAAAACATTATTGGGTAGTATATCGGGGTACCTAGCGCTATAAAAACCTGGCGGTGAACCTAAAAAAATAACTAGCTACCTAGCGACTGTAGCGACACTAATGCAGCGATCAGAAAAACGATCGCTTAGTGACACTGGCAAAAGGGGGTGAAAGGGTTAACTAGCGGCAATCAGGGGGTTAAAAACATTATTGGGTAGTATATCGGGGTACCTAGCGATATAAAAACCTGGCGGTGAACCTAAAAAAATAACTAGCTACCTAGCGACACTAGCGACACATGCAGCGATCAGAAAAATGATCGCTTAGTGACACTGGCAAAAGGGGGTGAAAGGGTTAACTCTAGGGGCAATCAGGGGGTTAAATCTTTATTGGGGGGTGATAGGGGGCTACCCTGGACCTAACACTAACTGTCCTGACAGTTTTTACTGTCACAACTGACACTGAATGCATTGATCAGTAAAGAAATGATCAATGCAATCAGTGACACTGTGACTGGGGGGGGGAGGGGGGGCGGGGGGGGGATCGGGGGGCGATCGGGGGGGGGATCGGGGGGGGTTTGTGTGCCTGTGTGTACCTACATGTCAGTGTAGTGTTCGTGCAGACTTACTTTTACTCTTCTCCTCGTAGTCCGGTCAAAAAGACCGCCCCGAGGAGAATGACATCACTTCCTCCTTCCTGTGTAAACAATACACAGGGGAGGAAGCTTCTCATTGGCCAGGAGCGATCCAGAGGGGGTGGCCGAAAACCAACGGCCATCCCCTCATCACGGAGCGCTCCTGGACCGAATCGGACCGCCGTAACCAGCGGGAGGGGGTCCGATCGGACCCCCCACCCGCTGGAAGGCAATCACGTAGATGTACGTGATTATGCCTGCCTGTGCCATTGTGCTGACGTACAATGGCAATACGGCGGTCCTCAAGTGGTTAAAGTGTTATAATACATGGCCCCATCCATTGGCCCCTCAATGTGGCAAAGTCAGCCTGTACCTTTAGCAAAGAAACAGCCCCAGAGCATAATGTTTAAACCTCCGCGCTTGACTGTAGGGAATGTGTTCTTAGGGTCTTAGTCAGCATTTTTCTTCCTCCAAACACAGCGAGTCGGGTTAAGGCCAAAGAGCTCAATTTTGGGGTCATCTGAATTTCTCCCAATCCTCTGAATCATTTAGATGTTCATTGGCAAACTTCAGACTGGCCTGTACATGTGCCTTCTTGAGGAGGGGGACCTTGTGGGCACTGCAGGATTTCAATCTATGATAGCGTATTATGTTAAGAATGGTTTGTTTGGTGACTGTGGTCCAAACTGCCTGGAGATCATTCACAAGCTCCTCCCATGTAGTTCCGGGCTGATCCCTCCCTTTTCTTATAATCATCCTTGTGGTGAACATGGGTATCAGATCCCTGGCCTCTTCACTAACTCACGACAAAGGACCAGGCAATCTCACAATGCACTGTCACTTATGTAACAATGCCACTCTCAGCTGCACCCAACACAAAGATTTTCCAGCTTGTGGGACCATCATCTAGGTGCCAGCAGCCCGACAGCGAATGTCACTCGGTTAATTAAGCAATTAACCCTTTAACTGCCACCACTGACCTTTGATACGGAAGAATCAGAACTTTAGAACCATCAATTTAGCATTACTGTTATGATTTTAGAATAATCATCTGTAACACCCACTGCTACCACAGACAGGTATGTTAAGAGGGTTTATCCTACACAGTAGCAATCTTAAACAAATAGGTTTCTTTTTAGCTTGCATTAAGAGCTTAGGGACAAGGTTAACACTTTTCAAAATAAGGTTTTAATAATTAAAAGGTCAAAATTGGTGCAAATAAAATATTTACAGAGAAAGGGGTTTCAAATAAATAAAGACAATACGCAGCTACAGAGAAATAAGGTAGAATTGAGGAGGAAGTATACTTGCAATCAATGTCCTTGGGTTGAACAGAGTTTGGTCGACGAGCCAGGTGTTAATCGGTTCTCAAACTTGGCTATGTTCCTGATTTGATGGTAAAGGAGAACTTACAACTATCCTGGCATCTTCCTTTTTCTGTGGGGTCAAAGGGTTGGTGACAGATGCCCCTGACCAATAAAACAGGTAAGGAATGTCCATTGGCTGTCCGATGTTTATGACAGTATAACGACCCTCCCTTACACACAGTTTTATACCATTATTCATATCTCCCAATATGTACCAGTTGCATTCTTGAAACAGATAGATTATTGTTTAGCATTGAATTTGGTGTCCAGGGATACCAAACACAGGGTAGCTTGGATAAACGTGTCACCAGGGGATTCCTGACAGCTATCTTGCCTTTTGTATGTTTTAGTGTAGTCATGTATGAACTTGATTCGTTCAGTATGAAATTCCAAATTCAAATATATACTTTCTATTAATGTGTCATGTTCCTGTCTGAGTTTATGAATCGTGTGTGGATTTCTTAAGTTATGAATTGGGCAGAGGTCTCTGAAAGGTCACTTCTGCTTTGAATGCCTTTTACGATCCTCATTAATTCTGGCTATCATTTGATAGCATGCTACAGTGGGGAAAATAATTATTTGATCCCCTGCAGATTTTGTAAGTTTGCCCACTCACAAAGAAATGAAGGGTCTATAATTTTTATCATAGGTATATGATATATATATATATATATATATATATATATATATATTTATATATATATATATATATATATATATATATATATATATATATATATATATATATATATATATATATATATATATATGAGCAAATTCCAGTTAAAAGTGGTCAATCATCAAGGGAGACCCCAGGAACTCAGAACGTGGGGGGGGGGGGGAACCACATTCCGCAGAAAGAATACACTAAGGTAAGGGGGGTGGGTTACTAATACTAATATAAGGGGGAAAACCCTTTATATCAGTACCATTATCGTATTCACTCACCCCCGTACATCAGTGACCCTTCAGACTGGCCTGGCGGTGCTGTCACTGACCTCCTCTCAGGTGCACCGTGCAGGGCTCAGTCAGTCGGCTCCAGCTTGGTGGCTCTGGTTTTATCTTATAGTCTCCTCTCCACAGTCCACACAAGTTTGACTTCTCCCATGACCCCCATTCTCACACTGATAAAAGAGCTCATTGCAACCTCACCAGTGCCCATCAAATGCAGCCTCACTATGCCCACTCATCAAATTCAGCCTCACTGTGCCCATCAATGCAGCCTCACTTTGCTCATCAATGCAGCTTTACTCTGCCCGTGAATACAGTCTCACTGTGCCCATGAATGCGGCCTCACTGTGCCCATCATTGCAGCCTCACTGTGCCCATCAATGCAGCCTCACTGTGCCCATCAAATGCAGCTTTACTGTGCCGTGAATGCAGTCTCACTGTCCCCATGAATGCAGCCTCACTGTGCCCATGAATGCAGCCTCACTGTGCCCACGAATGCAGCCTCACTGTGCCCATCATTGCAGCCCCTCCTGTGCCCCATGTCCCAGTCTGCAGTCCCTGTCTGTGGGAAGGTGTGCTATTGATTCTCGGTATGGTACCTTGCTTGCCAGCAGGATATCCATGATGGCCAGCAGCAGGCAGGGTCTGTTCTCGTTTTGGATGGGGACGGTGCTGCTTCCAGAGGATCTGTTTGCTGTGAGATGAAGTGGTCCCTGGCCACCTGCACCTTCAGCTGTCCTCAATTTCTGGCCCCAGTCAGTCTGTCCTCTGGTCCTGGGGAAGTGGAGAGCACTGGGTGGGAGCTGGAGAGAAGGGGGAGCAGAGAGTACTGGCGGGGTTGGAGAGCACATGGGTGGGGGCAAAGAGCAGGGGGGAGTGGAGATCACAAGGGTGGGGAGTGGAGAATGCTGTGGGGGAACTTGAGAGCAGTGGTGGGGGGCCAAAAAGAACAGGGGTGGCGAGCATGGGAGGCTGAGAGCACTGGGGGGGGAGCTTGAGAGCAGTGGGGGAGAGCTAGAGAGTACTGGGGGGCAGAAAAACAGGGCTGGAGAGCACTGGGGGGTACAAAGAGGGGGGAGTGGAGAGAAATGGGGGGAGCGTGAGAGCACCAGTGGGGGCCAGAAAGAACAGGGGTGGAAAGCACGGGGGAATGGAGAGCAGTATGGGGGGCGGAGAGCACACTATGGGGGGCGGAGAGCACTGGCAGGGTTGAAGTGCACATGGGTGGGGGAAAAATGCAGGGGGGAGTAGAGAGTACAGGTATGGGGAGCAGAGAGTGCTGGGGGGAGCTTGAGAGAGCACTGGAGGGGGAGACAAAAAGGACAGGGGTTTGAGAGCATTGGGGGCAGACAGCACTGGGGGGACTGGAGAGCAATGGGTGGAGCTTGAGAGCACCGGGGGGCAGAAAGAACAGGGGTGGGGAGCATGGGGGGCTGGAGAGCACTGTTGGGGGTGGAGAGCACTGGGGTGGGGGCTGGAGAGTGATGGGGAGAGCTGGAGAGCACTGGGGGGGGAGAAAGAACAGGGGTGGGGAGCATGGGGGCTGGAGAGCACTGTTGGGGGTGGAGAGCACTGGGGTGGGGGCTGCAGAGTGATGGGGAGAGCACTGGGGGGCAGAAAGAACAGGGGTGGAGAGCACTGGGGGGAGTGGAGAGCACTGGGATGGTGGCTAGAGAAGGATGAGGAGAGCTGGAGAGTGGGGGGTGGAGGCAGAAAGAACAGGGGTTGAGAAAACTGGGGGGGGACTGGGGAGTGTGGTGGGGGAGGGGAGCACTGGAGGGGGGGAGCCAGGGAGCACAAGGAGAACTGGGGGGGGGGGGGGGGGGACAGTAAAAGAAGTTGGATTAGATAGGAGGAGAAGTAGGGGATATAGAGGAAATGAGCTTTCTATATTCCTCCATGCAGCCGCTGAATGCTTGATTCTCCTCCTCACCGTTCTGCAAGCATTCAGCGGCTGCATGGAGGAATATAGAAAGCTCATCTCCTCTATATGCCGCCTCCCTATCCAGGCACACAGGGCAGGCATCTCCTCCTGTGGATCACAGAGCTGGCTGGGTCTGTGTTCGGCGGCCGCGCTATAACACGGTCCCCCCCCCAGACCAGCTTGTGTAATAGGCGGAACACTGATTCTATCCACTATCACACGAGCCGGTCTAGGGGGGCAGGACCATGTTACAGCACGGCTGCCAAACACAGACCCAGCCAGCTCCGTGACACACAGGAGCAGGAGAGAGGGGAGCACTGCAGCCGCAAAGTGGCCCCAGGGCAGGCGGCCTACCGGGAAATCTCCCG